>NC_136914.1:84448761-85093761 GCF_949752795.1 Hyperoodon ampullatus
TCCTAAACTGGAATCTGCCCAGAGAGATTCAACACAGCAACCCTTAGTTTCAGATATATTTAGAAATTATATTTGGATTTTCCAACTATTCAATTTGTGTTCAGACGAAAGAAATGCACATGGGGGCCATAATCTGGAGGCAACAGCTCCACCACTAAGCATGCAGGTTTAGGTTAACGGGATTTTGAAAATGGACAAAAGGAGAAATTTTCACCTTCTCCCCAAGGCTGAATCTAGGAAAGTTTCATGTTGTGGTGGAAATAATAATACAGGCTTTGTTTAGGGCCTGGGTGAGTGCTTTAATGTTTCTGAACCAGAGTTTCCTCACCTATAAAAAGGGAAAAAAGAAGAGGGTACCCCAAAAGACAAAGTGAAATGTTTCCCGTATAGCACCAGGCAGAGGTGGCCCTTAATTAATAAATGTTATTTCTTCACCCTGGCAGCTCCTCAGCAAACCATAGACTCCTCTGTGTTGATTACAGTTCCAAGGCAAGCATCACTGTTCACTGTGTAGCCTTTAGTGAAAAGGACCTCAGTTTACTTATCTCTAAAATAGGAACAGCACTACAGTATTTTGTAAGAATTAAATAGGGCAACATCTGTAAAGCTCTTTGCACGAAGAGATCCACAATATTAATAATATATTATTATTACAACCAGTGAGATCCACATATTACTAAGCACAGATTTTTAAAGTATTATCTGAAAATACATTACCTATTTCCTTAAGCTACTATTTAAAACTCAAAAATAATTTGGGGGCTTCCCTCGTGGCGCAGTGGTTGAGAGTCCGCCTGCCGATGCAGGGGACATGGGTTCGTGTCCCAGTCCGGGAAGATCCCACATGCCGCGGAGCGGCTGGGCCCGTGAGCCATGGCCGCTGAGCTTGCGCGCCTGGAGCCTGTGCTCCGCAACGGGAGAGGCCACAACAGTGAGAGGCCCGCGTACCGCAAAAATAATAATAATAATAATAATAATAATTTGGTTTTTTTTTTCTTCTTCTCCCACCCACTAACAGCAACTCAAACTAAAGGTGAATAATACCAATTCCATGAGCAAATTATTCTTAAACTTCCTCTAGTGACTTATCAAGGCTCACCCTGGAGGGCATGGCACTACAGAGATCCAAAGCAAGCCGGCTATAACACAACTCCCGGTTCTATGGCTATAACTCCATCAGCATTTCCTAGAATCACCAATCCTGAATTGCTAAAGCATGCTGTTTGGGCAAAAAGAAGCCTGTATGCAAAGAAACAAAAAACCAAGATGTGTCATTTTGCAGCCCAGCCTACAAAAATTCACATTTCAGTCCCTTGTCCTTTCTGCTCTCTCAGAACCTCATCTTTCATCTTGGCGTTTTCCCTGTCATTCTTGGGCTATAATTCAAAAATACTCACTGGTTCCCAGAGCACTTTCAAAATTAGCTTCTTCTCAGCTCCTAGGACCTTGGGTCCGTACCAGTGACTCCACATTCCTGGAAGGCCTGGAGGCGCCATCAGCCCACCCAGAAGCTCCAGTTTGGCCTGGCCTCCACTATTCAACTTGATCCTGAGGGCAGAGCTCTCTACATCTCAGGCCCAGATTCCCAGACTTATCAATTTCATGGACCATTAAGCTGCCAAATAAAAATATTCCCATCAATTTGTAAAAGAAATCTTACCCCCATATCCGAATGATATAATCTCAGAGAAAAGGACACATCTAATCTGAGCACACTTATGAAATATTCACTACACTGCCATCATCATCACTTGGATAAGGAGAGTGGAAACCTCACCAACAGACAACAGCCCTAGCACTGTGACGTGCACATAGTAGACACTCAGTTACTTTCATATTGTGTAGAAACTAAGCTCTGATTCATAGGGCAGCGATTTGGGAAACGCTGCAATCCATACCACCGGTAATGCCAAGTCTTCCTTCTTCAACAACAGCGTTTCCCTTCACTCTCTGGAGCTCTGCAAGTTCTCCCCAACCTTGTCCTCCAAAGCACACACTTCTAGCTCAGTTCCAAAAGTGCATTCGTTTTAGTCAACTTGAAAGGTAAAAATCAAAACAAACCATTCTGCCTCCTACTCCAAGCATTCCTGAAGCATACTTTCCAGGAGAGTTACACTGCAAAAACCTGTTATCGCCTAGCAGACAAAATTTTGCAAGATTTTCACAAAAGGCAAAGGATAGAATGGTTCGCTTTATTTACAATGACCAAATCATTCACAAACAATAAAGAAAAACCTTAATCCATAATTCCATACCATTCACTTTTCCCATGTTCTCTTTCCATAGCTGTCCATATGAATCTGCACATTTTATACACCAATAAGTGATACATTGTGACTTTTTTCCTGCTTGTAAAAGTAATGCCTGCCCTAGCATTTGTTCAATGCTTAGAAGACTAGGTAGGATCCAAATATTATGGAAATAAGGTTATGTACAGAGGGAATGTCTCCTGTAACTCTACACCCAATGGCCTCATACCTTTAAACCGACCAAGCCTTCTTACTTCTTGCCAAGCTGTGATGACTTGACTTCCTAGCCTCCATGTCCTTCCTCTCTGCCAGCTCTCACCTGGTGTTCGCAGTTACTGCCCCGCTCCTACCACGGGCCCAGCAACACTGGAGCCTAGTTATGATCAGAAGCTCTAGACTTACTATTTATTATCACTTATTTAAACGCTGACACCTCTGGCTTCTCTTCACCTGCCTCACTTAAACGTTAATGAGGCTGAGTTTCGTGACCATCTTAAAAGCAGAGTACACTACAAACACCAGGTTTCCTTTGCTCTCTGCCCCATCATCATGGCTTGCCAAAAGAAAAGTTCACATAGCTGCATTCCGACAGCCATCACTCCTGCTATTACGGCAGCAGATCAATACAGCACCTGCTCAATACAGCGATGGTGCTAACATGAACTGATAATGATAATTTTATTCCAGAGACCAAGGGCTGCAATTCTGATCAACAGCTGAATCGACAGGACAGGGACATGGGAAAAGTTTGTCCAAATTTCACATGGGTAGGCCCCGGCAACCAAGGTACAGGGCAGCCTCCTCTACAGCCCCAGAGGAGACTTATTCCTTGGATTACCTGCATGCCCAAGAGCACAGTGTCTCCTCAGAAGACGCTGTAAAACAGTTTCAAATATCTACGGCGCTCTACCCAAATCTAATCATTACCTTATCTCCTACCTAAACCTGGCAGTGCCACAAAGAGTTAATGTTATGACCACCATCCTTTGACAAATAAAAACCAGAACGGACATAGGAATTGGCCAAAAAAAGGAAGGGCATTCCACAAAGCAGGACAGGCCAGACTTAGTGAAACAAAATCGGCTTCATCTAAGGTTTTATCTGTATAGTCCCCCTTTCCAAATGGATGCATCACAGGCCCCTGGACTGGGATATGAAGGCCCAACAGACACCCAGAGGGTGTTTTCTACTGTTATGCTCTCATTTTACAGATGGGAAAACTGAGATCCAAAGAAGTGAACTGACTTTCCCAAGGTCACACAGTAAATTTAAGTAGTGGATGACCCTGGCCTAGAAGGCAAGTCTTAGGAGTCCCAGGTTGGTGGTCTTTTTGTCAAATCCCACCAGACCCTTTATTATGGAGAATCTGTCACTCTGCCTTTGACAAACTATTTCAACCGAAAGAAACACCATCAACATATATCAACATGCAGCATATGCACTAATAACACATAAAATTAAAATGGGTAATCTGGGCTTATCTTCCTTACACTTATTTGTTGGTAGTACAACATTGTTGAAAATAAATGAACATAAAACAGTTTTTAAACCTGGATGGAGGCTTCTTAAAAACATTCAAATCATTTTGAAGACATGCTGTTCCAATCAAATCTAATTCTAAATAACAAATATGTTATACAAGAGAATGCTTATTGAATAATAATGAAAACAGTTGAAGATAGTCTCATATAAAATAAAACTTTGAAGTTCTATTGCTGTACAAGCAAAAGACTGTCCACCTCCTCAGAGGGACTTTCTTGGGAAGCAGACATTTATGTCAAAGATGCTGACACATAAGATATGTAAGAAGCTCAATATCAGACTCGACACATAGTAAATAATGAACAAATGCTATTTTCCTCAACTTAGGATAGGAAAATAACCATCACCCACATAAGCAGTAATATCTTCTTACAATACTTTACTAAAAGTCTGTCCTGTGCCCCTGGAAAATTTAAGGGGTTATATCATCAGGGTACTGAACATTTTAAAAGCATAACTGAAGAAGGTATAGAGAGACAACATTCCATTTCTCTTAAAAGACAAATTTAGATATCCTGAAATGAGGGTAATCAACATACCACTGTTCTAGTACAATGGCAAGCCTTTCAGTATTAATTCCTACTGTAACAGAAAAGAGAGGAAAAAGAAAGAATTTGATGTTTGTTTTTGTTTCTCTGGTGGCAGAAAAAAAAAGTCATCAAAAAGTTGAAACATGACATAAAAAGAGTTAAGTTTTAAAATATTTTATCTTTGTACATGTGGATTCTTGCACTATTTAGTAGACTTTTCCTAGATGATTCTGTAGTCAGTATTCTTATTACTGCAGTTAATTGTAAAAAGCCAGTCTTTCACACTTTAGCTCATCAAGTTTTTCCACTACCACTTTATAGAAGCTTCAGAAAAGGGGACCCTGCTGGCTCCCTGCAGACGAATTACTTAGTTAAAAGTATCCTTTTGAAGAGAGAATGAAAGAAGTAAACACCTTCCCTGGAAAAGGATCTCAACTTTAGAGTTCTTTCTCAAAGGCCCTGAGCAAATATCTAGACCAAGCCCAGCCTAGGAAGACCCTGAGTGATTTTTCGAGGTCATATAGTAAGCCGATGACCAAAGGACAGCTATAGAAACCTTGCATCTGTTTTCCCCAGGTGTTCTGACTACCGGACCAATGTACTCTACTGCCACCTGTGTTCTCTCAGCATTTCCCCCAGCGTGGACGTTCCTCATCCTCCTGACAAATGTCATCCTTTCAAAACAGTGCCCTTTCTAGGACTGTGCAAGTTACGATAAACAACTGTTGAACAAATAACTGCTTTCAAGCTACAAACTGAAAACACAACAAAGCGGCTTCACAAAGAAACCCCCCTTCCTGAAAGGCCATCTACCCGAATTCAGATATTCTTAATTATCATGGCCATTTAATTAAAGACAAGATTTGAAGTATAAATCCATGACAAGAAAAATAAACCAAAGACTTAAGAGAACCAAATCCATAATAACGGATCAGGATGCCACTGTTTGCTTTTTAAATCAGTGAAATATTAAAACAAATGACAAACCAATGCCAACCTCACAAAGTTTCTTCATTTCTTGGAATTCAAACACCACTGCTGGCATCATTTTATGATAATCCTTTAAGTATTTTACCTAAGTCATCAGGCGCAATGTAAAGCCAGTGACTGAGGGACTTCTAAAAAACCTGCGCCCAATCTTGTCTGAGCTTCCAACACTGACCTTATTCTCCTCTCAGTGTTGGTCCTCCCCAACCACTCAATCCATCCAAAACCGTCTGGGACAGTCCTGGCTCCAAACAGCGCTGAACTTGACTACAAAACGGCCACAACTCTAAATCTGATTTCTTCAATGTATGATTTTTTTAAATCCAGGTCCCACGCTCCTTCGGCCCTTGGCCCCTGACCCCTCAGTTCTAGACCTCTCCGCCGACATCAAGATCACCTTTCATTGTTTCTATGGGACTCCGCACCCCTCCCTCCGCCCAGCAATCTTTTTCATCGCACAAATGTCATTTCTAGCGTTCAACCCTCCATTCCGCCCGGCGGGCAGCGGAGGGGATTTCAGGACCAGCTTCCCTGATTCGGTCCCCTTCGCACAGCCATTTTCTAGTTAAAACGCTCCCTGCCTCCGAGGGGGAAATGAACTTTTCCCCCTTTGAATCCCCTATAAGCCAGCTCGGTCTTCAACTCCCCGGCAGGAGCGCGCTGCCGCACGGGGAGAGCCCAGCCGCACAGCGGAGGCCGGTGCCAGGGCAAGGGGGTGTGCGCTCTTCCCCGCCGGCGCCCACCCTCACTTTTCCCCTCCGCAGCCCCCGCCCGGCGCAACCCCTCCAACCCTGTCTCCCCCGCCCCAGGCCCTGCAAAGCCCCGGCTGCCGATGGAAAGAGGGCGCCGAGAAGCCAGAGGGATGGAGTCAAGGAGTGAGCCCGCGGGCGCCGTGCCACCCAGCCCTGCGGCGCGGGCGCAGGGCGCACGGGACTCCGCAGCAGACGCCCGCTGCAGATGCGGTGGCAGCTGCTGCAGCTGTGGCTGCGGCTGGGCCAGAGGCAGTGGCCGCGCAGCCCTCGGGGCCGGGAGGAGAGGAGCAGCCGCCCCGGCTCCGCGCAGCCACTCTCCGCAAGCTGCTGCCGCTGCCCGGGTCTCTCACCAGTACTCCCGGGCCGCCCCAGGGTCGAGAGCAAAAGCAAGGAAGAAAGCAGGGCTCACCGGCAGTGCGCGCGGCGCTCGCCTCGGCTCCGGCGCCCAGCAGCTCTGCTCCAGTCTCGCCCTGCCAGGAGTGCCAGGATCAGCTGCGGGTACAGCGCACGAGCTTCCTACTTGAGACCAGGACTGGTTTTGGCCACTGAGCATGCCCAGTGCCGCTCCACGAGTCCCGCTCAGAGAGCGGCGCCGGCGATATTCCACTTCTCCGGGCTTTGGCGGCGGCTGCGCGGAGAGGCTGGAGGGGCCCAACCGGGCGGGGGCGGATCCCGAGAAAGGCGGGGCCGGGGGCGGGGGCCTGGAAGGAGGGGGCGGGCCGCGCTCCTAGAGCGACCCCTGCAGGCAGAGGCTTTGGGGCCTCTTGAACTCGCGCTCCCCTTATCATCTGAGAAGATGGCAGGGAGGAATGCGGGCCAGAGTGTCGAGACCCAAGGCGATGCATCCCGGTATAATAACCCCTCCATGAGGCTCGGCGTCTGTCTGCACCAAAAGGTAACCTTATCCCTGGCTAGTCTTTTCTCCCACATGTCTGCATTCCCTTATAATGGGAAAATATCCTCAGATGAGAGCTGCCCAGGCCCATCCAGCTGCAACTTGTAGGCGAGATCTTCTCCTTCCTTCTGTCTCCTTATCTAGAACCCCAGGCATATGCCACACACACACACACACACACACACACACACACACACACACACTATTTCTTGATGTGAAAATCACAGCAAATTGCCTCAAGGAAGAAACACACCTGCAGGAGGGGGAAAACATAATTTCCTTTTCACCTCCAGGAATATTAACTAAATTTTAACCAATTTAAACAGACAAGCAAGATCCTGATAAGAATGGGTACTCAATAGGTAGTAATCAGTGCTCGGCCCCGGACACTGTGAATAACGTCCCCAAAGCATCACTGGGGTTGCTCTTCACCGATGCGGTGGTCAAAGTTGAGCCTGCGTCAGAATCGCCTGGAGGGTTTTTGGAAACAGATTGCTGGACAGAGTCTCTGAATGGGTAGGTCTGTGGTGCGGCCCAAGCATCTGCACATCTAACAATTTTCCGGATGATGCTGGTGCTGCTGGTCTGAGGACCGCACTTTGAGAACCACTGCTCTACACACAGCCTTACCTACTATCTCCTTCAGGAGGATTGTGCTAAAAGTAATTTAATAGTAACTACAAAGTAATGGCTCCTCCTCACTCATCCTCTTCCCCACACCTCCAGAATGCACTCCTTCCTCAAACAGCAAACTCACACCCCACCGGTCCTTATTCTTCATGAGAGGACTCGATGCGGTTGGGGCCGGCATTACGTTTTTCCTTCGACATCATGAATTTATTGAGGACCCACAAGATCTTATGGTTAGCCCGGGGGTAGCAGTGAATAAAAAAAAGCCTAGACCCCTGCTTTGATAGAGCTTAGTCCAGCGAGGTGGTCAGAAATCCATTAAATAATCACTCAAAAATGTCATTTCAAACATGAAGAGTGTTAGGAGGGAAATCTACTAGGTGTGTATAAAAGGGTGTATAATGGAACCCTGACGCACACTCGAGTGGGGTTGGAAGGAATGAGTGGTAGGGGAAAGCTGCCTTGTGGAAGAGGGGTTTCTGGCATTTGCACCCCCAAACCTCTGCCACGAACAATTTCCCTCAGACCAATCTGGAGGCCAACAATCACGTCACTCCTTCCGCAACGCAAAAACAATATTGCCACTGAGAAATCCCTATAAATCCATGAAAGTGCTCATCCTTGGGGCTGAGTCTCTGCACCCCAAGATCCGCCTATGGAGTTCGTGCACCACGGATAGTTGGGGGCCACAGTTTAACCTACTTTGAGAAAATGCAGACTCTTAACTGTAACGCCTTTTAGTTCTAGCCTATGTCCTTCAGGCCTAGAGAGGCGAGGAAATTAACCCAAGACCACCCCTCCCGTCAGCGGCAGAGACGGGACCCGCCACCAGCCTTACAGGCAGGTCCTCTTTCCGCAGGTACTCTATTCCCTCGGACTCCACAGCTCCCCAGGAGTCCGACCCTAGCATCCCCACTCTCGGGGGTCCGGGGCGGTAAACGGCGCCCGCCCCTCCAGGATTGATCTCCTCGGGACCGGGAGGAAAACCCGCGGTGGAGTCCTTGGCGGCGGGGCGGGGCGGGGAGACGCGCGCAGGCGCAGTGACCGCCAGGTTGGGCAGAGGAGGCGCCGAGCTCCACACCTGATGCAATCAGCCTTCCGGAAACGGGCCCCGCGGCCACGCTCACGCAGGAAACGCTCCTGCGCCCTCTGCCGGCCGCTGCGCCACCCGCCTGCCTACCGAGCCACCTCGCCTGCCTACCGAGCCACCTCGCCACTTGACTTCGCCCCGGGCAGAGGGCGACATTCGGCGACCCACAGGGGACCCGCAGGAGGAGTTGGGAAGTCACCGCCAGAAAAAGCAAAATCCCTGGCTGCCCCTAACAGTGACGTGGAAACGGCCACAGAACGTTCCGTGGCTGCAGGAGGAAATTCCCTTAATGATGTATTTCCAGAGAGGATGGGGTTGGGGGGAGCTTTTAATCTTCCTTGCTTGCTTGCTTGCTTGCTTCCTTCCTTCTTTCGCCTCCCGACACACATTTTCTTTCTCCCTCACGGAAAGGAACGTTTATAGTCAAAGCCGTTTTCAGGCAGTATGGAGAGGACTCCTGGGCCCCCTCCCTCTCTCCCCGCGTTGCTTCATAAGTAACAGCACGTTAGCTCTGCTGCCTAGAGCCTTCCACCACACATTTTACAAATAAGTCGTTGGTTTCTTTGAACCTCATCATTTCGGTTTACAAAGAAAATCATTTTTCGTTTCACCACCTCATGCAATTTTGATATCTATTGTGTGTGTGTGTTTTTCCCGTCATGCTGACTCACCCATGAATTGTTTTCCAAGGAAATGAAATATTCCAAGAGCATGTTTATAAAAGCACGGAAGTAAAAATTACCTGTGTACGTCCTTTGAGACCACAGGGGGAAAGACAAGGCAGATTCAAGGAATTTTAGTTGGAAGAATACTTAGGAGATCATTCTAGAATCAAGTCTGGATCAACTCTTAGATGCTGCAGAGGACCTGTGGCCCAAAGAGGTGAATGGCTTTTCCTTAACAGACAACTCAGCAGAAGTGGCACTTGAACACAGATTTCTTGACGTCCCAATCTAATGAAAAAATACATTCGTTATTTGCGTAAACACTACACAGAGTGCAAGACTACATCACAATGCTTTCAGTCCAAAGGTTACCAAGTACAAAATCGATGGCAACAAAAGAGATCCTATTACTTGTTCCTACTTCTGAAGTCATTAGTCTTTAAAGAGTACTTGATTTATCCAACCACTATACAACCTATCCAACTACTTATAAGATAATCAGAGACTAGGCATTAAATATCTTAATTACAGCGGTACAACATTCTTCAGAACTTCCAGACATCAAGAAATCTTTTGAGTCAACATTTAGAGCTTCTAATATTTTTGCTTGATCATGTGGTGTATGAACTGAGGTTAAACCAAGGGAATTTTAATGATCACAACAAAATATCAGGGTTAAGATTTTCCACTGTACTGATTTAAAGTACTTTATCAAAACAGAAATCAAAGTGAAATACAAAAATGACTACAAATAAGAATTTTCAGAACCCTACCCACCTTTTTATCTTGATGAATGTGTATTTCTTTGATCTGGGAGAATACCTTCACTTATGCAAAAACAGAGTCAAGTAAATGTCAAAACACAGAGGTGCAAAGTGCAAACATCACAATAAGGTACTATTTACAGAATAGCCCTGGCAGTCCAGTGGTTAGGACTCCACGCTTTAACTGCCAAGGGTGTGGGTTCAATCCCTGGTTGGGGAACTCAGATCTGCATGGTGCGGCAAAAGGAAGGAAAGGAAAGGGAAGGGAAGGGAAAAGAAAAGAAAAGAGTGGAGTATTGTACTTACTCTCCTTCCAAAAATAAGACTTGGTAAAATTAATTTGTTGTCTGCAGTAGGAAAGAACCCCTTCCTAATTAATGAATTACAGTCCCCAAACTTAAGACCAATCTTACCCACAGATATAAGGCAGATGATCAAATACCTAGTGATTTTTGGGGTTACCAACAAGGCCTCTCCTCTGATGGACTGTCTCCATGTCTGGCTGGTTTCTCTAGTTCTAAACTGTCCAATGTGATAGTCACTAGCCACATATGGTTTGTTTTGTTTTTTTTTTTCGGTACCTGGGCCTCTCACTGCCGTGAACTCTCCCATTGCGGAGCACAGGCTCCGGACGCGCAGGCTCAGCGGCCATGGCCCACGGGCCCAGCCGCTCTGTGGCATGTGAGATCCTCCCGGACCGGGGCACGAACCCGTGTCCCCTGCATCAGCAGGCGGACTCCCAACCACTGCGCCACCAGGGAAGCCCCACATATGGTTTTTTAATTTATATTCATTATAATTAGAATTAAAGTTTCAGTTCCTCAGTCATATTAGCCCCATTTCAAGTGTTCAATAGTCGTGTGGGCTAATGGCTACAATATTGGACAGTGCAAGTATAAAATACTTCCATCACTGCAGAAAATTTTATTGGACAGTGCTGCTCTAGTCCTTTATCCCAATAGTGTAAGACTTTAATCTCTCCTCATTCTTAATCATTTCCTACTCTGAAAGGAACCATGTTTTTAGCTCTATCTAGCTTTCCTCTGAGATTTAGTCCTATTTTTCCAAACTAAAATTGTTGTCAGAGTATAGAATACCATCATGGAAAGATACCAGCTTTGGAGTAAAACTTTATTTCACATCCCAGCTCTTTTATTTATCATCTGTGTGATCCTGGCAAGTTACTCAACCTCACTGAACCTTGATTTTCTTATCTACAAAATGGGCATCTTAATCTTTTCATCATCGGTTTGTTTAGGGTTAAATGAAATAACACATATAAATCTTCTGGTAGGCCTCAAAGAGATTTCCTTCCTTCCATTCCCATTTCAGTTAATGATATCACCAATTACTCAGGTTTCCAAACTAGAAATCTCAGTCATCTTCAATTCTTCCTTCCTCCTTAACCACCTGCATCAAATTAGTCACCAAGCCCTGTTGCTTCCACCTCAGGGATGTTTCTCAAATCTGGGCCTTCCTCTCTGTCCCACTCCCACTGTCCTCATTGGCTTTTCATGCACTGTTTCAGTATCTTGCTGACTGACCTTAGGGACACTTATCACTCCCAGTCCAAGCACTTCCTCCGTGCTGCTGCCAGATGATCCTTCTAAAAAACGATGCTGATGCTGTCACTCCCTTTCCTTAAGACTACTGATGACTTCCAGTTGCTAAAGGATAAAAACTACTAAACCTAAGGACCCACATGACCGCCCCACCCCCATTCCATTTCAAACCTATATTCGGACTCCTCTACTACCAGCTTCCCTTTCGGCCACCTGTTCCCCACCTCCACGCCCCCAGTGCACCCCCTGCACTGACAACCAATGCTCCATGAGGCATTCCTGGAATAGGTAATGGCCTTTCTTGTCTCTGCCCTTGCACACACCCTTCTCAAGCTGAATTGACCCTTTTATGTATTCTGTACCTGGCAAAATCCTACTTATTCTTTCTTATTATCTCTAGTACAAAATCTTAGTCAACTCTCTTAGGAAAAAGTGATGACCAGCTCATCCGTGACAGATGCTGTGTTCGGGCTACCCAGGTTTAAATCCTAGCTACACCACCATGCCACTGGTGGTTCTGGAAAAGTGACTTACCCTCTCCAACCTCAGTTTCCTCATCTGAAAAAGTTGATAATCATAGTATGTACAACTCAGTGTTGTTGAAAGTATATACTGAGCTAATGCACATAAAGCTCATAATAATGCACCTGGCTCAGAGGTAAGCATTCAATATATATTACCTTAAAATTATTACTATTACAATTAATATTTATCTATTTTATCCTTTTGTCATTAGGTGGCTCTTTTTACATTTTAATTCAATTTTTTACTTTCAAGGATATTTATATTTTACATTTATATTTGATTTTACATTAAATAAAAAGTGTTTTATTACAGAAGTAACTGATATTCATTGAACACAATTTTGGAAACACTGATAACAAACAAAAAAGATGAAATTCTCTATTATTTGAGACACTTCTTGGTTGCAAATAAAAGGAACCCTCTGTAGTTAATTTATCCAGAAAAAATTACTGGAGGGTTGTCAAGTAGCCCAGTGTATCAGTATATAGATGGAGAATTGGTTCAGAAAAGGGTCAGGATCTATGGAAGCTGGCAGCAAATAACACAGACCAGACTATGGCATACTATGTCACCAATTGCCCCATTCCACTGGTCACTTGCTGTGGCCACTATTCCTTTACCTTGGCAACTTAGCATCACAGTCTCCCTATTCAAGTTCACAGGTGGAAATATCTAAGGTCACATGCCCATGCCTCAGCAGCCAGGAGGCAGAGAGAGGGAACGTTTGCCTCCCTTCAGATTCCCTATTGGGAGGTAGGGCCTCCCACAACCCAAATTCATACAATAGGGGATTCACCAAAAATGGAAAGAGGGCCTTATCCCCTCCCCAACTCTCCCACCCCCTGATGTGTTACCCATGCTTGATCACTCACTGGCAAACATCATGTACTTCCATGCTTTTGTGCCTTTGCTTATGCTATTAACTTTATTTTTTTTTTGTCTTGTTTGGTTTTTGCGGTACATGGGCCTCTCACTGTTGGGGCCTCTCCCGTTGTGGAGCACAGGCTCTGGACGCACAGGCTCAGCAGCCATGGCTCACGGTCTTAGCCGCTCCGCGGCATATGGGATCTTCCCGGACCGGGGCACGAACCCACGTCCCCTGCATTGGCAGGCCAACTCTCAACCACTGCGCCACCAGGGAAGCCCTGCTATTTACTTTAGACTCCCTGCTTTATCCATTCACCTTCTTCACTTTTCAAAATCATACTCCTTCTTTAAAGACCAAGATTCCTCCTTGAATGTACTACACATGTTATGAAACTGAGCAGGACACTGCAGGGCCCTCCCAGGTACAAAAGCCCCTCTGAGTCACCTGTTTCTTGTTTATAGAAAAAAGCTTTAGTCTCCTAGGCCTTCCCTGAGTTCCAAAGAATAGGCATAAGCAGTTACTAATTAGAGAACTGAGAGAATGCAGAAACAAAGTAAAAGTAGTTAAACAAGAAATATAATGACAATAATTCAGCAAGAAAACAGGGTCCTACTTCCTCCTTAAGGGATATACATAACACTCTGACACTCTTTAAGTTGTTCTCCAGGAACTAAGGCCCCCGCCCCCAACCCACCCAGGTGGAGGATGGTGACTATAAGCATGTAGACCCCAGACTGGTTGGAACCTAGAAGGTTGATGATTAAGATTTCTGAAACTTCACCCTGTTATTTCACCAACCAGATAGAAAAAAACTCATACACCCTGCAGCCCTCACCCCAGTTCTTGCCTTTAAGAACCCCTCACTGAAAGCCACTGGGGATTTTGGGGCCTTTGAGCATGAGCCACTCCTTGCTGGGCACCCTACAAATAAATGGTGTACTTTCCTTTAACACAACCTGGTGTCAGTAAGTTGGCTTTGCTGTGCAGTGGGTGAGTGGACCCAAGTTCGGTTCAGTAACAGTTAATTGCTCATTTCTTGATTCCAGAGCCTGACATTTGTTTTTGTAGCACCCCCTACATACAGTTAGATGTTGTATGGTTCTTTGTTGCTATACTGTGAACTCCTATTTCTGGCCTTATCACATAGAAGACACTTGATAAATATCTGTTCAATGAATGAAGAAAAGAGAAAATGAAAATTAGCTTTTATTAAGGTACTGTACTAAGCACTTAACAATTTTAACTCCGTTTATTCTCAATTTATAACTCAATTCTTCCTCAGGCTGTATGACCATTTTATAAGGGGAAACAGGCACGGAGGCGTTAACTTACTTTTCCAAGGTCACACAGCTATTAAAAGACAGAGGCAGAATTTGAGCAAGGTGGTCTTGTTCCAGAGCTTAGGCTCTTACCTAACGAGATGTTATGACTCTGTGAAAGGTAGTATATGGTCCTTTTTCTAGGGAATTCCACCACAAGTTTTGTTTTTGTTTTTGTTTTAAAGCCCTGACAGCTTCCTGGTAAGAGGAGAAAGCTAATTAAATTTCTCTGTAAATTTTCACTATTAAAAATATATTTAGGGCTTCCCTGGTGGCACAGTGGTTGGGAGTCCGCCTGCCAATGCAGGGGACGCGGGTTCGTGCCCTGGTCCAGGAGGATCCCGCATGCCGCGGAGCAGCTGGGCCCATGAGCCATGGCCGCTGGCCCTGCGCGTCCGGAACCTATGCTCTGCAACGGGAGAGGCCACGGCAGTGAGAGGCCCGCATATCACACACACAAAAAAAATAATAAAATAAAAAAAATAAATTATATATATATATTTAGTAAATTTTATAAACACTTATTCCATGGTTCTTGAACAATGATAATGGATGGACTTTATACAGGAATTCATAGAAACTCAATTTATTAGCACATAAGCACACAATAAAATCCATCACATTCTTTGTGTCTGCCTTTCCCCCAGGTTATTACCAAGAGTTGTTACTGCAGACTGTGGCATTTATTGAACTGACCCTGGCTACAAAGAATTTATGTTCTTATGCTCAGGGCAATCTCCATCACTGGCCATATGATATTCTCTCACCCCTTCTAAAATCCTTGTTTTGCTTATCTTCAGACAGTAGAAATTTTAGTCCAGAGTACCAATGTACCTGATATCTCGCTATTAATCATCTGCACAGATAAGGACAAGAATTTAAATCTTGTAAATGGAGGAAACCCATCACCTTCATGTTCAAAGGGTAAAACAAATAATACCATCCAATCTGGAAAAATACTGAATTTTAAATTTATATAAACATAATTAAATAGAAAGGGAGAAATCTGAAATAAAGTTGAAAGACAAAAGAGGTTATAAAAGAACCAGAAATCATTAACAAGAGAAAAATGCTTCAGTCATAACAGAGATAGACAAGAACTATATTGCTAATTTGCAAAGGAACTGATAGTCTTCTGGATCAAGCAAAAAATTTGTCTTCTCCTTTCTCTACTTGTTCCTGCCAGTACCTTCCACTTTTAAGCACCCCATTGCCTTGTCTACAAAAAGAATGTAAGTGAAGGAAGAAAGGAAGGAAAGGAGGGAGGGAGGGAAGAAGGGAAGGAGGGACGAGGGGAGAGTGTCAGAGAGAGAAAGACAGGACAAAAAGGGAAAATGGAGAAAAAGACCTAACGATCTCTTTGATGTAAAAGATTTTTTATTATAAGTAAATGTATGTAATTAATTTAAATGAAGCCTAGCTTCTTACAGATATCTGAGAGTATAAAAACAGAATTTGGGAGAAGAGGAATTACTACAGGAAAAAGAAGTATAATTAAAAGCAATAGCACAGAATTAATAACTAACATGGAGGTTAGATATTAGAAAAAAACAAGATTCTTGGGAAGGTCAATTATATAAGAGGAAAGACTTCAGAGGGATATAACAAGTGCTCCATCCCTTGAGACATTTAAAAATTAACCTGGACAAAGAATTAGAATATATTTTGTAGAAAGCAATCCTTTCTGACAAGCTGGTAGATTAGCTCTAATTGATTTTTCCACCTCTAATTTCTTTGAATCTCTGAAATGCTGTTCTTAGAAGACAAATGAGTTTTCTTTGAGGATGAATTTTCTGTCTTTATTTTAATAAAATGAGTTATGATTTCTCGTGAAAATAGTTTTCAAGACAATGACTTTGCAAGTAATAATTGTTATTTAGATTATAGAAGTTAAAAATCAAAGTTACAGACACCTGAAACTAACATAATATTGTATGTCAGCTATACTTCAATTAAAAAGGAAAAAAAAATTAGTCACAACATTAGTAAACATGATAAAATACAATATATTTTCTTCCACTGTGCACTAGCAATAATCTTGAAATAAAATGCCCAAGATGTGGGGGAGGGATAAATTAGAAATTTGGGGTTAACAGATACACACTATTATATACTGTGCTGTACACCTGAAACACTGTAAATCAACTATAGTTCAACAACAACAAAAAAATTTCCTAAGAAGTGGAGGAATAGGATAGAGTCCAAAAACTGGAAAGGTGGAGCAGGCAAATATCCTACCATTTTTTACTTTTTTGTTCTAACTTCATATCCTGTCTAGAAGGTTATCACTGAGAGAAAAACATTTAGTTTCATTGAAATTACATCAAATTTTGTATTATTACTTATTTATTAATTTATTTATTTTTGGCTGCGTTGGATCTTCATTGCTGCGCATGGGCTTTCTCTAGTAGCGGCGAGCGGGGGCTACTCTTCGTTGCCATCTGTGGGCTTCTCACTGCGGTGGCTTCTCTTGTTGCGGAGTGTGGGCTCTAGGTGCGCGGGCTTCAGTAGTTGTGGTGCATGGGGTCAGTAGTTGTGGCTCGTGGGCTCTAAAGTGCAGGCTCAGTAGTTGTGGCGCACGGGCTTAGTTGCTCCATGGCATTTGGGATCTTCCAGGAACACGGCTCGAACCCGTGCCCCCTGCATTGGCAGGTGGATTCTCAACCACTGTGCCACCAGGGAAGTCCCCAAATTTTGTATTACTGAATCATATAATAGTTTTGAGGAGATGGGGACAATATCATCATGTACATGTTATTTATTGTAAGAAAAGAACTAAATTAGAAATGTACCTTTGTTATATATCTTGATATCTGCTAGGGTAAGCCTCTCTTCTTTCTTCTGCTTTATCAAATCTGCCATAACCCTTCATTCACAATATATCTTCCTTATAAAATTTATAGTAAATATATCATTTTTATGAAATATGTTTAGAATTTTGATTAGTATTATATTTCATATAGATTAATCTGAGGAGAACTGACATTTTTGCTCTATTGAATAATCTCATACATAAATGTATAACATTTTTCCATTTATTTAAGACTTCCTCATTTTAACAGTCTCTACATCTACTAAACTCTAAGCCCAGGAAAACCCATGCAATTTTTCAAGTTTGAGAATGATATTAGTAAGATGACTTGACTTTTTATATTGTCTTAAATCTGATGCTACTTTGGCTGAGACAAAACTCCTGCACAGAAGTCTATTGTTCTCACTTTATTTTTCCTGGATTTTATCTTGAAAAAAGTCAGCGAGATGCAGAAAATCAGTCAAGCACATTGCCTTTGTCAAAGTGACTTGTGTTTATATAAATCCAGTGTGGTTAGGATTATTAACCTCAATTCCAATGAGGTTTAAGATGACAGTGCCTCATTTATATTAATCTCCTAAGATTTGCAAGGGAAGTCACAAAGAAAAAATAAACAGATTTCTTTCTTTTAACCAGTGTTTTACACTGCTTACATTTAATAGTCCCTAGAGTAACCACTAAAAGAAAAAGAGACATGGCTAAAAATACAATACATAAAGTAAGAGAGAATACTGAAAGTATTTAAATAATCCAAAAGAATATAAGAAAGGAAGAAGAGAGAACAAAACATAGGAAACAAGCAAAAAAAATAATAAAGTTGTGGACCTATCTAGCCATATTAATAATTATATTAAATGTAACTGGTCTAAACACTCTAATTAAAAGACAGGGCTTCCCTGGTGGTGCAGTGGTTGAGAATCTGCCTGCCAATGCAGGGGACACAGGTTCAAGCCCTGGTCTGGGAAGATCCCACATGCTGCGGAGCAACTGGGCCTGTGAGCCACAATTACTGAGCCTGCGTGTCTGGAGCCTGTGCTCCGCAATAAGAGAGGCCACGATAGTGAGAGGCCCACGCACAGTGATGAAGAGTGGCCCCTGCTTGCCACAACTAGAGAAAGCCCTCCCACAGAAACAAAGACCCAACACAGCCATAAATTAATTAATTAATTAATTAAAAAAAGAGACAATGATTCTCAAACTGGCTATAGAAATAGATGACCCAATTATATGCTATCTACAAGAAAGCCAATTTAAATATAATTATATAGGTAAATTAAAATATTGGGGAAAATATATGATGAAAACACTAATCAAATGTTAATATTTTTCTAAAGCTGCCATAACAAAATACCACAGACTGGGTGGCTTAAACATCAGAAATTTATTTTCCTCACAGTTCTGGAGACTGGAAGTTCAAGATCAAGGTGCCAGCAGGGTTGGCTTCTCCTGAGGCCTCTCTCCTTGGCTTACAGATTGCTTCCTTCTCTCTTTTGTCCTCACATGACCTTTCCTCTGTGCTAGTACCTGCTTAGTGTCTCTTCCTCTTCTTATAAGAACACCAGTCATGTTAGATTGGAGCCCAACCATATGACTCCATTTAACTTTAATTACCTCTTTAAAGACCCTATCTCCAAAATATAGTCACATTTTGAGGTACTTGGGGGTTAGTGCTTCAAGATATAAATTTGGGGAGTAGGGGCACAATTCAGTCTATGACATCAGAAGAAGGACTAGTTACATTTATATAAAATAAAGTAACTTCAGAACAAGAAAAATTACCAGGGTTAAAGACAGACAATATAAAATGAGATATGGATTGATTTGTCAGTAACACAACAATCTTGATGTGTGTGCACCTAAAAATCCAAGGCCAAAAATACACAAAGCAAAAACTGATAGAAGTGAAAAGAGAGAGAGACAAATATACAATTATACATGGAGTCTTCAACACTCCTCTCTCAGTAGTGAGTAAAACAAGTAGACAAAAAATCAGAAAGGATATAAAAGATCTGGAAATTAACATTGTAAATCAAATATACTTCTATTTAAAAAAAAGACTTAAATACTCTAGTCACCAACTTGGCTTAACTGAAATTTATAGAATAATCTGGCTAACAATAGCAAGATACACAAATGTTTCAAGTACACAGGAAAAACTGAAATCATCCTAAGCTTTTTCTCTGATCGTAACAGAATTAAACTAGAAATCACTTATAGACTATCTGGAAAATCCCCAAATATTTGAAAATTAAATAATTCACTCCTAAGTAATCCATTAGTCAAAGGAGAAACCACAGGAAAAATTAGAAAATAGTTTGAATGCAAATACAAAATATCAAAATTTGTGGGATGCAGCTAAGTGTTTAAAAGAATATTTATAGCATTAAATACTTTTTTTAAAAGGAAAATACTCAAACCAATAATCTAAGCTTTCATGCTAAAACAAAACAAAACAAATGAGAACAACAAAAAACAACAAATGAAGCCCAAGGTAACTAGGAGATAGGAAATAACAGTATTAATAAAATAGAAATTGAAAAAATAGTAGAAAATATCAATGAAAATAAATGCTGGTTCCTTGAAATAAATCAATAAAATTGGTAAGCCTCTAGTTAGACTGATCAAAGAAAAATAAAATTTATAAATTACCAATATCAAGTTAATAAAAAATATTAACAACTTTATGCTAATAAAGAGGAAAAAGAAAACTTGAAAAGCCCTATGTACATTAAAGAAATTGAAAACTTCAAGCCACTAGTGAATTTTATGAAACTTTAAAAAAAGAAATAGTAAAACTTCTCAATAAACTTTTTCATAAAATAGAAAAGGAGGAAAAACTTCCTAACTCATTTTATGAAGCCAGAATCATTGATACCAAACCAGATAAACACAGACAAGAAAAGAGAACTACAGAGAATATAGGTATAAAATCTCTTAACAAAATTGTAGCAAATTGCATCCAGCTGCACATACACATGTTGTTGTACCTGTGTGTGTGTTTATATGTGTTAAACATATGAAAGGAATTCAGATTAAAAAGAAGTAAAACTTTATTTGCAAATGACATGATTTATATAGCTAATCCAATTGAATCTATAATGAAGCTACTAGAACCAAAAAGGAAATGTAAAAGGGTCACAGGATACAAGGCCAATGCTCACACACACAAAAACTGAATTTCTATTTACAAGCAATGAACAACTGAAATTTTTTAAAAATTACGGTAGCATCAAAAAAATTGTATTTCTATTTACCAGTGATGACTGAAAGTTTTAAAAATATTTATAATAGCATAAAAATATCAGGAATAAAAATGATGAGAGATGTGTAAAAGCTATATACCTAAAACCACAAAATATTGCAAAGAAAAGTTAAAGAAAACCTTATAATTAAATGAAGAGATATACCATATTTGTGGATTGGAGGAATCAATTTGGTAAGGTGGCAATGGCCCCTATGTTGTTCTATAGATTCAATGCAATCCCAGCCAAAATCCTAGCATACTTATACAAAGAAATTGACATGGGCTTTCCTGGTGGCGCAGTGGTTGAGGGTCCGCCTGCCAGTGCAGGGGACACGGGTTCGTGCCCCGGTGTGGGAGGACCCCACATGCCGCGGAGCGGCTGAGCCCGTGAGCCATGGCCATTGAGCCTGCGCATCCGGAGCCTGTGCTCTGCGACGGGAGAGGCCACAACAGTGAGAGGCCCACATACCGCAGAAAAAAAAAAAGAAAGAAATTGACAAGGGTCGTCCCTAGTGGTCTAGTGGGTAAGACTTCGCACTCCCAATGCAGGGGGACTGGGATTGATCCCTGGTTGGGGAACTAGATCCCTCATGCATGCCGCAACTAAGAGTTCACATGCCGCAACTAAAGATCCCACATGCTGCAACTAAGACCCAGTTCAGCCTAAATAAATTTTTTTAAAAAGAAGAAATTGACAAGCAAATATGAAATTTATATAGAAAGGTAAAGGACTTAAAAACAATTTCTTTAAAAAGCCACTCCCACGGGCTTCCCTGGTGGCGCAGTGGTTGAGACTCCGCCTGCCGATGCAGCGGTCACGGGTTCGTGCCCCGGTCCGGGAAGATCCCACATGCCACGGAGCAGCTGGGCCCGTGAGCCATGGCCGCTGAGCCTGTGTGTCCGGAGCCTGTGCTCCGCAACGGGAGAGGCCACAGCAGTGAGAGGCCCGCGTACCGCAAAAAAAAAAAAAAAAAAAAAAAAAAAAAAACCCACTCCCACATTTTAAGTTTTTATTATAGCAGCACCCCATTTCCAGGTACCAATATCTGTTTTAGTTATGAATTGCTGTGTAACAAATTACCCCTTGCAGCTGAAAATCACAACCATTTATTGTCTCACCATTTCTTTGGGGAAAGCGTCTGGGTGCGTCTTAGCTGGATTCTCTCATGAGACCGCAGTCAAGCTGTTAGCTGGGACTGCAGTCATCTGAAAGCTGGACTGGGGAAAATCTGCTTCCACACTTGCTCACTGATTTTTGGCAGTCCTCAGTGTCTACCTGGATTTTGGCCAGAGACTTCAGTTCCTCCTCACGTGAGCAGCCTGAGTATCTTCATGACATGGGACATGGCCGCTGGATTCCCCTAGAGCAAGTGATCCAAGAGAAAGGGCAGGAGGGAGAGAGAGAGAGGGGCCAAGACAGACCAGGAGAGACCAAGACAGATGCCATTGTGTCTCTTAGGGTTTATTTTTCATTAAATAATATTAGAAGAATTCATGCATTTTTATCAAATATCATATTTTTCAAGAAAGAAGAGGTTTTAACTTTTTTCCATGAGAAAACTATAGGGCTTCATTTTAGACAAATGATAATAATATTATTCATAAAATAAAAATGAGCATTTACTATGTCCCACTCCACTGAACACAGAGGTTAAGACGATGGTCTTCGGCACAGACTGTCTGATGTTGCCTTTCTGATCCACCACTTACTGGTTATGTGTCTCTGGGCAAGTTATTTAACTCTCTGTGCCTCAGTTTCCTCATCTATAAAATGAGGGTAATAATAATATTTACCTCATAGAGTTGTTATGAAAATTAAGTGGGTCACTAAGGTGCTGGCATCTAATAAGCATTTTGTCAGATTTCGCTAATATCCATATTAGGTAGTATTTACAAATATCACCTCATTTAATACTCAAAATACCCTAGGAGGTAAGAACAATTATTATTTGACTTCATAGGTAAGGCAATTGAGCCTTGGAGATGTAGGTTAAGTAATTTACCTAAATGTACACAAATGAGTGGCAGAACTGAGTTCTATGCAATTCTCCGGCCAGAGGTTACTTAAAAAAATAAATAAAAAGTCCCAGATGTGGGTGGAAAGAGATCAAAAGTGAAGGTAGAATCTAGATTAGAGAACTCATTAGCAACTGTAATTGTTCAGAAGTTATTGTAAAAGAATATTGAAATAGAAGAAATTTTAGAGTGCTGTCAAATCACTATATAGTTCTTACAGGAAAAGTGAACATAGAATATCAGATAGTAGATAACCTGCCAAGAATATAATGAAGCAGAGGAAAGACATTTGAGAACATGCCACCCATCTCCAAAGTCTGACCAACTGACATTGGGGTCCCTTTTCTATGCTACTAAGTTGGAATGGTTCCAATAACCAGAATTGCTTTGCTTTAAATACCCATCTGCCACTCAGGGTGTGGTAGATATTAGGCTTGTCCACAAATATTCCAGTTGTCCTCCTCCTGGGAATATGGTGGAACTACATTTCCCACCCTCCTTTTAAATCAAGTATCGCCATATGACTTGCTTTGTCCAGTGAAACATGAGTGGAAATGACATGTGTCAGTGCCAAGTGGAAACTTTAAGAACTAATATGCCTTTTGCTCATGTCCAGGTGATACCTCCTTCAGCCCGGATCCTTGGGGGACTATAGTAAGCAGAGCCTCCCTCTGACCTTCTTTGGACATGTAGTGTGAGCAGGTAGTAAACTACTGCTGTTTTAAGCCACTGGGATTTGAGGGGTTGTTTGTTACCCCAGGATAACCCATCTACTCTGCCATGATTATGCACGGTTTCAAAACTTTCTTTTTAAGAATTGTAGTATCTACAAAACTTTAGTGCAGAAAACATTTTGTTGAACTCTATTACTAGTTTATAAGGTACCAAAAGTACCTACAGCTAGTATTTAGCTGCTTATAAACTGGCCTGTAGCATCCCTGGAACTGAAGCCATCCTCGGTCCTGAAGGAGAGAGCTCCTCAGCTTTTAAGGCTCTTCCGCACTGGGTCAGTTGTCCTGCAACATAAACCATCAAAAGTCAGCAGAGCTTACAGTAAAGAAAGCCAACACTAAACATTATATATGTTAGAGTGGTAAAGTTCCTGTTGGATTATAGTCATCAGAAAACAAACACACTGGCTCCTGTTTTCATCATTTAAAAAACAATAGTATAGCACAGGGAACTATACTCAATATCTTGTAATAACCTGTAATGGAAAAGAATCTAAAAAAGAATATAGATAGATAGATAGATAGATAGATAGATATAGACAGATAGATAGATAGATCTGAATCACTTTGCTATATACCTGAAACTAATACTACACTGTAAATCAACTATATTTCAATAAAAAAAGAAAAACTTTGTTAAACACCCACTCACCCCCAGGGTACAAGAATGTCAAATTTGGGTAAGACCTGTCAACTCTATATCCATGTTGTAATGTAATCCTGGGATGACACAGTTGGTTACCTGAAAGTATCCATTTTTGTACTAATTTATAACCCTAGTAAAACAAGGTGGCCTGAAAACATCAACAACAACAAAATAGAAAACAACTAAACCTGACAGAGATTGGAGAGATGGCATCAAGCCAGGAACACCAGGAGAGAAGCGTAGAACAGATTCCCCCTCAGAGCCCTCAGAATGAACCAGCCCTGCTGACACCTACCCTCCAGAACTGTGAAGGAATAAATTTTTGTTGTTTTGAGCCATCCAGTTTGTGGTATTTCATTACGGCAGCCCTAAGAAACCAATACACTCATCCACTCCAAATAAAGACCTTTCAAAATAGATAAACAGCATACAGAAAAATTTTTATTAGCATAAACTAATATCTCTAAACTTTAGAGATTGTCAAAGGTATCAAAGACAAAATAAAGTCTAAAACGTTCTTGTAAAACATTATCGTCTTTTTCTGAGGTGACACATTGATAACACACACTAAAAAAAAAACCTCCCTAGGTTCAGAGTTATTTTACCTCCATTTTATTTCAGTATTGATTTTGCAACGATATGTAGAACAAACAGCACATCTGATAAATGGATCCCCCAAATGTCATTTGCAGTAACAAGAGAGGCACAATAAATGTCTCACATTTTAGAGTACGATTTCCTTCAGGTATTGGCCTCACACAGTCCTCTATGTGTACAATATAATTAAAGCTGCTGCCAGGGGTTTAGGGGAGGGGGAAATAAGGAGTTATATTTTCAGAGTTTCATTTTTGCAAGATGAAAAGGGTTCTAGAGATGGACAGTGGTGATGGGTGCACAACAGTGTGAACGTACTTAATGCCACTGAACTATACACTTACAAACGGTTAAGGCTTCCCTGGTGGCGCAGTGGTAGAAAGTCCGCCTGCTGATGCAGGGGACACGGGTTCTTGCCCCGGTCCGGGAAGATCCCACATGCGGAGTGGCTGGGCCCGTGAGCCATGGCCGCTGAGCCAGGGCAACTGAGCCTGCGTGTCCGGAGCCTGTGCTCTGCAATGGGAGAGGCAACAACAGTGAGAGGCCCGCGTACTGCAAAAAAACCAAAAAACAAACAAAAAAGATGGTTAAATAGAAAAATTTCATGTTATGCATATTGTACCACAATTAAAAAAAAATTTACGCAAATACACTGAAAATAAAGAAATAATACTTTTTCACTGTATTCAAGAGTGTAGATATATACCTCATACAATAATCTATATTTACAAAATAATTCCCACTTTTTCATTGGTGTTGTGGAGTAGAAAGACTTTTATTGAAGAGGACCACCACCACATTAGTTGGGGTACTTTGAGTTATAGGGCTAGAGCAGACTAGGGCAAAAGAGGGAATGCATTGGCACATATAACTATAGAGTTTGGGTGTAGGCTGGTGATGACTGGGACCAGTGGATTCCGAGGATATCATCAGAACTGGGTCTTTCTCCAGCTCCATGTCCTGCCTCCCTGCTTCTGTCTGGGCTGAATCACCCTCTGGTAGGGCCTCTCCCCAGGATGGTGTCCAGCTGCTCCAGACTGCACTCTCCTGGCCAGTGATCCCACCAGCTCTGGCCAAAGTCCTGGAATTGAGAGCCTGGCTTAAGGCTCCTGTCCATCTTGAAGCCAGAAACGTCAGGGAGTGAGGGAGTCCAGCCCCACCAAAGCAAACGGCTGGGAACTAGTGAGGATGTCTTTCCCCTCCCCCTAAAAAGGATGTGTTGTTAATAAAAGGGGAATGAATGCTAAGTAGGCAAAAACAATACATGTCCACTATATGAACCAATTGAATGTCCTCTAAAAGTAATGTCAGATAATTACACTTGTTAAACATGTAGGAACAGCCTCTATACCCTCAAGCTACTAAATGTCTCCCTAGCTGGTTATAATTATCCACAGATATGTCCAATTCTCTTAGACTGGAGAAAACACAGATAGAAATTAGGAGAGATTAACCCAAAAAGTAAAAAAAAAGAAAAAAAATTAAAGTGGGTAAGTTCTTTTAACCAGGGTCTGTACATAAAGTAGCTAAAAAACTCTGTGATGAGCACAGTAGCTTCTATTCCCCAATCCTCACAACCGCTTCAATGAGAGAAAGATCTTTCCTAAAAGTCAGCCTGGGAAGGTATCTGTGTCAGGCTGGTTCTCCTTCCCATCTTCCCTTTCACGGTCACTCTTTATCTTCTTTACAAAAGAAAGGCACATCTCTGTCCCAACCTGATTCTAACTCTGGTGTATTTCCTCAGGTGTAAAACTAAGCAAAGGTACAGTTCAACATGCTGCCAGCAGTGCTGAGGTCATTAAAAGACTATAAAAGCTGTGTTGGTGTACAAGTCCTGTGATTCTGATTCTTTGCAGTTAAAATTGAAGGAATGAATCATCAGCTAATAGATGACTGAACATAATTTTTATATGATTTTGGCATATAACTTAGATGAAGTGCAAAAATTGTAGTGGCATTGGTACAACAAAATTCCTTCTATTCCCATCTATTCTTTTCATGTGAACAAGGTTTCTCCAAGCTATATCTGTAACACCGAAAAACAGGAAAGGAATTGATGTCAAGCCCTGTCTCAATAGTAGAAGAAGAAGTTTTACTATCATTACTATTAAACCTTCTAGCAATAGTAGTACCTTTATTCATCCAAAATACATAAATTAATTTTTTTAAATGCAGCCTCATTCATCTCATTGAGATGCACTTCCAAAAACATTTTTACTTTTTATGTTTAATAATTATTCATAGGGCTTCCCTGGTGGTGCAGTGGTTGAGAGTCCACCTGCCGATGCAGGGGACACGGGTTCGTGCCCCGGTCCGGGAAGATCCCACATGCCACGGAGCGGCTGGGCCCGTGAGCCATGGCCGCTGAGCCTGCGCGTCCGGAGCCTGTGCTCCGCAACGGGAGAGGCCACAACAGTGAGAGGCCCACGTACCGCAAAAAAAAAAAATTATTCATAAAATTTGTAACATATGTATGGTACTTTAATTAATAATCTGCTGGTAGTAGTAGTAACTCAAACTAGGAGATAGTTTAAAATATTTACAGACTTAGGTCACAGGAAATAAAAATAAAATTTAATTTCTGTATTGCAGAGAATTATGCTAGAATGATAAATAAAATACTGTTAGGGAGAAAAATACATTACATTAGGATAAAATTTTCTGGGAGAAATGGAATGGAAATATGAAATAAAGAGCAAAAAGGGACAATATAAAATTTCCAACTATTAATGAACAGCTGGCTTAAGTATATTAAAAATCCATGATAGTGAGTATCAAATTGCTGTGATATTTAATTCTTTTGAATACATTTAAAAGAATAATACTTTATAAATATATCTAATGCACCAGAAATTATATTCTTTGCATTGCTTTAAACTTGAGAAAAAAAATTTTAGATGTCAATTTAAAAATGTGTGAGGGGGGTACATTGTTTATACATGTAATAAATGTGTATAAATGTAGTCCATGCTAGCCAAAAATACTTGAAGAACACTGATCTAAAGGAGGAGACAAGATGTATACTCAGAAAGAAAGTAATACAATAAGGAAATATATGAGTCCTAAGGGATCCCACGTTGAAGAAGATACAAATGCTTAGGAAACCATCATATATGTAGTGGTTTGAGAGAAGGTAAGTTTCCCCTGGGTAGAGGCAGGCTGGCTGCCAAACCTGGATCAGAGTTCCAGCTTTTAGTCACAGAGACTTAGTTTGGTCAGAATACTTTATAGTTAATACTTCGTATTCACCACACTGGCAGATTATTTAATTTATAGTAAGAACTGCAACTATCACACCCAGTACAATGTGATAGAAACCAAATTATATACAAGCAGAAGGTCATTTGCTAGGTCTGGTGGAATCAGAAGAAGGGATGAGAGTGGTGTGACATGAGAACTTAATGACCTGAGGTTCCGACAGCCTCTGCTTGTATCAGAGGGCAGCAGGGGGACCACTGCCACGGGCACTGGAGGACTCCAATTCAGGGGTCAGTCTGTAGGCATGGGCAGGGCTGGGAGGGATTCTGCCACCTTCTGGCTTTTGGGGCTTCCTGGTTTATGCTAGGCCACGCTTTCTCAGACTGATTTTATTAGAATACTAGGAACATATTAATCATAATCAAATTCCAATCCTCCCTCCTTCATTTGACCTGCTGACCACCTAAACTGAAGTTCTGGGCAAACCCATTCCTCATTCATACATTTACAGACAATATCTGGCTTTCTTCTAACATAAGATGGATTATAACCATTATGTGTGGATTTTTTCTTGTTTAAATATCAGGTAAGGACTTCCCTGGTGGTGCAGTGGTTGGGAATCTGCCTGCCAATGCAGGGGTCACAGGTTCAAGCCCTGGTCTGGGAAGATCCCACATGCCGTGGAGCAACTAAGCCTGTGCGCCACAACTACTGAGCCCACGAGCCACAACTACTGAGCCCCCATGCCACAATTACTGAAGCTCGTGTGCCTAGAGCCTGTGCTCCACAACAAAAGAAGCCATCACAATGAGAAGCCCGTGCACCGCAATGAAGAGTAGCCCCCACTCGCTGCAACTAGAAAAAGCCCGTGCACAGCAATGAAGACCCAACATAGCCAAAAAATAAATTAATTTAAAAACAAACAAACAAACAAATAAATAAATAAATATCAGGTAAAATTTTATTTTGAAATCTTTGTGGGAATAGAGATGATTGGGATCTCATTCCCAGGTATCATCTATAAAACATGTAATAAGTGCAATTATAAAATTAACATATGAGAAGAAGAAAATTGAGCATATGAGTTTTGCAAAATAGGGCTAATTAAGACCACTCACACTGCCCTGTACTAATCACAGCCACTTTGAAGACAGTTGGCTACAAAGGAAGCTTAATTAATTCAGCACACATTTATTGAGCTCCAACTCATGTGCTGAAGCATGCCAAGGTGAGGGGATAGTGTTACCAAACGCAAGTTTGTGTGTCCCACACACAGTGAGGCCAAACAAACTGAAACGGAGTTTGGAGCAGAGAAAGGATTATTGCAGGGACGAGAAAGGAGAACGGGTGTTCAAAAACCTCCGACACCCTGAAGGGTTACAGCAAAGCATTTTTAAAGGCAAGGTGAGGGAGGGGCATCCCAGGGTAGGTGATCACCTCCTGCATAATTCTCTGATTGGTTGATGGTGATCAATCCCAGAAGGTCTGGGGGCTATGAGCTCAAGATCATCAAGCAGTTAATTTCTTCCATTTCGTGGTGGTTTTAGCATCTGAAAAACTCAGGAAATATGAATTAGATATTATTATCTAGGTACTTCAGAAAGGAGCTAAAGCAGAGGATATGGGGTAGAGGTCTGTCCCGGGAAGCCCCTATAGGGTCCTGCTCAGTTACAACAGGAAGAGAAGTAAGGCAGACTCTGCTATCAAGCCCTCACATGTAAGCAGATAATTCTCATACAGTGTGATAAATGTACAATCAAGGGATAAAAGAGGGTTATAGGAGCACAGTGGAAGGGAGTGAGGGACGGGCTTCACAGAAGAGACATTTTGTCTTTGTCTTGAAGGAAGAGTAGAAATTTACTAGGAGGATACAACCAATATTGAGAGTATAATTGGTATCTGGAAACCTGCAAGGGCATTGCCTATTTTGAGAATGCTAAAAGTTCAGTGTTCCTGGAACTTAGGGTTTGGTGGGGGAGGTGCAGAAAGTGAAGGAAGTTTGGATTCTACCAATCTGCAGTGGGAGTATGAATATGATTTCACATGGATTGGACCTCTGGGCAAGCAGGGAAGTAGCACTTTTTAGTAGAAGAAATCAAGTATAGGAGACCACAAGCCTAAGAGAGGGTACCCCAATAAGAAGTTACAATTCCTTGCCTGGTTTCAGGATCAGATTGTTTTCAGACTTAGACTCATTGACTGAGTCCCCAGGAATAAGAATCCTGCAGCACCATGGTGAGTATGCATGATAATGATAACCTGGGTCCCTCTTAAAAGGGACCCATGGATATTTACTTACATAAATGTACACTGGGGAAAAGGTAATACCCAGACCTTTCAAGGACTATTGGACACAGGCTCTGAATTGAATTGCTACCTTATCACAGCCCCTGTTAGAGTAATAAAAGGAGATCTGACCAAGGCCTGGGTCCACTAGGTTTGCAAACTCACCCAGTGATCATTTCTCTGATTCTCAAACGTAAAATAGGAATTTACATAACTGGCTGCTGATGCAATCCCCTCATTGGGTCCTTGGCCTGTGGGCTAAGAGCTCTGAAACCATAATTCCTTGGCTAAGATAGTAAATCAAAAACAATATCATAGTCTGAGAGTGGGTGATGGTGGAGATTAGCACCACCCTTCAGCATCCAAAGAATGCAGAAGTGGTGGTCCCCATAATGTCTCCAATTCAGTGGTCCACCCCCTACAAAACCAAATGGATCCTGGAAGATGACTGTAGACCACAAGTAGTAGCTTTACCGTAGCTGCCTGTCAGATGTGGTATCTCTGCTAGAACAAATTATTATGGCCTCAGTTACATGGTGTGCAGTCATTGATTTAACAAATGTGTATTTTTCTATTCCAATCCAAAAAGAAGGGCAGAAACAGTTTGCATTCACATAGAATTGGCAACAATATACACTTATGGTTTAGCCCCAAGGCTATGCTTCTTTTCTCATCTTCTATCATAACACAGTGTGAAGGGGTCTAGACTTTCTGGACATCCCAGAGGACGTCATGCTGACCCATTACAGTGATAATATTATGTTGATAAGGCCATATGACCACGAGGTGCTGGCACACTGAATGCCTTGGTGAGCCCTTGTCATGGTGCCATTCCCCAAGGAGACCAACCAGTCATGTGGTGGCAGCATGTTGACTACATTGAACCCCTTCCATCGTGAGAGTGCCAGCAGTTCATTTTCATAGAAACAGGCATGTATTATTGGTATGGCTTTGCCTTTCCAGCCAGCAAGTCTTCATCCAACACCACTATCTGAGGACTTATGGACTGTTTGATTCCTCCTGGCATGGGAACACAGCAGGCCAAGACCCACTTTATAGCAAAAGAAATGTGGGAGTGAGGTCAGGACTGAGGCATCCACTGATTGTGTCCCCAATCATACAAGCTGGAAGCTGCCGGCGTGATGGAGCATTCACACAGCCCAGCAAGACAGCACAGCCAACAACTGAGAGGCACAAAGGCCACTGCCTTGTCCCAGAGGAAGAATGGTTCTGCAGGGTGGTTCATGCTCCGCAGCTTTCCCCTGTGGATCAGGCCAAGTCAGACTTTACCTGAGACCACATTCCTGCCTGGCTCTTTCTCTTTATTTTGCTTCCTTCCCTCCTTTAAAGACTTTTCCCGGAAAAATGCTCTTCCATCAACAAATCATGGTGCACTGAAATCCTCTTCTGGCTCTGCTTGTTTAGAACCCAACCTAAGACAACCACCTCCCCCTGCAAAATGCCCCTGAGAGAGGCAGCATCAGGAAACGTGAAACCATGCTTGCTCAGATCCTCAGAGCGGCCAAATTACTGCTTTGGACAAAGGATCTGCCTTCATTAGTTCTTCCTAACTAAACAGATCCTGAGGGCTGGGAGTCAGTCTCTGGGTTTTTATACTCTGGGAACATGGAACCACATGCTAGGAGTTATTGGAAATCATAGGATAAACCCACATCCTCCTGGAGTGACAAATGGTTCAGATAATTTGCGGTAAATATGTTACATTATGCACGTGTATTATGAAGTAGGGTACAAGATGGGCAAAAATTTTAGATGAAATACACAATCTCAAAAGGCATGTCTCTCCTGAAGCAGGCAACTGAGGGTCCCCAGAGTTCAAGTTCCTTCTCTGTAAGAGTTGCTGAGGTGGGAAAGTTTGATGTGCGTCGGAGAGTTTGATGAGCAGAGCTGGTGATGGTTGCTTTGAACAAGAGAAGAAAACAGCCTTCAATCCTAGGACCAAGGCAAGAAAAGGAAAGAAACTGGAGTTCCACCAGACCAATTTATAGTACGTTTCTATACCTTCCCTTTGTAATGTCTGACATATTTGAGGGCTTATTTGCTAAGCACTTTACATGCATGAACTCACTTAATCCCAGCAACATTCTGTGAGGTGTGTACTGTGAGAGGCCTCATCTTAACATGTGGGAAACGCGAAGTTCAGGCAGGTGAAATAACCACCAAGGGAACTGGAAAATATGTGGGTATCCACATCTACCTCCACATTCTGTGTCTTCTCTACTCTTTGTGCTCAGAGAATGTGGGACATATAAAAATAGAAAGACCCAGGAACTTGCTATCTCCAGAATTAAATGTCACTGAAGTCAAAAAGAGCTGAAATCCTGCCTGAATTAGAACATTTCATTTCCCACCTTTTACCCTAATGTTCATTTGATACTTTTGTTCCCTTGATTTCATATTTTTCAGCTGGATATTTTAAATTAAAAACTTTGACTTCTTTCTTTTACCATGCTGTATTTAGTTCTCTCTTATCACTTACCTAAATTTTGCCTTGGATATAACCTCCTAGGCCTGGTATGCTACATGAAAACAAATAACAGATAACTATACAAATATTAGAGATAAGAACAAGTAGGTTTTACAAGTCTAGAAGTCATAAAGAATCTCTTTGTAAAGGTAACATTTTATTTCTTTATTAAAAATTTGCCAGGTTCAATGTATACTGTTCATCTGCCTGTAAAAAAAAGATTTAAATGCTGTTTCAGGGTCTCATAAATACAACCTCAAACCTATAACCCCAAATTTTTCATGAGAAAGGATGGAGGTTGACTTATCCCTCACTCATCAATATCATCAATTAAAAAATGCTTTAGTACTTTCTTCCTACTCTGCTGAGTTGCTGGGCATAAATCCAGGAATATGAGGCATATATAGCCAGACTCTAAAGATGATTTCTATCCCTTTCTGGCTTGCAGTTTTATAAGTCAGTCTCAGGTATCAATTAACATTCATATTGATATATTTCCTCAGAGTATTCTAGCTTGCATTTGTGATATGGGAGCTGCTGTCACAGTTTGCTGTATCTCCTTAAAAACTTTGCCCTGGTGGATACAGAACATTATTTTTCATAGGTAAGTTAGCCAAGAGCTTCAGAAATTTTGTCAAAACATATGGTTTCTAACATTTAAGTTTACATGCACGGAGTACAGTAGTTACATACAATTAAAATCAATTTTATTTTTATTTTATTTTATTTATTTTTGGCTGCATTGGGTCTTCGTTGCTGCTCATGGGCTTTTCTCTAGTTGTGGCGAGCGGGGCTACTCTTTGTTGTGGTGTGCGGGCTTCTCATTGTGGTGGCTTCTCTTGTTGCAGAGCACGGGCTCTAGGTGCGAGGGCTTCAGTAGTTGTGGCACACGGGCTCAGTGGTTGTGGCTCACGGGCTCTAGAGCGCAGGCTCAGTAGTTGTGGCACACTGGCTCAGTTGCTCTGCGGCATGTGGGATCTTCCTGGACTAGGGATCGAACCCGTGTCCCCTGCATTGGCGGCAGATTTTTATCCACTGCACCACCAGAGAAGTCCTTAATATCAATTTTAAACAGATGATTTAAAACACTGTGAAGTACAGATGGCCAAAAGGCACATGAAAAGATGCTCAACATCGCTAATTATTAAAGAAATGCAAATCAAAACTACAGCCAGGTACCACCTCACACCAGTCAGAATGGTCATCGTCAAAAAGTCTACAACAATAAATGCTGGAGAGGGTGTGGAGGAAAGGGAACCCTCTTGCATTGTTGGTGGGAATGTAAATTGGTGTAGCCACTATGCAGAACAGTATGGAGGTTCCTTAAAGAACTAAAAACAGAGCTACCATATGATCCTGCAATCCCACTCCTGGGTAAACATCCAGAGAAAACCGTAATTTGAAAAGATAAATGCACCCCCATACTCACTGCAGCACTATTTACAATAGCCAAGACATGGAAGCAACCTAAATGTCCATCGACAGATGAATGTATAAAGAAGATGTGGTAGGGGCTTCCCTGGCAGTCCAGTGGTTAAGACTCCGAGCTTCCAACGCAGAGGGCACGGTTCAACCCCTGGTTGGGGGACTAAGATCCCACATGCCACGCTAAGACCGCACGTGTCCTCACAGCCAAAAAAATGATGTGTGTGTATGTGTGTGTGTGTACATATACACACACACACATAATGGAATATACTCAGCCATAAAAAAGAATGAAATAATGCCATTTGCAGCAACATGGATGAACCTAGAAATTAACATACTAAGTGAAGTCAGACACAGAAAGACAAATATCATATGATATTGCTTATATGTAGAATCTAAAAGAAAAAAAAAGACACAAATGAACGTATTTCCAAAACAGAAAGATATTCAGACAAAGAAAACAAACTTATGGTTACCAAAGGGGAAAGGGGGTAGGGGGAGGGATAAACTGGGGGGCTGGGATTAACATATACACACGACTATGTATAAAATAGATAACCAACAAGGACCTACTGTACAGCACAGGGAACTATACTCAATATTATGTAACAACTATAAGGGAAAAGAATCTGAAAAAGTATATATATATATATATATATATATATATATATATATATATATACACACACACACACATACACATATAACTGAATTGCTGTGTTATATACCTGAAACTTACACGATATTGTAAATCAATTATACTTCAATAAAAAATTTAAAAGAAACACTATGCAGGCCTTTCTGATAAGCATTCAATAATTTTAATACCTTTTTCAGGGTATCATCTTACTGCTTATTATATAAACTGTTTTCCATCTTTTTAAGCTTGTTTTTTGATATGTAAACAACTCCTAACCCACTAATTAAACTTCACAGATACTAAAACTTATGTGATCTTGTAGATACAAAGACATCATATAAGCCTAATAAATAAATGTAAATAATAATAAATATAAATATATTAATTGGAAATCAGGCTGTAACAATGTGGCAGTTTTAGAGAATCACAAACCAAGCATTTTGGCTCCAATCCCATGCATTACTCTGGCAGTCTAGGCCACCTAAGAGTATAAAGCAGTGGTAACAAAAGTAATGATGAAGATTCACTGCAAATGAATACTATGAAGAATAGAAATGGAGGGAAGAAAAGGAAAAGGAAGGAGGAGAGGGAGGGAGGAGTAAGGAGCAGAGAAGGGAGGGAGGGGAGGGATGGAGGGGGAGGGACCCAAACTACAAGCGGTTCCCTTTACTCTCAGCTCAGGTATCTTCTGAAGAGGACAGCAATTCAAGGGAAATCAAAGACAGCTTCTAGAGAAATAGATTTCTTTGTTCTGACGAATTGAAAGACACTGTGTTGAAGGAAGCTTTTGCCAAGCACACCACATTGGATCTTCTGTCCAAGGCCATCATCAAGGTCAGGTTAATGGCTGGGCTTCTGAAAAATGTGGTCTTAGTGAAATCTAGAAGGAGTCCTAATGCTCTTTCCAACAGCCACATAAATAACCAAGAGGCATGTGGCACAGTGGGTTTCTGTCTTACTTTGGCCAGTCACTGGTATTATAACTTTTGGCAATTCCTTTAACCATTTGGAGCTTCACTTTTAACATGTGGAGGTGACAAGCAGACATGGAGTGAAATTCCAGGTTCACCTCTTATTACTGTATGATTTTAGGAAAGTTATATAACTTCTATGAATTTATTTCTTCAGCTATAAGATGTGAATAAAACATAAAAAGATCATTCAGAAGTAGTCTGACCAAAAAAAAAAAAGGACATAATGTATGATTCTATTTATATAAAGCTGTGGAAAATGCCAACCGATCTACAGTGACAGAGAGTAGATCAATGGTTGCTTGGGGAGCTGGGAAGCAGGGAGGGGTGGGGAACAAAGAGACCTCTCAGGTCGTGGATCTGCCCCCATCTCGATTTGGTGATTGTTTCACGGGTGTATATGTATGCCATAACATCAAATTATACATTAAACATTGTAAACATTTATTGTTTGTCAATTATGCATCAATAAAGCTGTTTTTTTAAAAGGGTGAGAGAATTAAATAAGATCATATGTGCAAAACAATTAGCACAGCATGTGGTGCAAGTAAAAGTCTCCAGAAATACGGGCTCCTTTCCCCACTGATGTCAAAGGGCTATTTAAAATGGTACTGTGCTCCATAAACATCCATCAGTACTACAAACACTGAAATCTTCCCAGAAGTTTTATAGCTTGATAAATATTTTCAAAGAAAAATATGGGACAATATGAAAATATCTCTGTGGCTTTTTAAGGATATAATTTGGAGGCTTTCTTTCAAATCTTCATTAGAAGCATATTTTCATTGTTGGAATCACATTACACATAGGACTTGCATGCCACTTTCCACTCCATGTTTTTAAGAAAAATGTCTTGCATGTTGTTTTTAATGGCTGCCTTGTAATTTTTTCAGTGGTAAGAATTCTGGATATATTTCAAAGATAGAGCTGCCAGGATTTGCTGACAGATTGAATTTGGGGCATGAGAGAAAGAGGACTCAGGGATGATGCTGAGGTTTCTGGCCTGAGCAATTAGAAGTTCAGTAAAGTGGATAGTTTTTGAGATGAGGAAGAGTGTGAAAAGGGCAGATTAGGAGGGGAGGATGAGGAATTTAGTTTTGGACAAGTTAGGTATCAAACATCAACATGGAGATGTGGAGTATGCAGTTGGACTTGATATTAGAGAGGAGGTCTGGCTGGAGATAAAAATTTGGGAGTCTCCAATATGAAGATTGGATTTAAAACCATGAGCTGGATGAGTTCTTCAAGGGCATGAGTATAAATAAACAGAAGAGGTTCAACCGCTGAGTCATGGGGGCCATCTAGTGTCAGCAATCCTGGAGCTGAAGAGGAATCAGCAAAGGTGACAGAAAAGGAGTGTCAGGAGACGGGAAATCCCAGAAGAGGTGGCCGTCCACAATGTTTATATGAGACAATGCTGCTGGGCATTTAAGTAAGAGTGGCTATATCAAGGGCAATTTTGGTGGAGTGCTGTGAGCCAATCTATTTTTGGAATAGATTCAAAAGGTTATCATAAATAGAATTTTCTCCAAGGAAGATAATGGCCAATAAGCACATGAAAAGATGCTCAACATTAGTAGCTCTCAGGGAAAGACATATCAAAATGACAATGAGATACCACCTCACATCCGTAAGGATGGCTGCTCAAAAGGAAAATAAGTGTTGGTAGGATATGGAGCATTGCTTTTATAAAGGGGTAAATTTTTAGATATTCTTGCACTGTCATTTTCCCTGATGTCTCAGTTAGCATTCCCTGTTTTATCTTCTCAGGAGCAGTTTATGTAAGAATGTTTACGATCTGTTCCTTGAATATTTGGTAAGATTCACCATAAAAGAATTTAAGTCTGGATATTTCTTCATGGAAAGATTTAAAATTACTGCTTTATTTGGCTTCACAATGCCGGCTTTCTATTTTTTTTCTAGGTATTTGAAATTTTTCTCTAAGTTTTGAAATTCATTGGCATAAAATTGTTCATAGTATTATACTCTTACTGTCTTTTAAATTTATAATGCATATGTGATTCTCATTTTACATCCTTAATATTATCTATTTGTGCATTATCTCTTTGCCCCCCCCCATAAATCCTGCCAGATGATTGTCTATTTTATTAATCTTTTTTTTTTTTTTGCGGTACGCGGGCCTCTCACTGTTGTGGCCTCTCCTGTTGCGGAGCACAGGCTCTGGACATGCAGGCTCAGTGGCCATGGCTCACGGGCCCAGCCGCTCCATGGCATGTGGGATCTTCCCGGACCGGGGCACGAACCCGTGTGCCCTGCATCGGCAGGCGGACTCTCAACCACTGCGCCACCAGGGAAGCCCGGGAAGCCCTTTTTTAAACTTTTGTTTGTTGGTCATATCTATTGTATTTTACTACATCATCTATTTCTGCTCCTTATTATCTACTTTCTTCTACTTGTCTTGAGGTTATTTTGCTATTCTTTTGCTAACCTTTTAGGCTGGATGCTTAGCTCACTAATTTTCCACATTTCTTCTTTTCTAAAAGAAGCATTTAATGTGATGAATTTCCCTCAAATATTACTTTCATTGCATCTCATATGTTTTGATATTTAAATTTTTATTATTGCTTAGTTCTAAATATTTTCAAATTTCAATGATGGTTTTGACCCATGATTTACTAAAGAGCATGCATTTAATTTCCAAAGTTAATTTTAAAAGTCTCACTTGTCATTTTATTATTGGTATTTGAATTAACTGCATTGCAATTAGAAAATGTCATCTGCATAATACTGATTCTATAAGATGTGTTGAGTCATGCTTCATGACTAGGCACTTAATCAATGTTTATAAATGCTCCATGAATGCTTGAGAAGAATGCACATTTTAAAATTGTTGGGTACAGAGTTTTATATACGACCATTAGATTAAGACTGTTTTATTGTGGTATTCAGTTTTGTTTTTTAATCTTCTATATGTCAGAAGCTCAGCCAGCTGAGCTGGGTGAGACAGAGAGAGAGAGAGAGAGATAGAGAGAGGAGTGAGCTGCCAGGTGTCAGAGTAGCTGATGAAAACAAGCCAAAAATGAAAGGGCTTAACCACTTACTGCTTTGGAACAAGCAAGTAGCTAAACTGCAGAAAGTGCAGACTCCTCTGTTCCGCTTTCCCCCAGGGAAGTACACACTGGTCCAGGTCAGCTGGATCAGTGAAGATGTGGGGATCATCTCACTGTTGAGGGAGCCCCGGAACAAAAGACACCAATAGTTTTATGGCCCCTGGGGTTGGGGCTGAGGGCACGGGGGAAGGATGAGGTGTGGAAAAGTACTGAGTAAGCCTGGGCAAAGGTGCCTTCGATGGTTCCCCTCTGCTCCCCATAAGGAGGCCTCAACCCAGGCACCTGAAGGAGAGATCTGCCCAAGGCTTAGATAAAAGCTTAGAAATAAAGGTTCTGGGAGTAGGAATGCAAGTATGTCAAAGAGCATGATTGGCCAGAGGGGCCTGAGTCCTTGCCTGCAGGTCCTCTCAGAGGCTGCAATGCATTGGCTGTACCTCAAATCTGATGTAGGCCTCTTCCCCAAGAGGCCTGCCAGGTAAAGCCTTTGTAACTGCCTGTGATCAGGCCTGAAAAAAACCACACATAGGTTTTAACCAGGTACCACACTCCTCACTATATTGTCAGTTTGACTTATAAATAATTCAGAAAGGTGGGTACAAGGTAATGGTGGATTTATCCATTCTCCCCTGCAGTCCTATCAAATTTTGTTTTACACATTTAAGGCTACTTTATTAGGAGCATGCAACTTTAGAATTGTTGTATCTTCCTGATGAATTAAATAATCATAATGATACCCTTATCTCTAATCATGCTTTTGCTTAACAATCCATTATGTGGATATTAATATAGTTACACTAGGTTTCCTTGGTTAATAATTTTGCTGGAAAACTTTTCCCCTTCCTTTTACTTTTGATTTTGCCATATCCTTATGCCTTAGGCATGTCTCTTAAAAATAGCACGTATCTAGATTTAAAGAATCTAATTTGATAAAACGTAAGTTTAGTCCATTTACATTTAATATGATTTTAAAATTTGGACTTTTTTCTACTTTTCTCTCTCTTACCTTATTATTCCTATTTGTCCTGGATTTTCTATGCTTTTTTTCCTCTTATCTTGCCTTTTGGGGGGGTTTGATTGTGTTTCTTCCCTTCTCCTATTTAGCTCTAATTGTTTGGATTTATATGTTTTTTTCTTTTCTTTATCAATTGCCCTTGAGACAACTTAACAAAGCCTAAAGTTAAATAATTTCTTAACCTCTGCCAGAACAATAAAGAACCTGTGAATACATTCACTCTCCTTGCACTTCCTCACATCATATATATTATTATGTAAAATCGTATTTTAGCACTATTCTATTTATTTGGATTTACATATATGTTTCCACTGAATATTATTTTAATCCCTTTTCTCAGACCAACGACTGGATCATTTTTTCTTCTTTAATTACATCTTTTAGAAGTTACTTTTGTACAACTCTCTAAGTAGTAAACTCAGCTTATGTTTATATGTAAATTTTTTTCACCTTTGTTTTTGAAAGATAGTTTTGCTGAATATGAAATTCAAGGATGACAGTTATTTTCTCTCAGCACATTGGAGGTATGATTCCATTGTCTCCTGGCTTCCTTGGTTGCTATTGAGGAGACTGATGTCATTTTCATTTATGCTTTCTTTGTGGCTGATTCTAAAATCTTTCTTTGTTCTTGGTGTTCTGCAGTTTCACTACTTATATCTAAGCATGGATTTCTTTTTATTTTTCCTTTTAGGGATACGTTGTGTTTCTTTAATTTGTCCTTTCTGAGATACAATGTACTTCCCACTCTGCTTAAATGTTTGAGGTCCTCTTACTGAGATAGGCATAAGGCTCTGTTCTGGTCAGTTTTCACAAGGGCAGTTTTTAAGGAGTAGTGGGCTGCTGGTGAAAGTTTGGTAGCTGATAAAAAGAAACAAACAGGGTATAAACTCAAAATGGATTAAAGACCTAAATGTAAGACCAGATACTATAAAACTCTTAGAGGAAAACACGGGCAGAACACTTTTTGACATAAATCGCAGCAATTATCTTTTTGGATCCACCTCTTAGAGTAATGAAAATAAAAACAAAAACAAACAAATGGGACCTAATTAAACTTAAAAGGTTTTGCACAGCAAAGGAAACCATCCACAAAACGAAAAGACAACCCATAGACTGGGAGAAAATATTTGCTAATGATCTGACCGACAAGGGATTAATCTCCAAAATATACAAACAGCTCATACAGCTCAATATCAGAAAACAAACAACCCAATCAAAAAATGGGCAGAAGATCTAAACAGACATTTCTCCAAAAAAGACATACAGATGGCCAAATAGTACATGAAAAGCTGCTCAACATTACTAATTATTAGAAAAATGCAAATCAAAGCTACAATGAGGTATCACCTCACACCAGTCAGAATAGCTATCATCAAAAAGGCTACAAACAATAAATGCTGGAGAGGGTGTAGAAAAAAGGGAACCCTCCTACACTGCTGGTGGGAATATAAACTGGTGCAGCCACTATGGAGAACAGTATGGAGGTTCCTTAAAAAACTATAAATAGAGCTTGGGGACTTCCCTGGTGGTCCAGTGGTTAAGAATCTGCCTTCCAATGCAGGGGACGTGGGTTTGATCCCTGGTTGGGGAACTAAGATACCACATGCGGTGGGGCAACTAAGCCTGTGTGCTGCAACTAGAGAGCCTGTGCGTTACAACTACTGAGCCCATGTGCTCTGGAGCCCGTGTGCCACAACTGGAGAGCCCACGTGCTGCAACTAGAGAAGGCTGCATGCTGCAAGGAAGAGCCTGCGCGCTACAATGAAAGATCCCACGTGCAGCAACTAAGACCCAACACAGCCAAATAAATAAATAAATAGAATATTTTTTTTAAAAACCTATAAATAGAGCTACCATATGATCTAGCAATCCCAGTGCTGGGCATATATCTGGAGAAAACCATACTTTGGAAAGATACATACACCCCAATGTTCATAGCAGCACTATTTACAATAGCCAAGACATGGAAGCAACCTAAACATCCATTGACAGATGAATGGATAAAGAAGATGTGGTATATATATACAATGGAATATTACTCAGCCATAAAAAGAATGAAATAATGCCATTTGCAGCAACATGGATGGACTAGAGATTATCATACTAAGTGAAGTAAGTCAGATAGAGAAAGACAAATATCATATGATACCATTTATATGTGGAGTATAAAAAAATGATACAAATGAACTAATTTACAAAACAAAAACAGACTCACAGACTTAGAAAACAAACTTATGGTTACCAAAGGGGAAAGGTTGGAGGAGGTATAAATTAGGAGTTTGGTATTAACATATACACACTACTATATATAAAATAAATAATCAACAAGGACCTACTGTATAGCACAGGGAACTCTACTCAGTATTCTGTAATAACCTAAATGGGAAAAGAATCTGAAAAAGAATAGATATATTTGTATGTATAACTGAATCACTTTGCTGTATACCAGAAACTAACACAACATTGTATATCAACTATACTCCAATATAAAAGAAAAAAGAAAAAAACAGGGTATCTGCTTCTGGCATTATGGCTGACCTAGTGCTCTAAGGGGCTCTTCCATGGAAGGTCTACTAATACAGTGCATAGGACACACTGTTTGAAATACTGTCTGTCTCACAAGAAGCAAAGGAGTTCTCCAGTGACAACCTCCCTTCCTCCTCCTTGCCCTGAACGATCCCCCAAAAGAAAACAGACTTGAGCTGGGGTCTAAGAAAGCAGTATGGAGTTGGGACTGGAACAGTGGGCAGCCAAGTTAGAAGGAAGAGGATAATAAATGTCGATAGCAACAGGGTTTGCTATACAGATGGCCAAGTACTAGAAGAAATATGTGGAGAAATGAAAAGGTAAATTCCTTAGAGTAGTGAATTTATGTATGGGTTGAGTTTTTTTTTTTAATTGCTTCATGTTCTTAGGCCACTGAAGCTAAATGTCCAGGTAAGACCAAGACACTAGACATCTATAAATTGATCTATTTACTCAAAGGATTCTGAAAAAACGCTTGGTTAGGTCTTAGAACTCAGCAGTGTTCTCGAGAAGACATTTCCTGGTATATTTATAGACTTAAATTTTTTCTGCTTATCATATTCCTCATATACTAATCTCCTGGTAAAAGGATATATGTAACAAACAGCTCAGAAACACACTTCAGAAACCAATTTTAACTGATAAATCTTGTTTATTATATCCTAGTCACATCAAACAGGGCTAATGGCTAAAATTAAGGAATTAGAGATGAAAGTAGACTTACCCAAATTTTTATATGATTTGGTGTATATATCTTTTATTTTCTGCTGCTCAAGGTCCTTGGGATGCTAGAATTGGGAGAAATTGTAGTGTTCCTGTAACACTCATTTTACTGTTGAGGAAACTGGGATGTAAAGAAGTTAATTAAACTGCCTGTGTTCACATTTTGGATGGCTGATCTGGGTCCACCAAAGCCCTCTGATTTCCAATTTCACAGCTCCACAAGAAATAGTAACTGAGGGACAGTAGGGCAGGATCTCTATTTCACCTGTCCTGAGAACACCTCTCATTATCTGCTACCAGTTGCCAGCTGTGTCATATTTCTCCTATGTCCTCAAGCCCTTTCTCTATACCTTAGAAACATAAGGCATTTCTTTTTCACTGTGGACAGTGCATGCTGCTAGCTGTCCTGAACACAAGTTGATTGTGAAGAGCTTGATAAAAAACAGAACCAGTGTTTCCTTGTGTCTAAGATGCACCTGTTTTTCACGTTTAAACATTTTTGAAAAGAGAGATGCCTTACAACTGATAAATACATTTGATGCTCAGGATCTGCCCCTTCCCCCTACAAAAGAAGCTCTTAAATTGATCATTTATCTTAAAATTGACGACATTTAAAAGCCCAGAAAACATGGTCTATGCCTTATAGCTGTCATCTGCTAACCTCACCCCCAACCCAGGTAAGCATAGTATAGTGTCTAACACATAGTAGGTGCTCAAAAATATGTGTTGAATAAATACATGACTATATGAAGTAAGGTATAATTCAATGAGGACATGCACTCTCCTCTCTCACATTTCTCTTTCTTCCTTCCGACATATTTGTGGATACCCAGTTAATGAACCGCTTTTAGGAAACAGGATGAAAATTGACTTTACCATGGGAACTAAGTGCGGTAATTTCTCGGCATTATATGCAATTTTTTATTGTGTTATTTTTAACTTTAAAATATCTGGATGTCAGAACCTTGCTTCTGGGGAAACATTATTGACAGAGGAATTGCCAAGTAATTTTTCTAAATGTTGAGGAAGTACTTTGTCTGTCAATAATTTATGTGCTAATTATAAATTCAAACTAGACTCTCAGAACTCAAAGTGAGCCACGCTTATCAGAGTTGGGTGACTTGCTCTGGCACTGGACACTGGGGAAGTCATTTTAAGTGCCTTTTTCTCAGCGGTTGATCTTCATCTTATTATGACTTACTATGACTAAGGCTGTAAGGCTGGCCCTTAGATGGAAGTAGGCAGGACAGTTGAACATGCACAAGTTTTTGAATCAAATAAACTTGGGTTGAAACCTAGACTCAGATACTTAGTAGCTGTGTGACATTAGCAATTTAAACAGTCTCTCTGAGGCCTCAGTTTACTGAGTTTACTTACCCGCAAAATCAAGGTAGAAGTATGAATATCAGAGGATTGGTCTGAGGATTCAATGGGGATGACAAATACAATGTCCTTTGTATAACAAAAAAGGCTAGTGCTCTTTCCTTCCTCATCTCCCTCCTTGGGTAACTTCTGATTTCAGGCAGAAATACCCACTTCTCAAAATATTTGGGGAGCACTGCTTCAGTGCTTGCGTTGCCTGTCTTCACAAAGACACTGTATACTCTCCCCCTTCAACTAGTAACAGTCTTTTGTCATTAGAGTTTTCCTATCTTTGAGATTTATGAATGACTCCTTTTTTTTTTGCAGTATCCTTATAGACCAATAATACTATTTGCTTAGTATATGTTAGATTTGCCCAAAGATTTAACAGCTGTGAAATCACAAACTTGTTCTAATTATACACACGTACAAGAACACACAGCTTTTATGATGTGCATTAAAACAAATAACTATTACATGTTTGTGATTCACCTGAAATCATCTCATGTACTTCTATTGGTATGCCTGCAGTATAGCAATGCAGGAGTCCAAAACTACTTTAGGCATTTTAAGTAGAATGGAATTTAATACAGGGAATTAGGTGCTTACAAAACCACTGGGAGTGCTGGAGAACAAACTTTGTGGGCTGAGCCTTCAGGATTGACTCCCATATACTGTAGGACTGTTCTACCAAGGATGTTTGAATATATCTGTCTTATTAATTATCGGAATCAAAAAAAAGTTGGTTTCTAAAGGGTCAATCCCAAATCTTATTGCTAAAAAACAAAACAAAACAAAAAAGCCACTTATGATAAAAATCCTATTACTGGTGAATCAGAAATGGCAACTTTATTTATGAAGGACAACTTATCCACTCACTGATTTTGTTTTTCCACCTCTAACAGGTCTACTCCATATTTACCCTGCGTATTTGATTTTTTAAAAAAATGGTTTTCCTTCTGATCTTTGTGTATTCATTTTTAATGTTTATAAACAAAATGTTGTGGACTTGTTTTTCACTTGATATTTTCCACATTATTACATACGTTTACAACCACAGAATCAAGAAAAAAGTGACTATAAAGACCAACTGTACTATGATAATTGATGTGCAGAGCTTCATACATATCCCTACAGAATTTTTAACACCTTTGCTAAGATAACATTCACCCATTTAAAGTTTTTTGGTATATTCATAGGGGTGTACAACTATCACCAAAATCTCTATTAAATATCATCATTTTATTTTTAACTCATTTTTCTGAATCTCATGACTCTGCCATTTAGTTTGCTTATTCTCGCTTGCATGTGCTCTCTCCCTCTCTCTCTCTGCTCCAATAAAACTGCACAGGACAGGATTAGAACCATTGTCGGGTGGCTACAGGTTGAGATTACTTCATTCAGCAGCACTTCTTTTTCAAAGGTAGAGTAACTTAAATAAGCTATAAAACCACCTCAATTTTAATATCAGTTGATGTCAACCCAGGCAGCATGAAGAAAGAATACAATGAGAAGTGTTCTCCCAGTCCATCTAGCTAGTAAGCCCCAAAGCATTCTATTTTTTCAAAGAATTCACTACTTATGAGTCCTAGAATTTGGCTAATGATTGATATCAAATCTCCTGGTCTACAGTTTCAGTGATACATTCTCCCCTGGCTCTCCCCTCTTTTTTTAAAAAAAAGATCAGGATACAGTTTGTTCATGTCTAGTCTCTGGCATCTTCTTGTAAGCAGGGAGCTGTTTTATTCATTGCTCTGATGCTTCCTGGCACATAGTAGGCCCTCATTATATATATATTAGTTGAGTGAATGAGTGACTACCTTTAACGAAGATTTCAGAAAGTGTTATCATTACTTCTTTTTTAATTAATTAATTAATTAATTAATCAATCTTTGGCCACGTTGGGTCTTTGTGGCTGCGCACGGGCTTTCTCTAGTCGTGGCGAGCGGGGGCTACTCTTCGTTGCGGTGCGCAGGCTTCTCATTGTGGTGGCTTCTCTTGTTGCGGAGCATGGGCTCTAGGCATGCGGGCTTCAGTAGTTGTGGCATGTGGGCTCAGTAGTTGTGTCTCACGGGCTCTAGAGTACAGGCGCAGTAGTTGTGGCGCACGGGCTTAGTTGCTCCGCGGCATGTGGGATCTTCCCAGACCAGGGCTGGAACCTGTGTCCCCTACATTGGCAGGTGGATTCCTAACCACTGTGCCACCAGGGAAGTCCCTCATTACTTCTTTTTTAAAAATTTTATTGAAGTATAGTTGATTTACAATATTATCATTATTTCTTTTACTATTTATTTTGGCAATAACTGTAAACTGCTAACTTCTACAGGTCCATCAGGCCTTATATTAAATGTCACTTCCTTTGGGAAGCCCTCCCGATTCCCTACGCTAAGCATTCCTGAACTCTACTCCCTCTCACACCACTCTTATTACTGATAAGAGCTCGATGACAGAAGTTACTTTGTTCACCTTTGTATCCCCATTACACAGTAGGTGCTTAATTGGTACTTGTTGAAAAAATGAAGTAAATTAGGATGTAATTTGTCTCAGTCTTAAAGGCAAGAACTCATTCAACATAGCCAGGTATTCTTGTACTACTATTCACTTGTCAAGACTTTCAAGTCTTCTATTATTATTTTTTTTTTTCAGAGAGCAATGCTTTGGATTTTTTTTAAAATTAATTAATTAATGTTTTGGCTGTGTTGGGTCTTCGTTTCTGTGCGAGGGCTTTCTGTAGTTGCGGCAAGCCGGGGCCACTCTTCATCGCGGTGCGCAGGCCTCACTATCGCGGCCTCTCTTGTTGCGGAGCACAGGCTCCAGACGCGCAGGCTCAGTACTTGTGGCTCACGGGCCTAGTTGCTCCGCGGCATGTGGGACCTTCCCAGACCAGGGCTCGAACCCGTGTCCCCTGCATTGGCAGGCATATTCTCAACCACTGTGCCGCCAGGGAAGCCCAAGTCTTCTATTTTTAAAGAAACAACTTTAGTGAGGCATAATTTACATACCACAAAATTCATCCATTAAGTTCTTCTTACTAATGTCTTTTCCTCTCTCATGTTCTGTGTGAAGGTCATTTTTCTGATAGTAAAAATGGGAAGAAAATAGAAGTGGAATGTAGTGGAATTTTGGATAGAGAATGGGCTCCTTGAGCCCAATTTACGAGGGTTTGCTTCTCAGTTTTACTTTTCAGTTGTGATCTTAAAGCAAATTAACCTCTCCAAGCCATGGATTCTGAGCTGTAAAACTGCACTACGAAGAGTTTCTTCATTGGCTTCTCTAAGGGTTGTGAGATGACATGCAAAAAATCTGATCCACAGTAGAGGTAATAACTCAAAAACAGCAGATCCCTTCCCTTCTCTCTGTCATCTTTTAACCTTGGATCCCCTAAACAGTAGGTCTATTTTTTCACCATCATCATTATCTTGTTCTGAGCATAAGTGAAAAAATACCCAACCTTCTTCTTTTCTTAGGATTCAGCAAGCCCCACTTCATTCTGAGGTTTTGTTTTCCTGCACTATTCTTACAGAGTTTGTTCCACTTTTTATTTTTATTCATTCTTAGGCATATGCTATTTGTTTCCATCTTTTGAATACGCTGGTAGAAAAAAAACCCAAACCCCACCTGAGATCATTAGAGAACAGTGGTTTTTAAAGTTGCCATTACCTTTCTTCTTCACTGGGAGTATTCTATTGTGAACTTAACGTTTTATTTTTCAAAGCCTCCCATTCCTTGAAAAAAATGCGTTTCCTTTTACAGCCTCTCATCCTGAAATTATACCTGTCTTTTTCCCTGGATATGTTTCCTAAAGTCTCCGACAGCCTGCCTTCTCTGTGTGTCGTATTACAGCCACATCCCCCAGGTCTCTACCGCTTCCCCAAGACCAACCAATTCTTCCCTGGGAGTCACATTACATCAGCATCACTAATGCAATATGTGCTATATTACAGACTATGTTTTATTCTAGGCGGTCAATTAAAAACGAACCTCGGTGCTGGTTTGCTTTAACATGGAGGATGAATTATCTAAGGTCAAATGCAAACTGCTCCTAGATTTATATTCATGTTAAATATATACCTGTTGAATTTGGGCTTTTTCTCAGTGCTTCAGAGACTCTAAGCTTTCAGGTAACTGGGATGGTCGAAAGTGTGGGTTTCCAGAGACTTAGCAAAAAATCAGACTCCATCAGAAAAGACTGCTCCACACGGTCAAGGAACACCCACCAACAAAACCCATCTCCACAACCACCAGATTATCTCACCAGCAAGTGAGACTGCAAGGTTTGGGGGTTTGGCCGTACCACTCCGCGCTGCGCAAGGGGGGGGGTTCGTGCACATTTGGCTGCGACTGACCGTTTCTCCTCGCTTGGTTTTGCCTCTGCTCCCCCTGCACAGGCACCCACAGTGCGTCAGGCCGGTGCTTTATAGCTGCAGCCTGGGCGGCTCCGCTCTCTGTTTTTCCTCTTCTCTGGGCCGTGCATCCTGCTGTAGTTCGCGAAGATGCAGCTGAAGCCGATGGAGATTAACCCGGAGGTGAGCATCAGGTGCACTGTTACTCGGGGAGCGCAGGGCCGAGGGTCAGCCCTCACCAGGTAGCGGTATCAATGACTGCTTTTATCTTTGCATTTTTTTTTCTTTGCATTTGCCTTTCAGATGCTGAACAAAGTGAGTGACGTCTCGGGCTGCCTCTGTCTCCCTCCCCCGGGAGCACCGAGGCGGAGGCGCCCACCGGCTCCGGCTGTTTCTCGGGGACCGAGCGGCGCCCTGCGCGCTCCGGAGGCGGCGGGGCTGGGGCGCGGCCGGGGTGCCGTCCCTCTGCCCCTGCCTCGGGGGCTGCGGTGACTGCGAAACCGGTCAGAGGTGGGATGGAGGAGGCTGCTAGCCCCGGGCGTCGCGGGAGCCACGTGTGGGCCGCGCTTTGTGCTGTGTCATTGCGCTCGGCTCGGGTGGGGGGCGGGGCCGGGCTCCTCCCAGGCCCGGGGAGAGGTGCGAGGATGCAGAGCCCGCCCCGCCTCCCCCGCCTCCCGGTAGGTGCCCGCCACTTGCCTGTCTCCGCGCCTGGCCGCCATGTTTTTTCCCCGCAGGTGCTGGCCCGGCTGGGGGTCGCCGGCCAGTGGCGCTTCGAGGACGTGCTGGGACTGGAAGAGGAGTCTCTGGGCTCGGTGCCGGCGCCTGCCTGCGCGCTGCTGCTGCTCTTTCCTCTCACGGCCCAGGTAGGGCGTGGGGCCCGGGGTGCGCAGGCGCTGCGCGCGCTGCCCCTAGACCAGAGTGAGGCATTGAGGACGGTGCAGGCTCTCCTCCCGTCCTGGCCTGGGCGCCCAGAGCTGGCACACTGCCCCTTCCTTGCGGCGGGTGGAGGGAGGAACTCGCACTTTCATGGTACCTACTCACTGGGCTGCTGTTGTAACAGAGTTTATTGCCTGGTCGTTCATCCATCCAGTATTGCCTTGAATTTGGAGGAGAAGCAGTATCTCAGTTCCATCATCCCAATTATCCAGGAAGACAGTTCACCCTGCTCATGAGTGCAGTTTGAGCCTAGGCTTTTTGGCAGTTTGAGCCAAGGAATGGCTGGCCGGTTGTTTCCCTTTAACGGCTGTGACGTGTCGTTTTATTGTTTGGTTCTCAGACTCCCACCTTGCTGTAAAATGGAGGGGGATGGGCTTGCCTAAACCACAAGAAAACAATAGGTTCTTTAATTTTCCACCTCTGCTGCCTGGGTCTTCAGTGGGTTCAGGGGTTTCTTCCCAACCCTTCACTCCCTACAACGTACACACTTGGATTTTAGTTTCTCCAATGTGTTTTTCTAAAGCTTAATCATTTGTGTGTGGTTCCTGTGTGAGAACCTCCCTTCTACCTCTCAGCCTCTTTCCTCTCTGGCCTTGTAGTTAAGTGAATAGGTGGGCATTAGACCAGTCTTGGAAATGCTTTTTCATTTCCCTTTAGATGGTCTTCCACCTGCAAGTGTGCAAGTATGTATGTACCTCAAAGACTGAGCATCAGATATAAAAAGGTAGCTGGGGTAATTGTTGTCTTGGATGTGTGGAATCCCACTAATTAGCATGGTTTTGTCTATCGATTGCTGCCACTCGACCCCTGATTGAGGAGTGGTTGAATTTTGCTTTAGTGAAACTTGGGGGCATTAGCGTATACGGCATTGGTCCAAACAGAGTGAGCTAAACTGAAGCACCATCCTAATGCCGGGTGTTCTAGAAGCATCCTCAGCATAAACTAAGCCCTATGGGAAGTTCCAGGTGTTCCGCCTAGTAAATGGGCTAAGTATTGTGGGTTAAAAACACTTATTAAAGCTGTTAGGATAGTCCCACTGACACGTTTGTTATTGCCAAAACCTTTACTAAGGTGAAAATGGAGTTCGCAAATAATTGCAAGTCAAATTAGCTTCCCCATTGATCAAATCAAATGCAATCTCTCTCTCATTTGAGCCTCTCCCAGAGGTTTCTTATTAGAGGAACCATGATGACTCGGAGGTTTTAGAGCAGCAGCACTCAAAGGCAAGGCCTTTGGGAGGCAGTGGTGCAGCGTGTTTGTCTTGCAAAAGCCCACTGCTCTCATTTTGCTGGATCAAGCAGATCTTGGTTAGTAGAACATTCTGGGTAGAATGTTTTATGTTTGAAAGAGCTCGATACTTTGTCTTTTCGCTCCAGTTCTGTCTATCAGATTTTACTGAATGCCTGTTATGTGGCACAAAACACCTATTGGGCTAAATACTGAAGCAAATTACAAGAAAAGTCGAGGTTTATAGGTTGACTTCCAAACAAGCTAATGTTAATTTAGAAAGCATCTAATTTTATCTAAGAATATTATGAAATCCTAAATGGACTACTTTTAACACATTTTAAGGGATATTTACAGAAATGTCTGCATGCAAGAGCTCAAAAAACCCTAAAGGATGATGCTATCCGATTACAAAAAAATTAAACCTTTTTAGAAAAGTGAAAATCCTTAACAGTCAATGAGTAGCTCAATTCAAGGATCCAGTAGGTAGATACATGATGCTAGAACTTCTACTAGTTGGAGTTTAAGTTGATCTTGTGGGACAAGAGAGCTTATTCCTCTGATGGTACCACACACAAGGCTTACTTCAGTTCTGTGTACAGTAATGCAAGGCTGCTAGAATTAGAAATATATCTACTTCTCGGGTTCCATACGGTTTATACCAGTAGTAAGACATTAGTGTTTCTATAGCATCAGCACTCTGCTTTTAACTGAGCAGTCATACCTTTAAGGTCTTTAGAACTTGTTAGTGAAAGGGCCAGGCAAGCCCTCTATATTACTGTACAAAGAGATAATGCTTTGAGGACACTAGTCTCCTCAAATTGTATAGTTGTCAAGGAAAACAAGAGTTACATCTTCCTCTTGTAGGATGAAAAAGTTTTGTGAAATCACAGTCCAGCACCCCAGACCAGTTGTCTTTCCTTCCTAAAAAAGGATGAGGGAATAGTTAATTTCTTTAAATTGCTCCTTTCTTTAGTTAAGTTTTGTATTGTTTTGTTTTTGAAGAGACATGTATTTGGGCAGAATAGAAGTAGAACTTCAAAGAATAGTGAGGTATAAACTAGCTGGTGTTCTTGGGCATTCAACTGACCAGCGCTTGATTGGAATGCCTGTGTGAAAGTCGTTAGTGTTAAAGGAAGAAAATAACGAACTTGTCTGTTTTTCTGACTTCAGCATGCCATCCATTTCAAGCTAAAAGGTTGCAGTGGTGTCTAGACAAAGGCTTGGGCAATATCCAAGGCCGCTACTGCACTGCAGCATCAGGGTGGAGTGTCAGAACCTCTCAGAACCCCACGGGCTGACGTGGGCGTGGGTGGCAGACGGGCCATTCTCTGGGCGCCAGCCAGCACCTAGAACCAAGGCTCCTGTCACATATCCCACTTCTGTTTCCATTTAGGTGCTAGAACTTACTGTGCTGCTGTCTGTTCTTTGCATTTTCATTTTGAGATGTAAAAATGTTTTTTTGCACTCAAAGCATGAGAACTTCAGGAAAAAACAGATTGAAGAGCTGAAGGGACAAGAAGTAAGTCCTAAGGTGTACTTCATGAAGCAGACCATTGGCAACTCCTGTGGAACCATCGGACTCATTCATGCAGTGGCCAATAATCAGGACAAACTGGAGTTCGGTGAGTGGGTTTTGAGGCCAGTCATCCTCTGGTTGACCTTTAATTAACTGTAATGCTTCCTTCCAACACCCCCAAGCCTCTGTTTGGCAAAGCCATTGCCTTAAATTTTTTTGAAAATCTGCTTATGCAGTTAGAATCAGTGGGTGAATTCTCATTGTTCCTCCCTTTTGAGGAAGGGAAGCGCATCCAAGAAACATAGTGTGGTTTCCTCCGCCTGGAGAGGCAGGGCGGGTGACAGTGCCGTTTTGTACTTGCCTCTCCACCTGGGTTCTTCATGTGCAGATCTTCCTGCTAGTCTTGACAATTCTAAAGAATTAGAGATGCTGTTAAGGCATAAAACGCCAACCTTCAGGACCTTTCTTTAATGGTGCTGTGTCTCATAAGCAACAGGAGAACCAAAACAGCCTAAAGCAGCAGGACACAGCACGAGGTCCTGCAGGGAGGCATAGCCGCAGGCTGGCACCTTGAGAGATCCATCTGTGAACAAAGCTTGGTCAGGAATTTTAGCTCGTCTCCAGTGGATGCCATGGAGGATAGAGAAGAGATGAGTCTCAGCCCTTAAGTTGTCAGAAGCGCAAGTAACAGCATTGAAATATGTTAAAATACACGGCATTGTGTATGATTTTGGCCAGGGGTCAGCAAACTTTCTTAAAAGGCCAGAGAGTAAATCTTTTAGGCCTTGAGGGCCATATAATCTCTGCTCTTGTAGTGCAAGAGCAGCCATAGACAAGATGTAGAGCAGTGGATGTGGCTGTGTTCCAATAAAACTTTATTAGGTGGCAGTAGTCTGCCAACTCCTGATTTAGACAATGGATGGGGGTGGCTGAGAATTGAATAAGTTCAACTAACAGTCCATGCTGTTGCCTGTAGCAGGTCAAATACTTTTTTTTTTTTTTTTTAATTTAAACAAGGGAATTGTGGCCAAGATTCTACTCCTGGTATACTTCTGAAATCAAAAAAAAAAAGGCTTGTCTGGCAACAAAGGTCCAGATATTCTAGAAGTTGCTTTTTCAAATATTGACTTGAGTGAGTCATTAAGAAGTCATAGTTTGTACCAAACGTAAGGTAGATAGCTAGTGGGAAGCAGCCGCATAGCACAGGGAGATCAGCTCGGTGCTTTGTGACTGCCTGGAGGGGTGGGATAGGGAGGGTGGGAGGGAGACGCAAAAAGGAGGGGATATGGGAACATATGTATATGTATAACTGATTAAATTTGTTATAAAGCAAAAAAAAAAAAAAGTCATAGTTTGATCCTTTTTTTTTTTTCTGTAGTTAGTATAATTTCTTTTAGAATACTGTGTTCCTGAGGTCACAGATACTGTAACTCTTCCATAAACATGGTCATGACGGTACCATCGGCTTAATCTGAGTCACAGCCCTCATAAAGTTGAGAGGATTCCTATAATTTCAAAATTTTAAATGGTCCCCATTTAACAAATTTGTTTAAGTTTAGAGCTGAAAGTTCAAATTGAGGTCTTTTGAAATACAAGTTGCTCTTGCATCCTAGACTCATCCACACTGAGCAATGGCAAAATGCTTATGCCAACCATCAGCTAGTTAGCTGTCTCTAGACCAGACTGTTAGGGTCTTTGTATTTCTATTTAAGATCTGTAGGTTGATGTCTCTCTGGATAACCATATTACTAAGATTGCATTTTCTACCCTGAAATAAAAGTCTTGGTTTGAGAACTGTTGATATTGATAGATTAGAATGTTATTGTTACATCATGTATGCAATAAACATTAATTGTGCATTGCTAAGTGCTGTAGATAAGAGCAATAGACAAGACAGTTCCTGCCTTTATGGCATTGAAAGTCTCACAAATACATGTTACCACTGGATCAGTGCTGTAACAGAGGTGGTAGGAGATCTGAGAGGTGAGGGTGAGGTGGAAGGTGGGGAGGGGTCGGGGGACAGGGAGGATGTGAGGAAGAGCTTGGCATGCTGGAGGAACTGAGAGTTCTCTGGCTTGAATGCAGTGAGAGGGGAATGGTTGGAAAAAGGCTGGGGAAGAGGCACTGCTCATCCACATCCTCAGAGGCCATGGTAAAAAGTCAGGTTGCCACACGTGACAGACTATGCAGTGGCTTAAGTCAGCAATAAATGTGCAACCATTTGCATTATATCGGTACTAACATATGCTTTTTTTTTTTTAAAGAGGATGGGTCAGTTCTGAAACAGTTTCTTTCTGAAACAGAGAAGTTGTCCCCTGAAGACAGAGCAAAATGCTTTGAAAAGAATGAGGTAGGAAGAGAACTTCTAGAGCATCGATTTTCAGTAACTCTGGAGGTTTTCATGCTAACTATTCTGTTTTCTGCAGGCCATCCAGGCAGCCCATGATGCTGTGGCACAGGAAGGCCAATGTCGGGTAAATACAAGTTAGAGCCAAGCTGTCCAGGTGTCACCCATGTTTCCCCAGAAATATGTGCAAGAACCTCTTACTGGAACACAGCACATGTTTCCACCCAAGGCTGATGAATGCCAGAAAATTCTACTAGAATAATGCCTTGACCAGACCTGTTCATAGAAATGGCTCTTCAAAATATCTAATTGGCAGTTGACACAGTCTTGAGTAAATTCAGGCTGGTAGTGTTTTATATAGATCCAAATGGGTCTAATAGAGTGAGTAGCACCCCTCTTAATAACTGAACATTTCACATACTCTTCTCACAGTCTGTTGGCGAGCAAGCTGGACCAACGAGGACTAAAAGTTTCTAGATGACTTAAATGTACCATTAATCTGAACACAGCCTTCAAGTCAACTGTTGATGAGATTTAAGTCAGTGATAGTGCCTGTATAACTGCAGTTGACTCTCACATTCTAGTCGTGACCTTGGGTGAAGTACTTATCCTCCCTAAGCCTTAATTTCCTCCTCAGTAAAAAGCAAGTCTTAGAGTTCTGAGAGTTACAGTATATCTACTTTAATGGTCTTAGAATAGTACCTAGTATATAAGAAATAAATATTAGCTATAATCATTTAAAATAATATGTAGGCAGGTTGGTTCAAGCATATTCTACTTAGAGAATTTATTTTTAACAAATTAACTTCTGCTTATAAAATAATCACATTGCAAAATATGTGTATCAAATCAACAGGTTGTAGACCTTAAACTTACGTGATGTTACGTCATTTGTATCTTAATTTTTAAATGCAGTTTATAATACAATAAAAAGTACTCATTTTTGAAAAAATATATTGACTTTCTGCAGGTAGATGACAAAGTGAACTTTCATTTTATTCTGTTTAACAACGTGGATGGCCACCTCTATGAACTTGGTACGTTTCACTCCAGTTTTGGAATCTAATATAGATGCGTGCATTCTCTCAGACATAATTCCTCTTACAGTACTGGTGTGTGACTTTATGGCAGCACTTAGTATATCCATTTATGAAGCCAGAACACTGAGGTATTCTCAAGGGGGCACTTAACCCTTTATCATGCCCAGAGCCCTCAGGAACCTGGCCTGTGGGATGAATGGCTTTAGTCACAAACCAGTAAAGAGAACTGATCAGCCAGTTCAAAGTATACACGTTCAGATTTTCTCTTTCCACCTTCCACTATTAGCATCACCAGTATAAGGTCTCCACCGCCATCCTTTCCAGGCAAGGAATACTTTCGGAAGGAGGTAAATGCCTAAACACAACCTGGTTTGTGTAAAAATTCAGACATGTCCATCTCTGTATTAAGAAGAGTCATCTCCTTTGTATTAATGGAGAAAGACTTGCAGCTGTGTCATCTCAAGCCAAGATACTACCTATGGCAAGCAAGGGCAAAGAAAACTTGGGGCCGTTCAGCAGTCATTGAGGGGCAAATGAAATCTCAAGGATCCTTTTTCTTCCCTCCACCTTCCCTGTACCTCATAGACTGCTTCTGACTTTTGCTTTGTGGTCCTTCCCAAGAGATGGGCACAAGCCCTCCTAGTAGGGTAGCTAGTTTGGCCTTGTGTGGTCTTGTGGTCTTGGTGCTTAGATGAGAATTGCCTGGGGTGGATATCTAGGAACACTTGAACCTCATTTCCAGCCTATTGCTTCATAACCAGCCTAACCTTTGTGGGAGTGGCAGTGGTATTTGGAAGAATCTAAAACCTGCCTTTAAGCTGGACAAGCACAGTAGACAGAAAACGTGCAGAGAAAATTGACATGCCTGGCTTTTTCGTTACAGATGGACGGATGCCTTTTCCGGTGAACCATGGCACCAGTTCAGAGGGCTCACTGCTGCAGGTAGTCTTTGGAATCCATTTCCACTAGGGCCCATATTTCTTTAGCCAGTTTGTCTACTCTAAAGTGCAAACCTTTTTTTTCGGCCTCTCACTACTGTGGCCTCTCCCGTTGCGGAGCACAGGCTCCAGACACACAGGCTCAGCGGCCATGGCTCACGGGCCCAGCCGCTCCGCGGCATGTGGGATCTTCCCGGACCGGGACACGAACCCGCGTCCCTTGCATCAGCAGGTGGACTCTCAACCACTGCGCCACCAGGGATGCCCTAAAGTGCAAACCTTTTTCAGTACAGGCAGCATCAATCATCTGGGATAAGAGCAGTCTTTAGGGCTTAAAGATCATCTCAGTAATTCTGTCTGCTTTATTTTATAGCTAATAGTTTTAAACAGCATCCTTTAGAGCAGCCCTGCCTAATCTGTATCACGTGCTTTCTTTAGCCCACAGTTTGATTTAGCCTGAAAGCCATTGTTTATTTCCTTGTGGGATTAAGGTGACTCTTGTCCTCTTGTCAGATTACATCATAGCCAGTGACTCAGACTCATGGAACAGCAACCCAAGCCTTTCCTAGTCCCTCTCTGACTGCTGGATTTGGGTCAGTCTTGTAGTCCCTCTCTGACTGTGGATTCTGGTTAGGCAGTTAACTCTGTGATTGTTTTCTTCCCACACGGTCGGTCCACTGTTAACAAGTCAAAGGAAGCAAATTCAAAACATGCCTGACCAGAACTTTACGATCCAGGGTAACCGTCCTGGTAAAAGTGACGGCAGAAATCTCTTAATTCTGAACACGAGTTGGTAGACTAGTTCTCTTCCCTCTAAAAATGAATCTCTAGAGTTTAGTCAGTTTGCTGTTAGAAGGGAAAATGGCTTGTGATAAAATTAAAAATGATGTTAAGGTATAATTACTTCATTTGTCATAACAGCTAAACTTTTTTGCGTGCTTCTTGTGTGTAGACTGGGGGTTGGCAAACTTTTTCTGTGAAGAGCCAGGAAATATTTTAGGTTTTGTGTAGCATATGGGCTCTGTTGCAGGTATTCATTTCTGCTGTGACAGTTCCAAAGCAGCCCCATAGGTAGTGTCTAAATGAATGTGTATGGCTGTGTTCCACTAAAACTTTATTAACAAAAACAGGTAGCAGGTTGGATTTGGCCCACAGACTGCAGTTTGCTGACTCCATGCTAGATGCTGTTCTAAGTTAGTTAACCTCTATAGACTCCTTTTAATGATGCTCTGAGGTAGTTAGTATTACTTACATTTTACAGATGAGGAAGCAGAGGTGCGGAGGTAAGTGATGCCCAAGGTCAATGGCAAACTACAGAATCATGGTTCAAATCTAGACAGTCTGTCTCTAGAGTCTGTGCTCTTAGCCACTGTACAATACTACCTTTATAGTAGACCTGTGTTTGGAACATCACAGACCTGATGACCTCAAGGTACTAGTGGACTAAATTATGCAGTCCTAGGAGGGACAGTCACTTTCTCTAGCCTGCTGTCCTATACACCTGAGATCAGTCAGAGCTAATTCTTGGATATACCAGGGGTAAATGAGAATAGTGATATGGAATGAGAACTAAACCTAGAGAAACAGAATGGGGATTTGCGTGAGAGTCAGGATTCACTTAACGGGAGAGAATAAGAACAGGGGCAGAATTTCTGGTTATGACCTGTCTGGAGGAAAGATTCTGGTCCATCTAATAAAGCTTCCTAGGTACTACCAACTCCTATCAAACACTATCCTAATACAGGCACACCTCACATTGTGGGTTCAGTTCCAGACCACTGCAGTAAAACAAATATCACAATAAAGAGAAGTTTTGAGTTTTTTTGCTTCCTACTGCATATAAAAGTTATGTTTACACTATACTGTAGTCTGTTAAGTGTGCAATAGCATTATGTATAAAAAACCAACGTACATATCTTAATTTAAAATATTGTTAAAACAATGCTAACCATCATCTGAGTGTTCAGTGAGTCAGTCTTTTTGCAGTAGTAGCATCAAAGATCAATGATCACAGATCACCATAACAAATATAAGAATAATGAAAAGTTTGGAACATTATGAGAATTACCAAAATGTGACCCAGAGACATGAAGTGAGCCAGTGCTGCTGGAAAAGTGATGCTGATAGACTTGCTCCATGCAGGATTGCCACAAACCTTCAATTTGCCAAAAAATAAAAATGGAGTATCTGCAAAGCACAATAAAGTGAAGTGCAATAAAATGAGGTATGCCTGTACCATAAAACGTGCTCTGCATAGGATACTTAAAACTGTTACGTGAGTAGAATTTATGAGGTGTGGGGAAGGTAAAACTTTTTTTGTTTAAAAAAACCCCCCCACAGAATCTCATTTTAAATTAATTGACTAGAAAATAGCATCTTAATTAGTGGAAATTCTTATCCTAAGTAAGGCTGGTTCTATATGGTTAGAGATTTTTTTTTTTTTTACAAAAGTTTATTCTTAAATGTACAATAGGTTCCAAGACAACACTTCATTCTAGCTATAGGTGTCAACAGATGTTGTGGCAGGGAATCCAGATGTTTAAACAGGAATGGAACTAAGGATCATCATTGCCTCAGGCACAAGGAACAGCTTACTTTTTGCCAGATTTCTTAATTGCACCTGTGGCCAGGGGGCCTTTCCCTGTGGCCTTCGCTTTTAGCTCCTCAAGTTTCTTTTGCTCCTCCTTCTGCTTCTGCTTAAATGCCTTATCTTCCTCGTCCATCTCTTTGGCTTGCTTCTTGCCACCTTCGCGGCCTGACATGGCGCCTGCCGCCCCTTCCTCAGACCCTGCCACCGGATGCCTAGAGATGTTTTAGGTTGTCTAAACTATACCCGGAATTAACTTGTTAAATTGGTGAGAAAATCCATAAACAACCCAAGTATCCTAAACTTGAGTGAATTAGGTCACTGCTTATCATCTGTATAGGAGATGGCTGTTTTTATAGGCACACCCTTAACATTAATCAACCGCATGGGTCCTAAAGGAAAGTGGCTTTGGGGAAGGCAGGTCTGGGATATCAATATATTAAAAATTCTGATAGAATAAAATGTAGATATTACTCTAGATCCTCTTCAGTTTTTCTAAGTGGTTTCAAAGCAGAAACAAAACCGGGGTGGGGTTGATGCTTTTTTCAGGGCCAGAACTCATTATCAGGTTGGTGATTTTTAGGCCTTGGGAGCTGATGTTCCGTGACTGTTCTCTGTCATAGCATATCCACTGTCCTCTTGAAGGTCTCGTACTTAATGTTGGTGGGGCTTTCTTCCCACTGGATTTTTTACAAATTGAACAGTGATTGATATTCTGGTCCCAAGGCATTTAAACCCCAGAATTTCTCAAGTAACATTGGGGTCAGTTTTCTATTCCTAATCTTTGTCATCTAGTGCTTAGAATTAGTAACATATGTCATTCCCTAAATATGTAGGAGTCCATCACTTATCTGTACTTGGAATACCAGGTATTTAAACTTTAAGCCTGTTTTGTAAAATGTTTACTTGAAATAAGTCTGTCTTTACTCTGGGAATTTCTGAGTTAGAACTTTTTCCTTATGGAAGAGAAATCAATTTTTTATCTTTGGATTTGAGGGAAAGAGCACCAAGAGTATAGTTTTCTTGTCAAAACCAGGCACAAGGTGGCAGAAGCACAGAGCATTTGGTAGAAAGAATAAAGGAATCAAAGCTTCTGAAGCTGGATTTGTGATGTGGGTCCTTCTTTCCCATCACCTGATTTTTTTTCCTCTTAAGCCCTGGTTTTCAAGTTTATTGGGAGGTTTAAAGTGGGTCAGGTAATAGACCTCACTGATACTTTCCCCTTGAAGCTTTCATTTTGAGCTTTTGCTGTTTAGACCTTAATTCGTGACATTCCTCCTTCTCAGGACGCCGCCAAGGTCTGCAGAGAATTCACTGAGCGTGAGCAAGGGGAGGTCCGCTTCTCCGCCGTGGCCCTCTGCAAGGCAGCCTAATGTGCCTAAGTGGTGGGGCACTTCGCTTTCTCCCCCCTTTCCTTCATCGTGAAAGTATATCCCTACCTATGTGGTCTAAATGCTTCAGTACTTGTAGAGCACAGCTGTTCTCCTTCGGTTCCGCAGATACGCACTTACCCGCAACTTCGCCCACGCACTAGCAGAGCTCCATCGAGCAAGTTTGGTGTCACCCTCTGATGGCAAAGCATTCCCCTCACTGTATGTCTTATACCTCAGTATCTAATGCTTTAATGGCTACTTTGGTTTCTGTCTGTAAGCTAAGGCCTTGGATGTGGTTTGTCCTTAAAAGGAATAAAATTTTTCTGCTGATAAGAGATGAGCCTAAACTGGTTTTCATTTTTCCTTCCCCCAGTATATCCCAAATTATAGTAATTACATACATATCTTCCATGTAAGAACTTATACAGTACAGGTAAGAAAATTACCATACAAATATTATCGGTTTAGTGTGTTTCTACACTTTTTTCTATACATTTATGTTACTATGTGTACCTGTAGACTTAAAAAAAAATTAAATACTTTATTTTTTGGAACAATTACTTTTATTGAAATATAGTTGATAATAAATATTATATTAGTTTCAGATGTACAACAGAGTGATTTGACATTTAAGTACATCATGAAATGATCACCACGATAAGGCTAGTAACCATCTGTCCCCTTACAAAGTTATCGCAGTATTAGTGACCATATTCCTTATGCTATAAGAATGATTTTAGATTTACAGAAAAATTGAGAAGATACTAGAGTTCCTATATACCTTTCATTCGTTTCCCCCATTACATCTTACATTAGTATGATACATTTGTAACAATTGATGAACCATTATTGACAATTCTATTGACTAAAGTCCATACCTTATTCAGATTACCTTGGTTATTACCTGATGTCTTTTTTCTTTGGGAGGATCCCATCCAGAATGCTCCTTAGGCTGTTCTTGGCTGTGACAGTTTCTCAGGCTTTGCTTTTGATGATTTTGACAGTTTCAAGGAGTACTGATCAAGTATTTTGTAGGATGCCCCTCTTGGGATTTGCCTAATGTTTTCTCAATTAGACTAGTGTTATGAGTTTTGGGGGAGGAGAACCACAGGTAAAGTGCTGGTCTCATCATGTCATATCAGGGTACATAGCGTCAACATTCCTTATGGTTAATGTTAACCTTGATCACCTGGCTGGTTGGCGTTTGTCAGGTTTCTCCAATTAAAGCTACTTTCCCCACCCTACAGCCCTCTATTATATACTGGAAAGAAGTCTATGCACAGCTGACCCTATAGGAGTAGGGGGTTGAATTAAGCTCTACCTTCTTGAAGGTGGAGTATCTATATAAATTATTTGGAAATCTTTTGCAAGGGAGATTTGTCTCTTATCCCCTATTTATTCATTTATGTCAGTATGAACTCATGGCTATTTTATACTCTGGGTTATAATCCAGTACATTTTGTTCAAATTGTTCTAGCTTTGGCCATTGAGAGCTATTTCATTCGGCTCCTGTGTCCCTTTGACATACCCCAATCAATGTGGGTTTTGCTTTTTTTTTTTAGCGATAGTTTACTTTCCAGAAATTAGTTTTATGTTTTTTTTTTTTTTTTGCGGTATGCGGGCCTCTCACTGCCGTGACCTCTTTCGCCGCGGAGCACAGGCTCTGGACGCGCAGGCTCAGCGGACATGGCTCACGGGCCCAGCCGCTCCGTGGCATGTGGGATCTTCCCGGACCGGGGCACGAACCCGTGTCCCCTGCATCGGCAGGCAGACTCTCAACCACTGCACCACCAGGGAAGCCCCAGAAATTAGTTTTTTAAAAATCAGTGTCATTGGGGGTCCAGATGGTGGCTGGAAACGGGGCTTCCTGGGAGGAGGAGGGCACCGGTGGGGATGCAGCAGCTCTACAGCCCCAATCCCTGACGAGTGCGCCCGGGTCTCGTCTCTCGAGGCTGCCTCTGGTGCGACTGAAGGCCTTGGTGAAGGCGGACCCCGACGTGATGCTCGCGGGACAGGAAGCCAGCTTCATTTTGGCACGAGCCGTGGAACTGTTTGTGGACACCATAGCAAAAGATGCCTACTGTTGAGCTCAACAAGGGAAGAGGAAAACCTTTCAGAGGAGAGATTTGGGTAACGCAATAGAAGCTGTGGATGAATTTGCTTTTCTGGAAGGTACTTTGGATTGATTGCTGAGCTGGGCAGTTTTGTGAGCCTGTACCTGCATCCTTCAGCTAGGCTCTCTGCAGGCCTCAGCTTTGAAGAAGAGTCTTTGGAATACTGAACTTACACACTTTTCCTGTTCTACCTTCACCTAAGCCTGGATAAGCAGAGATCTCACCTGTTAGCTTTTCTTTGTAAGGTCTTGCACTACTTGTGTCTTCCATTTCTGGCCTGGATGCAGCTGCTGCTGCTTGTGGTAGATACATAGAAAATGATTTTGTAGGTTGCTTAATAAATGATAAGGACCAAATGAAAGTTTCTGATCAACCTCAAAAAAAAATCAATGTCTTTGCCATTTGTTAAACCTTAACTATTTTATAGATTATGATACATTAATATGTAACTTATAGGCTTGCATTAAATGTTAAATGACATTTGTTCTCAACAATTGATACTTGAATATAACAGTTACTCTCTAGTTACAGGGATTAAGCACTGTGGGGAAGAAACCCCCAGACCTCCTGCTCTTAGTGTGATCCTCACAGAAGAGCTTTATCCTGTCTGTTGCCAGGAGCCCAGGTAGCTTGGGTTTCAGCTGCCTTAAAGTTTTCAACTCTGACTTTTCTATGGTGATAATACTTCTGATTCCAACTTCTAAGTGAAGGATATTTTGGTTCCTAGGGGGAAAGTGATCACTACTATTCCTTCTAATGTAGAAAACTAAATACATGGTGACTCAGGTGATTCTAATTGCTTGGAGTTGAAGCCAGAGGGATGCACTTTCAGTTCTAATTTGGTGTGTGACTTTCATGCAGTCACCTTGGAGATCGACTTAGGGGAAAAGAAACAGAACAAGCCTCCTTCCTGCTAATAAGAGCTGGTGAAAATACTACTTTTGGTCTCAGGAGTACAATTATACCACTAAGTGTAGCTATAAGACTTTATGCATGAGAAGCATTATTAAAATGCTCACAAACTCCTAACACACCTTAGCATGTCACACCATGGAGGGTCATGTAATGGCTGTTGTATGTGGGAGATTGCAACCCTAGAGGTGCAGAGAAATTGCAGTTTTACTGAGGAAACACAGGTTAGCTTACATGCCCAAATTCTCACTGCTAATTACTAGGGAAATCGGTTTAGACCGTGGACTGACCACCTAGAGGTAGCTGTCCTCGGGAGTCAATATTATAGACTTCAGGGCTTATCAAATGTCTTTGACCTCCACTCTGCCTCTCGGTAACTTTGGGCAAAGAAATTTCCCTCTCCCACGTCTTCATTGTTTCACGTTAAAATGGACAACACACAGTGAAGATGTGTTGGGAAGGGCCTGGCTTCTAGAAGTTTCCCTCTAGTACCAACATCTTCCCTACTGCTCTCCCTGAGACCTCAGCCATGTGTAACCCCATGGGGTAACATCAACTTTGTATTCTATGTGAGGGCAGTACCCCCTGGAGTTGTGCAACTCAAGAGGTTCTTGTTTCTCCAATAAACCCTATTAATTGACATCTTGGATTTATCAAAGATCATGTCCAGTTGGCTTATTCTTTAGAATGTTACTAATCTTTGGCAATGAAAGTAATTTTGGTTTTTTTAATTGAAGTACAGTTTGCTGTACAATATTATGTAAGTACAGGTGTACAATATAGTGATTCATAATTTTTAAAGGTTATATTCCATTTATAGTTATTATACAATATTGCCTACATTCCCCTTGTTGTACAACATATCCTTTTATTTATTTATTTCTGGCTGTGTTGGGTCTTCGTTGCTGTGTGTGGGCTTTCTCTAGTTGTGGCAAGTGGGGGGTACTCTTCATTGCAGTGCGTGGGCTTCTCACTGCAATGGCTTCTCTTGTTGCAGAGCATGGGCTCTAGGTGCGCGGGCTTCAGTAGTTGTGGCACGTGGGCTCAGTAGTTGTGGCTCACAGGCTTTAGAGCACAGGCTCAGTAGTTGTGGCGCATGGGCTTAGTTGCTCCGTAGCATGTGGGATCTTCCCGGACCAGGGCTCGAACCCGTGTCCCCTGCATTGGCAGGTGGATTCTTAACCACTGTGCCACCAGGGAAGTCCCTACAACATAGCCTTGTAGCTTATTTTATACCTAATAGTTTGTACCACTTAAGCCCCTACCCCTATATTGTCCCCCGCTTCCCTCTCCCTAGTGGTAACCACTAGTTTGTTCTCTATACCTGTGAGTCTTCTGCTTTTTTGTTATAGTCACTAGTTTGTGTACTTTTTTAGATTCCGCATATAAGTGATATCATACAGTATTTGTCTTTCTCTGTCTGACTTATTTCACTCAGCATAATACACTCTAGGTTCATCCATGTTGTTGCAGATGGCAGAATTTCATTTTTTTAATGGCTGAGTAATATTCCATTGTATAAATATATATATGTACCACATCTTCTTTACCCATTCATCTGCTGGACACCTAGGTTGCTTCCATACTTAGGCAATTGTAAATAATGCTGCTATGAACATTGGGGTACATATATCTTTTGGAATTAGTGGTTTTTTTTCTTTTCCCCCCCGTATATATACCCAGGAGTGGAATTGTTGGGTCATATGGTAGTTCTAATTTTCGTTTTTTGAGAAACCTCCATATTGTTTTCCATAGTGGCTACACCAATTTACGTTCCCACCAGCGGTGTACGAAGGTTCCCTTTTCTCCACATCCTTGCCAACATTTGTTATTATTTTTTATTTTATTTTATTTTATTTTAATTTTTATTTTTTCTCATTAAACTTTTTTAATGGGTCTCAAATTCTGTGACAGATTTTTGGTCAAGTTGTTTCCATTAAAAAGTACTGATTTTAAAAACTAATAACTTAAAACTGCCACACACAAAACAAATGGTCCACAACACATTCTCCTTTCCTTCTGAAGGTTTTACGATGCATTGTTATCATTAACCAGTCTTTTGCTATTAAACTTAAATAGCCAATTGACACAAACCATTCTGAGACCGTTCTTCCACCACTGATTAAGACTGGGGTGGCAGGTATTGGGGATAATATTCATTTAGCCTTCTGAGCTTTCTGGGCAGACTTGGTGACCTTGCTAGCTCCAGCTGCCTTCTTGTCCACTGCTTTGATGACACCCACAGCAACCGTCTGTCTCATGTCACGAACAGAAAAGCGGCCCAGAGGAGGATAGTCAGAGAAGCTCTCAACACACATGGGTTTGCCAGGAACAATATCAACAATGGCAGCATCACCAGATTTCAAGAATTTGGGGCCATCTTCCAGCTTTTTCCCAGAACGACGATCAATCTTCTCCTTCAGCTCAGCAAACTTGCAGGCAATGTGAGCTGTGTGACAGTCCAGCACAGGTGCACAGCCAGCACTGATTTGGCCTGGATGGTTCAAGATAATCACCTGAGCTGTGAAGCCAGCTGCTTCCATTGGTGGGTCATTTTTGCTGTCACCAGCCACATTGCCACGACGAACATCTTTGACAGACACATTCTTGACATTGAAGCCCACATTGTCCCCAGGAAGGGCTTCACTCAAAGCTTCATGGTGCATTTCAACAGACTTCGCTTCAGTTGTCACATTGACTGGAGCAAAGGCGACCATCATGCCAGGTCTGAGAACACCAGTCTCCCCTCGACCCCCAGGGACAGTGCCAATACCAACAATTTTGTAGACGTCCTGGAGGGGCAAATGCAAGGGCTTGTCAGTTGGGCGAGTTGGTGGCAGGATGCAATCCAGAGTTTCAAGCATTATGGTTCCACTGGCATTACCATCTTTACGGGTGACTTTCCATCCCTTGAACCACGGCATGTTAGCACTTGGCTCCAGCATGTTGTCACCATTCCAGCCAGAAATTGGCACAAATGCTACTGTGTCGGGGTTGTAGCCAATTTTCTTAATGTAGGTGCTGACTTCCTTTACAATTTCCTCGTATCTCTTCTGGCTGTAGGGTGGCTCGGTGGAATCCATTTTATTAACTCCAACAATTAGTTGTTTCACACCCAGAGTGTAGGCCAGAAGGGCATGCTCACGGGTCTACCCATTCTTGGAAATATCTGCTTCAAATTCACCAACACCAGCAGCAACAATCAGGACAGCACAGTCAGCCTGGGATGTGCCTGTAATCATGTTTTTGATGAAGTCTCTGTGTCCTGAGGCATCAATGATGGTCACGTAGTACTTGCTGGTCTCAAATTTCCATACGGATATATCAATGGTGATACCACGCTCGCGTTCAACTTTCAGTTTGTCCAAGACCCAGGCATACTTGAAGGAGCCCTTCCCCATCTCGGCAGCCTCCTTCTTGAACTTTTCAGTGGTTCTCTTGTCAATCACACCACATTTGTAGATCAGATGGCCAGTAGTGGTGGACTTCCCCGAATCTACGTGTCCGATGACAATGATGTTGATGTGCATCTTCTCTTTTCCCATTTTTGCTTAGGTTTAGCGGTGGTTTTCACGACACCTGTATCCTGGCGGCAAACCCGTTGTGAAAAAGCCCAACATTTGTTATTTGTGTTCTTTTTGATGATAGCCGTTTTGACAGGTGTGAGGTGATATCTCATTGTGGTTTTGATTTGCATTTCCCTGATGATTAGCGATGTTGAGCATCATTTCATGTGCCTGTTGGCCATCTGCATTTCCTCTTTGGAAAAATGTCTATTCATTTCTTCTGCCTGCTTCTTAATTGGGTTTTTGTTTTTTGATGTCAAGTTATATGAGCTGTTTATATATGTTAAATATTAATCCCTTATTGGTCATATCGTTTGCAAATATTTTCTCCCATTCAGTAGGTTGTCTTTTGGATGGTTTTCTTTGCTGTGCTAAAGCTTTTAAGTTTAATTAGATTCCATTTGTTTATTTTTGCTTTTATTTCCTTTGCTTTAGGAGACGGGTAAAAAAAAGTGCTGCGATTTATGTCGAAGAGTGTTATGCCTATGTTTTCCTCCAGGAGTTTTATAGTATCCAGTGTTGCACTGAGGTCTTTAATCCATTTTGAGTTTATTTTTGTATATGGTGTTAGAGAATGTAATGAAGGCGACTTGTTGTGCTTTCAATAGATAAAGCCACCTGATGCTAGGTATCCCCCCTTTTTTAACTAATACCCAGAATGTCCAATTGAGGAATATTTAGGTTACACATCTATTCAGTATAATATTGTCTGTCTTAAAGACCCATGATAATAAAAAAAGTTTATGCATGAAACTAGTGAGATAGTTTTGTAAAATGTGTATGCATATGTGTTTAGAAAAGACAGGACCATAATAGCTAGATGTTTACTATATTCTAAGTTAAACTTAGTCACAGCGAAGCTTAAACAACTTGCCCAATCTTACTCAGCTAGTGAGGGATGTTGCTGACATTCAAATCCAAGCAGGCTGGCTCTAGGAGCCCACGATATTAATGATCATTGCTGGGCAGAGGTGAACCTACCTTAAGGTGAATGAAGTTTAAGCTTTAGGGCCTCACAATTTAATGGCTCATTCCAGTTTCCTGGCTTTTGTGTCCTTGTGAAATTTACAAATCCTTTAAAAACGTGGGTCTGCTCCTGCCTCTGGATGTTGAGATTATGAGTGATTTTAACTTTATATCCTCATTTTCCAAGCTTTCTAAAATTGCTATATTACTTTTATAGTAAAAAAGCTTAAGTTTTTCTCTAGGACTGCAATGAATGAATTATGGAATTAATTCTGTCTGAGCTACTGCTGGTTAGTTTAGCTTACCTCCCAAATTTCTTCAGTTTATAACTGAAGTCCGTGCAACTTAGTCTTCTAAGATGAAATGGGCTTCATTACAAGGCTACTTCAGAACTTTAAATGATCATCTTTATGTTCTCCTAAACCCCAAGTTACTTGGAACCTGTTCAGTTTCCTGCACATCGTGACATGTTCAATAATGACTTGACATTTGGGAGTTAACTTTCTGTGTCCCTTGAATGATGTGATCTTATTAATTCATTTGTATTATAGTGTTAAGTTGTTCATCCTTTTCATTCTTGACCTGGCTTGGTGTAGCGGCAAGGAGTGGGGTGCTGTGGATTGCCTGTGTGGTTAGGTTGTCTGGTATAATCCTGTAGAATGCGAATTACAGGACCTCTTCCAGGATTAGGAGGTTGGAGCTAAGATAAGGCACGTAGAGCTCAGCACATCGTGACCATGCCTTGAGCATTTTTATTAATGTAACATAAACTGTTATAGGAGTTGAGTGTGTGTGTGTGTGTGAATATTTATGAACAAAAAAGAAAGAGAAGTAGAGAAGTCTCAGCAGATGAAATAGTACGGATAATGTTCCCTCCTAGTACAAAATACCTGGATTTGGACAATTTAAGTCACTTGGCGGTTTCCTTTCCCTGGTCATGTTAATATCCTTAACCTGATTCAAAATCAAATTTTATAGTAATGCATCTCTTCATTCTTAGGAATCGGATGCTTTCCACAGTGTTCATCATTCTCTAAAAAACAGGTTTTTTTATTTTTTTAATCTTACCTTAGTATGGTAGTACATTTGTTACAATGAATGAACTAACAATGATACGTTATTATTAACTTAAGTCCAGACTTTATTTCTTTAGTTTTCACCTAATGTCCTTTTTCTGTTCCAGAATCCCATCATCTAGGACACCACATGATATGTAGTTGTCCTGTCTCCCTAGGCTCCTCTTGGCTGTGATTTATTGAACTAAAACCAATTATGTTGATCCAAGGTGCTGCTTTGGCTCTGGCTCTTGACAGTTCCACTGTTTGTGGTCTCCTGGGGCCAGTGCAGGCAGCACAGCTTGTGGTTGAGACCTGAGGGTTGTGCCATCATCTCTGCCCCTTACCAGATGGGTGCCTTGGCCAACTTAACCCCTCCTAAGCCTTGATTTCCTCATCTGTAAAGTGGTTCAGTATCTGCCTCATAGGGTTGTTGGGAAAGCACATGAGAATACTTGTGAAGTACTTTGGGGTGTGCTAGAATATAGCAAGTGCTATGGTTTTAATTTTCATCACCACCTATCTGTTTGCATCCATCTCTCCTTTTTATCCCACTGAAATTCCAAGCTACCAAGTGTCCCCCATTTCCTGGGATAAGGGCCCATTTCCAAAGCAACTTTTCCTAAAAGTTATCCTAATTCATGGCTCCCAGTCCGTCAGTGCCTCATTCTTTGCAGTGAGTGGGGTACATTCTGTTTCACATCAAGACATGAGTAATACAAGTGTATTTACCCTCTTGTAGGCCACTGATTTTTAAGAAGGGAATCATATGATTGAACTTTAAAGTATAACTTTATAAGGACAGAAGAGGGGCTTTGAAAACGGAGATTCATAGGTTTATTTGCTTTGCTTGACATTAAAGTTGCTCTAGTCATTAGAGGAAACAACTTTAAATGTCCAAAGTTTGGACGTTTGAGTCCAAATTGAGTGGCCAATACCTGAATTGCCTATTTCACATTAAAATACAATACGTAGGAAGACAAAAGCTTTATTTAACTATACTCACTACATCCAGTAGGTGGCAGCAAAGGAAAGCTTATGGCAACTTCAAAGCTAAGTAGGTTTGAACAAAGTTGAGCCAGGAAGGAAAAACCAGTAGCTTTTGGTGACTGGCCCCTCTGGGCAAGATGGAGAAGTATGATAGTGCTCGGGCCTTCATTTTGGCCCACTGTTTTGGACTGGACTAACCAGTCCTAGTGTAGATTGGCTAAAATCAGCCTTGTGAATTGCTTGTTGGGCTATTCAAAATTTTGCCCAGGTTCTATTTATTTTATCAGAAAAATAAATAGAAATGAGCAGGAATAATTTCAAATCACAAGTTTATTAAAAAATGCTTCCTGGGGCTTCCCTGGTAGCGCAGTGGTTGAGAGTCCGTCTGCCGATGCAGGGGACACAGGTTCGTGCCCCGGTCCGGGAAGATCCCACATGCCACGGAGCGGCTGGGCCTGTGAGCCATGGCCGCTGAGCCTGCGTGTCCGGAGCCTGTGCTCCACAACGGGAGAGGCCACAACAGTGAGAGGCCCGCATACCGCAAAAAAAAAAAAAGCTTCTTCTGCTTATGTTGAGTTAGCTATTATCCCAAATCCAATTGATTTGATAAAATCAATTCTATAATCAACTCTACATTAGTAGAATCTGGCTTTCAACATCTTAACATTAGAAAATAGTAGACTTAATTGTATAATATTAAATTGTTATAACAGATGTTTAGGATAATATTTTTCTCAATACTTCAGTTACACAATGTTAATTTTATTTTCAAGTAGTTTCTTTCTTCTTTTCTTTTTTTTTAAGACTGCACCAGGCCACTTAGGACATCTTAGTTCCCCAACCAGGGATTGAACCTGGGACACCACAGTAAAAGCACAGAGTCCTAACCACTGGACCACCAGGGAATTCCCTTTCAAGTAGTTTCATATGGATGGATTTGACCTTTACCATTAGGAAAACTGGGTCTGGTCCAGTATTAACATATAAGTAGTTGGGTGACATTAACCAATTCCCTTTTCTGGCCTCAGTTTCCTCTTTTTTAAATAAAAAAATCGACTCAAAGCTCATTGAAGTGCCTCATCTCCACGAGTTTATATACCACAACCTCCACCATTCTCGCTCTTGGCCAATCCCAGCTTCAGGAGGTGCATGCAGTAGACCTTTGTCTCTCAGCTCTTCAGATCCGTGGCCCCTTATTATAAGCACTATGTTGAAATGCCCCCATTACAATCCTGAAAGAGTTCATAGCTAATATAACCTACCTATATACATAATCTTAAGAAATCAATTTAAAGAAAATATGTTTCAATGGGTAAGTGCTCCGGTATCATCATATGAGAAGATATAAAGTGAGGTGAGGCTTGTACTTAGAATCACGAAGACAGAGACAGCTGCAGATGGAGCAGGGGATGGTGTGTTGACAGTTCAGATTCCATGAGCAGCCTTGTTATCGGTCATGCAATTTTCCCCAAATGGTGAAAATCTTGGTAAAGTCCCAAACAAAGTAATTACGTTCTTCCCCTGACTTATTCACTATTGTATTTATGGAAACTTCAGTGCAAACAGCATGCAAACAAATAGAGTTTCAGACAATTATACACAGATTTTTCAGCGACACAAATGCCTCGAGGGACCTTTGAAAGCTGTGTAACATACAGCAAGATTCCTCACTGTGTGAGGCTTTCTTTTTATGACCTGGCCCCAAATACGAAATGCCGGTGGAACATATCCCCATTACCACAACAAAATATTTGCCCATGAATTTACAAAACATCCATTAGGGCTTGGTATCACCCGCCCTGAGGATCACTTAGCTGCACTGGAGAAGCTTTCCTAAGTAACTTGTCGCAGGTAGAATTCCAGAGTGGCCCCCAAGCCTCCCAGGTCCTGGTGTATAAACACCTTCTCCTGGGCACTCAATCAAACACTAAAAGGAGTTTGCAGATGTAATTAAGGTCCCCAATAAATTGGCATTAAGATAGATTATCCTCAGTTGGCCTGACCTAGTCCTCAGAAAGGACTAGGCCTTTCTTGGCAAAGGAATGTGGGCAGCCTCTAGGAGGTGAGAGTGGCCCCCAGCTGACAGCAGGGAAATGATGGTCTCAGTTCTAGAGCCTGAAGGAACTGAATCTGGCCAACAACCGGAAGCAGATTCTTCCCCAGAGCCTCCAGAAAGAAACACAGCCGACACCTTAATTTCAGCCTTGTAAGACAACCCAGCCAGGCCAAGCTGGACTTCTGGCCTACAGCACCGTGCGCTAAGAAACGGGTATTGATTCAATCCTCTAAGTTTGTGATAATTTGTTATGCAGCAAAAGGAAACTCAGACATAATAAGCCAATGCAACATGTTCGAGAGTCACTGGACTGCCCTGACCGTCCTGTCTAAACCACCCCTACGTGGTCCCCACCACTGACCCCCGTGGCTGCCCCAGGAGCAAGTCACATTGGTTCTTCTCAGTCCCTTTGCCCTCCCCACGTCTGGGAGCGCGAGGGCGTGAAGAATCTGCTGACATTCCGGGAGACGACAGCCCTCCCTTATATTCTGCGTCTCCAGTTGGGGTGTGTCCAGCCCGCAGCCCGAGTTTGCCTCACGAGCACCCTCCCAGCTCTGCCGGTGCTTGTCCTCAGCAGACACCAATTGGGTGACGTGTAAACAGGTAAGGTGATGCGTAACCTTAATCACTTACTGAAATCTGGCCTGCACGTTTGACTCATTGCTACAGAAGGTCACATAAATCCAAACTGTATGAATATAATTTAAAAAAGAATGGCCTTAAGATGCATAGTACTTGGGGGTTTCCTGGTGGTCTACTGGTTAGAATTTGGTACTTTCACTGCCATGGCCCGGGTTCAGTTCCTTGTCGGGGAACTGAAATTCTGCAAGCCGTGCCTCGTGGCCAAAAAAAAAAAGGCATGGTACTGAAAAGTCATATTTTGTGTGTAGTGAAGAATTCCAGGCCTTCAGGTATGAGCTGCTGCCTGCTTCTCTCGGGGACTATTTTTTTCTATAGTTCCTCCTGTAGTCCCCTCCCCACCCCCAGTACTGCTCAGAAAGGCCACCAACAGAGCCACATCACTCTGGAAGGCTCCCTTTTTTATTCCTTTTGAAAACATGATGCTACATTTGAGAGCTTTATAATAATTATTATTTAAACATTTAAGACCCATAAAATCTTCTTTGAAATAAGTGAAGAATAACAGTTGGCTCAGAGACCAGGCCTAGTTTTTTTTTTTGTTACCTTGGTGCCTTTATTTGCTTCTGTGGGATGCTATGGGCCCATGTCCCTTCTTTAAAGACACGTGCTGACAGTATAGAGGCCATAAGTTCTTATTATTTTTGCCAAGTCGACTCACTTCATGGATTTTCCATGGGGGTCTCTTCTGATAGTCTTGAGCCATCACAAAAGGGGCCCTCAAATATATATATGACATTTCTCTCTCCCTTTTCCTTCCTTCTTTCTTTCTTTCTCTCCTTCTCTTTCTTTCCTCCCTGCCCCCCTTCCTTTCTGCCTTATGCTACTTTTTATTCCTCAAACTTTTAAAATCACAGCATGCATTGTATATGAATTTTCTTCCTAATCTTTCCCTCTGATTACATTTATTCCCAATTCCCTTAATGACTTTATTAAGGTGTAGTTTTATGTACCATAAAATCCACCCATTGTAAGTATTCTATTATTTTAGTAAATAGAGCTGTAAAATCATCCCCACAAATCCAGTTTTAGAACATTTCCATCATCCCCCAAAGTTTCTTGTTTCTGTTTGCAGTTAATCCCTGCTCCTACCCCAGCCCCAGGTAATGACTGATCTGTTTTGTCTCTACCAATGTGCTTTTTCTGGACATTTCATATAAATAGAAGCATACAAATGTATGCTTAGCACAAGCTCATTCATATTGTGGCATGTACCAATTGTTCTGTCCTTTTTATTGCTGAGTAGTATTCCATGGTATGAAAATACCTCATCTTTTTTATCCATTCATCAGCTGATAGACATCTGTGTCATTCCCAGTTTGGGGCTATGACGAACAATGCTGCTCTGAACAGTCATATACATGTGTTTGTGTGGATGTGTTTTCATTTCTTGTGGGTAGACTCCTAGAGTGGAATTGCTGGGGCACATAATTAAGTTTATAGACTGCCCCCAACACAGGGTAACATTCCTTCTCAACAAGTACATACTACTCAAAAAGTATGATAGGAAATCAACTTTGTAATCGGTATCAAAAGCCTTATAAGTATGTAGCATCTGATCAAGTGACTCGAATTTTTAGAAATAATCAAAGGTCTATGTGAAGATTTATGTAGTAAGATGTTGTTCTTAACAATATTATAGTAGTGAAAAAGGAAACAATATAACTGACTAGGGGAAAGTAGGGGAAAGACATCTATATAACCACAAAATAGACAAAAATCTCTGGGTAAACAATAAACATATAAGTAAAGTATCTGGTATGGTAGGAGGTGATGAAAGCTATGGAAAAAATAAAAAATAAAACAGCAGAGCAAGGTAAGGAGTTGGGGGAGAGGCAAGTGGTTGAATGGAAACGTCAGGGTCAACCTTGAATGTGTTGAATGAGGCAGTCAAGGTCAATCTCATTGAGGAAATGACTCTGAGCAAAACTGATGCATCTGGGGAAGAGGATTCCCCACAGAGGGAAGAGCTGGTGCTGAGAGGCCAGTGGGGTCAGAGTGAATGAAAGGGGAGAAAAGTAAGAGCTGAGAGCAGAGAGGTCATGGGTGGGGGCAGGTCATAGGAGACCTCGCGGGCTGCTGTTAGGACTTTGGCTTTATTCTGTGTGAGACGATTGATGGGAAGCCATTCCAGGATTTTAAGCAAAGGGGTGACATGATATGATTTTTGTTTTAAAACAATCTCCCTGGCTGCTCCTGCGTGGAAAATGGACTATAGGGAAATGAGAGAGAAACAGAACAGAGGTACAAAGTGAATACTGTCCAGGTTTGAATGATAGGAGAATGGAGAGTTTACAGTACTGTCCTTGCCTACCTTCCCTCTCACATCTGCCTCTTTTCCTTGCCCTTTTTACAAAACACAAACACACCTCAATATACACACCCCATCAGATAGGAGTGGTAGTGTAGTGTGATAGGAAGCCCACCTCCCGGTTCTGATTTTCTTATCTCCAGTAAAATCATGCATGGACATGGTGCTGGTTCTGGAGGCACAGAAATAGCAGCACACAGTCCCTGAGAGAGACAGAGACAGAGACAGAGGGAGGGAAAGAGAGGCAAGTAAGAGCACGGTGATGACATGACCCAGCTGCTCATAGGTCTCTGGCACGGACTGAGTGCTTTGTGAGGGGAGAGTGAGGTCTCTAACTCTGTGGCGGGGGTGGGGTGGGGTGGGGGGAGCTAAGGGGGCAGTGGAGCCTCACAGGTGGCTGGGGGCTGAGGTAAGCCTTGAGGAGAAGGAGAATGTCAGGAAAACCTGGTTAGTGGGGAAAGTGTGTTGTGGGCCAGGCAGAGTGAAGTCCCAGGCACAGGGGAGAGAGAAAGCTTGCTTTTCTGATTCAGAAACTGCTGACAGTTGAGGGCTGGGTGAGGGGAGTGGGACGGCAGTGGGAATACGAGGGTTTGGGAGCCTGTGCTCAGGACTTTGGCTTCTGTCTCTGTGCAGAGAGGAGTTATGAGTTTTAAGCAGCCCAAATGGTTTTCCATGTAACCTCTGTGATCCTCACAGAGGTGGCAGCCCCCGCCCCTTTTCCATCAGGGGCGACTTGGAATCAAATTCATTTAATGGGCGCTGGCGCCATTGCCCTTTACTGTGAGCGTTTACAGCTGGGTGGTTTCTCCACTAATGCAAGCCAGGCTCGGCAGGGCAGGAAAGAGGTAAATCTCCTTCATACAATAACAGCAGAGTCTATGTTGCTCCAAAAGGGCAAAGCCAACAGTTTTTGCCTTCTGTTCGCTAAACTCCCTGCGAAAGAGCAGGGAGTAGTGTCCTATATTTATACTGTATTCCCAACACCAAGGATTATGTCTGGAGCTCAGTAGACAGACATTCAAGACTTAAAAAAAATTTTCTTTTAAAAGGGGTGGACGGGCTTCCCTGGTGGCGCAGTGGTTGAGAGTCCGCCTGCCGATGCAGGGCACACAGGTTCATGTCCCGGTCTGGGAGGATCCCACATGCCGCGGAGCGGCTGGGCCCGTGGGCCATGGCCGCTGAGCCTGCGCGTCCGGAGCCTGTGCTCCGCAACGGGAGAGGCCACAACAGTGAGAGGCCTGCGTACCACAAAAAAAAAAAAAAAAAAGAGGTGGAAAGGCCAAAGCCATGTTAATAGGAGAATCATCCTTGCCTCTGCACGAGGCATGGATAGCATGCTGACTGTGTCATGGTGAGGTGTGCTTAGTCCCCTTGGGTGCCTGGGAGGGATCATCTATAACTCTCTCTGGTGGGAAGACTGAATACGGTACTTACAGCTGCCCTTGTTCACGGTGCTGGGAGCTCCCACCCTCATCTCCCCGCCCCAAGCCCTAATCTCAGCCCCGTGCTGACACTGAGAATAAGACCCTCAGCATCCTCAGCCTTGAATCTACAGTAGGTACTCAATAGATGTATTCACTGACTGAGCAGAGGAGAGCCTGAATGAACATCTGGTTGAATCCAAACCATTGCTCATGTTTGCAGAATGCAGAGAGAGACCAAGGGCCTGAAACTCCTTTTCTTGAGGGGAGGGACCAAGTTTTCTGACTGGGGCCACTGGGCTGAGGACTTTGATATGGGGCTCAGAGAGTGTAAAGCAGGTTTGGGAAAGGAGAAGGTATTCCTGGGAGACCCTCTCCTGGGGAAGAGGCAGTAGAAGAAAAGACCAAGTTAGAATTCCAACGTGTTTCCTGTCACACTTGACCGGCATTCAGAGGTTCATCTACCCGACTCTTCATTGAAGGACTTTGAGAAGTCTGGTGCTGGTTTGATGGTGTCCATCTAGGAACCACTGCCTTGTGAAGTGTCTACAGAGAAGGAGGGGAGTGGAAGGGGCAGGTCAGTGTCTTATCACCGGATATTGGCTGAGCCGCCATATGTGGCAGTGGTCTCCTCAGGGATGAGAATCCCTAAGGTAGAATCCACTGATGGTCCCTGGGGGTTCTCAAGGAGCACACTTCAAGACCTCCTTTTTTTTTTTCTTTCGGTACGCGGGCCTCTCACTGTTGTGGCCTCTCCCTCTGCGGAGCACAGGCTCCGGACGCGCAGGCTCAGCAGCCATGGCTCACGGGCCCAGCCGCTCCGCGGCATGTGGGATCCTCCCGGACCTGGGCACAAACCCGTGTCCCCTGCATCGGCAGGCGGACTCTCAACCACTGCGCCACCAGGGAAGCCCAAGACCTCCTTTTTAAATGTTCTCTGTTACTCTTGTGAAGTTACAGTGAGAGGGAGTGTCAGTAAGAATTTCAGATTCAGAAGACTTGGACTTGAATCTTGGTTCTGTCACTAAATATATACATTTTGTGTGGTCAAGCAGCTTAATGTCTCAGGATCATTATCTAAACAGGAAAATACCTACCTAGGAGGGCTGTCATGAGGATTAAAGGAGAGAATGCTTTTAATGCACTTAAAAAATTAGAATGAATATATTTTATTGTTTAAACCTTTCAAATTATAGTATATAACACAGAAAGACCTATAAAATAATTGTCCAACTTGATGACAAAAATTTTCAAATAATGAGTGGTTTCCTAATCTTTTATTTCCCACAGCAGATCTGCCCTTCTAACATGTTATTTACCTGGCTCAGCACTGGTTCAAGGTAAAGTTGAAATGTAACAAGTATTTTGGATGGCTTTCACTTCCCTTTCTGTGGTCCTTCCCTTATTGTTACCAGCTCGTGAGATGGTCTGTGATCAAGTTCCGTAACTCTCCAGGCATCAGGGTTGGGCAGGCAGTTCAGGCGTCCTTAGAACATCTTACATGTGAACACCTTACATGCTTCTTCCTAAGGCCAGCTGTCTAGCTGCTGAACCTGGGATTGCTTTTTCTCTCTTGACCAGACCATATTTTTTAGTCTTCTTGTTTGCCTTGAAATAGATATTTTGGATACCAGGTATCAGAGTCCTTGATTTTCTGTTAAATGCAATGCCAAGTGGTACCCACACCTTGCCTGCACAGCTTTCAGCTCTCTGTCAAAAAACAGGATCTTTTATTGTCCCAATCGTCCTAAGCCCCTAAAGATAGGATTGCTCCTTGGATGATTACTGATGAATTATTATAAGGCAAGCACACTTGGAATCACCACCCAGGTGAAGAAATAGAACCTTGCCAGCCCCCCAGGGGTTCTCTGTGTGCCCCATCTCAGTCGCAACCCCCTGCTGCCCCCAGTAAAGGAACCATTATCCTGACTTTAAAGATAACCACTTTCTTGCTTGTTGTCACTGAAGTGTACATCCCTAGATGCTATAATTTTGTCTTAAAAAAATTCTGTCTCTTAAGTCCCTTTTTACCTATGGTTTTTTTTTTTTCCAATCTGCTTTTAAAAGACTGTATTTTAGAGCAGTTTTAGGTTCACAGCAAAACTGAGAGGAAATACAGAGATGCCCACATCTCTCCTGCCCCCCACCCCATGCACAGCCTTCCCCAACATCAACATCCTCCACCAGAGTGGTACGTTTGTTACAGCTGAGGGTCCTACATTGATACATCATAATCACCTAAAATCCACAGTTTACATTAGAGTTCACTCAGTGTTGTACATTCTATGAATTTGGACAAACATAATGACATGTATCTACCATTATAGTATCATACAGAGTAGTTTCTCTGCCCTAAAAATTCTCTGTGCTCCACCTATGAATCCCTCTGCCCCCATGATGCATTTTTTAATACAGTGTCTCCAACTGCCTCCCTGACATATTTTGAGAATGAATTCTAATAGAGATGGCTAATCAAAATCTTCAGACATAGCAAGTCCAAATGATTGCAGCCCCATTCGCCTTTTTTTCTGTTTTTGTTCTTCCTGTTCCTAAAACCAACTGAGATCATCCCTGCCTTGGCTTCTTTGTGTGTGACGTTGCTTCCATCTGACATACTCTTCCTCCATATCTTTGAAAAACAGACTCTATCTCATCATTTAAGACACAACTCAATTATCACCTTGACAACCTTTATCGCCATCACCACCACGTCGTCCTCTTTCATTTCTCCCGTACCACTCTCACTCTCTGCTTTTATCTTGGATGTTACCTATTTTCCCCAGTTGAAATCTCCTTGAGGCTTGTGTAGTTTGCCTTTTTACTCTGTTGATTGTGTCCTTTATATATAGAATAAAAAAAATCTTAGTTGCCCGACCGGGGATCAAACCCATGCCCGCTGCAGTGGAAGCTTGGGGTCCCAACCACTGGACCACCAGGGAAGTCCCAGAATCTAAAAATTTTGATGTCACCCAATTATCTATTTTTTCTTTTCTTCTCTGTGCTTTTAGTGTCACATACGAGGAATCATCGCCAAATCCAATGCCATGAAGCTTTTCCTGTTTTCTCTTAAGAGTTATATAGCTTTACCTCTTACTTTTAGGTTTTTGATCAACTTTGACTTAATTTTTATATATGGTTTTAGGTCAGGGTCCAACATTATCCTTTTGTGTGTGGACATCCAATTTTCCCAACAACACAGCAATCTTTTAACTAATAGGCTTGCCTTACCTTGACCCACCTAAACCATCCTCGTCCCCTGGTCAGGGTGACCATTCACAAATGTTTAAAACCCTGTTTATTGCTTCCACATACAATCTACACATAGCCCTAATAATCTGGCCCCTGCCTTCTCCAGTCTCAGCCCTCCCCACTTCCCAGGGTTAGCTACACTGAACTGAAAATTTGGCAGTACATTTTCTCTCTGCCTGGAATCTTTCTCCCCCCATCTTTGCTAGTAAGCTTCAAATAGTGCTTCAACTCTTCCAATATTGTTAAATTAAAAAAAATTTTATCCGAGTATAGTTGCTTTACAATATTGTGTTAGCTTCTACTGCACAGCAAAATGAATCAGCCATATATATACATATATTCCCTCCCTTGCAGAAACAGAGACACAGAGGTAGAGAATAAATGTATGGATATCAAGGGGGAAAGAGTTGGGGTGGGAGGAATTGGGAGATTGGGATTGACACATATACATTATTGATACTATGTATAAAATAGACAACTGATGGGAACATACTGTATAGCACAGGGAACTCTACGTAATGCACTGTGGTGTCCTAGTATTTTTAAATTAATTAAAGAAGGAGGTCATTAGACTAAGTGTTCTAATGCCTTAGCAGACGACAAAAGCAAACCCAAACCTATGTCTGTAAAAGCCTCAATCAACATCTAAGGACAATCACAAACAGCCAGTTAGGCTTTCCCTTAAATAAGGCAACTGCTTAAGCTATAGCAATCAAATTATTTCCTTGCTTCTCTTCTGCATCTTCTCTGTAAAAGTCTTGCCCCTAAGTCCTGTGAGTGGAGCACTCCTAACCACCTCGGGTTTGATGCTGACCAATTCAAATAGATTTTTGCTCAAATAAATAATTAAAAAATTTAACATGTCTCAGTTTATTTTTTAACAGTTCCATGTTTCTGAAACATGCTCTTCCCCTTCCAGTGTGTATTAGGTCAGGAGATGGAGAATGTCAGCCCTCAGATCAAATCAAGCCCACCACTTGACTTGTAGCATTGCCATGCCCAGTCATAGATGTATTATTTTCTATGGCTGCTCTTGTACAAAATGGCAATTGCAGAATTAATTAGGTGTGACAGTTGTATACGGCTCCAAAAGGCAAAGAAACCTATCCTTGGCTCTTTACAGAAAAAGTCTTTGGATCCTGGTTTAGATACCTCTCTTTATGTATTCCCATTTTCATCTTGCTGTGATGGAATGTCACAGTATAGGCCATCTTGTCCTATATCTGCTTTTTCCCTCGATTCCCATCATGAGAGTAGGGCCTGGGCTAGCATAATGCCTGGCACATAATTGGTGCTCCATCTGTGTTTACCAAATTAGTTAAACAATTGCTTCCTAAAAATATCCTTGTAAGGTTACTCTAAATAAACTCATTCAACTGAATGTGAACCTTTGGGATCAGGCCCATGACTAGGCCCCCAGGACGGGTACGAAAGCCTTAGGAAATTTTGTCACCATTTCTGAGAAGGACATAAGAATTTAAGGGTCTTAATGGGGTATGAGAATCAAATTAATCAAATTAGTTAAAAAAGAGAATGAATAAAGCAAAGTAAGGATGTACTTGGAATGCAGAGGACCAGGATGAGAGACCCTGGTGGGACAAATTAACAAATGCTTTCAGGGCTTCCCTGGTGGCACAGCGGTTGAGAGTCCGCCTGCTGATGCAGGGGACACGGGTTCGTGCCCCAGTCCGGGAAGATCCCACATGCCGCGGAGCGGCTGGGCCCGTGAGCCATGGCCGCTGAGCCTGCGCGTCCGGAGCCTGTGCTCGGCAATGGGAGAGGCCCGCGTACCACAAAAAAAAAAAAAAAAAAAAAAAAAAACAAATGCTTTCAGAGCATAGGAATACTGAATGGTTCCAAAGTTGACTGCACATTTTAATCAGCTGGAATGTTTTAAAGAGTACTGATGCCTGGGTCCCACCCTGGGGATTCTCTATTATTTGATTTGGGTACAGCCTAGACATCTGGATTCTTTTTTTGTTTTTGTTTTTGTTTTGTTTTTTGTGGTACGCGGGCCTCTCACTGTTGTGGCCTCTCCCATTGCGGAGCGCAGGCTCTGGACGGGCAGGCTCAGAGGCCATGGCTCACGGGCCCAGCCGCTCCGTGGCATGTGGGATCTTTCCGGACCGGGGCACGAACCCACGTCCCTTGTATCGGCAGGTGGACTCTCAACCACTGCGCCACCAGGGAAGCCCGCATCTGGATGTTTTAAAAATCCCTAGATGAGTGATGAAAATGTTCTGGAGCTAGATAGTAGTGATGATTGCACAACATTGTGAATGTATTAAATGTCACGAATGTGACACGTATAAATTTCATGTTTGTGTATTTTAATACATACATGTGCACTCATGCATGTGCTCATCTCTGAATGTGTGCAGACAGACAGACAGACACACACACACACACACACATACATGCACAGAGTTCCCAGGTAATATTAATGACAAGCCAAAGCTGGGACTCAATGAGCCTGTATTACCATTTCTCAGATAGTAAGAATCAAGTGGAGATCTTTATTAAATAAATAGGCTGCCAGACCTCTGAGCTAGAAATTTTGATTCTGTTGGTCTTGTTGGGGGCAAAGAAATTTTCTTTCCAGCTAGAGCCCCAGGTGCTTCTTATCACAAGAGAAGTTTGGGAAATCCAGCCTAGTTTAGTGCTTCCCAAACTTGCTCAATGTAAAAAACACTTGGGGGCTCTCTTAAGCTTTCAGATTCTGGGGCCACCACCTCAGACCTATTAAATAAGTGTCTACAGAAGAAAGATGGGACTCAGAAGGTTTAATAAGCTACCCAGCTGATTCTTTGGACCAGGCAAATTTAAGAAGCACCATTTAGTTCAGTCCTTGATATTGGTTGGCTCTTCCACAAAAACTTCTGAGGACTTGAAAAAGTGTCAAGTTCTCTTCTCCTAGAGATGCTGATTCTGGGGCAATGTCTAAACATCTATAGTTTTTTTTTTTAAGGTACCCCCTCTGAGTTTGAGGAATAACTAGGGTGAATTATTATTGTAGCCATTTTTTGTCTTTCTACTTCCCTACTTTCTCCCTTCTCCTAGTTTTACTGAGGTATAATTGACAAAATTATAAGATATTCAGAGTGTACAGTGTGGTGATTTGGTATGTGTATACACTGTGAAAGGACCCCTCCCCTCGAGTGAATTAACATATCCATTACCTCACGTATTTACTTATATATTTTTTTTGGAGAGAACACTTAAATTTTACTCTCTTAGCAAATTTCAATTATGCATAGAGTGTTATCAGATATAGTTCCTATCTTATACATTAGATCCTTATACATTAGATCCTTATACATAGAGTGTTATCAGATATAGTTCCTATCTTATACATTAGATCCTCAGACCTTGTTTATCTTATAACAAAAAACTTGTACCCTTTTTACCAATCTTCCCCTATTTTCCCCACCTCAGAGCCCTTGATAACCACTTTTCTACTCTCTGTTTCTACAAGTTCGACTTTTTTTCCCCTAATATAAGTGATATCATGCAGTATTTATCTTTGTCTGGCTTACTCCATGTGGCATAATGTCCTCCAGATTTAGCCATGTTATCACAAATGAGAGGATTTCCTTCTTCTTTAAGGCCGAAAAAGAGCCTTATTGTATATTTACAACTGTATATTCTATTGTATATTTATATATACCACATCTTCTTTATCGATTCTTCTGTCAGTGGACACTTGTTTCCATACCTTGGCTATTGTGAATAATCCTGCTATGAACATGGGAGTACAGATAACTCTTTGAGATAATTATTTCATTTCCTTTGGAGATATATCCAGGAGTGAGATTGCTGGATCATATGGTAATTCTGTTCTTGAGGAACCTCTATACTGTTTTCCATAGTGTCTGCACCAGTTTACATTCCCATAATCAGTGCACAAGTGTTTATCTCCACATCTACTCCAGCATTTGTTATCTCTTACCTTTTTGATAATAACATCCTAACAGGTGTGAGGTGATAGCTCATTGTGGTTTTGATTTGCATTTCCCTGATGATTAGCGATGTTGAGCATCTTTTCATCTACCTGTTAGCCATTTGTGTGTTGTCTTTGGAAAAATGTTCTTTGACCATTTTTATGTTTAATATTTTTATTTTTTTAAATTTATTTTTTGCATTGCGTCTTCACTGCTGCGTGCGGGCATCCTCTAGTTACGGCGAGCTGGGGCTACACTTTGTTGTGTGGTGCACAGGCTTCTTGTTGCGGTGGCTTCTCTTGTTGCAGAGCACAGGCTCTAGGTGTGCAGGCTTCAGTAGTGTGGCATGTGGGCTCAGCAGTTGTGGCTCGCAGGCTCTAGAGCACAGGCTCAGTAGTTGTGGCTCACAGGCCTAGCTGCTCTGCTACATGTGGGATCCTCCCGGACCAGGGCTCGAACCCGTGTCCCCTGCACTGGCAGGCGGACTCCCAACCACTGTGCCACCAGGGAAGTCCCTGACCATTTTTAAATTGGGTTGTTTTATTGCTATTGAGTTGTATGATTTCCTTGAATATTTTGGATATTAATCCCTTATTAGATATTGTATCTATTCTTTTGGAAAATGAATTACTCTCATGTTTCATGGTTACATATTGACTCATCAGGCATGTACAGCTATACCTGACACCATATCTAGAAGCTGAAAATTGAAAAGGTAAGGGGTCTGGACCTGCCTTCTCAAAGGGCTAAGAAACAGTCACAAAGGAAGGAAGAGAGGGATTAAGATGTATCTAAACTAAAGAAATAGGATCCCCAGTGACAACTTGGTGTCATGTGGTGGGAAGTAGAGTCCCCTGGTAAGCTTGGACATCTCCAAAGGGCATAGTTGGCAGAGTGACCAAGGCTCAGTCTTGGGGGACAGTTCTGGTGGGCTGTGTCCATCCTATGGCCTGGTCCCACCCTAATTAGGAAGTTAGGTGTCTTCTACCTTCCTCCCAGCCAGGAAGCTCAACAATTGATTCTGACCAGGATATAGTTCTACCTGGGGCTGACAGGAATAATACAAGAGTCTGATAGTAAATTAGAGTGAATCAAAATTCATTTATTTTAGTAATCCTTATATCTACACAAGGCAATCCTCTATTCCTCTGCCTTTCCAAGTTAGGAGTTTTAAATAGTCTTCCACAGTCATATGAGCTTATTCTCTCTGTCTTGCAGGATCTTAGTTCCCCGACAAGGGATTGAACCCAGGCCACAGCAGTGAAAGCACCTAACCACTGGACTGCCAGGGAATTCCCCAAATACTCTTTTCTTATGTTGAAAGTGTAGGGGAAAATAGACACAGGCACGGCCTGTTGTCCCATAGCGCCTTGAATGGTCCTCAGATCAAATGCATTCCAAATCCAGACAGACAGAATTCCAGCCAAAGCAGTAACCCATAATAACAGTGCTGCTTATCTAGCTTTTCCTGTTCTGGTCCCTAGAATCTTGGCGGCCATGGTCAGATGGGGTTCAACAGTTCAGTACTTATTGAATGTGCTTAACTATAAGGAGACAATTATATTGTAAGGATTAGTAATCTTCCTTCAGATTACTTATTTACATGTCTGTCTCCTGCTGGATGGTGAACTTCTGGAGACAGGAGCTTTATTTATTGTTATATCTCCAGCAATTACCTCAAGGGTTTGGCACAGAATGGAAAGTTGTAATTGTTGATAAAATTAATGATCGGGATAGACTCTGTCTCTTTGGAAGTAACAAAATGATGGTAAGTCTAAATTTATAAGAGAAATATAAACGGTTGCACAGATAATAACCCATGCACTTTGATGTGTATGTATCTGCACCATGCAAATTATGTTCCAGTGCCTCGCTGTCGCCAAATAAACACTTTCTACTTCTACTCCTGTTGTTAGGTATTAAGATCTGCTTCAGATGGCTTAATTAAGCTTTTATTCTTTTGTTCCACTCTCCATTGTGTGATTTGAAGAAAATATTCACGCTTTCATAATGTACTTTATTTTGATTGTCAATTTCCCCCCCCCCATTTTTCATTTGTCAAATTTTATTTATTCATAGTTTGCTTTCTCATCAGAGCAACACGTTCTGAACTCATCTACCTGCGGGATTTCCACCTTCAACAATAATAGAGCATGAAGGTGGAGCACATAGAAAAGTAAACATTAAATTTCAGCCTAAAAACACAGTAGGAAACCTCAGAAGTTTTCGCCTGAATGATTGCCACATACAAAGGAAAACCACAGCAATCACCAGCTGAAATGTTAGTGTCCACTGGAATCAGCACTGGTGACCTATTTTGGCAGAGACAAAGCATTGTGTTGCTGCATCCTCCCAACATAGAACTTGAGTCAGCGTTTTGGAAAAAAAAACCACAACACTCATTTTCAAAGTAAGCTTGAACTTGTGTTTTATCAGCTTTTATAATAGCAGCATCATAGTGTTTGCTACAGTTTAATTTTTTTCTAAAGGATCTCTGTCCCTGGGCCTTCATCTAAACTAAAACTGACATTATAGTACTTAAAATGAAAAACATTCAGAACTAACAGAGTAGAAAGAACAGGCTGATTTTCATGTATGTCTAAAAGACAATGTATCATATTGACTGCGATTTTATTTGGGAATCTCCTCACATGGTAGGATTTTTCAATATGAAAAATTCAGGTTTGGGTTAGCCAAAGGCAGAGGAAATATTTTGTCCTGTTTTTGGGTCCATGTGGAGATGGAAGAGAAAAATCTCTTGCAAAGATCTAGGAAAGTCATGCTGATATCCTTTAAAACATGATTTGCTAGTGAGTAGGGTCTGGTATATATTAGAGAACTTCTACCTTACATTTCATAACCCCCTCATTTGAGGGTAAGATTTAAAGAAGCACCAAGATGTAATACCCCATTGGTAGTTCGGAATATTTCTCAAGTACATCTCAATTCCAGGCTGGTCTTCCCTCTTGGTTGCAGGCTTCAGCTGCTCTCTAGTAATCTGATGGTATTTGTGTCTGACTGTTATTACATCTGGTTGGTACTGAAGATTTAGAAGAATGTTTACGAAAGGACTTACCAACTCTTTTTAAAAAAATTTAATTTATTTATTTATCTATTTATTTTTTTTGGCTGAGTTGGGTCTTTTGTTGCTGCACGTGGGCTTTCTCTAGTTGCAGTAAGCAAGGGCTACTCTACGTTGCGGTGAGCGGGCTTCTCGTGGTGGCTTCTCTTGTTGCGGAGCACGGGCTCTAGGCACATGGGCTTCAGTAGTTGTGGCACGTGGGCTCAGTAGTTGTGGCTCGTGGGCTCTAGAATTCAGGCTCAGTAGTTGTGGCACACGGGCTTAGTTGCTCTGTGGCATGTGGGATCTTCCCGGACCAGGGCTCGAACCCGTGTCCCCTGCATTGGCAGGCGGATTCTTAACCACTGCGCCACCAGGGAAGCCCGACTTATCAACTCTTATATAGGTTTTCATTGTCCAAAAGCATCAGTGACTGACATCTCTAATATCTACGCTTGTGAGACCTGTGCCCTTCCTCACTCACATGGCTACTGTGGGAGATGCATTTTCTTCTGTGACCCCAGCTCTTAATCTAAGATGAGCTGGGTCTCTTCCTTGAATTTATTGTAATATGGAGAAAGCCAGTCTACAGTGATAGCCAACAGAGCCAAAATAGAGAGACTAAGAAGAGTGACCAAGAGAGGAAGGAGCACTGGCTGGTTTTAGGACCCTGGTTCTAGTCCTGGGCTCAGCCACATCCCTGCTGGGTTTGGTCTAACTCTTCTTGAGTTCTGCAAACCAATAAGTTCTGCTTTCTCTCTCTTTTGCTTAGAGAAGTGTTTCTATCACTTGAAACCAAGCAAATATTGGGTTGACCAAAAGGTTCCTTCGGTTTTTAAGGTAAAAATGAAAGACACATTTTTCATTTTCACCAAGAAGTTTATTGAACAATGTATTCGCCCTTTTCTTCCACTGCCTTCTGCCATTTTTTAGGCAGCTTCATAATTCCATCTTCCCCAAACTTTTTGAGCAAAGAACTGTCCCAGGTGCCTTTGCAGTCTTCCAGGGAATTGAAATTTTTTCCATTAAGAGAATTTTGTAAAGACCGAAATAGATGGAAATCCAAAGGTGCAATATCTGGTGAATACAGCAGATGAATCAGAACTTCCCAGCCAAGCTGTAACAGTTTTTGCCTGGTCATCAAAGAAACATGCAGTCTTGCATTATCCTGATGGAAGATTACGCATTTTCTGTTGACTAATTCCGGACGCTTTTCGTCGAGTGATGCTTTCAAGTTGGCCTAATTGGGAGCAGTACTTGTTGGAATGAATTGTTTGGTTTTCCAGAAGGAGCTCATGATAGAGAACTCCATTCCAATTCCACCATATACACAACATCGCCTTCTTTGGATGAAGACAGGCCTTTGGTGTGGTTGGTGGTGGTTCATTTCACTTGCCTCACGATCTCTTCTGTTCCACATTGTGGTACAGTATCCACTTTTCATCGCCCATCACAATTTGTTTTAAAAACGGAACATTTTCATTACATTTAAGTAGAGAATTGCATGTGGAAATATGGTCAAGAAGGTTTTTTTCACTTAACCTATGTGGAACCCAAACACCAAAGTGATGAACATAACCAAGCTGGTGCAAATGATTTTCAATGCTTGATTTGGATATTTTGAGTATGTCGGCTATCTCCCGTGTGGTATAACGTTGATTGTTCTCAATTAACATCTTGATTTTATCGCTATCAACTTCAACTGGTCTACCCGACCGTGGGGCATCGTCCAGTGAGAAATCTCCAGCATGGAACTTCACAAACCACTTTTGACACGTTCCCTCAGTCACAGCACCTTCTCCATACATTGCACAAATCTTTTTTTGCGTTTCAGTTGCATTTTTACCTTTCTTGAAATAATAAAGCATAATATGCCGAAAATGTTGCTTTTTTTCTTCCATCTTCAATACTAAAATGGCTACACAAAAATTCACCAATTTTGATATGTTTTTTTTAAATGCACACTGATATGACAGCTGACACAAGATAATCTAAGAAAATTATTTTGAATGAAGTTAAAGACAACTAAGCGCTATTGGAGCCATCTTATGGAAGAAAAAAAATGAAAATTTTGGCCAACCCAATACAACATCAAGAACAGTTTATGGTCACCACCAGGCAAAGTTCTTTTTCCGGCACTTACTTGAATGATCTGTATCTCTAGACTCTATTTGACTGCTGGAAACAGTGTTATCTGAGTTGATATCTTCAGTAGGAATTGGTGGTGGAGATAAAAGGGGAGAACTAAGCTCTATGAAGATGTGTTTTTTCCTTAAGCCAAGAGATACAAAAAGATGGCATTACAGACACATGATAGATGGCTTTTAAAACAATATTTATTTGGCTGAACCAGGTCTTAGTTGCGGCACACTGGATCTTCGTTGCGGCATGTGGGTTCTTTTAGTTGCGGCATAAGGGATCTAATTCCCTGACCAGGGATCGAACCCGGGCCCCCTGCATTGGGAGCACGGAGTCTTAACCACTGGACCACCAGGGAAGTCCTTAGAATGACTTTTTTTTTTTTCAAGTATTTGTAAGTACACTTATATGTGTTTAAGCCTTCATTCTTTTTTAAAAAAATTTATTTATTTTATTTATTTATCTTTGGCTGCATTGGGTCTTCATTGCTGCGTGTGGGCTTTCTCTAGTTGCGGCGAGCAGGGGCTACTCTTCGTTGTGGTGCGTGGGCTTCTCATTGTGGTGGCTTCTCTTGTTGCAGAGCACAGGATCTAGGAACGCAGGCTTCAGTAGTTGTGGCATGTGGACTCAGCAGTTGTGGCTCGCAGGCTCTAGAGCACAGGCTCAGTAGTTGTGGCTCACGGGCCTAGCTGCTCCGCGACATGTGGGATCCTCCCGGACCCACACAGGACTTGAACCTGTGTCCCCTGCATTGGCAGGTGGATTCTTAACCACTGTGCCACCAAGGAAGCCCTAGAATGACTTTTTGAATAACTTTTCTAACAATTGTAATTATCTTTCATGTAATTCAAATAAAAAAAGCATACACGAACACCTCCTATGTGCTAGGCTTGCACATACAGAGATAAAAGGCCAGTTCCTTCTGTACAAGGAGTTCATGGTCTAGGGCAGTGATGCTCAAAGTGCGGTCTTTGAGTTGGCAGACTCAGCATCACCTGGGAACTTCTTAGAAAGGCAAATAATCAGACTCTGGAGGTGAGCCCAGCAGTCTGTTTTAACAAGCCCCCCCGATGATTCTGATGTAGCTAACGTTTGAGAACAACTGGTGCAGGAATTTGTTTATATATACCTGAGTGTCCAGTCTTCCTTCTCACTAATGGCACAATTTGTGACTCTCCTGAACTATAGTTAATGCAAACCCATGCCTCACCCCTTATTTAAATGATTGAAAATGGAAATCACTCTGAGCTCTCTGAACAATAAAGCCAAGTGTAGAAACCCTGGGAAAATCTTCTCCTTGCCCCAGGGCCAGCAAGAAAGGAAGGTGTGTGCTCTAGGCCTGTCTGAAGTGGCTCCAGTTTATCGTGGCAGAGCAGACAACATATGGAAATAAGTGTGAATGGTTGTTCGTGCCGTCCTGGACTCCATCTTGACACCACCTCACTAAAACCCAGTCTATGAGCACGGTCTGTGCCAGAGCCTCTGAGAGGAGGTGTCTGAGAAAAGTCAGTAATATCAGCCCTCAAACCCCATTGCAGGGCTCTTCATCCTCTATTCAAACTTACCACTTGGTTCAAAAAATAGAGGGATAGTTCTATTTTTAGGTTTTTTTTTCCCCTGGGAAAACCAGAATTCAAAAAGAGTCATGTACCACAGTGTTCATTGCAGCTCTATTTACAATAGCCAGGACATGGAAGCAACCTAATTGTCCATCGACAGATGAATGGATAAAGAAGATGTGGCACATATATACAATGGAATATTGCTCAGCTATAAAAAGAAATGAAATTCAGTTATTTGTAGTGAGTTGGATGGACCTAGAGTCTGTCATACAGAGTGAAGTAAGTCAGAAAGAGAAAAAAAAATATCGTATGCTAACGCATTATATATGGACTCTAAAAAAAAAAAAGGGTTCTGAAGAACTTAGGGGCTGGACAGGAATAAAGATGCAGACGTGGAGAGTGGACCTGAGAACACGGGGAGAGGGAAGGGTAAGCTGGGACGAAATGAGAGAGTGGCATTGACATATATACACTACCAAATGTAAAATAGATAGCTAGTGGGAAGCAGCCGCATAGCACAGGGAGATCAGCTCGGTGCTTTGTGACCACCTAGTGGGGTGGGATAGGGAGGGTGGGAGGGAAATGCAAGAGGGAAGAGATATGGGGATATGTGTATACGTATAGCTGATTCACTTTGTTATACAGCAGAAGCTAACGCACCATTGTAAAGCAATCATACTCCAATAAAGATGTTGAAAAAAGAAAAAAGAAATAGAGGGATAAATTGAGAACCAACTAAAATCAGTGTTTAGAGAATGTAATGATTCTTCCTTCCTGAGAGCTTCTACTTGACTTTGTCTTTCTTAAGACTCTGCCTCCTCCTTGCCTTCTAATTTGTTGTTTTCTATCCTTTTGCTTTCTTGCTTCTTAACTTTTCTATTTCCCATCGCTCAATTCAATCAAATCCTCCGTGAATACCTATCATGTTCCAGGCTCTGAACCAAGCACCATGAGATGAATGAGATTTAGTGCCTGTGAAACCGTGAGTAATCATTAGTCAAATCCATTTCACCTACCTTCACTAAGCAGGGTCATTTAAATTGTTGCTATAAAAGACTTGCATGTCCTCCAAGCAGCATGTAGTCTAAACAATAAGTTTGCCCAAGTTGTTTTCCCGGAACTTGGAGTCAGCTGTGTCTAGTTCAAGCTGACCTGGTTAAGACTGGGTAGGACCACTGGCCCTCCAGCTAGGCATGTGTGAGTGTCTGCTCAGTGACCTTTTGGTGTCAGAGGGTTGGAAACTCCACACTCAGGTCTTGCTAAGTGCCTTCATTTTTTCATGGACAGCAGCTTGTAGCTTAGTTACACCTGTGCAGAAAGACTATTTACTACACTTTCTTCCAATCACCTTTCCCCACGCTCCCCACACCTGACCACCCTGTTTCTTTATTCTTTGTGCCATAAATACCCCAAGCCCCTTGCCGTCAGGGAGGCAGATCTGAGACTTGTTCTTCCTGCTTCTCACTTGGCTGCCTTGTAACCAAACCGGCTCTTCGCTGCAAACCCCTCCTCTCAGCGTTTTGGCTTGTTGGGCAGCGGGCAAAACGAACCTGTTTCGGTAACACCTGCTCGCAAGAAGCACATAGTCAGCAATACTTCGCAATCAGTCAGTCGCCACGGATGGCTGAACTACATGGCAGGCATTGACCTAGGTTCTGGGGGTTCACAAATGAACACAGCATGGTCCCTGCAATGAAGGAGTTTGTCAGTAGGAGGAGATGGGCACAAGTGAAATGTGATAAGAACTGCAGTGAAGGTAAGAAGGCTCAAAGAGACAAGAGCGGTGGACTCTATGTGAAGGAGCTGAGGAGGGCTGGAAGGAGAATTTATCCTTGGAACCGGGTTGGGGGGTGAGGGGGGGTTGGACAAGGATGGCATATGGGACAACATGGCGGGACCAGAGTAAGGGGAGAACCTCATGGTGTGTGGAGCGCAGGCTTCATGATTGAAGGCTAGGATGGAACAGTAAGTGAGGGCTAAGCTCTGGCATACGCCACATGCCACAATGAGGAGCTGAGACCTGATTCTGTAAAGAGAGGTTCATCAGGGTTTTCTTTTCTTTTTTTTTTTTTTTTGCGGTACGTGGGCCTCTCACTGTTGTGGCCTCTCCCGTTGCGGAGCACAGGCTCCGGACGCGCAGGCTCAGCGGCCATGGCTCACGGGCCCAGCCGCTCCGTGGCATGTGGGATCTTCCCGGACCGGGGCACGAACCCGTGTCCCCTGCATCGGCAGGCGGACTCTCAACCACTGCGCCACCAGGGAAGCCCTATCAGGGTTTTCTTAAGCAGGGAAGAGAGATGTTCAGATACAGGCTTGGAAAGAACTGGGAAGCAGTGTGGAGAAAGGATTTGAGGGGATAAAAGCAAGGAGTGTTTTAATTATCACTATAACAAATGACCCCAAACTTAGTGAATTAGAACAATGATGATCTAGTTCTCATAATCTTGTGAGTCAGCTGGGTGGCTCTTCTAGTCTCACCTGGGCTCACTCACATGGCAGCATTAGCTGATAAGTCAGCAGAGGGCTGGACAGGCCTCTTTATCCACATGGTCTCAAGGCCTTTCTCTCTCATCCTGAGTGCTTGGTCATCATTTAGCATCTAGGCCATGTTTTCATACATAGTGGTGAGAGCATTCCAAGAAGGCAAAAGCTGAAGCTTCAGATCTTCTCAAGGTCTACCTCAAAGGTTGCACGATGTCATTTCTACTGCAGTTGACTGGTCAAAGCCATGTGGGAGGAGACAGCACAAAGATGTGACTACAGGGAAGCATGGTTTATTGGGGGCCACACAACTAGGTTATTTTTAGAGAATAGGGAATAGACAGTGAGGGGCTGAACTAAATTAGCAGTTGTGTGAGTGGAGAGGAGCAGATATTTAGAAAACGTAAGAATTAGTCATACTGTGGGACATTGTATTAAAGCTCAGATGAGAGTTATAGGCAAAGTGTAGTGAAAAACAGGTCACAGGTGTAGTGGTTGCTGTCGGTACTCCCTCCCCCATCCTATTCATCTGCAAATCTCCCATCCCCTAGCTGCTGTGCTGGCTGATAGCAACTCACAGCTGGCCCTTTCTCTGGAAAGTTGCTCCTGGCTGAACAGGAGCTGTCTTCTACTCCACCCCACGATTGAATGGCACAAGGTGCAAAAGGCCACCCCTTGCCTCTGGATGTTACAATGGTACAGTTTGTGTACCAGAGCTTTCCTGTGGGATCAGACCCAAGCTCGTCTCAAGTGAGATGGCACCTTTGCTTAGCTGCCCCCCTGCCCTATGCTACTTCCCTCGCTCCCCTTCTCCTGAGAGCATTCCCTGGATCTGCCTTTAGGAAACCCAACGTAAGAAGCAAGGAGAAAATATTCAGATAGACACTGGAATTTCTGATGGGCTTTGCTCCTCTATGCTTTCTTAGTTATGGCATTTTCTCTGTCTATTTTCAGTTTATGCTTCTCTCTCTACTTTCTGTCTTCTCCCGTATAAATTAGTTTCCCTTCTTCTTAGTTACAGATTTTTTTTTTTTTTTGGCGTAGCTGGACAGCTTTATTTAAGAATGCTTAAATGATTCTTTCTGTGAGCCTGAATAGATCTGCAAAAGATACGGCCTTTACAGAAGTAAAGCCAACAAGTGAGGCTTAACTTAAAAAAAATGACCTCAGTCTTATAAAGTAATGGTTGTTCTGTGGACAAAGAATGCAGACTATGAGTTTGAAGACATGGCCCAGTAGACATCTGTTATTTTTGTCCTTCAGCATCCATCCACCCTCTGGCAAATAGCCTGATTCCTCCCCCCAGGGACCGCCCCCCTCCTTATTCCCTGGTCTTCAGGTGGGGTTGCATTTCTGATTCAGAGGAGAGCATGTAGTCTAGATATGAACTAGTCAGAATCTGGAGTCAATGACTGGCTCACAGATAAAGAGCTCAAGTCAGGCCAATCAGAGACAATCAGACTGGATTCATGGCTTTTCCTTGAGTTCTCAGAGAAGGAGCTTCCTGCTTTTTTCCGGTGGTTGTGAATCAGGAAGTATGTAACTCCAGGAGCTACTGGCAGCCATTGTTTGTTGTTGAGGGGAGACTCAAAGCCGAAGGGAGTCAACACAGAGGAAACAGAGCTAAGAAATAGACAAACTGGTCCTGATTGAATCACATGAGCTTCTAGCCGCGCCTGGACTCTAAAGCTACATGAACCACTAATTTTTAAAGCTGGTTTGAGTTCAGTCCTGCCATTTTCTACCAGAAGAGACTTAAGCTCCAACTAAAACACATGGGATTTTTTTTCTTAATGAACTACTTGGTTTATTATACTCAGACATCTACTTTCTGTTTGTCAAACATGTGCTGTGGATATGAAGAGTTTATATGGACATTTAAGCAGGGCTGCAGCTTCTTAACTAGACTATAAATAAAGAGCAGACAGTGTTGGCCTAAATGAAGGAAGACTGGCTGGTAGGGGAGGAAAACACATGGATTCTTATGCTGATCTTGCCACAGAATCACCCTGAGACGGCTGGTGCAGCATCCAGCTTGTCACGTGGCCACTCAATTCTCAAGCACTTCTATGCTGCTGTTCTACTTGCTCCCTTGTTTCTATTGAGTCTTTGGATATTTTTCCCCCTCATTTCTTTTTAATCTCTAATCAAGTGATGGAGCTAAGATTTGAGACATTCATGCAAACAAAGCCCTTTTCAAATATGAGACCCCGGTTTTCATGTCTCTGGCCTCGTTTCAGATATTTAACCTCAAAGTGCACCCCAAACCTTACCACAGTACAGCCATGCACACAGACTGTTTCACCAGTAATTTATGAATGCTTGCACAAGTGACCATCAATTCACATATATTAATGCCTTCAATTCTTAGAGCAACCTTGCAGGGTAGGTATTACTGGATCCATATTACAGATGAGAATATTTAAGTTCAGAGTAACTTGCCCAGAAAAAAAAGCTAAAAGCTGGTAAGTGAGAGGATTCAAAGTGAGTTCTGACTCCATATACTTTGTTCTTTCTATTCCCTTCCAGGAGAATACAAGGCTTTCTACAACAGGTACTTTTGCACACACTTTCCCCAACCCTGAAACCTCTTTGAAGGTTCTCCGTGGGAATAAAGCTGCACATTCATTCATCCAGTAACTTAAGAAAAAATTAATGAGTGCCTACCAGGTGCCAAGAATAGTGTTAAATGCTGAGAATACAAAAGAGAACAAAAGAGAAAACTTTCCTTGTCCTCAGAGAGCTTACATCTCATTGGGGAGGACAGACAATAAACATGCCAACATGTGTATGTCATGTCAGGTGGTAATAAGTCCTATGGATTAAAAACGAAGCAGGGTAAGGGTGTTAGAGAGTGATAGAGTGCTATTTTAGATGGAATGTTCAAGGAAGACATCTTTGAGGAGGGACATTTGAACAGAGACCCAAATGGAGCGACAGAGTGAGGTATGCAGTTTTCCGGAAGAGAAGTGTTCTGTGCAGAAAATTTTCCACTACTGTGGAGTATCATCAGCTGTAACTTTTATCTGGCTCACCATCCTTCTGCTAGATGGGATGTGGGGAAGCCCTGCAGAAGAAGAGCAGAAGCTCCAGTGGTGATGGGAGTGCCTGGGAATGAAGGGAGATAAGCAGATGCTGACCACAGACAGGAATCCGCTCTCTAAACATGCTGGCCACCTAAATGCTATGTGGTAACCTGAAGTGGATCCTGGAATAGAGAAAGGACAGTGGCATAATTGGTGGGAACCTGAATAAAGTCTGCAGTTTAAGTTAATAATATTTACCAATGTTAATTTTCTTAGTTTTTTTTTTTTTTTTTCGATACGCGGGCCTCTCACTGCTGTGGCCTCTCCCGTTGTGGAGTACAGCCTCCGGACGCTCAGGCCCAGCGGCCATGGCTCACGGGCCCAGCAGCTCCACGGCATGTGGGATCTTCCCAGACTGGGGCACGAACCCGTGTCCCCTGCATCGGCAGGCGGACTCTCAACCACTGCACCACCAAGGAAGCCCAATTTTCTTAGTTTTGATCAATGTACTGTGATGTTAACATTAGGCAAAGCTGAGTGATGGGTATGTGGGAGCTCTGTACTATCTTTGTAACTCTTTCATAAGTCTAAAACTATTTCAAAATAAAAAGTAAAAAAAAACAAAAAAATGCTAGACACTGTACACTGGAAACTATATAATATTACTGAAATAAAATAAATGAGGCTGAAATAAATGGAGAAATATACCATATTCATGAATCAATGGACTTCAAATTTTAAAAATACTGATTTTCCCCAAAATGATCTATAGATTTGATATAATCCCCCTAAATCACTGCAGATTTTGTGTATGGGAAATTGATGATTCTAATTTATATGGAAGTGCAAAAGACCAAGATAGCCAAGGCAGTCTTTAAGGAGAACATACTAGACTTACCATTACTAAGACAGTGATGATACAAGGGTAGACAGAGACTGGAACAGAATAGACCGTTCAGAAGCAGACCATATAGAGTCACTAGATTTATGCCAAAGGGAAAATAAAGTACAAGGAAAATAATGGTCTTCAGTAAATTGTGCTGAATCAAATTGGAAATCCACAGAGAAGAAAATGAATTATGATCTCTATCCTACATGATATGCAACAATCAATGCTATATGAATTGTAGGAAAACAAAATAAAGCTTCTAAGAGAAAACAAAGAAAATATTTTCATGACCTTGGTGTAGGCAAGTATTTCTCAAACAAGGTACAAAAAGCACAAACCACAAATTATGTGATAAATTGGATTACGTAAATAAGAACTTCCTTCATTAGAAGATCCCATTAAGAGAATAAAAAAACCAAAACATGAGAGAAGACATCTGGTATTTTTTTTTTTTTTGCGGTACGCGGGCCTCTCACTGTTGTGGTCTCTCCCTTTGCGGAGCACAGTCTCCGGACGCGCAGGCTCAGCGGCCATGGCTCACAGCCGCTCTGCGGCATGTAGGATCTTCCCAGACCGGGGCACGAACCCGTGTTGCCAGCACTGGCAGGCGGACTCTCAACCACTGTGCCACCAGGGAGGCCCCATCTTGTATTTTATATAACTGACCAAGGATTGGTATCCAGAATATATAACTAACTCTTACAAATCAATATAATTCAACAGATACTTTCAGTACACAAAGTAACATGGATGAATATCACTAACATAATGAGTTCAAGAAGACAGACCAAAAAAATGTATATATTGTATGAATTAATTTTTAAAGTTCAAAAGCAGGCAAAAGTATTCTGTGTGCCATGCTGGTTACCTTTAAGGTGGCTATGTAACTGGAAGAGGCTTCTGGGATCTTGGTAATATTTTATTTTCTGATATGAGTGCTGTATAAAGGGATGTATTCTTTTAGGATTTGTATACTTTTAAAAAATATATATATATATTTTTGGCTGCATTGGGTCTTCATTGCTGCATGTGGGCTTTCTCTAGTTGTGGCGAGCGGGGGCTACTCTTTGTTGCGGTGCGCGGGCTTCTCATTGTGGTGGCTTCCTTTGTTGCGGAGCCCGGGCTCCAGACTCATGGGCTTCAGTAGTTGTGGCACGCGGGCTCAGTAGTTGCGGCTCACAGGCTCTAGAGCACAGGCTCAATAGTTGTGGCACACGGGCTTAGTTGCTCCACGGCATGTGGGATCTTCCCAGACCAGGGATCGAACCCGTGTCTTCTGCATTAGCAGGCGGATTCTTAACCACTGCGCCACCAGGGAAGCCCCAGGATTTGTATACATTTTAACATATATGTTATACTTCAATAAAAGTTTATTGAAATGCTATATGACTTAACTGGAAAGAAAAGTCTAAGTTGGGATTACATGAATAATTTTCTGGTGAACTGTTGAACTCAGTATTGTATTATGTACTGCTATATAACAATTATTCCGAAACTTAGTAGCTTAAAACGACAAACCTTCTCTCCCATGGTTTCTGAGGGTCAAGAGTCTAGGGGTGGGTTAGCGGAGTAGTTCTGGCTCAGAGTCTCTCATAAGGTTGCACTCAAACTGTTGGCTGGGGCTTTAGTCGTCTGAAAACTTGACTGGGCCTGGAGGATCCACTTCTCCCCTCATTCACCTCTTTGGCAGGCCCCAGTTCCTTGTCAGCTGTTGGCTGGGTTCTCAGTTCCTCATAATGTGGCCCTTTCCATAGGTTGCCTGAGTGTCCTAACATCATGGCAGCTAGCTTCCTCCAGAGTGAGAGAGGTGAGGGAGAAAGAGAGTCCAAGATGAAAGCCACAGTGTTTTGTTTTTTTTTTATAGCCTAATTGTAGAAGTGACATACCATCACTGCTGCTGTATGCTGTTGGTTACATAGATCTACCCTAGCACGGTGAAAGGAGACTACCCAAGGGCATGGCTGCCAGGAGGTAGCGATCCTTGGGGGCCATCTTGGGGACTGGTGCCCTTGCCCATCTTCCTCACCACCTCTTACTAGATTATTTGTAGAAATTCTAAGATTCCCAAACTTCCTATTTCTATTGTTACAATTTCTTCAATATGCACAAAATTCTCCAGCTGCTTTCAAACTGGTGACCTCACTGGAAGAACTTGCTGGTAGAGGCTCAGAGAAACCTGGGAAGGGGGACAAATTCTCCCATTGCTGTCCCATGGGACATTTGCACTGTGAAGATGGCCTTTCATGCCTGTGATTACAGAAATTCCAGCAGGCCTCCTCGTCCCTATTACCTCAACATAACTTCTTTTGATCATCAATGGCTGAGATTCCACCAGTAGAAACCTACACCATTAGCAAGAGATGTTGTTTTCTGGCCAAATGCAGGTACATGATCAGAACATTACAACAGTGTTTCTCAGTCTTGGCTGCTCATGATAATCCCTTGGGGAGAGGTTAAAAGCACGAATTCCTGAGCCCACCTAGACCCACTGATTCAGATCTTCCAAAGGTAGGCTCCCAGGATCCATATTTTGAGAAAACTTCTTAGGAGATTCTGAGTTAGCCAAGCATCTCACAACAAATCCCGCAGTGGCGCTTGGAAATCACTGATATATACCATTAATGTATGGGATTTCAGAACCTTTCCAGAGAGTGAGTTTCAGTGAGGGGAAGCCATTTGTTCACAAAGAGCCCATTTTCCTTTCTACCTCCATCTGCTCAATGTACTGAGTGAGATAATGCTTCTTGGCTGCTTTGAATGCTTTGTGGTCTCAGTTTGGTTCCCATCACGTCAGCCCTGAAGGTGGAGTGGACTGTCAGCACCATGGGCTTCTGAGTGGAGCCACAGAATCAACTTTATCCTCCTCAGCTTCAGACTCTGCTGTGTGAATCCAGTCTAGGAGGGCCCAGAGACTTAGGGTTGAGAGCATGGCCATCCCTTGACACAGCCAGATGTTTCCTCTTTGGCAGTAGAAGGACACAGTGCCTTCTAGAGTTCCCACTTAATTTACATGAGATTACAGTTTGTGGACTGGATGAACCTAGAGACTTTTCTCACCTATGGGAAAATACACAAAGCATGTGAAAATCCTGCAAAGCACATTCTAAACACAAGTGTTTGTTTTTTCATTCATTCCCTTGACAAATATTTACTGAGCATCTCTGACCTTCCCTTCTGCTCTCTTGCTTTCTCCATTCCAGCACACTGGCCCTGTTGCTGTTAGTAGAACAAACCAGGCACCCCCCTGCCTTAAAAAATGTGCTTTACCTGATCCTGGGCCGAGAACACTATTAACCAGGTATCTGCTTGGCTAACTTCCTTCCCTTCTCCAAGTCTTGTTCAAATCCCACCTTCTCAATGATGCTTAAGCTGACTACTTTATTTAACACTGCAAGGAGCTTCCCTTTTTGACCTTGCTCTACCTTTTCCTTTTTCGATGGCGCTTTTCATCTTTTAACATACCATGTACTTTATGTTGATCATTTATTGTTTGAGTTCTTGCTCTTGCATGTTAGTTTCATCAGGTCAGAAAACTTTGTTTTGTTCACCAAGCATCCCAAGGAACTAGTACAGTGGCCTGGCACATAAAAGACACTTGATAAATATTTGTTGAATTGGTAAGTTGGTACTGGAATAGTGGCAAACAATACAAATGTGACCACTGCTGTCACAGAGCTTATGATTTATTGCAGGGGACAACGAACAATTATAGAAATGCTTATTTAGTGATCATTGTGAGCTAGGATGGAAATATATGGAGTTCTATAAGAGAGTGTATGAAGGGCCTGACCTATTAGGGTGTTAGGGGTGGTTTGCTGAGGGAGAAATATTTAGCTGGAGACCAGGAGGTTGAGTGGAGAAACCCAGCTGAAAGAAGGAGGGAAGGCAGAAGAAAGAACCGTGAATCTACTTGCATCCCAGATTTCAATTAGTTTACAGTAGCCTAGCTTCTTCTGACAACTGAGTATGCCCATAACAGCCTCATCTGAAGGTGCCTCTCTTTTCTCTCAAAGCAGCTATTCAATTAAGTTTCAAAGAATCTGTAAACAATTTCCTCCACCACTTGTGTCAACATCTGAACATTACTGCAGAACATTTCTCCTGCTATAGATGGATATTCTTTGGTGATTACATTCTTTATCTTCTGAACTTCTCCTTAATCAGATGAAAACACATATAAATAAATGTTTCTAAAAATTCAGGGATCAGTCCATTGAATAAAGTAAAGTTTAAGTGTGCTTGGCAATAAATTGAGAGTTTCAGAGATGTTGTCTCAGAAACAAAACCAAATAAAGGCTGAGGTAAAAATGCATCATATGGAGATGAGAACCTCAGTTGATGAGTAATTCTTCAGGTATTCTTCCAAGCACTTGAAATAAAGTACTTTGCACAAGGCAACTGAAAAAAAGCTCTGTGGGGATTCCAAGGTCAAAGTTATAACAGTTGATCACCGGCTAGAGATCACCTGACTGCATAAGGCAGCTTTTTTCTTTCTCAGGAGAACGAACACATTTAAAAGAAAACACATACGTATGGAATACTGAGTAAGTGGTAAACACTGCGAAAACGATTAGTAAAGCTCATGAACACTAACGGACCTTGAATATTCACTTGTTGACAAGGATGTGGAAAAAAGGGAACCCTGTGCACTATTGGTGGGAATGTAAATTGGTGTAGCCACCATGGAAATCAGTATGGAGGTTCCTCAAAAAATTAAAAATAGAACTACTGTATGATCCAAAATTTCCACTTCTAGGTATTTACCTGAAGAAAGCAAAAACACTAACTCAAAAAGATATATGCACCCCCATGTTCACTGAAGGATTATTTACAATAGCCAAGACATGTACACAATCTAAGTTTCCATCAACAGATGAATGGATAAAGAAGATGTGGTACATCTATACGATGGAATATTACTCAGCCATAAAAAGGGAATTCCAACATGGATGGACCTTGAGGGCATTATGCTAAGTTAAATAGTCAGATAGACAAAGACAAATACTATATGGTCTCACTTATATGTGGAATCTAAAGAAACAAAACAAAACAAAAACAAAAAACCCAGCTTATAGAGAGCAGATTGGTTGTTGCCAGAGTCAGGGGTAGAGGTGTGGGCAAAATGGGTGAAGGTGGTCAAAAGGTACAAACTGCTAGTTATGAAATAAATAAGTCATGGGGATGTAATGTACAGCATGGTGACTATAGTTAAAAATACTGCATTGCATATTTACAAGTCGCTAAGAGAGTAAGTCTTAAAAGTTCTCATCATACACACAAAATCATAACTAAGTATGGTGACATATGTTAAGTGAACTTGTGGTGACCATTTCACAATATATACATATATCAAATCATTATGTTGTACACCTGGAACTAATATGTTATATGTCAATTATATCTCAATAATAATAAAGAATAAGAAAAATTCACTTGTTAACTCACCTCTGGGAACTCAACCTTGGAACTGGAAGCAGGAGGAAAAACATCCTTTCTGGAGCTCTGTGTTCCCAGCTTCAGAGATGCCCCTGTGATCAAGCCACAGATGAGATGGTACCTGAGAACCAGACTTAACGCTTACTGGAGGAACATGTAAGTCCCTCCCCAGAGGACTTTAGCTCCATTAATAAAGCCTCTGAGGACTCAGTGTTCTTTTTGCTTTGTTTCTATTTTATTTTGTTTTTGCTCAGTTAGCCAGATTATGGAGAGGAATGCATAACTTCACTTGAGGCTTGTGATGGTTGTGATCATTTCAAAGGAAGCAGTAACTTTATTTCAGGATTTCTCTCTATATCAGTCAGGAAAAGCTAGGTTATGCTGCTGTAACAAACAAGCCATAATCTCAGTGGCTTAAAACAATTTTTCATGTAAGATTACATGTCCATTTTGGATTGGGCAGGAGGGATTGGCTCATCATATCTAGGAACTCCTGCTCTCCTGCTGATGGAGCAGCCATCATCTCGAACACTGTGGGTCATCAGACCAGAGGGAAAAACTGGAGGGTTTTGCACTGGCAATTAATTGGTTATAACTCATTGCCCCAAACTAATTACATGACCCCACCCAATCCCAAGAGGAATAGGTGGTACAATCTTACCATATTCCTGGAAAGGAGGAAAACAAGAAATATTTGGCAAACAGCTTTAATAGCTATCATGCCAATCCTTGACTTGGCCATTTATTATTGGGTGTAAAACCCTCTCTGAAACACATGAGAGTACTTCTTTGCAAGGGTCAAAAAGAGCCTGGAAATTGCTGTCCTTCTGATCTTAAATGAGAAAGTATAAGTCTCTGCTGAGTCATGGAGGGAGTAACTGAAGGGGAATCATGAATCCACATCCTGTATTACCCCTGTTACTTTTATTTCTGATGAAGACGTGTTGTTGTCACCCATCCTTTTCTTTAATACACATACTACACTAATTTTAGCCAGCTGCATCTATCAGGCTAGACTTAGTTTTGCTGTGGTTATAAATAGTCTCCAAATCTCACGTCCTAACTGTAACAAGTTTATTTTTCATCCATGCTACTCTCCACTGTAGGTATGTATATATCTGCTTACCGCAGTCACTCAGAGACACAGGAGTTCTGAGGCTGCATCACCACGTGTGTTTCCACATCACCCTGCAGTTGGAAAGTGAGGTGGTGACCCCCCAAGCCACTCTTCAAGTTTCTTCTTGGAAGGGACACACATCACTTAATGCTCAAAATTCACTGAAGACACCAACTCACATGGCCATATCTGATTTCAACAAGACAGGAATGTGCAATCCTACCATGTGCCCAGAAAAGGGAGAAACCAGGAAAAGTTGGGGAGCAACCCCATAGACTACCCCACCAACCAGACATGGAACAAAGGTTAGAAATCCTCTTGGATGGAATTGCTACAGTAATCTCTAGGCAGCCCAGGATTGGTAACTAATACAAGCAGCTGAGCAGTTAAGGAAGAACTTGACTTTCCCAAAGCATTGTAAAGTTCAAAACTATTTTCATATTCCTTCTCTCTTTTGCGAGATAAACCAGGCATGAGTTATTATCCCCATTTTAAAGAAAAGAGAGGCTCCTAGAAATGACATGCTTTTCCAGATTCCACACTGCTTCAGGTGACAAAGGCAGACCAACCACCAGAGCTCCAATTCAGAATCATCTCCCATCCCTCTGTGCCAGCCACCACCCTGGGTACATCTTCGGGCACCAGCGACTCCTGAGCCCCAATCTGTATGCTAAAGTAAGGCGTGATGTGGGAGATTGGAGTGAGTGTCTAGAAAGCAATAAGACTGGCAATTAGTTTGGTGTTTTAAGTAAAAAGATGCCTTGTTCATCAAAAACAAAGAATGCAATATTACTCTTAATATAGACTTTTTGACTATATAAGCAATATATGGTCATTGTAAATATTTGGAAAATATTAAACATATTCAGAAAAAAATTAAAATTATCCACCCAGATTTCAATACTGTTTTTGAAAAGCTCCTTGTTCAAATGAAAATTCTGGGCCTGTAAAAACATATGAAAGAAACCCAAGTGTACTCACCATGCAGCTTTAGAACAAGTCATCATTGTAACTGCAGTTGAAGCCTCCTCCTCTGTGGCTTTCTGATCCTCTCTCTTTCCCTCCAGAGGTAACCAGTATCCAGGATTTGGTGTTTATAAAATTTTCTGCATGTCCTAATGTCAACTACATATGAATATACTCATAAAAATTTGCTCATGTTTTCAAATTTTATTTAAATGGCATCATACTATACTAACTTTTGGCAACTAGTATATTTTTTTCTCTGAATATTATGTTTTTAAGAGTTATCCAGGTTGACACAAGCAGCCCTAGTTCATTCATTTAACTGCCTAGAACCGCACTTCTCAAACTTTTATAGGCACAAGAATCACCAGGGGATCTTGTTAAAATACAGATTCTGTTTGGGTAGGTCTGGAGTTCTCAGGTGGAGTGAATGAGGCTGTTGAGGAATCACATTTTGGGGAAAAGGGCTGTATAGTATTCCTTTGAATGCACATGGCACAATTTATTCATCTAGTCCCCTGCTGATGGACTTTTAGCTTGTCTGTAAATTTTTTTTTGCCATTACAAACAATGTTACGGTGAGCTTTTTTTTTTTTTTTGCATCTCTCTTGGTACACCTGTGCAAGAGATCTCTACCTTACAGACGGAGGAAAGGAGTTCCTGGGTTATAGACCTGCAGCTGTTCAATTTAAGTCCTGCTGAGTTGCTCTCCAAAATTGTAGTTCCAACTGATCACTACCAGCAGTTCAGAAGAATTCCTTTTGTTCCACATCCTTGCTGCACATGGTATTGTCAGCGGTGAGTTGTTTTTTCATATATTTATTGGACATTGACTTTTTTTTTTAACATCTTTATTGGAGTATAATTGCTTTACAATGGTGTGTTAGTTTCTGCTGTATAACAAAGTGAATCAGTTATACATATACATATGTTCCCATATCTCTTCCCTCTTGCGTCTCCCTCCCACCGGTGGTCACAAACCACCGAGCTGATCTCCCTGTGCTATGCGGCTGCTTCCCACTAGCTATCTAGTTTACATTTGGTAGTGTATAGATGTCCATGCCACTCTCTCACTTTGTCCCAGCTTACCCTTCCCCCTCCCCATATCCTCAAGTCCATGCTCTAGTAGGTCTGGGACATTGACTTCTTTAGTCTTTCTTCCAATCTTATGTGGTGGGTACTCTTTTCAGTGCATAAGTCAAAAATACAATTTTTTCACTTTACCCAAACACAATTGAATTTTAATTTTGAACTTGTATTTTGCTACGCTGGTAGAAAATGAATCTTGCTCAGTTTGGGGTTCTCTCACCACTTCTTCCCCCTGAGTTTAAACCTAAATTCCAGGAGGTGTATGTAGTTCCAGGGGGTTGGGAGCAGGCTCTGGGTCCCTCATCTCTATGTTGACAGTGAGTTGTTCTTTATTCCTTCAACCTGGCTCTACTGTGCCAACTTTGAGTGCAGCTAAACTATCTGCTTTTCTTGCCATACTGGGTGAAGAAACATCTGAAAGGCTCTCTAAAGACCCAGGGGCCTAGATTCCTTAGGTAGCAGTTTTCTCCCTGAGCTTTTAAGGGGTCTTCTTACTAAGGATATCACACTGCCCATCCAACAACCCCCTTCTGGGACCCATTAACTCCCAGCAACTGTCTTCTTTTTGTCTGTTTTGCCAGTCTTTACTGGTCCCCTAAAGGTGTATACTTTTTTTTTTTTTTTTTTTTTGCGGTACGCGGGCCTCTCACTGCTGTGGACTCTCCCGTTGCGGAGCACAGACTCCGGACGCGCAGGCTCAGCGGCCATGGCTCACAGGCCTGGTCAGTCCGCGGCATGTGGGATCTTCCCAGACTGGGGCACGAACCCGCATCCCCTGCATCGGCAGGCGGACTCTCAACCACTGCACCACCAGGGAAGCCCCAAGGTGTATACTTTTGGAAATGAAAGTCAGGAACACTCCTTTGGTTTTTCTTTCAGTCAGTCACATCCTTCCCCTGAAGCAATGGGAAAAGAAAGGCCTAGCTGCATGAATGGAGGGAAGGAGGAGGGAAGGGGAGATTGTGGCCATGTGAAATGGTGCAGCCAATTTAGAAAACCATTTGGCAGTTTCTCAAAAGGTTAAACATAGTGTTACCATGTGACTCAGCAATTCCCCTCTGGTGTGTACACCCAAGAGAAATAAAAATATAGGTCCATATAAAAACAAATGTTCATAGCAACATTATTCATAATAGCCAATAGTGAAAATAACCCAAATGCCATCAGCTGATGAATGGATAAATAAAATACTTTGTATCCATACAGTGGAATATTATTTGGCAATAAAGATGAATGGTGTGCTGGTACCTGCTACAACATGAATGAATCTTGGAAACATACAAAGTGAAAAACGCTTGACATATAAGACCAGGTATTGTATGATTCCATTTACATGAATGTCCAGAATAGGCAAATCTATAGAGACAGAAAATATATTAGTGGTTGCCTAGGTCTGAGGGGAAAGGGATTGGGGAGGAATGGGGAGTGGCTGCTAATGGGTCTGGGGTTTCCTTTTAAGGTGATGAATGTTCTAGAATTGATTATGGTGTTGGTTACACAACCCTCTGAATATACTAAAAGTCATTGAATTGTACACTTTAAAAGTGTGGATTGTATGGTATGTGATTTATATCCCAATAAAGTTGCTAAAAAAAAAGTGAGCCAATTGAAAACATACTGGTTGCTCCCCACCAAATGATGTATTTTCCAGCTACATGAACATCATATTTATTACAGATATTTAAAAAATTGGAAGCAGATCCTATATACAGGTTATCCTACTTTCCCTCCTAAATATGTATTAGACACCTACTTTGATCCAAGTACCATGGTGGATGCTGTGGAAATACAAAGAAGGGTAAGGCATGTCCCTTCCTTTGAGGAGCTTACAATATGATTGTTTCCATCCGCTTGACTTCTAGCTGCTGTGGTCTGCAGGTGGTATCAATTATTTTTTTCACCTGTCCAAATTAACATTACAAACTTTACTGAGTTGAGAGCAGCAGTTAAAATAATCAAGAGGTTAGAAGAATTCTGTAAGAAGTCATACTAAAAAGATTTAAACTTTTCAGTCAGTAAAGACAGATGTGGAGAGGGCTAAGTTGCCTTGAACTGAAATGTATGCTCCAAGTCTAAGAATTCTCAACTTTGCAGCCTTTGAAGAATCCCTGTTGCAACCTATACTTATTAAGTCAGACTCTGGGGGTGAGATACAGGCATAGGTAAGTCTTTAAAATGCCCCACTGGATTCTAATATGCATTTTGGAAACTATGGGCTTAATGCTTGAACCAAGTGGTTTGTTGTGAATAAGGAAAAGTGTTACAATATAAAGAAGAGGGGCAATTAACTTGGGGAATGCATTACCCATAAAAGAGTATGTCTGGAAGGTTAGGCCATACTCGGTGTGACTTGCCTGGGTGAAATGGTGATGTAAATAGGTAATGTGGCTCCCAATAGCACGTTTGTGACAAACAGCAGTCATAGGACATAGGCGTTTACAAAGCAAGAACTAGAACCTTAGGTTAGAATCCATAAGAGGCAATCATCAGTCCATTAAACTGGAAAGGCTAAGCCAAAAAAAAAAATGTGTTGAAGGATGTTCAAGGAGAATTGAACAGGAGGAAGTAAGAGAAGCTAGAACTTCAGGAGTTAACTCCTTGAATGCTGAGTGATGACTCTATGTGTGCCCCAAGGTAATTTGCCTGGGTCAAAGGTGGAAGTGTTATATGACTGAGTTAGGTTTATGAGGACTTGTAGGCTATAATTAAGGGCAATTAGAGATATTTGGGACCTAGCAATACCTTTTGGGCTTAGATCATGAAGGGCAACAACACTATTCCTTGAAATAGTCATGAGTCTCCACTCTTAAAAACAAAATATTGGGCTGAATGGGATTGCCCTCTGGTCTGGCTCAGTCATTCCAATGTTCTAATGTCTTACTTTTAATTTTCCATTTTTTAAAAAAAGGATTGATTGATAAGATGAGAAGGGGAAGAGAATTATGACTGGTAGTCTTTGTCCACCATACGATAGAAGCAGGGACAAATGTTTCTGTGTTTGCTCAAGGCCCTATGCTGAACAGGATGCACTGTAGACATCATGGCCTTTTGCAAAGCATTATTCCTTTAGTAGCAGTGGAACCGAACACAGATGTCAACCTCCATATGATTGTGGTCTTGGCATTGGAGTTAGAGTCTTGGCACTAGGAACTATTTCCTGTTGCAGGAACCCGGAGGAACCACTTCCCTGTTATGTTTCAACTGTCGAATTCATCTATCTTCTCTTCCAAAGGATCCATAGAAGCAGGCTAACTCGGTTGTGGCAAAACCCCACCCAGGCTTTTTGGACTGATAGGCAGAATTTCCCCTGGCAGATAGGCTGTCTGCAAAGCAGGAACAGAGCATGCATAGGGAGGGCCCAAGAGAGGGTCTAATCACAACACTATGGAAGACTCTGGCATTCAGCTGGAGACGCCCAAGGGCATTTGGTTTAGAACCAAGTCAGAATTTACTCAGCATCTCTGAAAAAACTCTAAACTGAATATCTGAAGCTGTCTTACAGGGGAGCCATTTGATAGTTCATTTCTTTCTTTGATTGCATTTTAAAGTACATTTTAACCCAAGTTCCAATTCCTTGTAGGATTCAGCCCTTGTACTTTGAAAAAATGAGGGTATTTGAGATTTTAAAACCCATGTGCTGGGAAAGATAAGGAGTCCCAGAATTTTAGTTCTGCTAACACTGTCATAAGAGAAGATTGTAGCTTTTGCAGAAGAAAATGGGTTTTTGGTTGGTTTGATTTTGATAGAATGGATTGATTATTGATATTAAAGTTGGAGAAGGGCAAGATTTTGATATGAGACACTGGACTTGTTTTGTTTGTTCTAATATCTCTTTATTTGGCTACTGGTCAAATCTTTGAGCTGGAAAAACAAAGTTGTTGTTAAGGGTTGGAATTGTCTCAATTTTGTTCTTACTTTTATATATGTGGGCGCTGTTTGATTAAAGCAGTTGCGCATTTAGTTTATTTTCTTAAAGTTTGTTATAGACATAACCAAAGTTCTGCAGATTTGTAAATAAATTATATCTAACTGTACATAACCTGGGTTACATTCCTGGGTGAATCATATCAACATTGGCAGAACGTTTAAATAAACATTCTAGAGAAGGTTAAACAGAGGTTAAACAGTTTATTCTCCCCTTCATACCAAGTTCCTTAGACGTTTGAATTCATCCTTAAAGTTTCTATTTGACTCAACAATTTCAAGAACAAAAAATTTCAAGATCAATCTAAGTAAAAACTATTAATATTCTTTGATATGAAACATGTTAATCTTTCACTAATCACTCAATTGAAACAGATCCTTAAAAAAAAAATCACTGCTCCCCCCAATGTTACAATATAAAATATGTTTGCTAAAGAGATTTTCTCACTATAACATCAACAGGAATTTCAACTTTTAATAAAGTTTATGGGTAGAGTGGACATTGAGGTAAAAGGGTTAAATAAATGAGTTAGAACATTGGAATTCCTTTGTGTTTCCAGTGAGGCCCAGCATCCCTAACTTCTTTCTATAGTAGACTTTATCCCTTTGAACACAGGAGTTGACACATGACCTCTTGGCCCCAGTGCTTTTTCCAAAATAGACATGTGATCCAATCTGGACCAATTTTAGTCCTTCCTTGAAATTGGAGTTGGAAATAAATAATTCTTTTTTCTCTCAGAGCAGGGAACTTTTGGGATGTAAGTCCATCACAATGGGCCACCATATTCCTCTTTGCATGGAGAATGAGCTTTTGGAGTGTGAGAGAATGAGAGCAACAGGTAAATAAAAGGGAAGAGAAACAGAGATGGATATAGTTATAGGAGAATTGTGAAAAATGGAAGACACTAGAGTTACTGAAGTCCAAATTGCTGTTAGGTAGGAGTGTTAGGAATGCCAGGAAACTGTTATGTTTATTACTTGGATACTACTGAAGATGCTCATCCACTAAATCACTCAGTGTACTCTTTGTAAGGGAATATATTTCCCACTCCTCTTGTTACCTTGTGGAGAGGGATCCCTACTGTCACAGTCTTGGCCTCTCTTGCCACTTCTTACCCCATGGCAAAAGGGGTGCCTGGTTTAATTGGTAGTGCGAAAGAAGAAACTGGGTATGGTCAGCTAACCTCTTCCCTCTTTCTTCTCTTTAGGGATCTGCCTGCCACTGAAGAGCCTATGTTTTGGTCTGGTTCAATGATGTGCATGTTGAAGTATTGGGGAGAAAAAATAAGATTGATTCATGGATAGATAGGACAGGTGGATGCCTAATTACAGAATAAAGCTAGAATAGTAAAATGTTAATGTAGCATTTAGGTAGAGAGTGTATGGGTGTTAACTGTGAAATTCTTTCAATTCTGTTGTATGTCTGAAATTTTTCAAAACAAAATTTTGGAAAAAAACAGTGTGCATTATGATGTTATAGCTTGACACAGGCATTTGATATAAATTGAGAAGTAGATAGAAACTATTTTCCTTAAAAAGAGCCTGTTTTGCATCAGATATTGTTTTGCAGATCACGTTGGCATTAAAACCACATGTAAGTCTAGCTGTACAGCTTCAAAAAGTGACCAAGAAAGGAGGGGGAATGAAAAAGACACTGAAGCTGTGTGGCTGACAGGGTCTTGGTGCTCCAGCTGCATGTCAGGCCTGTGCCTCTGAGGTGGGAGGGCCAAGTTCAGGACATTGGTCCACCAGAGACCTCCCGGCTCCATGTAATACCTAACAGCGAAAGCTCTCCCAGAGATCTCCATCTCAATGCTAAGACACAGCTCTACTCAACGACCAGCAAGCTACAGTGCTAGACACCCTATGCCAAACAACTAGCAAGACAGGAACACAAACTCACCCATTAGCAGAGAGGCTGCCTAACATCATAATAAGGTCACAGACACTCAAAAACACACCACCGGATGTGGTCCTGCCCACCAGGAAGACAAGATCCAGCCTCATCCACCAGAAGACAAGCACTTGTCCCCTCACCAGGAAGCCTACACAACCCACAGAATCAACCTTAGCCACTGAGGACAGACACCAAAACAACGGGAACTACAAACCTGCAGTCTGCAAAAGGAGACCCCAAACACAGTAAACTAAGCAAAATGAGAAGACAGAGAAACACACAGCAGATGAAGGAGCAAGGTAAAAACCCACCAGACCAAACAAATGAAAAGGAAGTAGGCAGTCTACCTGAAAAAGAATTCAGAGTAATGATAGTAAAGATGATCCAAAATTTTGGAAATAGAATGGAGGAAATATAAGAAACATTTAACAAGTCCCTAGCAGAACTAAAGAGCAAACAAATAATGATGAACAACACAATAGATGCAATTAAAAATTCTCTAGAAGGAATAAATAGCAGAATAACTGAGGCAGAAGAACAGATAAGTGACCTGGAAGATAAAATAGTGGAAATGACAACTGCAGAGCAAAATAAAAAAAAAAGAATGAAAAGAATTGAGGACAGTCTTAGAGTCCTCTGGGACAACATTAAACACACCAACATTCAAATTATAGGGGTCCCAGAAGAGGAAGAGAAAAAGAAAGGGACTGAGAAAATATTTGAAGAGATTATAGTTGAAAATTTCCCTAATATGGGAAAGGAAATCGTCAATCAAGTCCAGGAATCACAGAGAGTCCCATACAGGATAAATCCAAGGAGAAACACTCCAAGATACATGCTAATCAAACTATCAAAAATTAAATACAAAGAAAAATATTAAAAGCAGCAAGGGGAAAAATAACAAATAACATACAAGGGAATCCCCATAAGGTTAACAGCTGATCTTTCAGCAGAAACTCTGCAAGCCAGAAGGGAGTGGCAGGACATATTTAAAGTGATGAAAGGAAGGTTTCATCAACAACCAAAATTGTTTGTTTGTTTCAACAACCAAGATTACTCTACCCAGCAAGGATCTCATTCAGATTCGATGGAGAAATTAAAAGCTTTACAGACAAGCAAAGGCTAAGAGAATTCAGCACCACCAAACCAGCTCTACAGCAAATGCTAAGGGAACTTCTCTAGGCAGGAAACACAAGAGTAGGAAAAGACCTACAATAACAAACTCAAAACAATTAAGAAAATGGTAATAGGAACATACATATCGATAACTACCTTAAATGTAAATGGACTAAGTGCTCCAACAAAAAGACATAGACTGGCTGAACGGATACAAAAACAAGACCCATATATATGCAGTCTACAAGAGATCCACTTCAGACCTAGGGCCACATACAGACTGAAAGTGAGGGGATGGAAAAAGATATTCCATGCAGATGGAAATCAAAAGAAAGCTGGAGTAGCAATTCTCATATCAGACAAAATAGACTTTAAAATAAAGACTATTACAAGAGACAAAGAAGGACACTACATAATGATCAAGGGATCAATCCAAGAAGAAGATATAACAATTGTAAATATTTATGCACCCAACATAGGAGCACCTCAATACATAAGGCAAATGCTAACAGCCATAAAAGGGGAAATCGACAGTAACACAATTAGTAGGGGACTTTAACACCCCACTTTCACCAATGGACAGATCACCCAAAATGAAAATAAATAAGGAAACACAAGCTTTAAATGACACAATAGACCAGATAGATTTAGTTGATATTTATAGGACATTCCATCCAGAAACAGCAGATTACACTTTCTTCTGAAGAGCTCATGGAACATTCTCCAGGATAGATCATATCTTGGGTCACAAATCAAGCCTTGGTAAATTTAAGAAAATTGAAATCGTATAAAGTATGTTTTCTATGAGACTATGAGACTATGCTATGAGACTAGATATCAATTACAGGAAAAAATCGTAAAAAATACAAACACATGGAGGCTAAACAATACACTACTTAATAACCAAGTGATCACTGAAGAAATGAAAGAGGAAATCAAAAAATACCTTGAAACATATGACAGTGAAAACACAATGACCGTAACCTATGGGATGCAGCAAAAGCAGTTCTAAGAGGGAAGTTTATAGCAATACAGTCCTACCTCAAGAAACAAGAAACATCTCAAATAAACAACCCAACCTTACTCCTAAAGCAATTAGAGAAAGAAGAACAAAAAAACCCCAAGTTAGCAGAAGGAAATAAATCGTAAAGATCAGATCAGAAAGAAATGAAGGAAACAGCAACAAAGATCAATAAAACTAAAGCTGGTTCTTTGAGAAGATAAACAAAAGTGATAAACCATTAGCCAGACTCATCAAGAAAAAAAGGGAGAAGACTCAAATCAATAGAATTAGAAATGAAAAACGAGAAGTAACAACTGACACTGCAGAAATACAAAGGATCACGAGAGATTACTACAAGCCACTATATGCCAATAAAATGGACAACCTGGAAGAAATGGACAAATTCTTAGAAAAGCATAACCTTCCAAGACTGAACCAGGAAGAAATAGAAAATATAAACAGACCAATCACAAACACTGAAATTGAGAATGTGATTAAAAATCTTCCAACAAACAAAAGCCCAGGACCAGATGGTTTCCCAGGCGAATTCTATCAAACATTTAGAGAACAGTGAACATCTGTCCTTCTCAAACTCTTCCAAAATATAGCAGAGAGAGGAACACTCCCAAACTCATTCTCAACATCTTTCTCAATGGTGAAAAACTGAAACCATTTCCTCTAAGATCAGGAACAAGGCAAGGTTGTCCACTCTCACCACTATTATTCAACATAGTTTTGGGAGTTTTAGCCACAGCAATCAGAGAAGAAAAAGAAATAAAAGGAATCCAAATCAGAAAAGAAGAAGTAAAGCTATCAGTGTTTGCAGATGACATGATACTATACATAGAGAATCCTAAAGATGCTACCAGAAAACTACTAGAGCTAATCAATGAATCTAGTAAAGTAGCAGGATGCAAAATTAATGCACAGAAATCTCTTGCATTCCTATATACTAATGATGAAAAATCTGAAAGAGACATTAAGGAAATACTCCCCTTTACCACTGCAACAAAAAGAATAGAATACCTAGGAATAAACCTAACTAAGGAGACAAAAGACCTATATGCAGAAAACTATAAGACACTGATGAAAGAAATTAAAGATGTTACAAACAGATGGAGAGATATACCATGTTCTTGGATTGGAAGAATCAACATTGTGAAAATGACTGGAGTACCCAAAGCAATCTACAGTTTCAATGAAATCCTTATCAAACTACCAATGGCATTTTTCACTGAACTAGAACAAAAAATTTCACAATTTGTGTGGAAACACAAAAGACCCTGAATAGCCAAAGCAATCTTTGATGTGGACCTTTCTTCTTCTTTTTTTTTTTTTTTTTTTTTTTGCGGGCCTCTCACTGTTGTGGCCTCTCCCGTTTTGGAGCACAGGCTCCGGACGCACAGGCTCAGCGGCCACAGCTCACGGGCCCAGCCGCTCCGCGGCATGTGGGATCTTTCCAGACCGGGGCACGAACCCATGTCCCCTGCATTGGCAGGCGGACTCTCAACCACTGCGCCACCAGGGAAGCCCCAAAGCAATCTTGAGAAAGAAAAACAGAGCTGGAGGAATCAGGCTCCCAGACTTCAGACTATACTACAAAGCTACAGTAATCAAGACAGTATGGTACTGGCACAAAAACAGAAATATAGATCAATGGAACAGGATAGAAAGCCCAGAGATAAACCCACGCACATATGGTCCCTTTATCTTTGATAAAGGAGGCAAGAGTATACAATGGAGAAAAGACAGCCTCTTAAATAAGTGGTGCTGGGAAAACTGGACAGCTACATGTAAAAGAATGAAATTAGAACACTCCCTAACACCATACACAAAAATAAAGTCAAAATGGATTAAAAACCTAAATGTAAGGTCAGACACTATAAAACTCTTAGAGGAAAACATAGGCAGAACAGTCTATGACATAAATCACAGCAAGATCCTTTTTGACCCACTTCCCAGAGAAATGGAAGTAAAAACAAAAATAAACAAATGGGACCTAATGAAACTTAAAAGCTTTTGCACAACAAAGGAAACCATAAACAAGACGAAAAGACAACCCTCAGAATGGGAGAAAATATTTGCAAATGAAGCAACTGACACAGGATTAATCTCCAAAATTTATAAGCAGCTCATGCACTCAATATCACAAAAACAAACAACCCAATCCAAAAATAGGCAGAAGACCTAAATAGACATTTCTCCGAAGAAGATATGCAGATTGCCAACAAACACATGAAAGACTGCTCAATATCACTAATCATTAGAGAAATGCAAATCAAAACTACAGTGAGGTATCACCTCACACAGGTCAGAATGGCCATCATCAAAAAATCTACAAACATTAAATCCTGGATAGGGTGTGAGGAAAAGGGAACCCTCTTGCACTGTTGGTGGGAATGTAAATTGATACAGCCACTATGGAGAACACTATGGAGGTTCCTTAAAAGACTTAAAATAGAACTACCATATGACCCAGCAATCCCACTGCTGGGCATATACCTACCCTGAGAAAACCATAATTCAAAAAGAGTCATGTATCACAATGTTCATTGTAGCTCTATTTTTACAATAGCCAGGACATGGAAGCAACCTAAGTGTCCATCGACAGATGAATGGATAAAGAAGATGTGGCACATATGTACAATGGAATATTACTCAGCCATAAAAAGAAACGAAATTGAGTTATTTGTAGTGAGGTGGATGGACCTAGAGTCTGTCATACAGAGTGAAGTAAGTCAGAAAGAGAAAAACAAATACCGTATGCTAACACATATATATGGAATCTAAAAAAAATGGTTCTGAAGAACCTAGGGGCAGGATAGGAATAAAGACACAGATGTAGAGAATGGACTTGAGGACACGGGGAGGGAGAAGGGTAAGCTGGGACAAAGTGAGAGAGTAACACTGATATATACACTACCAAACGTAAAATAGCTAGCTAGTAGGAAGCAGCCACATAGCACAGGGAGATCAGCTCCCAGGGAGATCAGCTCGATCAGCTCCCAGGGAGATCAGCTCGGTGCTTTGTGACCACCTAGAGGGGTGGGATAGGGAGGGTGAAAGGGAGTCACAAGAGGGAGGAGATATGGGGATATATGTATATGTATAGCTGATTCACTTTGTCATACAGCAGAAACCAACACACCATTGTAAAGTAATTATACTCCAATAATGATGTAAAAAGAAAAAAAAAAAAAAGTGGCCAAACAGGTCATACTAGTGATTGTCCAGGGGCAGCAATTCTTCTTCCTTTGTGAAAGCCGTAGCTTTACTCCCTGGCAGGAATTTTGAAATGCTACTCTCCTTACCAGAAGGCAAAGTAATGGAAACTGGATCTTTGAGTATCGGATGGGAGGTGGAAGGTTAGGGTGGGGGAAAGATTTTGTAACCTTAACTGAGATAATGCTCATAAAATGCTTAACACAATGCCTGAATAAATTCTCAATAAATTTTAGCTGTAATTATAGTTAGCTCCTTATCTAAAAAGAAAATCATATATAGGTGTAACATTGTAGTGGGTTGAATTGTGTCCCCCCAAAAGATATGTCCAAATCCTACCCCCAAGTACCTGTGGATGTGACCTTATCTGCAAATAGGTTCTTTGCAGATGCAGTTAAGTCTTGGTGAGGGCATGCTGGATTCAGGGTGGGTCTTAAAATGAGAGAGAGAGAGAGAGAGAGAGAGAGAGAGAGAGAGAGAGAGAGAGCGAGACGGAAAAGAAGGGCATGTGAAGATGGAGGCAGAGACTGGAGTTATGCTGCCACCAGCCAAGGAATGCCAGGAAGAGGCAAGGAAGGGTTCTCCCCTAGAACATCAGAGGGAGAGCGGCCCTCCTGACACCTTGATTTTGGACCTTCTGACCTCCAGAATTGTGAAATAATAAATTTCTGTTGTTTTAAGATCCCACATTTGTGGTAATTTGCTTCAGCAGCCCTAGGAAACCAATGCAAATGTTACACCAGGAAAAAGGATGTGACAAGGTACTGTGTGATTTGTTACAACTGAACAGTATAGATCAGACAGGATATCTGGGGGAGAGATAGTAGAATCTCCTGGAAGAGGTATCAAGCGCCTCCTTTCCAGGGAGGGGAGTACCGGGAAGGGAGCATGTTCTCCTTGAAAAATCACTACCTGTTGTTGGGAGTCCTATTGGGCTGGCTCTGAATAAAAGTAGGAGAACCAACAGTATAAATAATAATTGTGGTATATCAGATGGAGAGCAGATAATTATCACCATAAAGATGCTATATTTTGTTGCCTCGGTAATGTAGGCAAGGGAAAATAAATGATCTGTATTTAACCATTTACATGAGAATAAAAATGTTAAGATATTGGCTCTAGTATTAATTCGCAAGGTCTCTCGGTGACTGCTGAGAGAAATGGCTCAGTCATTTTTATAGTTATGTTGTTTACTGGGATGTTGAAAAAAAAATGCCTTGAGCTCTTGATCCGGTCCCTGAGCACTTCTCCATTTCCCATCCTTATCATTCGTTCATGGTCATCGTAGGTTTTAGCCTTCCTCAACTACTTTCTTTTTTAAAATAACGTTAAGAAAATAGTTACACAAGTAATTCATATCCATTGATAACAATTAGAAGATACAGAGAAGTCCAATGGAAACAAAATTTAAATGATTCATAATCATGTCAGTCAAAGACTGTCACTGTTAATACATTGGTGCATATCCTCACAGATTTTTTTCTGCAAGTATAAGTAGTTAAAAGAATTTGATCATAATATACCCACCATTTGGACACTTGCTTTTCTCCACTTTAACTATATATTACAAGCATTGGATATGTTAGTAAGCAGAGAACTACCTCAATTATTTTAATGGCTATGTGTTGTCCCATTTTAATAATTTATTATAATTTACTTAATAAATGCCACTTTTGTTGGATATGTCACTGTAATTATTCACTATTGCAAGTAACACTAAACTGAACGTTCTTTATATATTGAGTGCACGTCCAGCGATTTCCTTAGAATGGATACATGGTGCCACAATGCCCTCAAGAGTGTTTATATTGGTTTACTCTCCCACCAACAGTATTTGAGACTGCCTGTCTCCCTGCAATCTCACAAACGTAATTATCAACCTATTTAGTGTTTGTCGATATGTTAGGGAAAACAAATGGAATCTTATTATAATCTGTATTTCCGCAATTATTAGTGATTCCTAAAAGATGCTATGACACTTGGTCCTCAGCTCAGGTGTTTATTTTTCTGTACTCAGTCTATTTTCTCAGTCTTTGGGTTCTCATTCCACTGGGGAGATGGGAATTTAATCTCAGTCCCACACACTTTCCTCTGGGATCACAGCCAAATTCCAGGGGACTAAGTGTGAGGCATTGGGTATGAGTCCTGGCGTGCGTTTTGGGGGGAATCCAACTGACTGGTGATGCTACTTTCCCACTCTAGTGTGTATTGGAATGAGATGGCCATCTATTCACTTGGTCTTTGATCATCGGTCCCTGTGGGATTAGGGATAAAAACATGTCAAGATGTCCCTTATTCCTTTCCAGGAGGAGCTTTCAGTTCTGACAGCCCACTTCACCATTTCTGAGGCCCCTTTTGGGGCACAGGCATCGTTGTGCTGCCCTGTGACAGGCTGGCACGTGAGAAGGATCGTGAGGCTGTCAGAGGCTCCACCTGTCTAGTCATACCACCATTTCCTTGAGGTCATCAGTATGAAACACCAAGCTGTTGAGATGCAGGGAAGGAAGGGCAAAGGGAGAAAGTAAATACTCATTTAAAAACATTTGCTGATATTTCAGAGTATTATCCCACCATGTTATTGGCCAATTGTACTTATCCTTTTGTGAAATGCCTCTTCTTGTTCTTTGCTCACGTCAACTACTTTCCCCAAGCACCATACTGTCTTGTACTTCCAAATGTCTTTGTGCATACTTTTTCTTCTGGTTAACCCATGCTTCAATTCTATGCATTAGCATAGATCGTTCTATTTCCCTCTAAGATAACATGTAATTGCATATTTATTTGTTTGTGGGCAGTGTAGGCAATAAAATCTGCTAAAACAATGATTCTTCTCACTGAAATGCTATATTCCTTGAAGGAAAGGACTGTGTCACAGACTTTTTTGTCATTCTGAACATATTCTAAAGCAGATTTAGAAATACAGAAATAGTTTAAACTCTTGGTGAAAACATTTACCTAAAATGAGGATAAACAAGCTGTAGTGGTTTATGTGCAGGCTCTAGAATCAGAAAGAATTGAGTGAAGCTGGAATTAGTTATCTACTAGCAAGTTACTGATCCTCCCAAACCTCAGTTCTCTCATCTGTAAAACGAAGAGGATTATAGTGATTTGATATGGTATCGCTATAAAGCACAGTAAGCAAACAACAAATACAGATGATTATTACTAATGACCATTCTTAGGTAGAGAACAGAGAGGCTGATATGCTTACCGTCTTCTTCTTTGCTGATACTTGATGGGCAGCATTGCAAATTTTTTTTTTTTTTTTTTTTTTTTTGCTGTACGTGGGCCTCTCACTGTTGTGGCCTCTCCCATTGCGGAGCACAGGCTCCGGACGCGCAGGCCCAGCGGCCGTGGCTCACGGGCCCAGCCGCTCCGCGGCATGTGGGATCCTCCCAGACCGGGGCACGAACCCGTGTCCCCTGCATCGGCAGGCGGACTCTCAACCACTGCGCCACCAGGGAAGCCCGCAAATTATTTAAATCAAGTAATTTATGCTAGAGAATTCATGCTAGAGAAGCAAACAAAAGGGATTAATATCACTGATCTATTAGTGAAAAGGATTGATTATTTGCTACCCTATGTGTTAGGCTGGTAAAAATACTGTATTCTGTGAGCTAGTGCGTGCTTGGGTTTTTGAGTTTATGTATTACTCTTTAGGAAGTGAGGACTACATGAATCTAAGGCAGGAATTGTGAATGCAAGTGTCGTAGAGGCAGGGCAGCTACTACTAATGAAAGAAGCGGGCCAGTGTGAAAGGGTAAGGAGTGCCGGGGACTGTGACAAGTGGGAGACCCCCGCCTCTCCCCGGGGCAGCCGCTCCTGAGCTCTGGCTTCAACAATGACGAATGAGGAGCTGACCACATCTTCCAAGTTGGTTTTTTTTTTTTTTTTTTTTTTGCATTACGCGGGCCTCTCACTGCTGCGGCCTCTCCCGTTTTGGAGCACAGGCTCCGGACGTGCAGGCTCAGTGGCCATGGCTCACGGGCCCAGCCGCTCTGCGGCATGTGGGATCTTCCAGGACGGGGGCATGAACCCGTTACCCCTGCATCGGCAGGCGGACTGTCAACCGCTGCGCCACCAGGGAAGCCCTTGCAAGTTGTTTTTTAAAGAGAAGTTGGAAATCCAGAGGGCTTTTTTCTTTCTCTCATGAAGTTTTCTCATTTCTAGAAGTTGGCCACTAATTCAAGCATTGTTTTAAAACACTGTGTGGGCCAAAAAACCGTGTCTGCAGGCCACAGCTGATTCATGGGTCACCAGCTTGTGACCTTTCATTTGAGATATCATTAATATTTTCAAGAAGCACATAGAAATGTGGCAATTTTAGAGTTTAAAGGGATGATAAAACATTACACAAACTTTGTCCAATGTAGTGTGAACTCTTTTTAATATCCCATCTAGTCAATTGGTATTAAATATGGGTTAATTTTTTTAAAAACCTCACACAGTATATTTTAACTCCTTTCATCCTTCAGCTAATTCTGCACTAAGGTTCAGCTGTATCTGTTTTCAATCTTGCCCTCCTGTTGGGACAGCCCAGGGAGTTCCTAAGTAAACTTCATTCTCCTAACAGGCCTCTGCACGATATTAGCTAAAGAAAGCCCTGTAGCTCAACAGGCAGATGGCGGTAAGAAATTAACTTGAACTTCAGCAAGGCTGAGGTTTCCATAGGAACAGAGGAAGCAGCCATACTGCCTGGCATTTGAACTGAATAGGAAACAGACTCCCCATCAGGATAGTTTAAGAAAGGACTGTACTATTCTACCATTTTCCGCAGAGATGTTTAGTAGTTCCTCCTAAAGTGCTTTAACTTTAGTTAATAACAGGAAAATAAATGATACGATACTCAGGTACATGCTTAAATATGTTAAAGTGTCTGTAAGTATCAGATACGGGAAAGACAGTGCAAGCATCTAATTGCTGAAATCTGAAAATCATTAATAAGCTTTAGTGGTCTCCAGCACCAAAACTATATTCTTTACTAAGTGAGACAATGACAAGCAGAAATCATTGTTTCAGTCTTCATTTCCTGTAGAGAACAGACTTTCAAATAAATGTGATTTTTTCTGTCAATGTAGTTTTCTTCTAGGAATAAAAGATATCATTAATATATATTTTGCCTGAACTTCCAGACACTCAGTTACCATGTGAGGAATAAGCAACTCTGGAGAGCCCTATGCATTTTGGAATTAATGATTGAAGAGAGTTCATCTCGCTTGTGTCTGTCTCACATCCAGAGGTGGATTAACAGGGAAGCTAAGGAAGTTTAAGCTTCATGTCCCCGCCCTCACTTTGGCCTCTTCCAAGACCCTGAGGTGAGCCTTCAGAATGTTCACATGGCCATATATTTTTGTAAAATTTTTGTAACATTTGTAAAAGAGATTTTAACTGCAGTGGTTAAGACTGCTGTCCCTTTTCACGCAGACTTCCCCTCTATCCAATTCCCCTCCTGTTGGGTGGTGAGGAAATGACTGCAGGTATTTTTGGGGGTCTGGGTAAGGAGCAGTTGAGTTGGGGAAATATTAAGTATGGATTTAGTGGGATATATTTATGTGGATGGCGGTCGTTCTGGCGTAGGAACAAGTTGTAGTAATATTTCTACTGCCCACTATGTGCATTCACTCAGCACCATGACACAAAGGTGCTGGGTCAGAGACAGGATTGAGGGATGACCATGTCCTGTGGTACCTGGCACCCTGGGATGTGGGTGTGGCGGAGAAACAAGATGGAAGTGGAGCGAGGAGCTAGTCTGTGGGAAATTCTTTCCATCATCGGACTTGTAAAACCAAAGATGGAGGATTTGGTTCTCAATGAATTCTAGTCAAATTGGAAGTTCTAGCCAATCAGAAATAGTCTTGCTAATGCAGTGTGTATAATTATAAACACACTGTACATTTTTAACAAAAATTGTTTCATACAGTATTTATCAGAATTCCTATGATTAAATTTCCAGCTGAATTAACACGAAATACTGAGGGCAAAGGAAACATAAAACTCAATAATAACTACCACAGGAACGTTAATAGCAAAATGGTTAATGAGAACTGTTGATTGGAAGAGCATTTAAGATGGGTCACTATTACAGTAACTGAGAATTACAGGAAACTTGAAAGGCCTGGGATCTTATAACTCATATAAAAAAAACTTGATAGTTTTCCTAGATTCGATAATAATCTTAAAATTTTATATCATGTTTCAACAGTGAGCTGTACAGTTGCAAGAAGCTTTCTGAACCATCAACAAAAATCCAGATTTTAATATTGCCATGTTCCAGTAACTTAACATTGTTAGTGATAAAAAAAATCCTCTCTCACAAAGTCTTCTGTTGGTCTAAGTTCAAAGCAATGGCTACCTTTACTACTGAGATTTTATAACACAATAGTTGTGTAAAGTTTAAATTAGTCCATTTTTAATTACTCATCCTTTAATGAGCATTATATTCCACATGGGAGTTATGTTTGATAAACTCCCAGTTATACAGTTAACCTCAAGACACACATTGATGCAGCCACACATGTCTTTTTGAGAGTAGGTTCATCATAATGGTTCAGAATAATTTCAGTTTGCTTCAAACACAGATGTGTCTTTAACCTCTGACAATACATACCCTGCATTTAAACAGTAGCTTCTGAATAAACAGTGATAGATAGCACAGTGATTGTAAAACTGAAGAAACAACTTGAACTACTTCAATGCTAATATTCTTAGTGCAAATCAATCTCTCAACTTTGCAGTCTACTTATTGGAAGCAAAGTTTCATGTGTTTTTTCCGCATGTTAAAGAATATAGTAATGTTACTAAAAATATTAATCCATTACTTTTTTCTTTTCATACTGTAATGTATATTGTGGTTTTTAATATTTTTTTCATGAGTATATTAAGTCTAATAAAAGAAAATTTCAGTGAAAAAAAAAAACAAACCAAATGTCAATTTACCATGATAAAGACAAGACTGAATATTCTCGCTTTCTCTTCTCTGTATGGAAAAATGATTATACAAAATGTAATATGAAGAGGTAATCAAAGAGGATGCACCCTCCCCCCCAAAAAAACATTATAGAGATGTGTCAGGCAATTAACAAAAATAATTTTATTATTTTTCTGGATTTTGTAATGGTTGTGGTATTTGAAAGCTTCTTAAAATTTGTATTTTGTTTTAGTTCTTTTTTCATTCTAAATAAATATTTACTTTCAAACCTAATTTCATATTTGTAATTTGTAAAAGCCTCAGGCCCAGTAGAACCCAGATTTACTTTTGTTCTCATTCCTCCAGTAACAGCAAAGTCATTTTTAAGGCAAAATTTACAGAGAGTAAAATGCACAAATCATAATGTAGAGCTCATTGACTTCTGTTTATATAACTGTATAACCACCCATGAAGATGCAAAACATTTTCATCACCCCAGAAGAAAATTTTAATTTCTAATATATTCATGTTTAAGATGTTAATATATCCACAAAACAAGAATATTTTGCTAAGAGAAAGCAACACTTGACACAAGCAAACTCTTAGTGATAAAATTATAGTTACTAAAATTAAAAATTCAATAGGAAAACCAGAAAAAAGAAGTCACTCAGAACATCAAGCATAAAAACAATGAGATGGAAAATATGAGAGAAAAGATGAGACATAGAGGACCACCAAGGGGAACAACTCCAACAAACAGAAGTTCTAGAAGAAAGAAAATGGAAAGGAGGAAACTTTGAAAGAAATGAAAAGTTTTAGACTTGAAGAATGATCTGACTCTTCAGATTTTAGAGAGTTACTCAGTACCCAGAAAATCAATAGTTCAGAAATGCTAGTTCAGTATAATTTTTACTTGCATTTCTCTTATGAAATTTCCTTAAAATTTTGTGAAACAAATGCAATTGAAAAATTTAAAAAGAACATGTTAGAAGTGTATTTCACCTTCACTATAGATTGGTTTAAACTATTTGTACTAGATTACATTTATCCATCATCATTCATTCATACATTCAGCACTCACTTGGTACTAAGCCATGACAGTGTCAGTCTCAAAGAAAAGAACTGATTCCTACTATACATCTAACCATAGGACAGTATTATATGTGTAGAGATGTAGAGATATAAAGAAGCTGTTATCTCAGTGTTTTTCATCATCATTAAATAATGTCTTTTTAAAATAAATATAATACTTTATCCTGGACTCATTATGCTTTCTGAATCTAATTGTTCATGTACTTCATTAATTCTAGAAGATTCTAGCCATTATCTTTTGAAATATTGCCTCTCCTCATTTTCTCCATTCTGTCCTTCTATAATTCCTAGGAACTGTTTTATGGAATATTCATATTCTCTTAACCCCTTTTAAACATTTTTTTCCCTATTTTCCTAGGCTTCATTCCATATAATTTCCAAAGATCCATCTTCTAGTTCACAAATTCTCTTTTCACTTGTGTCTAACCTGTACTGTAACACATCCTTTGAGTTTTACATTTATGACTACACCTTTCTAGTTGTTTTGGGGAGCCTAATTAGTTCTTTGTTGTGTCTCTTGAATTTTGTTTAGGTTGCATGGTTTTTGCATGCATTTTGTACTTTTGAATTGTAAGCTTATTTTCAGCAGTTTGTCTGGTGGGGGTGGTGGTCCTGTGAGGCTTGGATGGAGGGCATGTCTTCAAAAGGGATTTTACATTTGCTCCTTCTAGGTACCTAAGAGGTTCTAGACCAAATTCTAAGTTAATTTCTAAGCTTGGGAGGCCACAGATCTTGTGTAAGTTGTCCATAAAGTGGGTTAGGCCTTTGTTCACATATTCTCAGGGGAGGTTCACCCACCTCCCAACCAGAGATGAGGTCAAGAAAAAGAAGCTTCCTTATTCTTCCTTATTCCTTATTCTGTGGTGGTGGTGGTAGTGGAATATTTTCTGGTTTATTCTTTCTCTGTGAGAGTATTGCACATACGTATGTGTCTGTGTGTGTGTGTGTTGCTGCTCAGTTTCATTTCTTCACGTGGCACAGGCCCAGGGCCTCAACTTCTAGGACTAAAACCCTAGCCCTATGTTTCTGAGTCTAGTGGCCACTGTTCACTAGGTCTCTCTACAGGGCAGTTGAGGGTCAATTCATAAGCTCACTGCTCTAGTTTTATGTTTCTTCTCCATTTTGCCTTCCTGGGAATTTCTTTTGAGTTCGGCTATTCATGTAAAAAATAAAAAAATATTTTGTGCGGCATTTATATGAGTTTTATAACAGGAAAGTTAGTCTGTCATAGTCTGGGAAATTAAAATTGTTATTCACGTTATTTTTAAATGGCTTTAAAACCAAACAATGATGAATTTGGACTATTTTTCAAAACCCTTCCTAAAGATTCTCATACCTACTTTGTTAGGTTGAGAATCACTACTATGTGGGAACACAGAAGAAGAGATGACTAGTTTTGACATGGTTGCTAGCGAAGTCATCAAAAAGGTGACATTTAAGTCAGATCTTGGAGGATGAGAAGTTTAGTACATTTATTTACCACCAACCATAATTCTTCAAAGTATTACACACAATGAAATTTAGAGTTAGTCTTTGTCCAACTGATTTATTGCATTTTATATATTAATAGATATATATTTAAATATACATAATATCATCAAAACTATTATTACCCCCTGATTTCTACGTCCCAGGTAAGGAAACAGGTGCTTAATCAAGAAAACGGAGACTCAGAGAGGTTAAATAACATTTTCACTTACGTAACATGTGGCATCTATGAAATGCGCCCTTCAGGGAGCTGAACTGACCAAGGGCCCCAGCAGTTGTGCTCTGAAATCCATTGCCATATTTGCATTGAACAGCATTTCCCACTGGGCTGCCCCCAGCCAGTTACTAAATACGGCAGGGATACAGCAGGAATACTAAGGCAGGCTTGTTTCTAGGAGACCCAGGACTCTTCTGGTAGCTGACTTTGGTTCAAGGACCTTCTGATGGCCTTGTTGAACCTTCCTTGGACTGAAAGGCAGCCTACAGCAAGGTTTTTACCTGACCTTCCTTCTCCTCTCTTCACTCAGGTCAGACTTGCATTGTGCTCTGATTGCTTTCCCAGCATTTTCTCTCATAGTCATTTCCCTAATAAAATCCTTGCACCTTTAATTCCATCTTGGTGTCTGTTTCTCAGAAGACCCAGACTGTCACACTAAGTTTGACCTCAAAACCCATGCTTTTACAAAAATAACTAAGTATGGATTAAGTATCTAAATGTAAGAATGACAACTATAAAACTTAGAAGAAAACACAGGCATAAATCTTCACGACCTTGGATTAGGCAACGCCTCCTTAGATATCACACTAAAAGCACAAACAACAAAAGAAAAAAACAGATTCATTAGACTTTGTCAAAATTAAAAACTTCTGTGTTTCAAAGGACAGGTTCAAGAAAGTGAAATGTTAACCCACAGAATGGAGAAAATATTTGCAAATCATATATCTGATAAGTGACTCCTACCTAGAATATATAAAGAATTCATAACTCAATAGTAAAAAGAGAAACGACAATTTAAAAATGGACAAAAATCTGAATAGACATTTCTCCCAAGAAGATGTCCAAATGGCCATTATGTACATGGAAAGATGCTTAACATCATTAGTCATCAGAGAAATGCAAATTAAAACCACAAGGAGATACCACTTCACACCCTCTAGGATATCTGTAATCAAAAAGTTGGAAAATGACAAGTGTTAGCAAGGAGGTGGAGAAATTGGAACTCTTTTACACTGTTGGTGGGAATGTAAGATGGTGTAGCTATCAATACTTTGGAACACGGTTGGTAGCTTATGAAAAAATTTAAACATAGAGTTATCAAATAACCCAGCAATTCTACTTCTTGGCATATGCCCAAGAGAAACCAAAACATATGGCCACACAGAAACTTGTACATGAACGTTTAGAGAAGCATTATTCATAATAACCAAAAAGTGGAAACAACCCAAGGCCCTATCAACTGATGAATGATATACATAATATGGTGTAGCCATACAGTGGCACGTTATTTGTCTATAAAAAGGAATGAAGTACTGATACATGCTGCAACATGGATGAACCTGGAAAACATTCTGCCAAGTGAGAGAAGCCACACACAAAGGACCACACCTTGTATGATCTCATTTATATGAAATGTCCAGAATAGTCAAATTTATAGAGACAGAAAGTAGATTAGTGGTTGCCAGGGCTTGGGGGCATGAGAGGTTAGGGGGATAGCAGCTACAGGGTATGAGGTTTCCTTTTTGGAGGGATTAAAATGTTCCACAATTAATGTGGTGATGGTTGCACAACTCTGAATATACTAAAAAACACTGAACTATACAGTCTAAGCGGGTGGATTGTATGGTATGTGAATGATATCTTAAGAAGTCTGTTACCAAAAAATCCATGCTCTTTGAATACATTATATCCCTCATTTGGCATTTACCATATATTGTCTTATAGTTTTTTTCCTAATCAAAATGTTGTTTCACACCTCCCAAATAGTGATGATGATCTCTGAATTGTAGGGTTTCTTCCAGATTAGTTTTCTTCATTATATTTTTCAGATTTTTTCCAACAAGCATTACTTTTATATATGAAAACTAGACTATACAGAAATGAAAATTCTGTGTGTCCCTTTGTGGATTCTTCTGATGCTAGTACAATTTCTTACACATAGTAGGTGCTTAGCAATGATTTATAAATATTATTGATAATGACGCTAGGCTTGAACTCTATTATGGATTTAAGTCTTTAGGTCTTTGGTAACATGTGAATTTGTTATTGGTAGCAGAGTTCAGGAAAAGCAGATGTCACCTTGTGATTATAAACCTTAAAACACTTAGAAAGTACTGAAAGAAAAAATATGCTTTAGTACGAATGCCAATTTTGATAGCAGATACTTCAGACATATGGTGGATTTAACTTTTATACTCGTTTTCAAATGGATGCAGATATGTCATTTGGGTCAGCAGGCTTCCCCTACTCCTAGTCACTGCATGCAGTGGAATCGGCCCAAAGTGGCATCTTGTGTCAGTGTGCTGCATCATTTTGCGAATTATTTTACTTTACCATGTTTCTTCATGGAGACAAGGTCATCTTCTGACTATATTTTACTAACCCTTTTCCTCTGCTTGCCTTCTTCACTCTTCTTTTTAACTTCTCCCTCTCGTCCTTTCTGGAAGGCAGGACGGGAGGGAAGCTCAGCTGGCTTGTACTGAGCAGTAATTATATGCCAGGCCCAGTTTTGGTCCTTTCACATTCAGAGATCCTGTTTGTTCCTCACAGTGATTTGCTGAAATGTTGCCATTTCAACCTCATTTGAGATGAGGAAACTGAGGCACATAGTGTAAGCAGCAGAGCCTGGACTGGGACTAGTAAGGCAGCTTGGTGTGCGGTTAAGAGCAGATCTGGCGCCAGGCTGTCTGGGCTTGAATCAGGGTTTCACTGCTCACCAGCTGTGTGACACCCCTCTCAGTCCCCAGTTTTTTCATAGGCATGGTAATAGTGTATCTTACAGGGTTGAAATAGGGAATGAGTTAGTCAATTATTTGTAATGCACTTAAAACAGTGCCTGGCACAATTCAAGTGCCATGTAAGTGTTTTAAAAGTAAATAAACTAAAGCCTGTCTGACTCCAAAGCCAGTAATAGTGGAATTTCAGGCCTGCTTTTTGTTCCATTCTCCCATTATAGCAGCAGAATTAGACAAAGGCTAAACTTGGACTCTGAACAGAAAAGAGACTTAGCTGCTGAGGCACCCACGGACTTCTTGCCCTGCCCACTGTGGTCTGGCACCCCCCCATCTCGGCTGTCTCTCCCATGCTATCATTCCCACCTGATTCTTTGCTCAGCACACTCCAGTAACGCTGGCTTTCTGTGGGTTCCATGAGCCCTTACCAAACTTACTTCTACCTCGAGGCCTTTGCACCCATCTGGAAATGTTTCTCCAGATTTTTGCATGATTAACATCTTCCTCATTCATGTCACCTCATCACATCATCTTGTCAGGAAAACCTTCCTTGATCATCATTTGGGCTCTCAGGCAAAACAGCAGGCGTGCTCACATAAAGGTGGCTGAGAAGAGTTTATTAAGAGACCATTAGCAGGGAGTGGGCAGGCCAGAAACCAGAATAGGATGGGGAAGGCTTTACACCCACTGGGCCTGGGGAAGTGGGGTGGCGCAAGAGGAGACCGGGAACCTTCAGAGAACAAGGAGAGGCCCCAGACAGAGTGGCAGCCTTGGCGGAGTGGTGCCGCCAGTCCCCCAGCCTTTTGCAGAAGAGGCAGCAAAAATACCCCCACTTCCCTCTCCTCCAGCCTGCTGACCTCCTGCCTCCCTCCCATCACCAGAAACTGGACTCACAGGCCAGCCTCCCAGGTGAAGGTGGAGAGGCAGTCCGAAGTTAGCCAATACTCTCTTCCCAGGTCATAGCCGATCCTTTCTCCTCTTTTATCTTCTTAGCATATATTACTCTCCACTATTACCTTCTTCTGTTTTACCCCATTCCCTCTAGAATGTAATTATTTTGAGGGCGGGATCTTCCAGTTCTTCCCTCCCCTTCCCTATCCTTTTTTCATCTCTGTGTCCCCAGCGCATAGTAGGTGCACAATAAAGATGAGTTAAATCAATCAACAGACTGGGACACAGGTAGCTTGCCCGCAGAGAAAGAAGTTTATAAGGGTCGTTTATCTTTTTTTTTTTTTTTCTTACAAAAAGATCAGGTGACTGGACATCCCTGGCATCGGGTCAGAGGGCTGCGCCTCTCCCCCACTTCTGCGGCCGTGAGTGGGGGACAGCAGGTGCGGGCGGCCACTGCTAGGCTGCGGCAGCGCGGGCTCCCCCGGGACGCGTGCGCCCGGCTCGCCGCGCGTCTCCCACGTGCGGCCCGACCCGCTTGCCCCTCCGCAGCCGGCGCGCCGCGGGGGCGTGCGGGGCGGCTGCCCGAGTCCCTCTCCCAGTCGCGTCGTGGGGAGGGAGGGAGACACCCAGTGCTCACTCTCGGTTATTTTTAGTTGGTGGCTGACACCCCCGCCCCGGAGGGGGTGGGTGGAGCGGGCAGAGGAGGTGGGGAGGAGGGAGCTCCTGGCGCCTCCGCGCTCGCTCCCGCGGGGACTCACGGCGCGGCCGAGCCGGGCGGCGCTGGGAACAGCTGCGGCGGCGTCCTCGGCGGCAGCGCGGCTCTCCTCCGGGATCTGCGCCGCGAGGGGGAGGGGCGGGCAGGGGAGGAGAGCGGGCGGGCGGGAAGGGGCGGGGAGCGCGCTCCTGCGGCGGCGGCGGCGGCGGCGGCGGCGGCGGCCGTCCTCATCCCGGCGGCCCAGCGCTTGAGTGGACGCGGGGCTTCGCAAATGGCTTGTGCCGCTCTCGGTCTGGAAGCTCTTCAGCCCCTGCAGCCTGAGCCGCCCCCCGAGCCCGCCTTCTCCGAGGCGCAGAAGTGGATCGAGGTAGGTGCCCGCGACTGGCGGGGGCTTTGCAGAGGCAGCCCGGAGCCACCGACCCGCACACACACTGACGACAGGTCCAGCCTCGCCTCCCCCCACTTTCTTTTGCCAGCTGCTCCGGGGCACCCGTCAGGGCCTCGAGCGAGCTGCGACCCCCTGACGCTTTGTCACTGGCGTCTCGGGTGAGGGTGGGCGCGAAGGGGGGACACTGCGGTCTAGCTGTGCGTGTGGGGGGCAGGAAGCGGTCCCCTGAGCCTCCATCCCTCCTGCCCGCCAGCCGCGCAAATCTCAGCTCCTGCCGCTTTCAGGCGCTGCCAAAGGAAGCGCAGTGCGAGCAGAAGCGCCGCAAAGCCTCATTATGCGCGAGCCCCCGGTGTCCTTGCCGACGCAGCATGTCGGGGGTCCTGCTCCCTGTCCTACCTCCACCCGTTGGCTCCCTCTCCCCGCCCTTCCCGAGCGGAGTTGTGCGTGTCTCCACGGAAGCGCATACCCACCGGAGCCTCTGGCTGTATTCCTGGCACCGGGTCAGGTGTGAGGCTGGCACAGCGCAGAGGGCCGGGGAGCCTGCAAGACCCACCTGCGAATGCGCCATCCGCAGAGACGTTGCCCAGCCATTGGCAGCTCCCACTCCATCGCAGAGGCGGTGGGACGGGCTCCCAGGTGCTGGGTACCCGGCCCCGTTGGCATATTTCACTTCTTAAATGACTCGGTGGCAGGCCAGGGAAATCACTGGAGCTCTCGGCTCAGTCCAGGAAGCGCTCGCTGGGCGATCCTGATTCTCGATGTTTATCTGTAGATGCAGCTTGGTGGCCCTGCGCTCCCGAAATCAAGTGTCTGCGGGGGTCAGGACGCTAGGAGGTTGCGAGCGGGGAAAGGTGACCCATTATGATCCGTGCAGTGAGCCTCTGTTTTGCGGCTGGCGGCCTTTCTTGAGGCTTAGTGGAAGGCGAATTTGACCATCTTTTCCTCAGGGACAGGGCAGCTCTCCCTCCCTGGTAGTTCAAAGGAAGATATGTACCGCTAAGTCATGATCCAGCAATGGTGAAGCCTGTTAGTACTCAGACTGTCACTTAGTGACACCCTTGATGCTGCTGGGGTAACAGAGCTACGATGGTACAGATTTAAATCTGCTGAGATGCCTGGAGAAACCACCCTCACTTAATGCTGCTCTAATGCTCCAGCCACAGGCCTGCACCTTACAGGGTTAACCTGCTTCATACAAGCAAGAGTGTCAGGCAGAGTTTAGAAAGATCTATTTAAAAATAGGGTTAAAGAAACAGAAGAATAAACTCGAGGCTCTATTGCTAAAAGCCCCAGTCATGTCTCTCATAATTTGATGGCTAATGAGCAGATGAGAAAAAGACCTTGGCTTTTTATTTGTGAGATGTGGCTGGCACGGCTTGGGCTGTGACAGGTGCTTTCTCTGTGCTGCATACTTGGGCTCACAGGACATACAGGAAACATTTGTAGTCACTGGCTTGGTTGAGAGTTGGAGAGCTGTGTTTTTCATGTTCTGGAACTTTAAAATTCTCAGGAGAGATTTTGGATGTGGATGGTGATGAGGGGAGGGTATAAGAGGACAGCACTCTACGGTTCTTGAAGGCAAGCGGTTTATTCCCCATTTCCTTAATTGTAAGTAACACGGGCATACATACTATACTTTAAAAAAATGTATTGTGGGATCAGTTGCACACAGGAAAGTGCACACATCTCAAGTGCACACCTCCATGAATTTTCACCTAGGTATATAGTACTCTAGCCCCCACTTAGATTACGGTCTAAAACATCTTCTTCAGCCCAGGTCACAGTCTGTTTTTAAGTGGTGGTATATTTCAAGCTAAATATTATGCAGTGCAGAATATCAGCTTTTGTCCTGGTTCCACAGGTTTAAAAACAAGAAGGGCTTCCTTAAGAAAGCAGAGCCCCATTGGGCCCTATAGACAGTTGGGCATTGTTTTTGATGCTTTACCAGATCTACCAATTTGAGAATGTGAAAGCCGTAACGGGCAGTGCGTGGCTTTAGGACGAAGCAGTCGTGGCGCTGTGCGTGTGCATTATTGAAGCGGCCTATCTCCTTTCAATCGCGGAGTTGGGTTTCACGGAAAGGAGAGCTTCCCCTCCCAGGCTGTATAAAAAGGTGTTTGCTCCGGGGAGAGATAGAGACCGTCCCTCTTCCTTCCCGGAGATTCCTCTTGAAATGTAAATGCCGCGTCTGCAAACCGGGGGAACCTAGGAGCAGTAACAGATGGTTCTGCGCGCAGTTGCCCAGTGAACAAAGATTCCTCGGCTAATATAGCAATAATGTAGTACTTAGTGCGAGCCGAGTTCCCAGGGGGACTGTTATCTCGAGACAATTGCATCTCCTTTAGGGGCCCCGTTGTCTTCGGCAACATCCTCATTGGTAGGGCTTTGTTTTTCACTTTTATTCAGTTGGTGATTAAATTTCCCACAGCCTTTTTTTTTTTTTCCTTTTTCTTTTGAGTAGTCAGGAATTTCGCCCTTTCAGAAAAATGTTCCCTTGGGTGCAGCAGGTTAATAAACAAACTTTGCAGTTTTTCTCTCCTCTTCAGTCCCTGGTCTTCGTTGAGTCATGGATTGGTGAGAAAACTGTTCATTCTTAATAAAGGCTCAGGGAACAAGCTCCAGGAGATAACTTGTTAGTGAGGAATTTCTCTCGGCCTGCAGTCTTGGCTGTTTGAGGGCTGTGTTACTGGGCAGGAAACTGTGGCCTGGGAACCATGCCCCCATCTCACCCCACCCCCAGCTTCTGCCTTGGCTGGCAAAGGTGAAAGCCCTGACGGAGGTCACAGGCCAGGTGGGAACAGTTCCATAACACTTCCAGCGACTTTTTATAGCCGTCGGAGCAGGCTACGTGTCTTAATGTGGCTTTGGGGAGACTCCTGAAGGAAACAGCAAACTTCACATATTAACTCTGGCTACCAGCAGGCAGGGGCCTAATTTCCTTCCACATTCCTTTTCTAGAAGGCCTCCCAAAGCAAAGGGGCAGTGAGTGCAGCACAGCGGTTAGAGGTCAGGCTTTGGGGCTGGGCAGCCTGGGTTGGAATCCCAGGTGTATTGCCTTCTAGCTGTGTGACATTGGACAGGCTGTGTTTCCTCTTCTTTTGGTTCTAAATAGTTTCTTTGAAAGCTAGCGCTAGTCGTTAACAACAACAAAAATAACAAAGAGATATTGTTCAAAGCATCTGTAAAACAGGGGTACTAATAGTAGCTTACCTACCTCGAAGGAGTGCTGTGAGAATGAAATAAGTTAATACATTTAAGATGCTTAGAACAGTACGCAGCATTTAGGATGTGCCGGTTAAGTAGTGGTCATTATTATTATTACCATTATATTACTACTGCTATTAATATCACTACTACCATTACTACTATAGTACTGCTACTATTACCACTGCTATCTTTATTAATACTGTTATTGCTATTATTGCTGTTGTTTCTATTGTTGTTAATAACAACTACAGCTGATTTTGGAAGAAAATCTTCAGAACCCTGAGTTTTTTAGTGTAAAAAATATAATTCAGTTGTCTACTGACCTAATTCTATTGTCTTACCTCATTAGCTTCAGATACCTGGACTAGAAGTTAAGTAGGTGTCGTGTGTTACTCTGACTTGAGTTAAAAGAGATTTAGGCATCAGAGGAAAACCAGTAATACCAACTGATAAGATGATCCTGATGGTCCATTAAGGTTTAGAAAATTATTCCTCAATACTGGGTTGACGATTTAAGTTTAACGCATAGTCTTTGTTAACCAAACTCCAAGCAGAATGCTCAATTCCTCTCTTCTTGCACACAATCCAACATTAAATTGTTAAACAAATGGTGGTTGTCTGAATATTCAACTCCAGTGTAGCAGTGTTTTGTTCATTGACACTGTCAACTCCCTGTAGAAGAAGAAGTCCCGCATTTATTTTCCTTCCTCCTTCCTCCCTTCTTTTTCCTCTTTCCCTCCCCCGCCGCCCCCCTGTGATGGTAGTTATTGAGTTACAAGACTATGTTAGCAGGTAGATGATTCTAATTTTCTTGGTCTCCCCCCTCCCCTTTGCTTCTCCACCCACAAGAGTGTTTATCTGTTCTAATCTGTAGTTCTTCTCTGCAATGCCAAACACTTTCTGGAGAAACAGATGTCGCTTCAACTCAGTTTCAGTTGTGATTTGGAGCAAGTTGCCAGGGCTTTAGGGAGGGGTTGGAAATTTCAACCCAACTCAGCCTTACTTCTCAACTTGAGACGTTTCTGGACTCCTTTAACTTTAATCATAGCATGCCTGTGGGGCTTGGTGCTGCATATAATCTCATTTGTGACCTAATCCGTATTTCACATGAGTGGGAACTAGTACTGGGAGAGATCAGTTCATCATTTTGGGTCATCTCCCCCCCGCCGTCCTGCTCACATATAATTGTTTTCTTATTCAACTGGGACCTGCTTTTGAAGATTAAAAGCACCGAGTGTACCTTAGCTCTCCAAGGCTGAAAGCTGTTGTATTGTTTGGCAGTTGGGGGAATTTATCTGTAGCCTTTGAGAGAATGTAGCATTTGGTGGCCAGGAACATACGACATTTGCGATGTAATGATGAATGAACATGTGCCATGAGTTATATAGTCATTCTAATTCTCCTTCTCTGTCAGGACTTGATGACTCTTACATCATTTTACTACAACAAAGATTTAACTTTGCATATGGTTCTCTACTCTGCATGGAGAGCTAGGGAAGAGGAAGAAAAACTTTTCTGGCTGGCTCAAGAAAGGAGTGGTGGTCTGAATAGATATGGAAATGAGAGCAGGCAGCATCATTCTCACAGTGACATTTAAATAGTCTAGCTTGTTTGTATACAAGGGCTGCTATGACACAATGCTGTCACGTGGTAGGAGAACAGTGAGGTCCCACAGATTTGGGGAAAGGGGAAGTGGAGTGGGAGGTGGGGCTGGCTCTTCTGGCCCCAGCATCTCCCTGGAAACCAAGTTTGCATCAGGCAAGCTCCAAATGAGCAGACTGAGCTCTGGCCACCAAGAGGGCGGTAGAGTGGGGTGTGCGTCCCCAGCAACTGGATCTCTGGGTCCCCGGCTCTCTATTGATGGATGACAATGGAGCCGTGATGTGGACATCTGGCCGGTGATTCTGTGAGTGGCAGTTGGTGCTAGGTGGGACCAGGCGGCTCCTGGAAATTGGCCTGGAAACTTCTCTTTTTGCTTTGGACTATCCTGAAACTTAAAAGTGTCATAGCTAGGGGTAACATGATAATGATAAGGATGGTGATGAAACCAGTGCTCGTGATGATAATAGCTGATATTTATTGAGTACTTACTACGTGTCAGGCACAGGGTGAAAAACTCATTCATCCCTTATAAGTAAGTACTGTTATTATCCCCATTTACAGGTGAGAAAACATCTTCCCCAAAGTCACAAGTAAGTGGCAAAACTAGGACTTTAATTGAAAGCATCCTTTCTTAACTTCTACAAATATATGTACCCAGATATCCAAAATTTACAGCTGAAGACATTGTGGCTTCCAGGAATTAGGAGACTTGCTCAGGGTCACCTAGTCAGGAAGTGCTGGTTAGAGTCAGTATTCGAAACCCAGGCTGTCTAACTTGGAAGCCCTTGTTATCTTTTAAAAATTTTTTAAAATTTTTATTGAAATATAGTTGATTTACAATGTTGTATTTGTTTCAGGTGTACAGTAAAGTGATTCAGTTATACATATATATATATATATAAACATATATATATATATATTTTACATCCTCTTCCATTATAGGTTTTTACAAGATATTGAGTATAGTTCCCCGTGCTATACAGTAGGTCCTTGTTGGTTATCTATTTTAAACATAGTAGTGTGTATATTTTCATCCCAAACTCCTAACTTATCCCTCTTCCCCCCTTCCTTTTGGTAACCATAAGTTTGTTTTCTATGTCTGTGAGTCTATTTCTGTTTTGTAAATAAGTTCATTTGTATCCTTTTATTAGATTCCACATATAAGTGATATCATATGATATTTGTCTTTCTCTGACTTACTTCACTTAGTATACAATCTCTAGGTCCATCCATGTTGCTGCAGATGGCATTATTTCCTTTTTTATGGCTGAGTAATATTTCATTGTATATATGCACCACATCTTCTTTATTTATTCATCTGTTGATGGACATTTAGCTTGCTTCCATGTCTTGACTATCGTAAACAGTGCTTCTATGAACATTGGGGTGCATGTGTCTTTTCGAATTATGTTTTTCTCCAGATGTATATCCAGGAGTGGGATTGCAGGATCATACCTATGTGTGAAAATTTCTGTAAGGACTGAGCTTTCTGTCCCTCTGACTGTGCAGAGGTTCCCCCCACCCCTGCCTTTTTTCTGAGACATGATGTGGATTTCAGAAGCTATGGCTCCCTAGTTTGTTTTTCTTCACAGTTGGTACCTTTCTGCTGCCAGGACTGAGGGGCTGTCCTCACTGGGACAGACCTTACATTGGGTGGGGGAGGGGCGGGACACCAGGTAGGTGGTGCTCCCAAGGCCCTCAGGCTCTGCACCTTTGCTGGCTGCCTTCACACCTCACTTTGCTAAGGCGGAACTGGGCAATGGCATTGTCTGTAGTACAGAGTTGCTAGAATCCGGTTTCTGTCTCCTGTTGTTACAGCTCCCAGTCACTCCATTGAAGTTTTATTAGGGCAAATGGCCAATAAGTAAGTAATTAGTTTAAAAAATTTTTAAAAAGCTTGCTGATTCCTTAACATACGATTATTTAAGGGGACAGATATTCTAGAATATTTTATGTTTATGATATTAGGGACTATGGCTCTCTTGTTACAGTTTAACCTCCAATGGCCGTTCCATATGGGGATGCATAAATGCATAGTCCATGTGTGCTTTAGTATTTTCTAATGGAGAAGTTGAGTAGCTGTATTATTCCATACTTTACCTTCCCCAGAGAGTTTGAGTAAAGACCTACTACCTGTGTGATCTTGTGCTCCAAAACACAAAAGGCTATGTGTGCAAAGGGCTGTCTCTTCCCCATGCTGATGTGTTTAAGCGCTGTCGGCACATCTGTCTGAGGCCTTTGCCACAGCTCCTTCACTCTTACCTGAGAGTTCTCCTGTTTGGACAGGAGCTCACCTGGGAACAGTTTTGTTGTTGAGTTCAGCCAGAGGCAGATCCTTCCAAGAGAGGAGATTGATGGCCTCTCCTGCAGGTATCCCGGTCCCATCCTGAAGAACTGAAGGGTCTAAACAAAGTAGCTCTGTGACGTCTGGGAATCTTGGCTATAGTCAGCATCCCTGTCACCTACATTCCAGTCTAACCCTAGTCATTTCGGCCTTTATTTTCATGGTTAAGGACTGAATCGCTTAACACTGGTTGATTTTTTTTTCTACTTTAATAGCGATATCGAAACTTTTTTTTTTTTTTAACATTGGTGGATTTTTGACTAAACTACTTTCATTGGAGCTAGATTTTTAAATTTTTTGAAGCCCAGTTCACTCTTCCGTTATTTAGAAAACTGTGCAATACAATTGTATAATATTTCCCCTCATTTGTTCCTAAGGATGTGTGTGTGTTTACTTTTGAAGCAAAAGAAAGGTATCAGATAGGATCTTTTTGTTGGGGGGAGGGTAGAGTGGGAAAAAGAAGGACTTCAGTGCAGGCAAATGAGGAAAGGAAAGGATAACAGAACTTTATTTTTAAGTAATTGAGAAATATAAAAATAGCCTAAATTAGAGGGTTACTAGAAGGTACAGGAAAAAAAATAGTCCTTGAAAAAAAAATAGTCCTTATAAAAAGACTGATGGAATATTGGAAAGACTTCTGCCTGGACACGGGGACATGTTATATCTCTCTTTGCAAAGAAGAATGATGTCATGGAGTTCAGCTCTGCCGTGGTAAAATTCCATGTTTGCAGTGTTGAAAACAATAATCCCAAAGAGATGCCCTCATGTAGCTAACCCTGATGGGGTTGCCATCGAATCTCAGGGAATTATCTTTGGCATAAGGGGAAAAAAACAAGGTGACGTAGTCATAAAACATGCACCTAAGGAATATCTTGGCTGACACCTTTTCTCACTAAACTTATACTATCAGCAAAACTGTATCCTTTTATTTATGCTGGGACCTTAAGGATAAAATATTGGTTAGGCTGAGAAAGCTCCATGTTTCCACGGCTCTGCATTCTGACTGTGACAGTTACAGCCATTGTAGGAGGCAGCTCGGCCTCCTGGTCAACCTTAGAAGTTAGGGATGTACCCCACCCTTCTATTCCTAAATAGCCCATTCGGAGACCATGTGAGAATAGACCTACACTTGTTTTTGTTTTTTATAAAAGTGAAGGGCTTTTTTAAATGTTTACATCCCAGTACTGTTATAAAAAAGTCCTCAGCCTTATTTTTTACCAAGTGGGACACTAAGTGAGGAATTGAAGTTATTTATTGTGGAGTAGACGGCTCTTTTCCTCTCCTAAGAAATATTTTAAAAAATGATATTCAAACAATTATTTTATTCTAATGGGAAACTGAATGAAGGCTAGGATAGGCTCAGTCAAATGGTTTAAGATACGAAAATAATTATTTGGGATGCTTGGCTGTCACTCACTTATAAGTTCACTTCAGCATAAACACTAAAAATAAGCATTAATGGTGAAAATAAGCATTAATGTGTGAAAGTGTTTTAAACAAATTTTAATATTCATTACCTGAAAAGTGTTAACTAAGCTCCAACCATATACCAGGCATAGTGCTGAGAACCAAGGTTAGGTGGCGAACAAAATAAACATGATTCCTGCCTACAGGAAATGCACAGTGTAGTTGTGGTGTGTGTGGGGTAGAGCTTAAACAATAAATTCATAATAACAAATTGGGATAATTGCTATGACAACAAAGAATGGGGGACTTAAGAGAAAAGGACTTTAAGCAGACAAGGACTCATAGTGAAAGTAATATTTAAGCTGAGGCCAGAGAAGGGTGCTGAGCAAGGGAATTAGACTGATGCTAATTTATTGAGATAAGAGCTTGTGTGTACACACAACACATGCTTTTATGCTCTTATAGTTTTCCAGGTGTGTATGTAGGGGAGGGGGCGGAGAAGGGAGCTGAGTCAGAAATTCTCAAATATTCTTGCCGGCCACTCAGAGTGGGGTTTGCATGATGGTCTACATACCACTTAGGACCAAGGCACAATAAATCAAGAGACCCTCTTCTCGGAGAAATGGCAGAGAAGACTTCGGGATTTACATTTAAGCTTGGACTCTGGGATTAAAATTCTTACACAGAATAGGGGCTGTAGACGCTGCATTCCACTCTGAAGTGAGAAGGGACTGCAAGAAACCTGCCTACTTTTCAGTGAGTAAGCAGAGCAATTTTGTGTGAGACTTCGGGTGGTGACCCACAGGTGTCCTTTGATTTGGGAACTTGTCTCCCAAATTCCTCTGAAAGAAGGTGCTTTATAAACTAATAAAGTCACATGTCATCTGGGAGCCCCAGAAATTGTAAACTCTGTGACTTAGGTTTCTTTTACCACTAGATCCCCTCCCTCATCATCCAGCGTGGCAGCTAGAGATTCATCATCACGTCACCTTTCCAGGAAACAAGATAGAGGAAGGGAAAATGAAGAATGCGTCTTTTCCTTATAAGATGTCTTTTAGAAAAGTCTTCCTGACACTTCTGGTTCCATTTTATTGCCCAGAATTTCAGTAACATAGCCACCCCTGATTGCAGGGGAGGGTGTAATGTTTCCATGTAATAATCTGGGTTCTATTCCTTAGGAGAAAGGGGAGAATGGTGGTTGAGGTAGGGGCACCCTGGAGTGCCCCTTCTCCACTTCTCCAGGGACAAATCCTTCCAGACAGGGCTTACATATGACTGCCTCTGAGGCAGACTCGCTGATTCCTTTAAGCCCACTAATCCTTCTCTGTGCACACCTGACATTTAGAATTCACCTCTGTTAGAAAATTGTCATATTTCATTGTAATGAATATATCGTTGCTTGGGACCTGCCTACTTTGATAAACCCCGTGGCCAAGGTCTGGGTTCTTAGTGATCGTCCCACTCCTCTTCAGTTTATTCACTTTGCTCCCCATTAGGGCCTCAGAGCCATATTCCCCACTGCCCGAGAGATTTCTCAGTGAGCTTGTGCCCAGCTACGATTGCCTGATTGGCACTTGGACTCTGCCGTGGCAGAGAAAATAGACTCTGTTGCTGCCCTGACAGGAAGCAAATTTTTTTTTTTTTAAAGACTGATTAAAAAAAGCAGTTTACCCAGTAGTTGCCTGGAGACAGTCAGTGATTGGACACTTGGAAAGTGATTCCACTCTTGGCTCTTAGGTAGGTGATATCAGTTGAAGGAATTATTTAGGAGGCCACCCTTCCCCTCAGGTTGGACTGGTGCAGGGCTCACTGCACTTGGCATTTCTGTCTGCAGGGCTGGAGAGCAGACATCTCCTTTCTTTAAATAAACATGCTCCCCAGCATTCTGCCCCGGGACTCTCACCCCCTCTTTCTCTCCCCACCTCAGCCAATCAGTCAGGCTCCTCTCTCTCCCCTGTTGTAGGATCTAGCTAAAGAAAAAGCACGGAGGAATTTTATTGTAGTGGTCATCTGTATGAGTTCTTATTAGATAGGTATTTTTAAAAGGACAATACCCCGTAAAAACTAATGACCAGCAGCTGGTATTAATAAGTGACTATGGCTATGACCATTCATTGTCGTGACCCAATGGAAACACTGAGAACTGGCATCCTCTCTGCCTTTCCTACAGAAAATTAAAAAAGGAGCTTGTGGAGCTGAATGTTATCAACCAACAGATGTGGTTGCCGCCTGTTTCCTCAGGAACCTTGCAAGATGTCATAAATAGGAGGGGTGGGTGACAAGTGGAAGCCTGATTCATCATGTTGCAAGAGTTGACGGAATGTGATAATGTAGTGATAAGGTAGCTAGTTCAGTGACAAATAAAAATAATAATAGTTAACACACTTATAGAGCACTTATCTTGTGGCATTGCTAGTCCAGGTGCTTGAGTTACTATATAATGCAATGTAATGTAATGTAATATAATAACCTAGCACTGTGCCCAGCAGATAAGGTGCTTCTCAGGTAAGCACCATTTTATGCCCATTTTCTCAATACATGATGGGAAAACTGGAGTACAGAAATGTTAATTGATCTGCCTGAAGTCACATAGTTAATAAGTGGCAGAGCTGGGATTTGAATACAGGCAGTTTTGTTCCAGAGCTTGAGCTTGGGCTGGTGACTGCTATGCTCTAGAAGGAAAAGCAAAACTTCTAAAAGGATCATGATCCCAACTATCTAAGCAAGCAGGTGACCTGCCTTCCCTCTGGCTTCCTCTTTCCCGTAGCAGCTGTTTAGTGGGCATCTTCTGTGTGCATGGTACTGTTAGTTGCTAGGAAACAGTTCCATCTCTGTGATTCCTGAGCACATTTTGTGGAACTGGAGCCCTTTCATTGCTTTTAAAAAGATAAATTTTGGCAGGCGAATGGTTACAACTATGATGAAAAACCATTACAGGAGCAGAATAAACCATAACCGATGGGTGGAACTATTTTTACTTCCTTTCTCTTCACCAGTCTCTTTCCCTCTGGTTGAAACCTGGCTCACCATCTGTGTTCAAGTAGTCCTGGAACAGAAATTATTATTAACAGGAGGAAGAAAAGCATGTGTAGTTAGTGTGTGTTCCTGCTGGCTGCTCTACATTTGTCATCCTATTTAGTCCTTGTGTAACACATATCTGTGGCCCACCGAACCAGTTCAAGGGTCTTTACTGTGCCTGTTCCAGTAAGTTTTAGTCATGTTAAGACTGGCAGGCAAGTTGGTCAGGACTCTGATCCGATGTGGCTCCAGGGCCCTTAAATGATGCCCCTCGCAATGATACTTCTCTTGGCTCACACATCTGGTACCTCCTGGTCGCAGCTCCACTCAGACCCCTTACCCGGCGTGGACCCCTGGTGTTCTGAGCAAATACAGTTGGCTCTGCTATAATTTATGTTTCCGTAGTGTGAATTATCTCATATGCAGTTGAGAAATAGGGTGTGATGCTTTTAAGATGCAAGTTGCAGTGGTTTGTATGAGATTTTTCTTAGCACCTTAGTATTTTGCATCACCAATTAGCAGTAATTGAAAGCAAAGGAGGCTAGTGGAAGTGAACGGGGGGAGGCGATGGCACCTTGTTCTTGCTCTGGGCTCCATTTGGCTTTGCACTTATTAAAAATTCTGATTTCCCCAGATATTTGTGTGTTTTATCTTATCTCCATAACGCAGCAGCTTCAGTCTTTCCTCACATGCTTTCCATACTGCTCCCTTGCCCCACCCCACCTTTTTGGTAAAATTCCCGTATTTATTCTATAATAGGAAATAGAAAACATCTTTTTATCTGTGCTAGTAATTCTCAGTTTCTTATTGTTTCTGTTAGTGTTCTGGTTACAAAGTTGAATGGGATTTGAGCCTTCTGCCCAACTCTAAATTTTCCATTAAGCCCTGTTATATTTTAGTGTTTGATTTTGCAAAATATGAGGTTTTTGGTTGTTTGTCTTACTTTGGGACATTATTGATTCATTTTTAGGAATGTGCGTTGTTGTTTTATAGTAGAAATACTTGGATCTTAATGTCTGTGCAGACTTACTGACTCTCACTCACAGGCTCACACACACACAGATGTATAAAACAACAGCGGGAAGATTCCTGATGCTGGAATTGAGGATCTTGGGTCCTAAGGAAACATTTTTAGGAACTTCACATTTCCTATCTACTGTCAGATGACCTTGGACAACATTCCTCAGAGAAGCTCCTACTGATTTTGGAGAGGTGGTGGAATAGTGCATTTTTTTTCCTGAGGCATTTTTCTTTGGGATTTTATGCCTTGGTAGTACTTAGAGCAGTGTCCTTCTCCCCAAGGGAGCCTATGAGAATTATTTGTTGTGGGTGAGAAGCTCTTGGAAATGAGGCGAGTTGGAAATGAGGAAACTGAGACTTGAGGGTAAGTGTAGGTGGTTTGTCCGGAGGGTTGTTGGCTTCTAGGCTGTGACTCGTGTGGCCTTCCTGAGCCAGTATATACATATTGGCAACTTGTCTCAGTTTGGGACATTATTCGTTCATTCATTATATATTTATTGAGCATATCCTAAGAACTCAGGAGCAGATGAGACAAACGTGGTCCCTGCCCTTGTGAAGTTACACTCTTCCAGGAGAGACAGACCCTGAACACAGAATTCTGTGTGTGTGTGATGCACATTCAGAGCCGGTTGTGTAGACATGGAGAGGGTTGGGCCTCATTTGGTCTGTGGGGCCTCAGGCAGCCTCTCTGAGGAAGTGCTGTCTAAGCTGAGACCCAAAGAATGAGCAGGGACTGGCCAGACAAAAGAGAGCAAGAAATTGTGTTCCAGGTGGAGGCTGAGGGGTGTGTGAAGACTCCAAAGAAAGCGTTGGAGGAGCCCAGTGAGGTGGGTGTGTTGGAAGTCAGGGCGAGGGAGGTTCGGGATGAAGCTGGAAGGCGGGGTGGAGGGAGGGCTGCTCAGCCTGGTGCAGGAGGTGGGAGTCCTCAGGGCTGTCTGGCCCTAGCCTGGGGCCATGGCTGGCTCTCTCTTGGACGACAGGGACCAGATTTTCTCCACACTTCCTCAAATTATCATAGTTCATGATAATAATTTGTGAGGGCTTGGGACTTCCCTGGTGGCGCAGTGGTTAAGAATCTGCCTGCCAATGCAGGGGACACGGGTTAGAGCCCTGGTCCGGGAAGATCCCACATGCCGCGGAGCAACTCAGCCCGTGTGCCACAACTGCTGAGCCTGCGTTCTAGGGCCCGTGTGCTACAATTACTGAGCCCACACGCTGCAACTACTGAAGCCCACGCACCTAGAGCCCGTGCTCTGCAACAGGAGAAGCCACCACAATGAGAAGCCCGCGCAATGAAGAGTAGCCCCGGCTCGCCGCAACTAGAGAAAGCCCGTGCACAGCAACAAAGACCCAACACAGCCAAAAATAAATAAATTAAATAAATAAATTAAAAAATAGTAATAATTTATGAGGGTGTATCGCCTATGGCCCTATTCTAAGCATTTAACTTCTCAACCATCGTGTGAGCTAGGGGCAAACTTTTATTACTCCCATTTTACAGAGAAATAAGTAAATAGTCGAAGGTCACACAGTCATTAGGTGGTGGAGCTGATCTTCAAACCCAGGCAGTCTGGCTGCTTTACCTCTGCTAGTAACCACCATGCTGTGGGATGTGATACAGGCTTGTCACCAAGGGCAACCTTGAAGGATATTGGTGATGGGGGGTGGGGGGCAGTAGTGAAGAGGTGGGGTGAGGTGGAGATGGGGATGATGCCCCAGGATGCTGGAAGCCTGTGTTGGCTTTAGAAATGTTTTCAGTATTTTTAAAGAAACTCCCCAAATGAATCTCTTTACCCAATACACTGCTTGACAGTTGCTGCTACCTGGAAAAGAGAGTGATTTTATCCAGATGAGACCCTAGGCATCTCTCTAACCCTAGATTCTAATGCATATGTCATGGTCTTGGTTCCCAAGTGGCCTGATGGACCCTGGGGTTGCTCTGACATAATAAACCACTGACTTTTAACTTGCATCAAGAGTTGTGAATTGTATAATGTGTTAAAAATTTTTTTTTTATTCATTTGGCTTTTATTTGAGTGTGTTTAGTAATTTTTTTCATTCAAACATTCTTTTGTGTGTTTTAGTTAGTATTCTGATGGTTGCAACAAACAGAAATCCAACCTAAACTGGCTTTAGAAAAAGGATGGTGTATTGGCCTATTGACAGTCTGGAGGTAGATTCCTACTTCAGATGAGGCTGACTCAGCAGCTCAATGGTATCAGTAAGGACAAGGATTCTCTCAGCCTTTCAACTGTGCTGTACATTGCATGGCTTTCTGCTCTGGCTTTATGTAATATATCCATGCCTGCCCTACACCATTCCAGAAAGTCCAGGCTTTTCCATTTGAGGACTTGGTGGGACAAGAGCAATTCCAGTCCTCATATTCTCTTTACACCCTCTGGCCACAGAAAGGAGACACAGCCCTCTTTCATGATCACCAGGGGAGTGGATCAGTTGGTTAGCTGAAGTCAGTCGGGGTCCACCCTGGTCCATCCCTACCACTGGCTGCTACCCAACAGTGAAGTGGTGAATTCCCTAAAGGAAAACCTAGGAGAAGTAGATGATGATGAGATCACCAATAAACGTTACCAGTATTTTAATTAAAATGCGATAATATATAGGAATGCATACGTGGGTGGCAAGACTATAGAGAAAAACAAGGAAATAGTTAAAAAACTGAGAACAATAGCTATTTCTTGGAGGTGAGTTTGGGATTATAATCTAAGATTCGTTAAAAAAGGCATTAATAGATTGTTTCATTCCTATTTTTAGAAGATTAGAAAAGGGTCGGTTTTAGAGATATCACTGAGTGTCAGGGGCCCAACCCAGCACTTAAGTGGTTCTACTAGGTGTAAAAGTGTGATTGAGTGAATCAGATTGACTTTGAAGTGTTGATTAAAAAGTAATGTAACTCACACAACTTAATAGCAAAACCACAAACAACCTGATTAAAAAATAGGCAGAGGAACTGAATAGACTTTTTTCCAAAGAGGACATACAGATGGCCAACAAGTACATGAAAAGGTGCTCAACATCACTAATCATCAGGGAAATGCAAATCAAAACCACAACGAGATATCACCTCACGCTTGTTAGAATGGCTATCCTCAAAAAGACAATAAATAACAACTGTTGGTGAGGACGTGTAGAAGAGGGAACCCTTATGCACTGTGGGTGAGCATGTAAATTGGTGCAGCAACTATGGAAAACAGTATGGTGGTTCCTCAAAAAATTAAAAGTAGAACTACCATATGATTCAGCAATTCCACTTCTGGGTATTTTTCCAAAGAGAACAAAAACACTAATTCAAAAAATATATGTATCTGTGTGTTCATCACAGCATTATTTACAATAGCCAAGATATGGAAACAACATAAGTGTCCATCAACAGATGAATGGATAAAGAAGATGTCATACGCGCGTGCGCGCGCACACACACACACACACACACACAGTTGAATGCTACTTAGCCATAAAAAAGATCTCACCATTTGTGATAACATGAATGGATCTTGAAGGCATTATGCTAAGTGAAATAAGTCAGACAGAGAGAGACAAATATTGTATGATCTCACTTATATGTGGAATCTTTATTAAAAAAAGTTGAACTTGTGAAAACAGAGAGTAGAAAAGTGGTTGCCAGGAGGTGAGGGTGGGGGAAATAGGAAGAGGTTAGCAAAAGGATACAAACTTTCAGGCATAAGATGAATAAAGTCTGAAGATCTAATGTATAACATGGTGACTGTAGTCGATGATACTGTGTAATTGAAATTTGCTAAGAGAGTAGAACTTAATGTTCTCACCAAAAAAAAAAAAATCCCATATATATGTGTGTATATATACACACACACACACATATATATAAACAAATATATAAATAAATATATGAGGTAACAGAATGTGTTATGTAATACACACACACACACACACACACACACATATATATATATAAACAAATATATAAATATATGAGGTAACGGAATGTGTTAACTAGGTGGGAGGAATCCTTTCACAATATATATACATATCTGTATCAAATCATCACAACGTACATTTTAAATATCTTATAATTTTATTTGTCAATTATATTTCAATAAAACTGAAAAAAATAACATAAAAAGGTCCAAACTGGGTACTTCAATTCTCCTTTTTTCTCAATATATATTGACCTTTTTACTGAATTATAAAAGAGCAGCTTTTAAAAAATGTTAGAAATGAAAGTATCCAATACCAGAATCTGATTTGTTTTCCTCATTAAATTTCATATTCCTCAGGTAAGGATGTGTTTTGTGGAGGCTGAAGCCTAGAAATAGCAAAACCGCACAGTTGCTGTTTGCTGGAGAATGCTCGGCCCTGTGCCTGTGCACTCCCCAGGCATGTGGGCCTTCTAAAAGTGGGTACGGCGGCTGTCACCCACTGATCCTCTGGCTGAGTGACCCAGATTGGCACAGCGCAGCTGGATCCTATGCAGAGCCTGTATGGGAAAGAGGAGGGTAAACATAAAAACCGGTTGGACAGTTTAGGCGGAGTCAGGGTACTTGAAAGCTCACTGGTAGCTTTGCCAGTCCTTGGTCAGATTTTCACTTTTTTTTTTAAGGGCTAGTACTGGTTACAGGGACAGTTTCCTAGGTTTCGTAAATGGTAAAATAATTTCATACAGCACAGCAAAACACAGTCTAAGTTGCTTTTTTCTATATGTAGAAAATATGTTTTTTGAGTTTAGAATATTTTGCCTATGAGTTTCTTATTTATCCCACTATTCAACATTCAAGTCTTTAATAAAACTTTTTTTCCAAAGGCATCTCTTTAATGGAATTACTCTCTGAAATAAGACCTCTCTCTCTTTGATAATAGAGTGAAATGAGCTTGTCATTATAGGGTGTTTAAAAAAACAGTTTTCTTTGTTATAAAAAGAAAGAGTAACAGTGTTTAAGTATGGTGTCAATTATCTAATGAGAATAGTTTTTCAATCCTGTCATTTTTTGGATTTTGAAATTTCTGTTTTAAAGTGCGGATTTGCTAATTTTTGAAGCTCTGGTCCTTATTAGTGGAAATTTCGAGATTTTTATTTTTGGCATTTGACCAATATATTTTGTTAAAGTGCAAAAGCAAATTCTGTGTCACGTTTTCCTCACTTACTGATAGCTTTGAAGCATGTGACAATTTTTTTCCTCCTGAATGCTTTGTGTCTTTTAGTGTAAGCATCTGTCTGTGATCTGTAGATTGAAAATTAAATCCCCAAATGGACTTTGCCTTGCAATAGCAATATAGAAGAATATTAAGTATTGATATTTAAAATATATGGTGATATATGGAGAATGTGAGTATAAATTATTTTTAAAATAAAATTTAAAAAAAATCTCAAAATGCCCTTTTGGAGACACATCTTTTTAATGCAATGTTTATATCATTAATGCTAGTTTGGAACAAGAGTTCTAAGAATTTTCTTACATATCATTTATTAAGTTACTCATTATTTTGAAATCTACTAAGAGACTAATAATGCCTATTGATATCTTTTGGCGGTGATAGAAATATTCTAGAATTAGACAGTGGTGATGTTTGCCCATTTATTTATAGTACTTAGTGGAAATACTAAAATATTCTGAATTAGACATCTAAAAGAGTGAGTTTTATGTTAAAAAATCTATTAAGAGCTCTTAATGTTGTTATAACTATTCTCAAGATGTGTAAAAAACACGTGAAATTAAGGTATATATTAATTAACGCTTGGTACAGCAGTGCAGTGTGACACACCACCCACTAAAACTCACAGCAGCAGATAGCAATCTTTTTTGGCTCAAGGTTCCAGTGGTCTGCTGGAGCAGTTCTGCTTCAAGCTCTGGGTTCGCTGCACTTGGGTCAAGACTGTGGGTTGTGTTCAGATCTGCTTCATGTGTGTTTGTTCTCCTTGGACCAGAGGCTACCTGGGAGATGTCTTCATGGCAGATGAATGACAGGTGCACCAGGGCCCAGCCAAATCATGCAATGGATTTAAATTCTCCACTTGCATCACATCTACTCACATTCCACTGCCAAAGCAAGTGATGTGGCCAAGTCAGTGAGACAGGGAAAGACATTTTGCTCACAGTAGGAGGGGAGGGGAGTGAATATTCTTCAAACAATACTCCAGTCTATCACAAAGTGTTTGTGGTTCCTCGTAGCCACAAAGGGAGAAGAGAACATTTCTCCCTGGGTAGGGATCAGTATCTTTGAGGAGATGGGCATTGGGTTGAGTCTTGATAAATGAGCAAGTGTTGTCAGTTGGATGGGGAAGGTAAGGGTGAGGAGAGATGAGAGCAAGTGTTGGAGAAGGGCCTTCTAGATCATGAGAGCAGCTTGAGCAGAGAGATGGAGATTTGCAGGAGCAGGGTATGTTTAGGAAGCAGCAGGGCCAGAGTATAGCATTTGGAAAGGGCTGCTGGGAGAAAAGACTGGGTCCTATCAATGAAGACCTTGTGCACCATGCCTTAGGGTTTGGTGTTGGAACTAAAAGGGCTGGGCTATGGAATCAGACAGCCTGCGTTCAAAACTTCACCCTTCCATTTACTAGCTCTGTGACTGTGGGGAACTTACTTAGCATCTCTGTGCCTTAGTTCATCGTCTGTAGAATGGTAAGACTATTCTCAGTGTCTACCTCATGAACTGTTAGGATCAAAAAGTTAACACACAGAAGGCCCCTATAAAAGTACTTGACATATATCAAGTGCTTAATAGGTGTTGGCAGCTATTAGTATTTTTATTTTTTAATTTTTTTAAAATTTATTTTATTTATTTTCATTGCACCAGGTCTGTGTTGCTGCAGGCAGGTTCTTTAGTTTCGGCCAGTGGGCTCCTTAGTTGCAGCTCGTGGGCTTCTTGGTTGTGGCTCGTGGGCTCCTTAGTTGTGGCATGCATGTGGGATCTAGTTCCCTGACCAGGGATCGAACCCCCATCTCCTGCAGTGGAAGACAGATTCTTAACCACTGCGCCACCATGGAAGTCCCAGCTACTAGTATTTTTAAATGGAGTTTAGATTTTATCTTTAAACAATGAGGAATCACCAAAAGTAAGGAAGGGACATAATTATATTATGTTTTGGGAAGATGACCTTGGTGGCAAGGAAGAGAATGATTATGGTAGTCAGTACTGAAGCAGGGAAGCCAGAGGTGATGATGGCAGCAAAGTGGGAATGAATGGGAGAGACATTAAGGATATAACATTGATGAGATTTAGTGACTGAATGGATGGGGGAGGTGAGAGAAACAGAGAAATTGAGAGTGACTCTCAAATTTATGTCTTGATCAACTGGGTGGTTTGATTTCCTGAGATAGGAAACATAGGAAGAGGAGTGATGTGAGGAGAAAGAGGATGAGTTCAGGTTTGAATGTGTTATTGGAGGAGCCTATGAGACATTCAGGAATGTTTAAGAAGCAGGGTCCTTTGGCTGAAAGAGGACAGTGTGAATTGCTTTGAGTGATTGCAGTGATTTAAGGCGTGGTGGGAGGTGTAAAAGCTGGGAGAGGGAGTATAGATTATCATTTCGTGGTGCTTGACAGCAACGAAAGGAGACAGCTGTAAATAGCAGGGAGAGAGGAACATAAGGTTTCAGTAGGATTTGTTTTGTTCTGTATTTGAAGATGGAAAAGACTTGAACGTATTAGATGGCTTTGAGAGAGGAGGAGGGGAGACATTGATTGTATAACAGTGAGAAGGTATGATGAATAAGAAAAGGTTCCTGGGACATACAGGAAGGGGATTTAGAGGAGACGTAAATAGGAGAAAGGACACTTCTAGATACTTGTCAAGAAGACTGTTAAAAGTTTTGTGATGGTGCCTTAATTATCTATTGCTGTATAACAAATTAATCACAAACATAGCAGCTTAAATCAATGAATATTTATCATTTCTCAGTTTCTGTGTGTCAGAAATTTAGGAAGATTAGATGGGTTGTTCTGTCTCAGGGTCTTTTTTGAGGCTGCAAACAAAATGTTGGCTTGGGCTGCAGTCATCTGAAGGCTTGACTAGAGCTAGAAGATCCTCTTCGAAGACGGCCCACTCATGTGAGCAGGAGCTTCAGGTCTTTGCCGGCTGTTGGCAGGAGGTCTTAGTTCCTTGCTGTGTAGGCCTCTCTGTAGGGCTGCTTGTGTGTCCTTAGGACAGCTCACTTCCTGAGTGAGTGATTCAAGAGAGTAAGGAGGATGCCACCATCCTATTATGACCTGGCCACAGAATTCACAGGCTTCCATGTCTGCCACATTGTATTCCTTAAGAATGAGTCACTAAGTATAACCCACACTCAAGAGGAGGAGAATTAGATTTCACTTTAAAAAAAATTTTTTTATTGGAGTACGGTTGGTTTACAATGTTGTGTTAGTTTCAGGTGTACAACAAAGTGAATCAGTTATATGTATACATATATCCACTTTTTAAAGATTCTTTTCCCATATAGGCCATTACAGAATATTGAGTAGAGTTCCCTGTGCTATACAGCAGGTTCTTACTAGTTACCTATTTTATATATAGTAGTGTGTATATATCAGTCCCACTTCTTGAAGGGAGGAGCATCAAAGAATTTTAAACCACCATAAGTGGCTACAGAATCAACATGTACTTTTAACTGTAATTGATCATGTGTCATGCTTTATATATAGGGGATTCAGTAGTAGATATTCTGACATACAATCATTTGTCCTAATCTAGTCTATTTGGATAAACGGTGAGTTTAAGATGTTCTCCTAGATATATTTTCCAAAATGGATCTAGTCTTTTAAACTGTAAAAGTGTAAACAATAACAGCAACAAATAATACAGGAGTAAAATAGCCTCTGAGCCCAGAATCTCACCTGATACAGATAATCACTGGTAATATGGACCATTTATACCTAAACCCATGTTGCTCAAAATTTTGCTTGATTCTGAAGCTTTTTGTTCCAACAAAATCTTACAGAGATTTGGGGTTTTCTCAAATTTTATTTTTTTAAATAATTACTGCCTCCCTGTTAGTGGAGAGCTTGAGCTCAGCAGTTCTCAGCCCTGGCTGCACATTAGAATCACTTGGGAGCTTTTGATTTAAAGTGATCTGGATCAGGGCCTGGGCACTGTTATTGCATAAAAGTTTCCCCCGAGTGATTCCAACGTGCAGCCAGGGTGGAGAACACAGCAGATGACAAAACAAGCGAGAATAAGTTGCACAGGGCAACATTGGCAGATGTAAGATTTAAAACATATTTTAATGATTATTTCTGTGGGGGGGTGTGAAGGGATGTGCATCCGGGGAATATAGTTACAGTTTCTGCCAATAACATCATTCCTAGTTCATATAATGGAATAAAATATCAGTATTTCATGGTGGATTCTAAAGAAGAGTATGACATTCCAGATACCTGAGCACATTTGACAACAGTTTCTTTTAGGAGAATCTTCCTATTTTCTGCATCGAATCACAGACATCCCAGAGTGTAAGCTCATATTGAAGTTACTGTCCTTTGTGTGAATACATTCATTTATTAAATAAAACATTCTTGAACACCTACGATGTGCCAGGTACTGCCAGGCACTGAATGCCCAAGGAAGAATAAGACAGAGATTCTTGCTTCAAATGAGTGACTCTTCATCTCAGTGTAGGAGATAAGCAGGCATACAAATAAGAGGAAGCAAAGGTAAGAAAAGTTTAAGAACTGTTACTAAAACAGCACAGCAGCAACCAGTCAGAATAACTCAGTTGCAGTGGTGCCAGCCACAGGTAGTCGGTTCAGTGCATACTGGCTGCCCTGAGTGTAGGTAACACAAAATATAATATTTTAAATATCCAAAGAGAAACGTAAACAAGAGGGAGCAGAGAGAAAAGAACACTTTTATAATTCCAAATTCATGTTTCCCTCATAGAGGGAAGAGAATCAGTCTGGTTGGTTGCATCCATTCTTCATGCCGTCCAATACGCACCCTTTCAGGTGGATGCAGTCCTTCTAAAAAAGGTGGAGTCTGTTTCCTTACCCTGTGGATCAGGGAAGGCCTTTTGACTTGCTTTGGCAAATAGAATGTGGCAGAAGTAATGATGTGCCAGTTCCAAGCTTAGGCTGTAAAATGCCTCGAGTAACTCTGCTTGTTCTTGCTCCTCTGCCATCGCTATGATGTGATGCCCAAGACAGCCTGTAGGAGGATGAGAGACCACGGACAGAGCCAAGTTGCCCCAGTTGTCCTAGACGCGGCCAGCCAGCCAACACCTATATCAGGGTTCCTCAACAGAGGCACTGTTGACCTTTGGAGCTGGGTAATTCTTTGCTCTGGGGATGTCCATTTTAGGGTGTTTAGCATCTTCCTGGGCCTCTACCCACTAGATTCCAGTAGCACCCAATTCCCTCCAGTTGTGACAAGCAAAAAAGTCTCCAGACACGCCAAAGAGAAAAATGCCCCTGATTGAGAACCACTGCCCTAGACTTAGGAGGTGGTCCATCCAAGATCAGCAGAACTACCCAGATGCTGACCCCAGATGCATGAGCAATAAATGCTTATTGTTGTTTGCTGTTGAAGTTTGTGGCTGTTTGTTATGTAACATTATTGTGGACTGGGTAGCTAATACAATGAGTGAAAACGTGGAAACGTGAAAATGGGAGGTTGAACTGGACAAGAAATCCAGCGTGGTGCAAGCGTGAAGAATGGGTTTGTAGGTAGAATGGGGTTAGTATGAGGTACAGACAAGACTGAAAAGCTAGTTTAGGGGCTGTATCCATGGAGACTTTAGGTGCCTTGGTATGAATTGTGAACATGATTATTCATGGGCAAGGGAGAACTGTCAGAAGTTTTATGTATGTATTTACCATTTATTTATAGCAGAGAGAACAGTATAATCAGTCTGTACTTTAGGCAGCAATAGGGAGGGGGAATTGGAGGCGGGAGGGAAGGTTTTGCTGTAGTTCAAGTGATTGGTGCAGAAGACCTGAATTAGAGAATAATCGTAGGTTTGAAAAGGAGAGGATGGTTGCCAGAGACATTTGGGTGTAAAATCGATACAGTTTGGGAATCTCTACATTTCTGCCTTTGCACGTTTGGTTTCCTCATTGTGAAATATCCCCTTTCCTCTGGGCATCCTCTACTGCAGTGGTCTTCAACCTTTTTGGTAACAGGGACCGGTTTCGTGGAAGACAATTTTTCCACGGACAGGGCAGTGGAGGGTGGGGGCGTGGGGGATGGTTCAGGCGGTGATGCGAGCGATGGGGAGTGGCTGATGCAGCTTTGCTCTCTCGCTGCTCACCTCCTGCTGTGCGGCCTGGTTCCTAACAGGCCGCGGGCCGGTACCGGTCCATGGGCCTGGGGTTGGGGACCCTTGCTCTAATTAATCTTCAGAAGTCAGCTCAACACTCAAGAAAGTCTTTTTGGTGACATCTTCCGTGTCTCGTGAAGGTAGCGCCCTTACAGCTCTTACCACTGTTTTTTTCCCGTCCATAAGACTGTGTTAATCTTTTTAGCATTGAATTTTCCATCTTCTAACAAATCAGTTGTAAGTCTGTCTCTTGAATATTATCAACTGCTAATTCCCTTATTAAGCACCTACTCTGTGTTTGGCTTGGTAGTGTAGGTGCTTTGGAGACAGCTGTGAACTGGAGAGGTATATGCTTTCCTGGAGCTTATGGTCTGTCTAGTGGAGCAACACACAGATAAACAGGCAATCACGATACATGCTATGATGAGGGGCGTAAGAGAGGGCATGGACGGGGGGCCTCTTGGAGGAAAGAAAGCAAAGGTAGGATTTGGTAATGAGGAGTGAAAGCCAGGAAATTGTGGGTTTTATGGCCCTGGATTGAGAGGAAACACAGCACATTTGAGAGACAGAAGAAAACTCAGAAGAGCTTGATTATGAAGGGCCTTGTAGATTATGATCAGAGCTGTGCTGGGGAAAATCACACTGATTGATTTTTAATCCTGGCTGCACATCAGAACCACCTAATGGAGTGGTTTTTTTTTTTTTTTTGCGGTACACGGGCCTCTCACTGTTGTGGCCTCTCCCATCGCGGAGCACAGGCTCCGGACATGCAGGCTCAGTGGCCATGGCTCACAGGCCCAGCCGCTCTGCGGCATGTGGGATCTTCCTGGACTGGGGCACGAACCCACGTCCCCTGCATCGGCAGGCAGACTCCCAACCACTGCGCCACCAGGGAAGCCCTAATGGAGCTTTTAATAATACAGGTACCTGGGTCTCACTTCAAACCTACTGAATCATCATAACCAGAGTATGTGGCTTGTATGTGTCTGTGTATATATTTAAAACTCCATGGGTAGTGCTGGTGTCTGGCCAGGCTTGAGAACTGTAGGCCTACAGTGGAGAGGAAGGACTGGAGGGAAGGGCAATATTGGGTCAGGGACACCAGGGAGGCATCAAGTAATCTACGTGGGTGATAATGGTTTGAGTGGGCTTGGAGAAAACATGTATAGAGTAAGAGATATTTAGGAGTTAAAATCAATAGAACTTAAGATTGATTGCTTGTAGGGGGATGGAGGAGTATGATTCAAGGAAGTCTCCCAGGTCTCTGACATGATCATGGAGAGGTAGGCAATATGCTTCACTGATTTAGGAAATGTCGGAAGAACAGGTTTCACGAAGATAAGGCTTATAGTTTTAGTTGAGTTTGAAATGCTCTGTGGAACCTCCATGTAGGATTGTCCACTAGATAATTGGTTATAAGAGTGTGGAGTTCAGGAGAAATTACTAGCCTGGAGATAAAAGAACTGTAGATCATTACTGTGTGATGATCTACATCACTGGAGCCTGTGCCAGTGGGTGAAATTGACCAGGGAGTGTGTGAGAAGGAAAAAGGGAACTGGGAAGAACTACAACTTTTAAGAGATGAGTAGAAGAGGAACTTACTGAAAAACTAAGATAGGGAAGACAGCTTAGTTGGTGGACAACTAAGAGAGTGGAGTCTTGGAAGCTAATTTTTTTTTTTTTTTTTTTTTTTTTTTTGCGGTATGCGGGCCTCTCACTGCTGTGGCCTCTCCCGTTGCGGAGCACAGGCTCCGGACACGAAGGCTCAGCGGCCGTGGCTCACGGGCCAGCTGCTCCGCGGCATGTGGGATCTTCCCAGACCAGGGCACGAACCCGCATCCCCTGCATCGGCAGGCGGACTCCCAACAACTGCGCCACCAGGGAAGCCCTGGAAGATAAGTTTTTAAGAAGGAAGGGGTGAACACAATTGTCAAATTAATTGTCAAATGCTGCCAGGAAGGCAGACAATGAGCTGAAATGTGACTGCTGGCTTTGGCTACTGAAGGCTGTTGGCAATCTTAGCTGGAGCCGGTTCAGTGGAGTGGTGGGGTAGAAACCAGACTGTAGTGGGGTGAGCAGTGAGTAGGAGATGAGAAAGTGTGAACAGTGAAAGGGCATTCACATTAGGCTCTGCTTTCTTGGTTATCATGGAATCCTCTGCACTCAAATTTTAAATAGGTGAAAGAATGGGTAATGGTGAAGGAAGGGGCTAAGGTGATGCAAAATTTTTAACCTGGCTGATTAGGCCTATAGTAATGGCATTTGTTGAGATTTGCAGCAAAGCAGGAAGAACAGCCTGAGTTTGTTTTTGTGTTTTAGGTGTACAAGGGAGAGGATACTAGGTGGGATTTTGGACACGTTGAATTTGATGCTTTTTTTTTTCTGATTATTCTATGAGTAGAACTTTGTCTTCAAGATTCAATCTAGGGCCTCCCTGGTGGCGCAGTGGTTGAGAGTCTGCCTGCCGATGCAGGGGATACGGGTTCGTGCCCCGGTCTGGGAGGATCCCATATGCCGCGGAGCGGCTGGGCCCGTGAGCCATGGCTGCTGAGCCTGTGCGTCCGGAGCCTGTGCTCCGCAACGGGAGAGGCCACAACAGTGAGAGGCCCGCGTACCACAAAAAAAAAAAAAAAAAAAAACAAAAAAAAAAAAGATTCAATCTAAATACAACCAGGGATAACTTGCAGATAACCAAAGCTAAGGTTTTCCCTTAATTTTATAAGCTTGGGAATGTAACAGAACTTACATAAAAAAGAATAAGAAATCTAGGAATTTAAGACAAAAGGAATGAAAAAATATATTTCTGGGTATAAGTGAACTAAAATTGATGGCGGGGGGGGAACTCATCCTCTTTGGATGAGCAGGTAGGACTACTTCTTTTATGGTAGTTTCAAATTGAAAATTTGATTTTTCAATGTATTTAACTTCTCTGTTCTTTGAAATTGGGAAAATTCAGTTGTACTCTGGACCAATGGATAATTGTGATCTGGCTCTGTTCCACTTGGGCAAGCTCTGTTTCCTTAATAAATGCACTTCCTTCATCTGTTAGTGATAAGTAGGCAAGTGAAGAATTCTTATCTACATATATGGATTGGACATCTGTTCTACTGTTTCAGCACAGACTTCTTTGCTAGGGAATTAATGCAAATACGTAAGCCGCCTCTTATGTAAAGGCACTTTAGATTGAGAATATTTGTTATCTGAGCACCTTATTAAATTGATAATTCAGATTTTTTTTTTCTGATATTTTGAGTGATGCAGAAATCATTGTCATGGGTTCCCTAGATGTTGCAACAAGTTTAAAAAAATGTAATTTTGCAGATGATGACTCCCAAGCATATCCTGTGGGTGTTCAAATTTGTCAGAGTGCTGTAACACATTTTATTCTGCCTATAAACAATGTTCTAAAAAGGAAAGCAAAAAAATCACCATGGAAACTTGGTAGAATGCTCTTATTTGTTTTTCTGAAAGGAAAATTCTGAAACTAGATAATGAGGTGTAAAAGAGCAATGCAGATTGTGTAGCCAGCTATCCAGGAAATGAGCTCAAAAAAGAATGGATTTGGTGCCCTGTGTGGGTCAGTGTTATTTATGATCTCATTTCCCTTTTCTCATGAAGAAGGGCTATAAAAAGGTCCAGCAAATAGCCTGATGAGTTTTTCTTTGTAGTGCAACCTTTTTGGAGACACCTGTAAGTATCAGGGCCAAGGATGAATGGAGAGCGATGGGAGTTGGTAGGGGAAGGCCCTTGAGATTCCATTAGACAGCATCTTGACCACTGGAATAGTGTTACTAGAGTGACTTGATTAGAACAATTTTGAGAAGGGGGAGATAAATATCAAAAAAGATATAATACATAGTCAATGAATTGCTGCACTGATCAATAAGAACTAAAAAGTGGAATCAAGTCCAGCACCATTTTTGTGGTGGGACTGTAGGCAAGCCAGTTGTCAACAGGACATCCAGTTGTAGCACCAAACTGGTCATCTAGAACTCAGTGTCTGACCTCCAAAAGGCTGCTACAGTAGGACTTCTGTGACCCCTCTTGGAGAAGCACCATCAGACTTACAGGGACACCAGTACACGTATTGAGTAGGGGAGGGATGAAGCACTCAGGCAGAGAGCCTGACGGACTGGTTGGAATTCCAGCCACAGCATTAGTAGCTGGGAGAGCTTAGGAAGGTCTCTTCAAACTTCCGTTTCCTTATCTATGAAATGGTTATGATAATAGCACCTATCTCATAGGGCTGTTTTGAAGAATAAATGAGTTAATATATAAAAGGCATTAGAAGAAATTTCTGAAACATAGAAAGCACCAGTTATAATTTCTGATTATTCAAGAATCTATGAGCAATGCTTTTTTGGCTGTGTCTTTTTCTGAATTGGATATGTTTACAACATGACCAGCCAAGCAATTACTTTTTGTTGTTGTTCTTTAGCAATTACTTTTGATGAGTTAAATGGGATAAATATAAATGGGGAGGGGAGGTATTGAAACCCAGTTTTCAGTCATGTGGCATCATGTGGAATACTGGGAGATAATTGACAAAACATTCTGGTCTCAAGCATTTAGGAACGGTGTGGCTATTTAGCAAAGGTGTATCAAAAGGACAGCCTGGATAACCATTAGATCACTTCAAGGGTGGGGTTTCTGATGTGCACCAAACTCAGGGGTGAGTTTTCTGGTGTGCACTGCAGGAAAATAAATTGTATACTTAATTTTTTTAGCTAAAGGAGCCATTGTATCTGTGTGCTGTGGTGGATGCTGCAGCTTTTGGTCCAAAGGAGACTTTTTGATTATCTGGGCTCTCTTTTTCTCACTCAGAAGAGTGATGAAGAATTGGCTACCAGAAAGTGCAAAAAGAATAAAACAGTTTTACTTCTGAGACATAAATTGTTATCCATGATAATAATTCAGTAAGTACTCATGCATGTTGTATTTTTTTTAAAAATTAAGCAAAACTTTCTTTCATTTGTTTTATTACAAAGATATGGAAATACAGAAAATCAGAAAATATAAGTAAGTACAAAGAAAAATGTTCATAAGTCATTTCGTATGGAATCTACTTATGTGAGCATTTTCTAGGTACATAAACATTTTTATCTAAAAGGGGATCATATGATTTCTATTTTAAAATATAAACACATTTCCTTTACAATGAATATACATCTACGATATCATTGAGCAACTTATTTAAAAAGACAGATTAATAAAAAAGTATTTAATTATTACTCTAATCAACATGTAAGGTTTTACAGTTTGTAAACCTATTGTTAAATAACCAGCACTGGCCACTTGCCAGCTGTGCATAACAATGAAGCTCCTTCAACTTAAAAAATTGTTTATTTTAACAGCCAAAGAAGCAGCTGCCCTCTGCATATGTACCACAGTGGGGACCATTTCTTGATGAAGGCATTTCATTTGATGAAAAATCCGTATTGGTTTTGTGCAGGAGGTATAGTAGTGTTCAGTGAGGACCCGAGTGATGAGCAAAGGAACAGTAGGTAATTACCTTAGAAATCTACATTTGGCAACTGTTTCACAGTTTTCACCAACTAAAACTTGATATTCAGTTTCTTAAAAACTTGACTCACTACAGACCCAGCAATTCTACTCCTAGGAATCTATATAAGAGAATTGAAAACATATATTTACAAAAACTTGTGCATGAAGGTTCATAGCAGCGTTATTCATAATAGCCAATAAGTTGAAACAGCCCAAGTGTCTATGAACAGGAGAATGGATAAACAAAAGGTGGTCTATCCATACAATGGAATACTATGCTACCTAGAAATACAAAGGAATCAATTACTGCTATATCCTATAACATGGGTGAACCTCAAGAGCATTATGCTAAGTGAAAGAAACCAGATGCCAAAGACTATGCATTGTATTATTCAGTTTATATGAAATATCTAGAAAAGGCAGATCTATAGAGACAGAAATCAGATTGGTGGTTGTTTGGGGCTGGAGGTGAGAGTGGGCATGAACTGCAAGTAGGCATGTGGAGGCTTTTTGAAGTGATGGAAATGTTCTAAAACTGGTTTGTAGTGATGGCTGTACAACTCTATAAATTTACTAAAAATTATTGAATTGGATATTTACAGTGGGTGAATTTTATAGTGTGTAAATCATATATCCATAAAGCTATTTAAAACAAAAAACCTCTATGCTCAGTACTTGATTGTCAAAACCTGAAAAAGGAAGCTAATATGACATCTGCAGCAGAATTTCCCAACCTGTCTGCTCATCAGAATCATTTGGGAAATTAAAAAAAAGAGTCCTTGATTATCATACTAAGTGAAGTAAGTCAGAGAAAGACAAATATCATATGATATTGCTTATATGTGAAATCTAAAAAAATGATACAAATGAACTTATTTACAAAACAGAAACAGACTCACAGACTTAGAAAATAAGCTTATGGTTACCAGGGGGGAAGGGGGCGGAGACAGACTGAGAGTTTGAGATTGACACGTACACCCTGCTGTATTTAAAATAGATAACCAACAAGGACCTACTGTATAGCATAGGGAACTCTGCTCAAAACTGTGTAAAAGCCCAAATGGGAAAATAATTTGAAAAAGAATAGATATATGTATATGTATAACTGAATCACTTTGCTGTACACCTGAAACCAACACAACATTGTTAATCAACGATGTAGCTGTCCAGTTTTCCCAGCACCACTTATTGAAGAGGCTGTCTTTTCTCTATTGTATGTTCTTGCCTCCTTTGTCATAAATTAGGTGACCATATGTGCATGGGTTTATCTCTGGGCTTTCTATCCTGTACCATTTATCTATATTTCTGTTTTTGTGCCAGTACCATACTGTCTTGATGACTGTAGCTTTGCAGTATAGTTTGAAGTTGGGGAGCCTGATTCCTCCAGCTCTGTTTTTCTTTCTCAAGATCGCTTTGGCTATTTGAGGTCTTTTGTGTTTCCATACAAATTGTGAAATTTTTTGTTCTAATTCTGTGAAGAATGCCATTGGTAATTTGATAGGGATTGCATTGAATCTGTAGATTGCCTTGGGTAGTATAGTCATTTTCACAATATTGATTCTTCCAATCCAAGAACATGGTATATTTCTCCATCTGTTTATGTCATCTTTGATTTCTCTCATCAGTGTTTTATAGTTTTCTGAGTACAGGTCTTTTGCCTCCTTAGGTAGGTTTATTCCTAGGTGTTTTATTCTTTTTGTTATGATGGTAAATGGGAGTGTTTCCTTAATTCCTCTTTCTGATTTTTCATTGTTAGTGTATAGGGATGAGTTGGGAGATTAGGATTGACATATATACACTACCATGTGTAAAATAGATAGCTAGCGGGAACATGGTATAAAGCACAGGAAGCTGCTCGGTGCTCTGTGACAACCTAGGTGGGTGGGATGGGGGGGGGTGGTGGGAGAGAGGTCCAAGAAGGAGGGGATATAGGTATACATATAGCTGATTCACTTCATTGTACAGCAGAAACTAACACAACATTGTAAAGCAATTATACTCAAAAAAAAAAAAAAAAAGGTTACTCCTATATGAAGTAAAAATTTAAAAAAAAAAAAAAAAAAAAAAAGAGTCCTGGGCCTGCCTACAGCCTTGGAGTACCTGCTTTCAATGACCTTCCTAAGTGGTTGTCATGACCAGCTAGGTTGGAAACCGCTGCTCTGTGGCTTTAGATCCTGAACTGTTCTATTAGTGAAAAATACAAAGATGTGCATGGTCAATAGGTGCTGATTTCACCTTCCCTTCCCGTCTATGTTAAATAGGTGTCAAATCCCCCCTCCCCCAGCTCCCCATGGTTTGCCTTGAAGCCTTTCTTCTTGTACTTAAAGCTAGACTTGGTGCTTCTTTGCATTCACCATAGGGAATTGACACCACAGAAGCATCAGCACCATGTTTTTTTTTTTTTTTTTTTCCTGGAAAGATGAAAAGAAGCATTAGCCGCAGAGCAAACAACATGCCTCTTTTCCTTAAATCCTGGGTGCCCTCTTTCTGTGACCCTTCTGCCCACTTCCTGCCGTATTCTTCTCCCTTTACTACTTTCCAAAGCTTGGGTATATTCTGCTCCACCTGCTTTTCTCAGAGAGGGGAGGGTCCTCAGGCTGGGCAGCCTCTCTGCCTTCCTGGGTTTCTGAGGAATACAGTTTTCTTCATTCTGTTGGCTAGTTGTTGCATGTTCCTTGTCTCTGCATACATGTCCTGCTTAGTTCAACTCAGGTCATCAAATAGCTGCAGAGGGAATGCTGTGTAGGAGGGTCTGCCACATCATGGTGTGTGATGTTACTGTGCCATCGATTATCAGATGGTATCAAGGTATCTAGGCTTTGGGGTCTGACTAGGATTGCCAGATACAGCAAGCAAAAATACAAGGTGACCGGTTAGATTTGAATTTTGAATAAATAACAACATGTTTAGTATCTTTATGTCCCTTTGCCTGAAATTCAAATCTAACTTTGTATCCTGTGATGTATTGGGCAGCCATGAAATTTCCACCAGACTTGCCTTCACTTTTGGCTTCTCCATTTGACTAGTTAGGAATTCAGCAGGTGACTTAATATCTCTGAACCTTGTTTTTTTAATTTGAAAATTAGGGTAAATATTACCTGTAAGTGTGGGCTCCCCTCCTTCTCAGTAGACTCTAAGCTTGTGAGGGGCTGTGGTTAGCCTTATGGGCTGAGTTTAGAACTTCTGCTTACATGTTAATGTCTGGACTTTAATCCAATGGCCACACCTAGCTCCCAGGGTGGCTTGGATATGGTCTTTATTCTGACCATGTGCCTAAGCTACAAATTGAGGGTTCTGTTATATGGGAAGAATTTGGGGAAATTAATAGTCTTGGCCACACATTTTGTTTTCTCTCTACAGTACTGTTAAATAAATGCTATTGATGAAACACGGTTAATAAAACAAAGGGTGTTACCCAGTTGCAGCAATGTAGAAATTGTCTGGATCATTGCCAAGGATATAGCAAGGAGGATTATTCTTGGATTCAACTCATTTGTTGTTTTATCCTGTCATATTGGGATAGTATTTTAATCCTTCCATGCTCTACTTTTTCCATTTGTGTTGTACTCTGTCAAAAAAAGAAAGGGTCTATGTTGATTGGGTCCACAGAAATAATCCTCTTACATGGCTGAGTATTGATCCCATTTTTGTCAGGCCATCTACATTTTATACACTTCATCTTCTCTTGGTGACTGAGTGCACATGGAGGTGTGTTTCTGCAGGCGTTATGTTCTAAAGTCTGCACACAAAGCAAACATCATGTGTAGTTAAAAGTACTCCTGAGTGTGGGCTGACATAGTGACTCACTTCTAACAAATAGGGTATGGAAAGGGAAAAACAGTAGCTTTACAGTGGAGGAAACTGGCAGCACCACGTTTACCAAATATTCAAGGTTAATGTCAATAATAATAATAATAACAATGATAATAAACCTTATATGTCTTCTGACACGATGCAGTGAGAAGGGTGCTTCATCCCTGTGTTATTCTTCTCCACAATCCATACCCCAGATTAGTCATAGGAAAGCATAAGACAAACCCAAACTGAGGGACATTCTACAAAATATCTGACCAAGTACTTTTCAAAAGTGTCAGGATCATGAAAATCAAGGGAAGATAAAAGAGCTGTCACTGGTTGGAGGAGACTAAGGGATCATGATGATGAAACACAATAACGACATTAGTGGAAAAACTGGAGAAATCTGAGCAAACTCTGTAGTTTAGTTAACAGTATTGTGTTTGAAAACATGCACATGGTTAGGTAAGATGCTTGCATTAGGGGAAGCTGTGTGAAGGGCACATGGGAACTCTCTTTGCAACTCTTCTTAAATCTGAAGTATTTTTTTAATGTTCTTTTTTATTGTTTGGGGGGGATAAAGTGAGAGAGTGGCGTGGACATATATACACTACCAAATGTAAAATAAATAGCTAGTGGGAAGCAACCGCATAGCACAGGGAGATCAGCTCAGTGCTTTGTGACCACCTAGACGGGTGGGATAGGGAGGGTGGGAGGGAGGGAGACTCAAGAGGGAGGAGATATGAGGATATATGTATATGTATAGTTGATTCACTTTGTTAGAAAGCAGAAACTAACACACCATTGTAAAGCAATATACTCCAATAAAGATGTTAAAAAAATAATGTTCTTTTTTAAAAAGTACTTCTTAAATTCTCTTGAGAATGTCCCATGTTGTGAATGAGAACCATGTGCTACCCTGAAAGAAGATTAGCGTGTCTGTTTTTCTTCCAGTATTAGAGCAGATTACTGTTTTATCAATAAATATTTAACATGGGTTTTTCTGGTACTGGAGACATAGCAGTGAACAAAACAGTAAAAAAAATCTCTGCCCTGATGGAGCTTACATTCTAGTAGGAGGAGATAACAAATAATACAAAACGTATAGTACGTTAAATAGTGTTAAGTGATATTGGGGAAAGTAAAGCAGAGAAAAAAGAAATAATGTGTTGGAGGGTTGATAAATGTTTAGATTGAAGGATCAAAGAAGACCTCAGTGAGAAGGTGACTTTAATGTAAATATATGAAGAAAGTGAGGAAATGAGCCATGTGGACCATATAGATATTTTTGGGGGAAAGCCTCCCAGACAGTGGAAATACCATGTGCAAGGGTCCTGAGATATTACATGCTTGTTGGTATATTTGAAAAACAGCATGGGATGCTGTTTGCTTGTTTGAGCCTCAGGGTAGCTAGCTTTCATTTGGAGTCATGTTCTAGGAAAAATATGTATCTTTAACTCCTGGAATTGCACTCAACTTGGGTGAAGGGGCAGTCTTCTCCCATCTTATCCAGTGTCATATGCTTCTCCAGTAAAATGTCCATGCAATTCAAAATGTTATTTTTCTCTCTTTTATTTTTGGTCAAGCGCATATGGCTTATATTGAATTTATCCAAGGCAAGTTGGATGGGACTCCACAGTACATTCAGGATCGAGACATTGAGTATTGCCGGAAGAGGATGACTTCTTCTTTGATGGCTTCCAGTCTTCTCTGGCTTTCCTCCTTTAGCCCACTCTCCTACCGGCTTGTGAGAGAACTGGCAGGAGGAGAGTGCTCTGTGTTTATTCCCTTTGGTTGAGGATGAGAATGTGGCAGCTGCTGCAGGTAGTAAATTAGGATGATTCTGCTGTGATCTCTGTGAATGTCACTCTCACGGCAATAAAGTGTACATTAGTAGAGTATGCGGGGTTGTTGCAACTGGTTTTGGCATGTACTTTGATAAAGGATTCCTTTATTATAGGGTCCTAAAAGACAGCCTCTCTAAACATACCCAGTGAGAAGGACTGGGCCCGTTACACAGAAGTGTGTTCTAGTTACTCACTCATATGTAGCTAGATAGTCCAATGAGGGAGGCTGAATGCCTGAAAACTCTGCTGGATATAAAAGAAATATTCTCCTGTGGAATAAAGAACCATAGTTTCATTTGGAACTTTAAAACTATGTAACAAAAGAAAGAACACTTTTATCTTGACCCCTTCAACCTATAAAAATGGATCCCTTTCTTAGTCATCTAGACTTGTAGGTATGAATATAAACTAAAATTGGAAAGACCTGAAGATGCTTGTACAAAAAGAAATAAATTTTTCTTTTATTCAGAATGTATTTTTATCATCTGGCTCAGGCTTTTTCATTTTTAGGAGATGTTTAAAATGGAACCCTTTCAATTGAATTATCTCAGCAACTATTTTTACTGTATCATTAGGAAAAATAACAATGGTTTTGGAATAACATAAAAAGTCCCCGGGTCTGAAATATATGGGCTTAAGTAGAAACTTTATATCTAAGGGCAGCTTTTTATCCTTGCTTTGGGGACTGAATTCTTTGTCTATGTAAACTTAATTCATGTAGTTTTAAAGTAACTACATAAAGAATTTTCCCTGCATTTCCGAAGTGTGCTGTGCCAGAATTGGTTCTGTCTTATGTATTATCAGCAGTTTGTGATTGAGCCCCATCAGCACTGCCAGGAGAGGACTGTTGAATGCATTAAGGAATGAACACTTTCAATAGGACCCTGGTTGTGGCAGACTGATAGAATCAGAAGTTGGATTCTTGGGTTACGTTTAAGCCCTCCCAATGAAAAGGACTTTTTTTTATTATACTATGGAACAAGAATGAAATATTCATTTGCTCAGAACCTGTTAAATTCTTAAATTTCATATAGGAGGTACAGAATAAAGACCTATTGTGTACTAAACCTAATCTGAAAATCTCTATCATACTTCTCTGCAAGCTGGGAAAGCTGGGTGGCTGTACTCTTGGTCTTGGTATTTAAAACCTTTGGATTTCCTGAGATTGGTAGTGGATGGGAGTGGAAGTTAAAATGCCAAGGAAATTACTGCTCTTCTTGATCTGGGACTGTAGGGGCCTCTATGACCTTTAATTCAAGATTCTTTATTGTGAGTCACCTTCATGTTCCCTGGAAATCACATGTGTCACAGAGCACCTAAATAGCTTTCTCCTTGGTTCTGTAATTGGCAAGTATTTAGGGCAATGCAGACAATTCAGAGAGCATCTTTTGTGGCTGCAGGAATCTGCGTGCTTGGAGACCTGGCAGCACGTTCTGGCATTTATATGCATTGCTCAGGGCAAGGCACTGCCTAGATCCAGGTCTGATCAGAAACTAAGGACCTAGCATGTGTTCTCTTTAAAATCTGTACAGTCATTAAATCTAAGTTAACAGCATCCCTTCCTCCTTTGGACAAAAGGACAAGACATACTGCTGGATGTCTGAGAAAATGAATTGCAAATGCATTTAAAGATAGTATTTGTTGCTGGCAGCATAAGACAGGGAGTATCAGGAATGTATTCTTTACAGTTCTAGGACCTTTGCCATTAAACTAGTTTCCCATAAAAAAAAAAATGGGGAGAGGGAAGAGAAAACGTTTGTCTATGTTGTATGATTGTTAGGCATCAGATGTTAATTTTAGAAAAATGATTTGACTCCTGGAAGCTTACTTTGGAAAAGAATAATTTGATATACTATCTTATACATTTTTCTTTTTAGTATTTTATACTTTTAAAATGGATTTTCTTTATCAGCTGGATAAATAGAAGTGAATATACTCAGTGATGACATAATTATTTTTATTTTTGTGTTCAAGAAAGAAAGAAAACTATACTACTCTATGAAAATACTTCTTGGTGGCTAGGTCTCAATTTCTACTTTTATAAAAGTATTAAGTGTATTGTTTTCCTATTATGCTTTCATCTTATCCCCATTCATACATTCAGCAAATGTTTTTTTGAGCACCTATATGTGTCAGAATCTTTTCTAACTCCTGGGGATCCCTGCCTTCAGGAAGCATATTCTAGAGAGTAAAGACAAAAAAAAAAGGTAAATATATATATCGGGTAGTGACAGGTGCTATGGGGAAAAATAAAGCAGGGTAATAATAGGAAATATTCACTGGGAGAATATGCTGTGTATTTAAGGTGGTCAGAGGTGGTCTCACTGAGAAGATGACATCTGAGCAGAGACCTGAAAGGCACGAGGGAGCAGGCCATAGGAACACCTGGGAAAAGAGCTCTTCTGGCAATGGGAACAAGAAGGAAGTGGCAGAGTGGAGGGAGAGAAGGGGACAGTAATAGGAGATTCCGTCAGAGAGGTCATGGGACCAGATCTCTAGGATCTCACAGGCCAAAGGAAAGAGTTTAGATTTTCTCCTGTGTGAGTTGTATCCTAAGGTGATTTAGCTCTTCTTCCGCTCAGCCTCTTTCATCTTCTTCCTGTACTAGCCCCCATTGTTTTTTTAAAAAAACACAAAAAACCAAATCCAAAGAACAATGTGTTAAATGCAAACAATTGAAATCTAGGTGTCTGTTTAAACACTTTCCTTTATGTGTCATTTGCCAGGGAAAGCAATGCTTGCTACTGACCTATTTAAATTTTCTGAGCTCGGAGCCCTTCCCAGTCCAACAAAATGTACTTAACCCTCTCTAGGAATAGAAGGTTGATATACTGTTTGTTTCGTGATTGCATCGTGTGGTCTTTGGTTGTGTGTCTGGCTTTGTTGTTCACCAGCATCAGGGTATTTTTAGAAAGTAAGCTCTGGGAAGACAGTATGTTTTTGATATAAATAGTTATTGTGCCCTGTCATCCAGGCCACCCACCATGGTCACTGTGGTTGACTCCCTATGTCCAGCCCCTTCTAGTGAGCTAGCTGTGGCTTTCATGGCTCTTTGCCAGAAATTGGACAAGGAATGGGCCAGTGACTCAGTCATGGCCAAAGTTGGGGGGACCATCTATGAAGGGTTTCCTGACTTCTAAGGACAGGAAGAGAAGGTTGCCTTTCTTCCTCTGCTCTTGCTGTGTCTATAGGTGATGCCTGGAACCACTGCAGCCATCTTGCTACCAGCCTGAGAATGAAGTCAGTACTTGCTGAGCTGTGGAGTCATCCAGCTCTGGAGCTCACCTCCAGAGCTGGATGAGATAATATAATATCCTTATTATTTGAGGCAAGTTTATTTGTTTATTTGTTTGTTTCATTTACAGCTGAAAGTATCCTAACCAATAGAGATTTGTTAATTCCCTTCCTGCAGCCCATCTCAGAATACATTATATGGATTTACACTTAGTGTTTTCCAGTAATATTTAGCCTAATGGACTCCCAAGTTACTGAAATGATTTAGAACATTAAAATAGAAATGTGGTTACATTAAATTTCCTTGTATTATATCTTCAGTTTTGCATACATGAAAGGACTATAATAATTTTGTATGTTTAAAAAGCTGGAAGGACCCTTTAGACAATATTAATTTATTCTAATGATCATACCCTGCTTTTTAAGTTAGCAGCATCTGAACTGACAATAGTAGAAAAGAAAAGGTAATTTTAAGATACAACCCTATAGTGACAAAGGAATAATCTCCAAAATTTACAAGCAGCTCAATATCAAAAAAACAAACAACCCAATCCAAAAATTGGCAGAGGACCTAAATAGACATTTCTCCAAAGAAGACATACAGATAGCCAACAAACACATGAAAGACTGCTCAACATCACTAATCATTAGAGAAATGCAAATCAAAACTACAATGAGGTATCACCTTACACCAGTCAGAATGGCCATCATCAAAAAACCTACAAACATTAAATGCTGGAGAGGGTGTGGAGAAAAGGGAACCCTCTTGTACTGTTGGTGGGAATGTAAATTGATACAGCCACTATGGAGAACAGTATGGAGGTTCCTTAAAAAACTTAAAATAGAGCTACCATACGACCCAGCAATCCCACTACTGGGCATATACCCAGAGAAAACCATAATTCAAAAAGAGTCATGTACCACAGTGTTCATTGCAGCTCTATTTACAATAGCCAGGACATGGAAGCAACCTAAGTGTCCATCGACAGATGAATGGATAAAGAAGATGTGGCACATATATACAATGGAATATTACTCAGCCATAAAAAGAGATGAAATCGAGTTATTTGTAGTGAGGTGGATGGACCTAGAGTCTGTCATACAGAGTGAAGTAAGTCAGAAAGAGAAAAACAAATACCGTATGCTAGCACATTATATATGGAATCTAAAAAAAAAAAAGGTTCTGAAGAACCTAGGGGCAGGGCAGGAATAAAGACGCAGACATAGAGAATGGACTTGAGGACACGGGGAGGGGGAAGGGTAAGCTGGGAGGAAGTGAGAGAGTGGCATGGACTTATATACACTACCAAACGTAAAATAGATAGCTAGTGGGAAGCAGCTGCATAGCACAGGGAGATCAGCTTGGTGCTTTGTGACCACCTAGAGGGGTGGGATAGGGAGGATGGGAGGGAGGGAGCTGCAAGAGGGAGGGGATATGGGGATATATGTATATGTATAGCTGATTCACTTTGTTATAAAGCAGAAACGAAAACAGCGTTGTAAAGCAATTATACTCCAATAAAGGTGTTAAAAAAAAAAAAAGATACAAACCTATGCCCACATGCCAGAGTCTTTGGAGACTACTCTTGCATGTACACCCAGATACTTTAAGAACTTAAAAAATATTGTCCAAGAACTTTGGTTATCCCTTTATTCCATTCATTTACTAGATTTATTCGTAATCACAGGTGATACTAGCAAATCGTGACACCCATATACAAGGGTTTCAAGGTGGCCAGAACTGAAGTCTCATCACTTTCTGTACTTTTTCATCATCTGACTGAGTTTAATGAATTAGGAACGTTACTGCTTTATTTGAAGAAATAGTTTTGGTGTTTTGTCGTAACTCACATCTCTCTCTTAGTAGTTATATAAAAGTTTGCAGTGGAACCTTGCTTCTCAATGGGGAGTGAGCAGGTAAAATGAAAAGTCTGGCCAAGACCCTGGGAAAATGCTAACAGTGAGTGTCTTTTCTCCATCTGAACTGAAATCTGAGCGGTTCAGAGGTTCTGCCCAAGGCAGCTCTGTGCATATTTCTCTCATTGTTGAGCCTGCAGTGAGTTACCTGACAGGCCTCTGATAATCGATGCCAAAGGACAGTGTTCTCTTTCAAAATCTTGTAGGGAAAGGCGGGCAAAAAAGTGTGAAGTAAGTGCCCCCATCCTAAGCATCGCATCGCTGCAGGATACTGACAAAGACTTAAAAATACTCATCTCTCTTGCCTCCTTCACCCTGAATACAACCCAAATATCTATCAGGAAGAGAGTTCTTTTTTTATTTTGGCAAAATCTAGGAAATCCTTGTGTTATGGTGTTTAGAAATATAAAAGGAGGATTCTATGAAAAGATTTCAGCTAACTAACATTTACAGGGTGCCATTGCTGTGCCACTGTGTGATGTGTTATTTAAGCTTTGTAGAGATAAATTAAAATTTGCCTTTGTCTTCTTGCCTGCTTAAAGGGGAAAGCAGAAACAGGAGGTGTTATTATAACGTAAGGAGGTTGATTTTCATGTGAGGCTTAGTACAAATCAGCCTCAGTACTTTGTCTCATTGTTTATTCTGAAAAACTGCTGTTTCACACAATACAGACTTCTTTATTTATTTGCTTGTTTCTTATATTAAGACTGCTCAGTGGGACAAATAAGAGAAAAAAAATCCTGTAAAAATATAAAGGATGAAGAAGGTGGGGGGAGAGGGAGGAACTTAGAAGGAAAAGAAATAACATATATTTGCCTGAAGGAGGCTGGAAAGTGAGGCAATGGAGGAAGTTGAGATTGCATTCAATAAGAATAAATGAGGGCAGTTCTTGGTTGAGAGAAGTCAAATTCCCTATTACAAGATCTTGCATGTAGCTGGTCAATTATGGCAGGTTCTAGGCGTACTTTTCAAGAGAAGAGGTAATTATAATAAGAACATTGGCTAATGGTTTATGAGTGCTTATAATATATGTACTCATACTGGTGGGAAGTAAGACTTTTTGTATGTAATTCAACTAATTTTACTCTTAACTCTCATATGAGGTAGGTACGATTTTCATTTCCATTTTCTTTTTGAGGAGAGAATTGAAGCTTAGAGAGGCTAACTTTCCTAAAGCCTCAACTGATTATAAAACCAAGATTTAGACAAAGGCCGTGCCCCTAATGGCTACCCTAGACTGCATTTGAATACTTGAGGAAATGAAATATACAACTGAAATCACTTTGTATTTTTTTCAAAAAAAGCAGTAGCAATAGAAGCATAGCATTTTACAGTTGAAATGTTCTTTAGAGGTCAGTTCATAGGAGAGAAAGCTGAAGTCCAGGGAGAGTGTCTTAAAGTTCTTAACTGGTCATGTGATACCTTGGAAGAATTTCCACCCTTGTATTTCACCTTGGCAAAAAGGATAAAATGCATATTCTATCCTGTGAATTTTTTCTCCAGCTTGTTGTTCATTATTAATGCCAGGGACGATATCTATTTAAAACTGGACCCTGTCATGAGCAGTGCTTGAAGAATTACATGTACTTTGCCATTCATACTGAATACAAAATTGAAACATAGGAAAATGTTCTATCTATACTGTCTCATTACATGTAGAATTGGAAGAATAAAGCTCTAATGCAGTTTATTTAGGCAGTGTAGAATGTCAACAGTAATTAAACTTAGTATTATGCTATAATGCCAAGGGCTCTAGAATACAGTTTAAACATTACTTGGTGTTTTCTAGATAGATCTTAAAATAGATATCAATATGAAACAAATCAAGGTATGTAAAAATTGATCCTAGAATGTTAATTCTAGGACATATTTTGGTGAGAATGTGAGAAATTAGCCAAAAATTAAACTTAGGCCTTGGAAATTTGCAACAGAAATTTCAAAGCTAGATATGTTTAAGTGTTCTTTGAGCCCACTTTTCTTGTATTATTAAAGAAAGACCTATCCAAATGCTGAAAATGAAACGAGTAGGAATTCGATGAAGATGAAATATTTCATGTTGACCATTTTATACAGTTATCATGGCTTAAATATTTTCCAAGTCCAAAAAAGTAATAAGCCCAGTGAATCAAATCTAGGAAGGGAGACCGAATGTTGTAAAAATGTCCCAGTTGTCTATTAGACATTTTATTACTAAATTTTCTCCTGGGGTGAGGGTGGGAGATGGAATTTCTTACTCGATTTATAAACATGAAATTTAAACTGTAAGGAGGTATGTTGCTCTTTCTATTTTAAGGGACCTACCAGAGTTCTTGTGTTTTGTTATTCTCCACTAGTAACCCTGTAATTCCCACCTAGCTCCTGCATTGATCCTGTATATTTTTCAACTCACAGTATTTCAGTTGGCCTACTTGTATGTTGAATTCCCATGGCAGACTTCGTTCATCTCATTAATTCCATGCCGTTGTCAAGGGCTGAGAAGAAATGTTGGAATTGAGATGGATTCTGTTGGATGAAAAGATGCAATGGTGGAGACATTATTTCCTTCCCTTTCTTCCCTCCCTTCCTCCCTTCTTTCCTCCCTCCTTCCCTTCTCTTTCTTTTTCTGCCAAAATACTTTGCTTTAAAAGAATATTATAAAAACAAATTGATTTCAGATATTTGAGATGTAATGCGTTGGTGCAACTGAGGACTGTTTGAGATGGGGTAGGTACAGGGGAAATGGGAATGGTTTTTATATGCTTAAGACTGCCTACCTGAGCCAGGGTGGCTAGTTTATGCTTCAGTTACAAACAACTCAAGATCTCAGAGGTTGGCACAATGGAAGTTTTTTTTTTTTCATTCATGCTATGTGTCCAATATGGTTTGGTGCCCAGACTGACAGAGGCTTCCTCCATGCTAGCTATTACCACAGTCACGCTTACAATGGGAGGGGAAGGTAACTTTTTGCTGGGAAGTGATTCACTGGCCAGAGCAAGTCCTACAGGATGCCTGACTGTAGAGGGGGCAGATAAGAGCCATCTAATCTTGTGTCTGAACAGGAAAGCCAGAAACCAATGACAGCTAGTACTATTCCATTCTCTTTTCCTTGAGAAAGAGTACTATCAATAAAGGTTAAGGTGGGTGCAGTGCCAACTACTTGAGTCTGATGCTGCCGCTCTGACAGTGTCTTCTTTTTAAAAAAAATCTATGAACAGGGCTTCCCTGGTGGCTCAGTGGCTAAGAATCTGTCTGCCAATGCAGGGGACACGGGTTCGGGCCCTGGTCCGGAAAGATCCCACAGGCCGCGGAACAACTAAGCCTGTGTGCCACAACTACTGAGCCTGCACTCTAGAGCCCGTGAGCCACAACTACTGAGCCCGCGTGCCACAACTACTGAAGCCCAGGCGCCTAGAGCCTGTGCTCTGCAACAAGAGAAGCCACCACAATGAGAAGCCCAGGCACCGCAAAAAGAAGCCCACGCACCACAAAAGGAAGCCCACGCACCGCAACAAGAGTAGCTCCCGCTCTCTGCAACTAGAGAAAAACCCGCGCGCAGCAACAAAGACCCAACACAGCCAAAAATAAAATAAATAAAATAAAATAAATGTTAAAAAATCTATGAACAGAATTCAATATACCAATATTGCATTGCATATGGAAGCAGTGGCCAAATAAGTGATCCTAGGGCATGTTTTTCTGTTCATTCTTTTCTTCATTCCTTTGTTCCTTCAACCCTTCAATAAATATTCATTGAACTATCATATATCAAGTACATAATGTAAGCCTTGATTTATTTATTGTCTTGATTTTTATTTTACTTGTATAATCTTTGGTGTGTTTTTTTTGACACATTTTTATTGCTTTGTCAGTCTTTTGTATGTGTGTTTATTTTGAATCTATTATTTTTAACTTCCTTTGGGATACGGACCTGACCTATTTTCTTTACCAGACTACCCGGATGTGTTCTTACTAAATATTTGATAACCAGGGAGTGAGCATAGTGTATTTGCTGTATTTTTCTCAATATTTCTATAAAGCAGTTTCAGTTAAAAAACCTATCTTAGTTTATTAAAATTTTATTTAATATTTTAAAATTTCATCTATAATACATTGGGATAATTTTTCCCCTGCAATTTTATTTGAAGAGCCAAATGACTATTACATGTCATTCAGGTGACTCAAAAAACCTCTGAATAATGAGTAAAATTATTCTAGGCAAGGGATCTCATTTAGACAAGGAAACATAGTGTGGTCTTTGAGTACAACTGAACATTTTTTTTCAGTAATCACTGTACCCTTGGTTCATCTTTGCTTTGTCTTTTACATTTCCATTGCACAGCCTGACTTGCAATGTCATTCTCTAATTTTGTCTTCCTCAGCACTGGTGAGCACAGGAAGTATCTTACTTATCTTTGTAGCCTACCATCCCTCAAGCCTCACACAATACCTTGTACATAACAGCTGTTCAATAAAAGCTTGTTAAATGGATTTGACTTTCCTCATATATAGTGGTTGAACTTTTGAAGTCATGCAGTGCTAAGAACAGAACCATAATTATTTAATACAGAAGGCAGTCGCAAAACTAAGTCTGAGGGGATATGGGACAAGAGAGACCACGTTGAATGTTCTCTATATGGAATGTTCTAGACTGTTTATATTGTCTTGATGTGTTTCAAAGGGAACAGTTTGTTTCACTTTGCCTTTATACAATTAATGTTCCTGAAGTTGAAAAACAAAGTGAGCTTTCTGACGTAATGAAGCCTCCATCAGTCACTTGTACAGGGACTTCCCTGGTGGCGCAGTGGTTAAGAATCTGCCTGCCAATGCAGGGGACAGGGGTTTGATCACTGGTCCGGGAAGATGCCACATGCCGCGGAGCAACTAAGCCCGCGAGCCACAACTACTGAGCCCGCACACCTAGAGCCCGTGCTCCGCAACAAGAGAAACCACCGCAATGAGAAGCCTGTGCACCGCAATGAAGAGTAGCTCCCGCTTGCCGCAACTAGAGAAAGCCCACGCGCCGCAACGAAGACCCAACACAGCCAAAAATAAATAAATAAATAAATAAATAAAAAAATAAAAATCACTTGTACTCTCTTTGTAACTTCAGTATCTTTGTTTCAGGAGGGTGGTTGAAGTAAATTCTTCTGGGGCCAGATCCAGTGTTTCTGCCTTGAAGAAACATAATTAACTGACATTTTAAAGATACTTTATAGGCCTGTTCTGACCCTGGGCAAAGAATATTACTTGATTTATAGTTATGAAAAGTCTACTTTCAGAATTTGGGTGTGTTTTATGGTAGCTCTTTTAGTTGATTGCTTTCATTTTTATTCAGTAAATTATTTAGAACAGCTGTATGATGTCATCAGAAGCTTGACTTTTACTTCTCTGTGCTTGGAAGGCTGAAGCGCAGGGAAATATTTCACTGTGAATGGGAAGGCTCAGCATATGTGCACAAGGAGAAGGTTACTTGGGATGATAGCTATTGTTAATTGATTTCCTTTTTACTATGGAAGCCAAGGGTTTGGATACTATATTGAGAAAAGAGTATTGAAATGTCAGGATTTTGTTTTGTGACTAGGATTTTCTGAAGACTTGCCCTAAAAGAGTCCAACAATGGATTTCAGTGTCTAAAGACACAAACAAGGTTTTTGTCATTAAATTAAAAAAATGTTGCAACAAAATACTGGATGATCATATATTCCTTTGGTGTGTATGGTAATAATTTTTATTCAAGTGAACTGAGGCAGAATATATATTCATTATAAAAGATCCCAACAAGGATATAATTTTAAGTTTCAATGAAAGGATTCTCCCAGAGTTACCATGCTTCAGGAAATATGATTAAGAGTTGGTGACAGGGCTTCCCTGGTGGCGCAGTGGTTGAGAGTCCACCTGCCGATGCAGGGGACAGGGGTTCGTGCCCCGGTCCGGGGAAGATCCCACATGCCGCGGAGCGGCTGGGCCCGTGAGCCATGGCCGCTGAGCTTGTGCGTCCGGAGCCTGTGCTCCGCGGAGGGAGAGGCCACAACAGTGAGAGGCCCACGTACCGCAAAAAAAAAAAAAAAAAAAAAGAGTTGGTGACAATTGTGCACAATTGTCACAGGCATTCTTGGCAGTTTGAGAACATGGGTGTGTGTGATCTCTACACTTCCAGGCATATGTGACTATCATTGCTGGGTGTCCTAAGGTTTTCTAAAGGTCTCACGTATCACTTCAAGTCAATGTGCCTCATGGCTTTTGGCTGCTTCAGTGGAGCCCAGACTTGCTTTCATGACAATGGATTTCTCCAGTTTTCTAGTAAGAGGGTTTGCGTTGATCCTCGTGTTGCTTCTTGGGCTTCAGGTAAAAGAAACTCCTCTGTGAGTCCAGACTCCACACTGGTTGCTTCCCGTCATCTTCATCCTCCCTGAATGGGGTCCCAGAGTTAGCGGTCAGTGTCCATTGGTGAGTGGTGTCAGTGCTGTCATTTGGCCTACCTGTACCTTTTGGGTACAGTGCTGGAGTAAGAAAAACAAGCAAACAAATAAACAAGAAAAACAAGACAAAACCAACATACCAAGTCTAGACTCGAATATCTGAGTATTTGAAGCTGTTTGCCAATAGCTCTCTACCTTCCCAGTTTCTCTCGATTCAAAGTCCAGGCTAGGAGTGCTCTGGATATTTCAATTTGTTGCTCAACAGATGTACTAAGTTCACATTGCTGGGCTTAGTTGTTTTTTTTTTTTTTTAAATTAATTAATTAATTTTATTTATTTATTTTTTGGCTGTGTTGGGTCTTCGTTGCTGTGCGCGGGCTTTCTCTAGTTACGGCGAGTGGGGGCTACTCTTCGTTGCAATGCATGGGCTTCTCATTGTCATGGCTTCTCTTGTTGCAGAGCACAGGCTGTAGGTGCGCAGGCCTCAGTTGTTGTGGCACGCGGGCTCAGTAGTTGTGGCTCGTGGGCTCTAGAGCTCAGGCTCAGTAGTTGTGGCACATGGGCTTAGTTGCTCCGCAGCATGTGGGATCTTCCCGGGCCTGGGCTCAAACCTGTGTCCCTTGCATTGGCAGGCAGATTCTTAACCACTGCGCCACCAGGGAAGCCCTGCTGGGCTTAGTTTTGTGTGTGTCATTAGAAAGAGCTCCTGGAAGCAAAATACCCAGGAACTATTTATATATACAGTTATTGGCCTCGCCTTATTTCAGACCTCACCTTGCTCAGTGCCTCATCCATAACTGGCGCTCAAAATATCAGGTTGAAGGGGTGAGGAATGAGTACCAGGCAGGTGTGTTAATACAAGGCAGTGAAGTGAACAAGAGGCAAGTGGAAAGTGGCGTGAGGGCTTAAAGGAGTCAAGAAAAATTAAAGGCTCTCTGGGCTGCTGAGGTCAGAGAAGGGTTGAACAAAGATGGCTCGTTGCAGCACAGAAAGAAGAATATCTGATTTTCTGAAAGCTGTCAGTCTGTGAAATGTTCTTCGGAAAACAGAAATACTTGTGGAAGGGGTAGGGTTTGGAGTTAGAGTTGGGCTCTTGTCCAGGCTCTATCACGTATTGGCTGTGACCTTGAGCTGGCCATAATATGGCTTTGAGCCTTTGGTACAAGTTTAATAATTGGAATAATGTTATGTTTTGCTCAGTGTTATTTTGAGGATTAATAATATCTGTGAAGGTGGCTAACAACTTGCGTGTATGTATATGCGCGTATGTGTGTATAAATTTCATGTTATGATTTATCGAGTGCTGCTTGGTACGAGGCAGTGTTCTCAGTCTGTTCCAAGTATTCGTAGTAACTCATTTAATCCTGACAGCAACACATTAAGTTGGTCTTAGTTTTCTTGTTTTTCAGATGAGGAAACTCAGGCATTGGCCAGTAACATATCACACCCATAGTTCAGCTAGTCAGTAGTGGAGCTGGGCTGTGGATCCCTGTGGTCTAAGATGAACCATACTCTAGGTGCTTACAGCCACAAGACCTGTCTTTCCAGTTCCTCCCATGCACATCAATGTTGGTTAGTCTCTGCAGTGAAAAGACCATTGATAGTCACTGAGTTACTTTCATTTGAGTCAAAGTTGCCATTTCTCCTACCCCTGACTCCTTTTCAAAAACAGAGAAATTTTAGGGGTTAAATTTTTAGTATTTACTATCTATGTTACTACATAAGTCACTTGGCCCCTTATTTCTTCAATGACAAAATAGAAACATTATGTATCTCTGCAGATTGCTGGAACATGCAAATGAGAGAATATATATATGAAAACAGTAAACTGTAAAGCGTCATAGAAATGAAGGGCCTTGATCAAGTGCATCTTTATTTCCATAGTGACAGCATATAAAAATAATTACTTTGGGTAATATTTATTAAGCATCTATGATGTCCTCAAGCACCTATGATATTTTAAATTCACTTTCAAGTCTCATCTTGCACAGAGATTAAACTTAAAGTCAGTAAATAAGGTGAAAATGTATGTATGAAAATTATCCTTAAAAATACCTTAATGTCCTTAACTCTTCCTCAGTTGAGCTTTAGAATGTTAACTCCAAGGATTTCGCTGCTTTCCTTCACTGCTGTATCCCAGGGCCTGGAAGAGTGATCAGTACATATTTGTTGAATGAATTAGTAGTTGATTTGCATTGAGGGGTCAATTTTGTGAAAAGGGGATACCCTTTAATGCCAGCATCCTATTCAGTGCAGTAAAAGGCTCATCCTAAGATACCCTCATGAGAACTCCCTGTATGGAATCTGTGTAGTTGGATTTCTCTGATTTACTGCAAGTATAACATGACTACTGTGTGTGTTTCTGTGCTTGCAACAAGCTGCACAACACCTATTACTATCCCATTTCATAAATGAGGAAACTGAGACTCAGAATAGTCAAGAACTTGTCCAAATTCTCACAGCCAGTACTTCCCTGCTGGCACTCAAAACATGCGGGCTTCCCTGGTAGCGCAGTGGTTGAGAGCCCGCCTGCCGATGCAGGGAACACGGGTTCGTGCCCCGGTCCGGGAAGATCCCACATGCCGCGGAGCGGCTGGGCCCGTGAGCCATGGCCGCTGAGCCTGCGCATCTGGAGCCTATGCTCTGTAACGGGAGAGGCCACAACAGTGAGAGGCCCGTGTACCACAAAAAAAAAAAAAAAAAATGCACATTCTCATGTTAAGATAGTTGGGTTTTCCAACTGTATAGTGTCTATTATCCCTGAGCAAAAGTAGAGAATGGACGAGAAATAAAAATTAAGTAGGGTTGTTTCTTGTGTGTTATGGAATCAAAAATAGCGGTCGAATCAACAGGTGTTGATTGTTCACCTGCAATAACATCTTCACTTTGTTTAGGCCTTTTTAAAACATCTGTGAGGGTTTGAACTTTTGAGAGTTCATTCGGACTATACTGAGGGTAAGCTTCCAAGATGGAACAGTTATTGACCCCAACAATTATTGCTGTGGAATCTTCTAGCACTTAAATTGGTTCTGATGTTTCTGATAAATTCCAGGGATGATCAGCAATTCAGTCTTGGAATTAAGGCTTTTCACTTTTGCTGCAGGAACCAATGACCCAAAATAATTTGTTGGCATCTGTATCCTGATTAAAAGTATTTTATGACATTTACTAGCCCTGACCTGGTCAGTGCATGGGTTGTATAGGTCAGTGTGGGAGAGTGTGCTTGCTTCCTTTTGGGAACTTTTTTTTATTACATAAGCTTGGAAACTTGCCTTGAGATTCTATGATATGACTGCTTATTCCTATAGTGATGCCAGGGCTTGGCTTATTTTTCATGACAAATCTAAAAAAACATTGTTTGTAAGCAACAACATGTGACTCATTATTACCCATGAGCACTTGAAGTCAGTGGCTTGAATTTTGAGTCAGGTCATTAGGAAATATTCGGCAAACAACATTCCTTGAGGCTCCTCTGGGCCTAGAGCATCAGGGGGATTAATCCAACTAGTGGACTATTCCATTACGACATTTTAAACTTGGACAATACACCATTTAGGTAAGTCAGAAAATGTATCCAGTGATCACCAGTAATAGCTTGGTAGTGGGTAAATATTAACTGATTTGATTTTTTTTAAATTTAGGTATCCTTGATATAATTAAAAAGCTGTCATTTGTACCTAAATGAGGAAGGGTAAGGATTTGATAGCTGTAAACTGGTCCAGTCTTTATTCAGAAGTTGTGTTGAAATTAACTTATGGGGGGGTTCCTATACATGATGTCACAATACAGTAACATTGTGTTAATTCTTTAGAAAGTCCATTCTTGGCTCTTTTACTCCAATAATGTTGCCAGATTTTACAGCTGCATTGTAATTTGAAACAATGTGAAAGTTGCCCTCTTTACTCATTCCAAGCAAAAGTGCCAGTGCTAAATTAGTTTTCTTGTTACAGGTTGATTGAGCTGAGTAATAGCCAACTTTATTCACTCTTTTCTGGTAGTGTTCTTTTACTATTCTGAACATTATCAAGTTTGTGTGCAATTGTTTATCCTGAAATTCAACAAGGCTTTATCCTGGATTTTACTTACTTTTTTTTTTTTTTCTTTTTGAAATATTGAGGTGTAGTTGACTAGGAACTTCCCTGGTGTTCCAGTGGCTAAGGCTACGCGCTCCCAATGCAGGGGGCCCGGGTATGACCCCTGATCAGGGAACTAGATCCCACATGCCACAACTAAGAGCCCGCATGCTGCAACTAAAAGATGCCGCATGCTGCAACGAAGATCTTGCATGCCGTAACTAAGACCCGGTGCAGCCAAATAAATAAAAAATAAATAAATATTAAAAAAAAATTTGAAGTATAGTTGACTTACAACATTATGTTAGCTTCAGGTGTACAGCAAGTGAGTAGATATTTTTTATACATTTGAAATGATTACTACCAAGTCTAGTTACCATCTGTCACCATACAAAGTTATTACAATATTATTGACTGTATTCCTTATGCTGTGCATTACATCCCCAGGACTTATTTATTTTTTAACTGGAAATTCTGGTCCTTTTAATTAAAGCCTTTCCTCAAGGCTTTAATGATTCCTTAAATCATTTTGATTTAAATTCTTTAAAAATGAAAGAGAAAAAAATCTTAAAGGTGTCTCTCTAATCTGCTTTAGAATAGCTAAGAAAGAGTATTGCGTTAGGAATTCCTAAAAATGGAGTCATAGAAGGGCTTTATAGCTTATGCTACCAAAATCCTTTTACGTAAACCGGGAAAAAATCCATCAGATTCTGAATGAAAGCACAGGAAAAAAAGTCAGAGCTGATTTTAGCCGTGTAGCCTCAGAGGATGGATGCATTTTGACTGTCTTGCCTCCCATAAACAAGGGAGATGGTGATTCAAGGCCCAGTTCGTACCTTATACTTTCCCGGGAGCCTGTGCTTAGCATTCCTTGGGCCTGTAGATTGCATCTTACACAATATTTGATGCTGCTCTCCTGTCTTGATTAACTCAGCCTTCACATTCTCACTGCAGCTTCTTCTGGTTCAGTTAAAATGTACAGTCATTTCAGTTCATTTCTACTCTTCCACTAGGGCCTGTGCTACTGGTGCTGCAGGAAGGAAAGATTTCTTCCTGTTCCCATTACTGTTGCTTTTATCAGTGGTCCTTCTTTGCCTTCCCCTTAAGAATCCGCCCTCAAAACATTACGTCTCAACCTGGTTACGACAGCTCTGCTTGGGTGCACTTAAATAAAATGTGAGGAAAAATAGAACTCCTTGTTTTCCCTGACAAACAGCACTCCTCCCCCCATGTTGTCAATCATGGCCAGCAGCTCCCTCCCTCATTCTTGAGATTCAGTGAGAAGTATTTGGGCCCCAGACATTTGGGGGTTAAGTTATGTGCTTCTGTTTCTGCTACATAATTGGTTCATTAGCCTGATTTGGTGTTAGTCAGATCATTCCTGGATTAGTGAGCAGTTCTTCAGAATTTTTTTCCATACCTACTGCAAAACTCAAGAGAATTACTATCATCTTTTTGTTGGATCACAAGCATTTTTTAAAAATCGCTGTTGGTTTCTCTGTGTTATATAGGACCCTTCTTATAGCCAAGGGCTCTTAACATATTTTTGTGCTCTGGACCCCTTGATTGTCTGGTGAAGCCTATGCATCCTCTCTCAGAATAATGTTTTAAGTGTATCAGATAAGATAGGTACATGGTACAAAGAAAGCCAGTTACGCTGGAATAAATTGTGAAAATATTAAATTTATGATATAGTAATATACGTTTTTTTTAAAACTAAATGACAAGATTCAGTGGTGGCTCTAAGAAGTACCTTAATTTTAAAATATTGATGATAGTTAAAGATGTTTTTGATATCTTCAATTATAATGTGACCAAAAAAAAAAAAAAAAAAAAAAAAGCCCTGATTTCCTTTGGTTACAGATTCTGCTACTACTGTGGTTTATTAATCAAAGGAAATGTTAAATATTAAATTTCAGAAATAAAGATGTAATTTTTCTTCTCCCAAGTTCACAGTCACCTTTGGTGTGATCTCTAGACTCCTATGGATGATGTATGATGCCTGCTTGACTTTTTGTTCTAGTTGACTTCCCTGTACCACAGAGCTTGTCTCCTTGGGTCAGTGGTACCACCTTGTCTTTCCATCTCACTTTCCTGGTCCTTGTGCCTCCCTGGCCTGACATGGGGTCAGGCAAACTAACTCCAATCTGCAGTCTTGCCCATTGTGTTTGTAGATGTCTATACAGCCCAAGAAACTCTTCACCATCATCAGGTTTGTTTTTTTTTTCCTTTCTGTTAGGCTCCATTTAAGACTCTCAGTCTTCTCAAACTCAACCCTGAGTAATAGCCTACATTTGTAAAGCATTTTAATGGTGTGCATTTTCACCTAGATGTCTCACTTGGTCTTAAGAGAGAAGAAAGGTATCTCATCCTTTTATCCGTCCATCCATCCATCCATCCATCCATCCACCCAATATTTATTGAGAGTCAACTCGGTGCCAGATACAGATCTAGGCGCTTGGGACATGGTGGAGAAATGCCATGTGACTGTACAGCATGGAGACCTAGTTAACCTTAGGGGTCAGAGAGGGCCAGAGGCTGCAAGATTTAAAATAAGATCTGTAAGATCTGGTGAAAGAAGGTTGGGTGTGAGAAAATGGAGGGAATGTTCCAGGTAGCATAAACAGTAGGTATTTTTTTATAGATGAGAAAGGAAACTGTTCCTCAAAGTTAATGACTTGTCAAAGCCACACAGCCAGGAACCTGGGACTCCTTTTCTCTTTACTCTGTGCCATCCTAGGGTTAGAAATGACGTTATTCTCTGTAGTGTTCAGCTTCTATTGACTATTTCAGTTCATAACTACATGTGGAAATAGCCAGTCTGATGTGTCTGTTTCTCATCTTTCTCTCTCAAGTTGGATATTCATTGAGGAAACGTGTGTGTGTGTGTGTTTTAAACTCTGGTGTCAGTTAAAATTCTGTGAACTTGATTGGTACCCAGGAAAGATTTAACATTACATAATAATGATAACGATGATGATATGAAATGGTAATACAGCATCAGCATATAGACTTCCTTGTACCAGGCAGTCTTCTATATACTTTACACATATTCATTCACTTAATCCTCAGAACACTCCTCTGATGTAGAGAATATTATGGAAGTACACAAGGGTGGATTGGCCTGAACTTATAAATATATTTAGAAGATACCTAGGCTGAGATTTCAACCCAGGTAGTCTGGCTCCAGAGCCCATTTTCTTAAATTACTCAATTTTATACTTGGGATAATAGAGGGATAAGAATTTGCACACAATCCTTTATATATATAACCCAGTCCTTTGCTCGCATGGCATTTTAACTCATCATGGCCAAAGTTGTGATCAAAACTTCTCAGCCCAAAATTGCTGTGTTGCTGTTTTACATTTTCGCAGTGAGTTTCCTGGAAGGTTTAAGAGATCTTCAGACCTCATGTTTTCCTCTCTCTCTGGTTTGGCCCTGATGCGATTCATTGCCTGGTTGATGCTTTCACCACCCACTTCTTCGGTCCATCACTTGCCAATGCACTCAGCTCCTACAGAAAGAAAGGATAGCACTGGCACAGGTCAAAAATGCCTGTTTAAAATCAATTGCAGAGAAAAAGAGCAAACTAAAACACAACAAAAATAAACAAAAAAAAGATGGCAGAGAATGTGCATTTTTAAAAACCAAATCCATACCCTCTTGCCCTATTGGTGGGAATGTAAATTGATACAGCCACTATGGAGAACAGTATGGAGGTTCCTTAAAAAACTGAAAATAGAACTACCATATGACCCAGCAATCCCACTACTGGGCATATACCCTGAGAAAACCATAATTCAAAAAGAGTCATGTACCACAATGTTCATTGCAGCTCTATTTACAATGGCCAGGACATGGAAGCAGTCTAAGTGTCCATCGACAGATGAATGGATAAAGAAGATGTGGCACATATATACAATGGAATATTACTCAGCCATAAAAAGAGATGAAATCGAGTTATTTGTAGTGAGGTGGATGGACCTAGAGTCTGTCATACAGAGTGAAGTAAGTCAGAAAGAGAAAAACAAATACTGTATGCTAACACATATATATGGATTAAAAAAAGAAAAAATTCTTCTGATGAACCTAGGGGCAGGACAGGAATAAAGATGCAGACATAGAGAATGAACTTGAGGACACGGGGAGGGGGAAGGGTAAGCTGGGACAAAGTGAGAGAGTAACATTGACATATATACACTACCAAATGTAAAATAGATAGCTAGTGGGAAGTAGCTGCATGGCACAGGGAGATCAGCTCGGTGCTTTGCGACTACCTAGAGGGGTGGGATAAGGAGAATGGGAGGGAGACGCAAGAGGGAGGGGATATGGGGATATATGGATACGTATAGCTGATTCACTGTGTTATACAGCAGAAACTAACACAGCATTTTAAAGCAATTATACTCCAATAAAGAAGTTTAAAAAAAAAACCAACTCCAGTAGCAGAGGCTATTAGCTATGTCCCACTATGTCTTATTTAAATTAAGTTCTTAAAAAAAAAGTTTTCTTCCTGGAGGCTGCAATCCACAGCTCTCATCCTCACAGTCATGCATTGGAGTTGGTACAGTTGAGTAGTGATTTATTAGGTACACATTGAAGAATTTATATGCAGCTTTGTTTTCTCATGCCTCATGCAGCCAAATATTTTTAATTGTGTCTAAGAAAGGGTCCAGTTGAAAGTTAGAAGATAATTAGTAAATGAAATATAATTATGTACTGAAGATATTTGATAGCTGTTGTTTTAGGTGCTGAATTTCATATCTCAACTCATATTTTTCCTTCATTTTTCATATTTGAAGACTTTTAGATGGTCCCAGTATCTATAGAGGTTACTTAAGGATACTAAGTGACCTGATGTTTTATAGTCATAGTGGGAACTAGAGGTAAAATGGGAAACTCTAAAATATTAATATTTAGGGCAGTATTAAAAAAAGAATGTGGTAATTGGGTCAGTTTATATATGTATACATGTATATGAGAAAGACACATGCATTGGAAAGGGAAAACTGTTTTTGCATTATATTCTAATACTGTCACATATTGGAATCGTGCTTTAGAGGGGAGGAATGAGCCTTAGAAGGTTAAACAGGTTGACCAAGAGGCTAGAGGAGTAAGGACAGAGCCAGGACTGAAACACATCATTCTGGCTTCAGGTACACTTGATCTTTGCCTTCTGGCCAAACAGATGGTGAGAAGGATCCACTATGTCAAGACAAAAATAATGGAAAGAGAAGGTGTTCATCTTGGGGGCCAGTATGGTATAGTTGACTCTGGATTTTAAAAAAAGGTTTAGTACAACTCCGGGCTTACCAGCTTTGTAACCTGAGTAAGTTACTGGACCTGGCTGGAGCTTCAAGTTTGGAGAGCCCCATACCTAACCTGAAAGGTGTTGGGGGGATGAGCTTACCTACCACCTCTGAGATTAACTGAAATCATGTACATAACAGTATCTGGTACTTGATAAATGTGAAATTCCCTTCTCCTTGCTTTATATACTGATCTATAAGCTGTCTAAATTTTTCCTTATGACATTGTTTTCTGCTGAGTCTTCTTTCTCTTATAAAACCTCATAAAGAACCATTTTACATATGCAGCATGTAGACTTAATAAGTAAAAAAAAAAAAAAGCAGAGCTTTTGTATGTTTAAGGGATCTTCCTGGAGGTTATTATCTGGCTAAATAGTTTGAAACTTTGTGGGGCCGGGAGGATGCCCTCTATGATTTAACTTTTAAGAAAATAGCAAAGATGTTAACATAAACACCAGGAGAAATGATGAGACACTAACATCTTACCCCATTTATCCTGTGGCTATGAATATTTATTTAGCATGGTTGTGATTCTTGTTGTGGAGTGGTTAATGTCCAGATCAGTTCCACATAATGGAAAGCTGACCTCAAGTAGGAGGAGGATAAATGTGTTAAAAAAAAAAAAAAAAAAAAAAAAAAAAAGACTAGCAGAGGTTTCTGTGGTTTATAAAAAGGAAGTCGTCGGGGAGGAGATGGATGACAGAGGATTAACAGACCAGGGTAGCTGGTGCAGGATTTCGATGCAGACCTTGAGACTAAGGGGTGGTGGAGCCATGCCTCCATAGTTCCTGGTAGAATGGGAAATATCATTAGAGGATAATAAATATATTTAGTTTAAATTTTAGTTCTTTATATTTATATGAGGAAGGATTAGATTACCGATTTATTGTAACTCATTCCCCCAAATATCTGGGAGTGAATAAAAAACTAAATAATGCTCTGTTATTTAACGGAATCGGGGAGGCAGGAAGAGGGTGTGTGTGGATGATATAGAACAATGAATAAGATGATGGCTGACGATGCTAAGACTCCCACAGAATCTTCTCCTCTGTCTTCTGCCTGACCTTCTTGGCTGGACAACATTGGACATAGTTGAATTCTTACCGTGAGGAAAGGAGATGGGGCGGAAGAGACAACTCACATCCTACTGACTGTTGATGATTTAAAATTTAAAAAAAAATCACCCCAACATCCCCTCCCTAAAAACTATTTTCCTCTCAACTTCCCACACTCAGAGAAATACAGTTAAAAGCCTCAAATGCCTGACTTGAGCCTCACTGTAGTGATTAGAGTCAGATGTTTAGACACACTAGGCTAATGTGGTTTGACTTGGCCACAGCCAAGCCCATAATTCCATATGACAGATACTGGGTGACTGCCATTTTTGTTATGAACATAAATTATGTTGGACCTGGAACCTGATGTAAAATTTGTGCATTATGTTGCTGTGTCAACGAATCATCACGGAAGCCTTTGTTTGATGTGGGTCCTGATTGTCTAATTTCCGGAGAATGAAATGCAATAAAAGGGGCCAATTTCAAATTCAGATGTCAGCCAGCCGTGATGATAAAGTTTCCTAAATTTGTTCTTTAAAACAACGTAAATCTCACAGGTGGTTCTTAATATCTAAAAAATAAAATCATTCAATGCTTTTAAAGAGTGTTGTGCACATATTATACTCAAAATATTCAAAAAAGCAAGTGTTATTGATAGAATGGAAAGTAAGTGTAATAGAATGATTAGGAGCATGGGATTTGAAATCAAATCTTAGTGTGAGTCTTGGTCCTGACACTTACTCGTTGTTTAATCTCTCTCAACCTCATTTCCCCCATGTATACAATGGGGATAGGGTAATACCTGTTTCATAGAGATGTTGTGATGAATGAGATGATGAATATAAAGGCTTTAGCCTAGCACATTGTGAGTGCTCAAGAAAGGCTAGCTTCAGTTAATAATAATGAAGAAATAAATAATAAAGTTACCACTCTTAACATCTTGGATTTATAGTACCTTCCTCAAAATGGAGAGGGATTCATGCCTGTTGTTGTTACTGATGTTGTAGAACATATTTATTTTTGTCTTAGTGCCCTTTAAAGCAACACAGAGATGCCAGTAGTATGTCTTCATGGTTTATTATTGGGAGGTGACGTGATAATGATTTTTTTAAAAAATAAATTTATTTATTTATTTATTTTTGGCTGCGTTGGGTCTTCATTGCTGTGCGCAGGCTTCTCATTGCGGTGTCTTCTCTTGTTGCGGAGCACGGGCTCTAGGTGCACGGGCTTCAGTAGCTGTGGCTCGAAGGCTCTAGGGCACAGGCTCTGTAGTTGTGGCGCACGGGCTTAGTTGCTCCGCGGCATGTGGGATCTTCCCGGACCAGGGCTCGAACCCGTGTCTCCTGCATTGGCAGGCAGATTCTTAACCACTGCGCCACCAGGGAAGCCTGATAATGATTTTTTTAAAACATCCAATTAATTATTTAAGCTTTCCATCCCATCTCTTGTCCCCTTCCCCCCCTTGACGAGAACTTTGGTGGCAGTAACGTGCATATGATTTTTTTTTTGCTGGCATAAACAATCTAAATGCTTTGAGTGTATGAAATAGCATGTTGCAGTAGAAAAAGAACAGGACTGGAAGTCAGAAGTCTGAAACCACCCTTGCCCATGCATCTGTCTTCAGTTTTGGAGGACAGATTTTGGAATTATCACCAACTCTTTTGCTACTTCTATGGCTCTGGTTAGTCATTGCTTTCTTTGTCTACGTCTGGTATTGCTATTTGTGTACATGCCACTATTATGCTTGGAATACCATATGGTTATTTAAAAAAATAGTCGTTGACTACCCATGAGACTCTGAGTTCTTTGAGGGTGTTTTATGTATTTTTATATTCCCAGGGCCCAGAAGAGATCCTGGCGCCGAATACCGACTTAGTAAACACATGTCGAATGATTACATGGCAAGAATCAAGGCATGACTTCAGGCTTTCTTGCTGGGTGGCCTTGAGCCACTTACTCACTTTTTCAAATCCACAATTTCCTTGTCTCTCAAATGAGCGTCACACCTGATTTGTCTCCTACAAATCATTGATGTGAGCTCAAATGAACGCATGTGAATATTTTACGTACATTGGAAAATGTTGGGCAGTAGAAGAAAATAAAAAAGTCATAATATTGAAACCTAAGCCATAATCTTTATTGTGGTAGTTTATAATAGTGAGAATTATAAACTTTTATCACTAGGGCATTTGCTAAATAACTAACGCTATTATAACATTTAACACTGGGCAGCTGATAATAATACTTATTGGCATTTTTGTCATGTACCAGGTCCTATTCTAAGCATTTAACAAATATCTCATTTAATCCTTACAACGTCCCTATCAAATCTGGATGCCATTATCCTCAATTTACAGATGAGGTAGAGTTACATTGACTAGCATAGAAAGAGGTAGAGAACATTTTGGACATGGATGAAAAGCAGGTCAGAGAGCAGTATGCAGAGTGTTATATATATTTATTAAGCAGAGAAGAAACACCCCTGATAGGTCATCCACCAAAAATTAACAGTGGTTGTCTCTGGGGACTGAATTTATGGGGAAGCTTTTGCTCTCTGTAGCGTACTTTTCCATTTGGTTTGAAAAAAAATTTTTTTAAGTGAGCAAGTATTATTTTATAGTCAATAAAATAAAACAGTAAAGGATAGTTTTCAACGAAAGAAACTTTTGTTTTCTTATTCAAAACAAAAGATACCCCAGATTTCTTCCTTTTTCTTCCCCCTGCCCACCATTTTCTTCGTCTCCTGGATCTCTGCAATTCACTTGCATTTGATTCTCATTTGCCATATTTGTGAGGGTGAGTGAAGCTTTAGCTAATAAATAATATAGTATGAAACCTCAGTGACTGTGAAAAAGAATACAACCTTCTAGCCAGCAAATGCTTCTTTTCCATTAGGGAGCAAAGTCTCTAACTTTCAAAAATTTAATATACCAAACGACTCTATGCTAGATTACAGGGAAGTTGTAAAAGTAAATTAAATCTGCCTTCTCCATTCACCCAGGTATGAGGAGTTCCTCAACCTGGGTGAGCCGCTATTTGAGCAGCTGGCATAGGAATCCTCTGGTCGCCCCCGTGCTGGTGTAGACTATGAAACTGTGCAGTGTTGCTTGAGGAGTCCATCACCAAGTGTGTATGTGCCAGTGAAGTCGCCTGGCTTCCCAGAGCCACACTGGGGCAGGGAGTCTGCAGCCCTGTCGCCTGGTTGGCGAGCCTCGTAGGCACCTGCCCCTTGTTGCCTGTGGGATTGCAACTCTCACTGTTGCCTCAGAGACTTTTGTTACCACAGAACTTTCTCACACTCACTGGCCCAGATGTTTGCTGAATTCCAGGGCTAGTGTGTGTGGTCGTGCAGCCAAATTCCAATTTTAGAATGCTGCTTGTGACCGTGAAACTGTGTTAACTCAGGCTTTTAGGGCACTGACAGGGCATGTGTGTGTGTGTGTGTGTGTGTTGGGGATGGGACGATAATGAAGAGTAATCAATAAGCAATTTCCAACCAGAGAACAAACATGTATCTTCTTCTTCAGAGGTTTTGAATGTCAGCAGTGAGAAAATGAAGGTGTCTGAAAGGTCGAATGGCCCTGGAATTTAAAGTCACTGACATTTCTCAAAAGATTGCACTAACATATTTTTTCAGAAAGACAGTGCTTAATTCACCTCTGAATCTCCAGTTACTTCACAACTTCCTTTAGTGGTGCATCTCAGAATTTGACATCATTTCTAAGCCACAAAGTTCTTTCTCTCTAATGTCTAAAATAAGCCTTTCCCGCTTTAAAACTTATGGAGGTATTTCCTCCCTCCCTCCTTCCCTACCTCCCTTCCTTCCTTCCTTCCTTCCTTCCTCCCTCCCTCCTTCCCTCCCTCCCCCTCTCCCCCCCCTTCCTTCCTCCCTTCCTTCCTCTCGTACTTAGGTGCCTATTCTTTGACAGGCATTGTTATTGGCATTGGAAATATACCACACTTTATTATTGGCATTGGATCTCTGAACCAGACAAACAAGTTCACTTGCTCTCAGAAACTGACATTCTACTGGGGACAGACAATAAATAAATAAGAATTTCAGATAGTATTAAGCACTGTAAATGAAACTAAACAAGATCATGTGATGAAGAGGGGGCTGAGAAGTGGAAGGGGAACTGTGGCTTTCAAATGGGTGCTCTGGGAGTGCTTCTCTGTGGAGCTGACCTTTCAGTTGAGACCTGAATGATGAGAAGTTATGGGGGGGACTGTTGGCTAGTTGGCTAGAGAAGTTATGGGGGGGGAAACTTCATTTTTCCCTGGTGTAAATGGTAGCAGATGGGACAGGATGATACCTATCTGTTAAATTGGTTGGGATTAACTGAAGTAACTTGCAAGAATGCCCGGCATAGTGCTTTGGGGCATAAAAGCCTTAAATTATACTAATAGTAGGGCTTCAAAAAAATCTCCCCCCACACCACAATTTTGCATGTCTGTTAGTTGAATTAATCATCATGTCATCTATATAAAAATCTGTTGGCAGTAGAGGCCAGAATAAAAGGTCTACTGGAGCCATGCTTTAGATTTACAGAGTAGGACTGAAAAAGATGATGCCAGAATCTAGGCTGGCTTCTTGAGATCACTGGAGGAGTCGATTTTCTTCCATTATTTGCCAGCTTTATTTCAAGAGTTGGCTACAACTTAGTTATTTGATAGTGAGTTGGGCATAGGACTTCACCATAGGAGCCACACCTTAGTTTTACTTAACTTGATTCCTCTTCCCCAAGGAAACCTTGAAGGTAGGGTCAATACGCTCGCCTCAGGAGGCTCCTGAGATGGGCTCTGCTCAACTCTTGGCAGGTCCTCCACTGAAATTCCCAAGTTCTGCAGTTCAGAGCGTGGAAGAGATGGCTTTGGCTTGGGGAGATTTGACGGCAGGTGTTACCTTGTGTGTGCCAAGCGCTAGATGACAGAGATTCCTCAGCAAGAATGCTGTAGAAAGCACATTTTACTGTACGTGGGCCAATTCGAATTTATTCTTACTAGACGTAACTGTTGTAGAGTTTATGTCACAAGCTGCATTCCAGGTTTACTGAAGTAATACAAGAATAACTAATGCTCATATTTGTACAGTATTCACATTCACACCTTGACCTGGATCTTTGGGCCTTACAACAATGACCCTGGTGGTTCTTAGGGTCAGTCCAGGAATGGTATCCCCTGTAGTGTGGCAGAGCATCAATAAAGGCTATTGATGCTCTGATTCTGGACTTCCTGGGGTTGAATCCAGGTTCGATGATTAGCGGTGAGATGTTGGTTGACTTATTTAACTACTCTGTGACTTGGTTCCTCATTGTAAAGTGAGATTCATAGGACACATCTCTGAGGAGTGATGTGAGGATTAAGTTAATATCTATAAGTCCCTTTGAGTAGTGCCTGGGCCTGAACCAAGACTTTATGTGGGGGGAGATGGAGATCCAGACATCACATTGCTGGCTTGAGTAAGCACATTTGCAGGCCTGGGACCCAACGTGAATCTCTTGATTCTAGGTCTAGTAATCTTCCTACTTTTTCTTGCGCTGAACTGTTATTGGTTATGATTTTAAAACATAAACTCAGAAAGTAGCATATTAGGATATTTAAGGTTATTGTAATAAAATAGCACATTAGTAGTTGTGCTGTTAACTCTGATTTACTTATCGGGAAACTGAGGTTCATAGTGGTTATTTCGAAATGACTCCTGATGTTACTTTGTTGATTTTTTTTAGTATGCCACTGGTCTTTTCGTATCTGCCTCCTAATTTCATAATGAGGGTGAAAAGCATAACACTGAACGTGATATTTCCAATATTACAGTCAAATAAACTTTCCCTTGAGACAAAACTATAAAAGAATACGGTTAAAAAATGAACTAGAAGTGTGTACATCACATGAGCATTTTGCCTCTTGAAATGAGTTTATAGACTTTTCCTGATGCCGTCATTCACAAATATACCTGAATTTCTCCTTGGAAATTGCCTCAACAATCAGCATTACGTTGTTTTAATATTAATTTTTAAAAACAAAAAATTTGAGGACACTTTTCTTAAAAAAAATTGGAGAAAATCCCTCGATAGTTTTTTCAGAAACAGAAAGTGGCTTCAAAAGTAAAATAAGGGCTTCCCTGGTGGCGCAGTGGTTGAGAGTCCGCCTGCCAATGCAGGGGACACGGATTCGTGCTCCGGTCCGGGAAGATCCCACATGCCGCGGAGCGGCTGGGCCCATGAGCCATGGCCGCTGAGTCTGCGCGTCCGGAGCCTGTGCTCCGCAACGGGAGAGGCCACAACAGTGAGAGGCCCACGTACTGCAAAAAAAAAAAAAAAAAGTAAAACAAGACAGTGGTAGATGAGTCATCAGTTTGGAGTTAAAAAGCCAAAGGTGTGGCAAGATTGTGATTTGTCCCATGTGGTCCCAGCAGATTGATGGAAAATTTCAAATGGCATTCTCTGTCACCCAAGTCTGCCTCAGTGCAAGAAGTGAATGCCCTCCTAGGAGACTGCTCTGAAGGCTGGCATTCATGGGGTGTGTGATAAACATCATCAGAAACCCTCTGTGTGATATGAAGAAGCAGACTCGGCAAATTTATGAACTGGCTTGAAGTCATTACTTTTCTTTCCAAGGGTAATTGCTTAAGGGAAAGCCTTTTGGCTTTGACTACAGCCCTCCACAAATGGAAACATGTGACTTTCATGCGGCCTGGGAGAGAGTTTTGGGTGGGACGCACACCAACACGACCAAGAGGCTGTTAAAATGAATTTTGCGAATGAGTTGAAAAATGCTTTGTATTAAATACAAGTTTGTTGTCTTGGGGTAAGAAAAAAATCCCACAGAGCTCTGAGGAGAGCACTAGGGTATTGATTTGGGAGTGGAGGTGGGAGGAGATGTGAGAAATTACGGTGGTGGTCTGCTGGCAGAGGCGGAGGAATGGGTAAGTTGGGGGCTTCTAGAGAATTTCCTGAAGGAGAGAGGATGTAGAGTTAGCCAAGCGGGGGATGTCCCTAGGGTGCCCCCAGACCAGCTTGCTGTGATTTCCTGATTTGCTCTAGGCACACCATGGACACACATGGAGATAGGCGGTGTCTGCTTGGAGTTATAGACTGGAGAATAGCAAGCTCAGACACGTCCCTGCTTCAGCAAAACCTCTACAAAACCACCGATTTTCATCAGCCATTCAGGACTGAAAGCGATCACTTCATTCACCTGAGGCAGGACACTGTGGATGTAACAAATGTCTTGGAATGTGACACCTGTACCTTATCCTAAAACTTTTATATCGGACATATAAAAGTCAGACGTTTGTTTTACAGCTGATTGAATCTAGGATTTCCAATTGTAGCCGTTACACTGGTTGTTAACTTTCACAACTTATTTCGTTTATATTTTACATTGAGTCTGAGGCAGTAATTTTTGCAAACATCAAGTATGTGAACGCATGATCGTGTTCAGGAAATTTAAGCATTGGGAGATGATTTTAACTTGGTTTTAGATGAGAATAAGTTTCTGTTTCAAGGCTGACATCATCATGAAGGATACAAGCCAGGAAAATGTTACACAAACATCTAAATTAAAAAGACCCTTCCAGATACCTGTTCTACTTGGGAAGAGAACTCTTGCATCCAGGAAAAGAAACATGCGCATTATTCCTTCTCGTTTAGACTGAAGCCTTAGCTGGGAAAGGGAAAGGAAAGCCAACAAGTACCCAATCTCTCTAAGCTTCAGTTTCCTCATGTCAAAAATAAGGTTCATAATAGTGTCTATATTACTGGATTTTTCTGAGAATTAAATAGAACATATATAGCGCCTGGCATATAAGTATACAGTGAATGTAAAAAAAAAGTCATGTGAAGTGCTGCTGTCAGTCAGTAAGTGGCAGTCACTCTCTTTATGCTGGGAGGGGATGAGTCATAGAGTTCGAGTCCTGTCCTCATGGCCACATATTCATGTCATGGCATGTCACGGACTGCAGAAGTTCCTATTCTTCCCACTACACTTACTTTTTCTGATTAACCTATGCTGTATGAATGAGTGAATAGGAAATTCATTAATTCCATTAGCTTTTAATGAATATCATGCTCTGGGTCCACTGTGTCTTAGCTGAGTAAGCTTACACACATTATTTCACCTTTCTGGACCTCAGTTTCCTGATCTGTAAAATGGGAGTAAGACTGGTATCTATATATGGAATCGTATGAGCATGCAATGATTTGGAGCACACACAGCTCTGACCGCAAGGCCTGGCACACAGAATATGCTCAGGAAATGCTGGTTATTATCAATTTTATTTTTGGCACTGTCAACATTATTGGTTTAGTGTTTGTTCATGGACTATGCTTTCAGTATCAGCTTCCAACACTCTATAGATTTCTGCTTTGGTGGAGACGGTGAGTCTAGCACTGCCTCTCCAGGCATCCCCCTTTTTCTGATATCAGCCACCAGAATTGCAGACTGTTTGTTGAGAGCAGGCCAGCATATTCACTTGTGTAATGTAGGGTATATGTACTGTGTTAACTTTTTAATATCTGGAAAATTCTGAAATAGAAAAGGTATCTGGCCCCAAGGCTTTCAAATAAGGCCCTGTGTGGACCTGTTTATGGTAAGATTACTTTAAACAGTCAATAAGAATCTTTGAACCAGGACTCAGGATATTTTTTTGGACACAGTTGTTGAATTAAGTATAAAATAAAAACAATATTTCATTGAGCAATGAGTAATCAAGTTTACTGGGACACTATCTCACTTTTAAGTTCTTTTATTCATTCAACCAACATTTTAATTAAAATTTTTTTTTTTAAATTGAAGTATAGTTAATTTACAGTGTTTCAGGTATACAGCAAAGGGATTCAGTTATACATCTATATCCATATCTATTCTTTTTCAGATTCTTTTCCATTATAGGTTCTTACAAGATATTGAATATAGTTCTCTGTGCTATAACATAGGTCCTTGTTGTTTATCTACTTTATATATGGTAGTGTGTATCTGTTAATCAAAAATTCCCAATTTATCCCTCCCCGCACTTTCCCCTTTGGTAGCCACAAGTTTGTTTTCTAGGTCTGTGAGTCTATTTCTGTTTTGTCAGTAAGTTCATTTGTATCATATTTTAGATCTCATGTATAACTGATATCATATGATATTTGTTTCTCTGTCTGACTTACTTCACTTAGTATGATGATCTCTAGGTCTATCCATGTTGCTGAAAATGGCATTATTTCATTCTTTTTTAAGGCTGAGTAGTAAGTATTGCATTATGTATCTGTACTACATCTTCTTTATCCATTCATCTGTTGATGGACATATAGTCAACCAACATTTTTTAAAGGCCCCGCTATGTACCAGACACTATGTTAGACAAATAGGTCCAAAGTTCCTACCTTCTCAAAGCTTACAGCCTCTGTGTGTGTGTGTGTGTGTGTGTGTGATAAGTCTTTTTTTGCGGTACGTGGGCCTCTCACTGCTGTGGCCTCTCCCATTGCAGAGCACAGGCTCCGGACGCGCAGGCTCAGTGGCCATGGCTCACGGGCCCAGCCGCTCTGCGGCATGTGGGATCCTCCCGGACCGGGGCACGAACCTGTGTCCCCTGCATCGGCAGGCGTACTCCCAACCACTGCGCCACCAGGGAATCCCTGTTTATAAGTCTTATAAACAGATACATTTTAATATATACTGGTCTCTGCTGTGATCACCCCAAGCTGGGAGAAGTCTTAGTTGAAGGCTGAGAATTGAGAAGTTAAGTTTTAAGCTGAAGTGAAGGCGTGGAGTTTAGGGGAAAGGAGGCATGTGGCAGAGAGAAGGTGGAGGTGGTTGGGGAAGAACTGAAGGAGCACAGTGGTATTTCCAGTTGGCAGGACCAGTCTGTGGACGACTCCTTCCCTGCAAGTGATGTTCTGAGCCTCAGAATAATTAGGTCAGATTCTGCCAATAGTGCTGTTCTTTCTTTCTTTCCCTCCCTCCCTCCCTCCCTCGCTATGATCAACTAACACATCTTCCTTGAAATTTTTTTCCACTCACACCCAGCCCTATGCATATGACAGGGTTCCTTCCTCTCTCTCCTCCCTCCCTTCCCTTCCTCCCTTCCTCCCTCCCTCCCTTCCCTCCTCCCTTCCTTCCTCCTTCCTTCCTTCCTTCCTCCCTTCCTCCCTCCCTCTCTTCCCTCCTCCCTTCCTTCCTCCTTCCTCCTTCCTTCCTTCCTTCTTCCCTCCCTCCCTCCCTTCCCTCCTCCCTTCCCTCCTCCCTTCCTTCCTCCTCCCTTCCTTCCTCCTTCCTTCCTTCCTTCCTCCCTTCCTCCCTTCCTCCCTCCCTCCCTTCCCTCCTCCCTTCCTTCTTCCCTCCCTCCCTCCCTTCCCTCCTCCTTCCTTCCTCCTTCCTTCCTTCCTTCCTTCCTCCCTTCCTCACTTCCTCCCTTCCTCCCTCCCTCCCTTCCCTCTTCCCTTCCTTCCTCCCTCCCTTCCCTCCTCCCTTCCTTCCTCCTTCCTTCCTTCCTTCCTTCCTCCTTCCTTCCTTCCTTCCTCCTATGAACATGGAACTCTGTTAATAATTTCTGTAGCTATAGTGATTCTTATTCCTGATCTTGTTTTACATACAAGGCAAACATAAAATTGAGGCCTTTTGGAAATAAATATACCAATACCTAGCCCAGTTTCAGGCACATAGTGAATGCTTTAAAAATGTTGGTTGAATGAAAGAATCTAGGTAAAAATTAAAAACTGTTTCATAAGTTTTTGTCGGCAGCCTAAAGTAATCTTGCCATGTACAGATCCACAGACATGTATCTGAAATTCTTGGGGCCAAATATATTCATATTTCAGAATTTTTCAGATTTTAAGGAGTTAATATAGTGCATATAACACATATTATATAACATCTCCAGTAGCAGCACCCTGTATTCATATAATATTATATGAATGTTCACATTAGATAAAGTTAATACATAACTTCAAGTAAATTCACATCAGGTTTTATCACTAATTGAGTTTTTACCAAACTTATATATTTTTGGTTTTCAGAGCTTTCGGAATTTTGGAATTGTGGACCATAGCAGTTCTTTGCAACTACTTTTGCTTATGCTGCTGCTAGATGTTGTCCAGTCCGCCTTTAAAAAATTGTATTACGGGCTTCCCTGGTGGCGCAGTGGTTGAGAATCCGCCTGCCGATGCAGGGGACACAGATTCGTGCCCCCGTCCGGGAGGATCCCACGTGCTGCGGAGCGGCTGGGCCCGTGAGCCATGGCCGCTGAGCCTGCGCGTCCGGAGCCTGTGCTCTTCAGCAGGAGAGGCCACAACGGTGAGAGGCCCGAGTACCGCAAAAAAAAAAAAAAAAAAGTTGTAAAAAAACTGTATTCCTCTGGGTCAGACAGAGTGGCCATCAGTATCATTCGTCTTCTGTTTCCTGCAGGAAATCTGTATTTCTTTTATGCTCCACAGTCAAAGAGAAAATCAGAGGAAACTTCGTCTTTGCTCTTCCCTCTGGGTGTTTGTGTTGGATCTGATTAGCTCTGTTTCTCAATTATACAAATATTCCTCTTGACCAACAAGTTTCTTAGTCCCTCTCCTGGTCGCTGCTTGAAGAATATGAGACATTGTTCACTCATTTTAACAACCTGGGTTTGGCCTGGTGCAATAGATTCTTAAACTGAGAAGAGCATATTTGTTTTTCTTCTGAACATTTAAAATTATTTTGAACGTGAAACAAACTGTAAAAAGTAATTTACTTGTTTTAATACAGAGAGATAATGCCTTCTAATGGCTTCATGTCTGTAAAGGGTTGGGATGCCATGAATGGTTCCAGCTTCATCAGTTGTTGCCCTATGTCTCTTCCCATCAGCACAGTTTCCACCCTCACTTTTCAGTACTCTTGGGATCTCTTTCCTACCACCCCATCTCTATTTCTGTTACCTGCTGTCTCTGCTACTTGCTGCTTTTATACCAATTATATTGACTCTTAGTTCTTTTTTTTTTTTTTTTTTTTTTTGCTGTATGCGGGCCTCTCACTGTTGTGGCCTCTCCCGTTGTGGAGCACAGGCTCCGGACGCGCAGGCTCAGCGGCCGTGGCTCACGGGCCCAGCCGCTCCGCGGCATGTGGGATCTTCCCGGACCGGGGCACAAATCTGTTTCCCCTGCATCAGCAGGTGGACTCTCAACCACTGCGCCACCAGGGAAGCCCTTGACTCTTAGTTCTTTATCCCTGCAGACTGGGTGTCTGTGGGGTACTGGCTTGGACAACCACTTGCCATCTCTAAAAACAGTTACCTAACAAGCATACTGCCTCTTACTCACTCTTCATGTCAGAGGCTTTTCTGGGATTCTGCTCATGTATGCAGACACTTAAATGTCTAGTTTCAGGGCTGTTTCAGTGAACTGGGGTTTCTGGACAGTTGAGAGCTGGATGTCTGAAGTGCTGCTGTTTTTGGAACCATTTATTTATATGCATGTGAAGAGTTTTGATCTGAAATTGAGGCTAACTATGAAATCTGAAAGAGTGAAAAGATTCGTATAAAATTCCAGGTGAGTCTTAGTTTTTTTCACGGTATGTCTATAAGAAGGGTTTTTCTACCTTCTTCTTTATAATGCTGAAAGATTTATTCTGTATAGATGTTTCATAGGAGACTTTAGTGAAATTTATGAATCATAACCATATTCTGGCAATTTTACTTTAGAAATATATGCTTAGAGTAATTCAGGTAACTCAGTCTTTTGAAGATTCTCTGCATATTACTGCCTTTCACATTTGAGGCGAGGTTTGGAAAGGGTTGTTCTCTGGCTGTAAAGAGTCTAATATGTACTGCAGTTGGTTCCACACAGAAGTGTCATTTCCTAGCAGAGACTGTCCTCTTTAGACTAAGAGCTGGCATGGAAACATTACTTAAAAACAGCCACCCCTTTCCTGAGTGCAGGTCTTTGTTAAACAAATTTCTTCAGCCTTGTTGAAATTAGGGAAGATCTCAGCTCTCACATTTACATTTCAGTTATTGAGCAATTGTTGTTGGCTTCCCTTTCATCTAAAATAATCAGTACAGGTAAGATACTAGGTAAAAAATGCATTCATTTATACTCTTGGTACATAAAAGCGCACCTGCTTGATGTTTTCTGCGAAATTCCAGTTAACCTGCAACATCCCACAGATGAAGATGTGGCATCCACTTCACATCGGGGAGTCAGTGAATGAATGGTCACTGGTACCTCCTGATGATCAGAGAAAGTGGCCAGACCTAAGTTATTTTACATCTGAGCATTTCTTGGAGAGTTTGGAGAAAGAGAGGTTTTGAAACTGATGCCTTGAGATAATATGAATGTTTGGAGAATTTCCATCGCTCTTCCTCTACCCCTTTCCTCTTTCTGCCGTGAGCTGTCCGGGTCTTCCTGTACGCACTATTCATTTCTGCCGACTCAAGGGAAGGCCATGTAATGTGTGTTTTAAGTACCACGTGAACTTTTTCCTCAAAGTAAAGCTTCCTTTGCCAGCTCACAAATGATGGATTTTGTTTTCCTTCTGCCTGAGGGTCAAGAGAGTGGGCAGATTTGTATTTATCAGTCTGCATGGCCATTTCCTCCCTCCTATCCTCCAGCCCTCTGCATGTCTTATGCCAGAAATCAGTGGGTCCGGTGCAGTGACCTCCACAGGGTCAGATACAATTCTGGAAGCCTTTGTGTGTTCATTTCCTTAAATAAGTGGAAGGTAAAATGTTTGAAAGCAGGGCAGCCGTGGGCTGTTCCAAAACATCAATGTTGGTTGTTTGTTTTTCTGGATTTTAACAAAAGAGTTTTTACCAGAAGACCTTTGCACTCCTGCTCATACAAACCTCCCCCGCCGACCCCCCGCCCCCAAGTTACAAAAATACATAACAAAAATAAAACAGAAGCCAGACTTAGGGTTATCTTACCAAAACAGGACTCCTTCCTTCTTTAGACTATAAACAAATGAGTTCCCCAGTTAAGTTTCAATCAATCATTCCTGATGAATTCAGTGCAGGTTTTGCTTTATCTTTAACTCATACCACATTTTCTAGTCCTTGGGGCTTCATTCTGTTTCCTCACCTTGTTTACACACCAAATGGTTAGTCCATTTGGAAAAAAAAAGTAGTTTACTGTTTTTTCCCTCTCCATGTGTTCAGCAATTAGAAAAGAAATTTCTCCAAAATGTGTTCTGGGGAATAATAAGTAGTTTTCCTTGGGTGGTCTTAACAACTCAATGGCTAGATTGCTCTAGTTTGAGATTCTCAGAGGTGACTTCTTGATGGGGCAGGGGGAGTACTGACTTTCTAATCTTTGGGAGACAAGGGGACGCAGCAATGGAGAGAGCAGCATGGAGTAGTAGTAAAGAACATAACTCTGAGGACAGTCTACTTGGGTTTTTTTGTTTGTTTGTTTTGTGTTTTTTTGGGTTTTTTGGCCACATTGTGCCCAGCATGTGGGATCTTAGTTCTCTGACCAGGGATAGAACCTGTGCCCCCTGCAGTAGAAACACGGAGTCTTAACCACTGGACTGCCAGGGAAGTCCCAGTCTACTTGGTTTTGAATCCTGGCTCTGTCTCTTCCTAGCAGTGAACCTTGGGCAAGTCACTAAACCTCTCTGGGTCTAATCTGTATAATGGGGATAATAATAGTATTTATCCCATGTTATAGTGATTAAAGAACTTAATATTTCTAAGGTACTTAGAACAAAGCCTGACGCTTAATAACTGGTATATAAGTGTTGGTGAAATAAATTAAAAAGAACTAGAGGTAGGAAAATGCCAGGAGAGATTAGTGTCAAGAACTCCAAGGGAGGAAGTTGATTTCAAATGAGAAGAGATAATCAGCGGGGATAAAAGTGGCAGAGAAAGCAAGAAGGTGAGGATCAAAGGGTAGACAATAAGGAGATTATTTGGAGATCTTAAGTGGCTTCTAACTATTCAGATGTGCGACCTTAAGCAAGTTGCTTAACCTCCCCACAGGTGACAAATTCAGCTGGCTAGACATTCTTCTAGGTTTGTTCCAACTCCAGAAATCTATGGACCTAGCCTCCATTTTTAGGGATGTGCTAGGAGCAGAAGCTGGACTGTGGTTTCAGTTAGGATTAAGGAAAGAATATAGTGTGCACACCTGGTATCTAAGCCATTTCCTGAGTGTGAATGAGAAAAGAACATCACTGGAGGCAAGGCTGAGGCTGAGAGGCACGGGTTTGAATTGCTTCATGAAGATAGCGGCTCGCTGCTGCCTTAAGGCTTTCATGGGTTTCTTGCGTGTATTTTCCTCTTTGCCTCTCAAGCATTTGGTTCCATTTCTTATTTTTTGACCTTTTCCCTTTCTAAGTTGCACATGAAAGGGTCTTGTTGTTTGAAATCTCTCTCCTTGGGAAGGAAGAAGGTGGTGAGCTTAAGATGTTAGCAGCAGCATAAAGATCAGGTGCCAGTACGCCAGATGAGTTCCGGCACAGGGAACATGCTTAAGTGGCTGTGCTGAATTCTTTCTGCCTAACTTGACAGCGTATTTTTGATATTACAGTCCATCTGCACACCATTTTCTTATGTGTATGTTTTTTTTTGGTAGGGAGGTGCTTTATTGTTCTCATTTTTTCCCCTTGGGCTCTGTAAATATTCCTATTTTACAAAGCAGCATTTGTTTTTTATTTGTTTGTTTTTGTTTTTGTTTGCTTCTGGTGCTTTGACCCTGGGTTATTTGAATATAAATTTACTCTGTTTAGCCATTGAGTGAAGGGTACTCATTTCTGAGGAGCAAACCTGTTATTCTGGCCTAAGATATGCAGACTCTTCTCTACTGATTTTAGTATCTTTGAGAGGTGATGCTGACCATAGTGGCCTTTGGCAGCATGATTTGAACATATATTCACCTTGGTTGTATTAATGTTTGTATCAGGCTGTGGTAAGCACAGTGTTCCCGGATTTGAACCTAGAAAGAATTATGGAAAAAGGACGATGAGTTCAGTGGGAATGGTCATTCTACCTATAGTCTTCAGGTTTTCCGTTCTTGATTTTTCCTCACTGAAGTTTCATTCGTAATATTTTTTTCTCAGTCAGGTTGTGCTAGATTATGCTGTAGTAACAAATGACACTCAAATCTCGGCTGCTTAAAACAACAGAGTTTTCATTATTGTTCATGTTACCTGTCAGTGGAGAGCTCGTTTCTGGTGGCATGTAGGCTGATGGAGTCTTCCCCACCTGGAATGTTGCCAGTTACCATGGTGAAGGTAAGGAAACATGGTGAATCATGCGTGCGATTTGGCCTGGAGGTGATATTATTTCCACTCACATTTTATTGGCCAGTAAATGAAAGGCAAGTCAAGGCAAGTCAAGTGGCCATGCCTAACTTCAGGTGGGCAGAAAAGCATAATCTTATCATGTTCTTAGAGGGAGGAGAATCAGAAATATTTGGTAAACAGCACTAAATGCCTACCACAGACTTTTCATAAGCCAAATACCATAATGGATGCTATGGACACAAAAATGAACAGTGTGTGTCCTAGTCTTAGAGAAATTAAATTTTGGGGAAACAGTTTCATATAGGAATTTCAAAAATATAATGATGAAGTAGAGTTGGTTTAAAAACCATCTCTGTATTAAAAGAGACTGGGAATGTTTCCTTTATCATCCTATTTCTCCAGTTTTTGTAATTGTTTTCCATAAGCCACAAATAGCTATGAAATAATCTTCAGAACTTAAATCTGGTTAAGAAAAGTTGGCTTTACTTAATTTCACATAATTTTTAGGTCCTCCTTTGAATCATTATGAAACACACAGTTTTTGTGTTTTTGCCATGCTTCAGCAGTCTAAAAATTGAATGTGCCTAAGGAGGATAACTTCTTTATTACATGCTGGCTAAAAACTCAGACAAAATTCCATTGAAAGCCAGTTGGTTTTCTATTTTTTTCCTATGTGTCCTTCAACGCTGAGATTGGAAATAAACCAGCATTATGGCTTCATAACTGAAAGTGTAGCAATTCTGCACAATATACAAGCAAATTTGCCATTTAAAATATCGGACGTCTGTCTGAAGTTGGTGCTGACCTTCTAAACTGCAACTGAATGTCCCGATTGTTATTTCTCCCTCCTCCTCAGAGGAATTTTCAGTGCTGGTTCACAGCCCCATGCTTCTTGTCTGCTTCCTTGCTGGTTATGGGTTGTTTCCTAGAGTCTAGACATGAAATGAAAAATGATTGTGCAATCCATTTCCTGTTCATCTCTGCAACATTCAGAGTAGGTCTCAAAACTTTGAGACGTACCACCTCCTCCTCCTTGGTAGAAAGAACAGACACTTGTGTTCTATGGACACAAGTGGAAATCTTGGCCGGCCTCTTGCTACCTGGACAACCTTGGGCAAATTGCTTAATCTCTTTAAGGCTCAGTTTCCTTTTCCATAAAATGAGGAACATAAAAACTGTTTCAGAGGGTTGTTGTGAGAGTTCAGTATATGGTGTACATAAAATGCCAGCAATGTAATAAGCACCCAATAAATATTCCCTATTGGCACAGTGCTTACTGGTTTTCAAAGGATCTCATCGGATTTTATCTCATGGGAATAAATCAAGGAGGTAAAAGGCGTATAGCTGAATTGGATTTCCATTAACTTGCCAAAAAATAAAAAATAAAACTTCAAATTCTCTTGGGGTCACAGTCACAGCTGACTTAGCAAAGCTCTTATTTAATTATAATGTATGTCTGCTTTCTCCTCTGTTCACGTTTCTCCTCAGTCATCATCTTGTTAGATTCCATATACACTGAGTCCCTCTAACTGCCTTTCTTAACTTATAAATCTTATCTGATGCTCTTTTGAGTTTTGAGTGATTATTATAGTGAGCAATGATTAAGGGCTGAGGGGCTGGGTGCCAATACTATAGGTAAGGAAAACAAAAACTGCAATACTTTTAATGATCATAACTAACACTAATTGAATCTGTGCCCAGCTAGTAATTAAAGTTTTCTTTTCTCATCTAAAATCATAGTTAATGTTCCCTCAACCCCGTAATGTAGCTATAGATGAAGAAATTCAGTCTAGGACGTTAAATAATTTGCCCTGGGCAACATACTTAGTAAATGCTAACAAGTGCTGTTCCTGGAATTTGAATCCAGACCCCTTGATTTCAGAATAGTTTGTTTTTCCCCTCTGAGCTCTATTGTACAGACAAGTTTGAGTTCAAAATAAGGGGGTTGCGTTCCTGGCTGATGAATGCTGTGTGAACACTGCTTGAGTAGATAAATCATGGCAACTAAAAATAACAGGGTGAATTGTGGCCTTTCTGTACAATCTAAACTTGCTTGTCTGGGTGACTTTAAAATATGTGTGGTGCTGCTCTTGATGCCTGAGAGGGCGTTTTGAGACCTGGAATCCTGTCCTTGGTGTGACGCTCCATTTGTAACTTCAGATTTTGTGTACGCGGGGCCCCTGGTCTGCATCCATAATGGAAGGGTTAGGAATGAGAAGAAGAAAGGTACAGATAGAAACTAGAGAAAGCAAACAGCTTGTACCTTCCTGTCTAAATGACTCCCTCATTTCCCTCACCCCTGACAACTTTCTAAACAAATTGGCCTAGTTAAGTGAATCCAGGGGCCCTATGTCCTTGTTTTTAATGATATAATTTGGGCATGGCTTTGTGGTCAGTTTTCCATTTAAAAACATTTCCTAAAGTAAATGTTAAGGCCTAGGTGATGGCTATTGATTGGGACTTTTACTCTGAATTAAGAGGCTTACTTGGCTGGACACCGTTCTTAAATGATAGTGATCTCTCATGACTTAAAACCTGGTTGCTAAAATGCAGGACGCTTGGGAGCTCTTAAAAGGATCAAGTTTCTATTATAATTTTTTTTTTAAGTAGGCAATGGAGGCTGTCGCATAATTTTCTGATCTAGTTTCATGGTCCTTTTGATCAGCCTCAAATAAGACTGAACATGACAGCATCTCTCAAAGGGTTAATACCCTGGAATTTCACACTTAACAATTGGCATTATGTCCTCTGCATTCTTGAGGAATTTTCTCACTGATGTCAAAAGATTTTGGTTTGTTATGCAAGACAGTGGTCCACTGACTTTGCATATCACATTCTCTTAATCAGGATGGAAATCCCTGCATGCTAATTGGGGAAGGAAAAAAGTAGTGTAAGTGGTTCTTTGGCTACAGATGAATTAAATGTGTGAGTGCATTTAGTTAGAAAAATAAAGCACAACAAAACTCTTCCAAACGAGTGGGCATTCTGTTGAAATGGCTGCTTCCCACATTTTTGTCACTTTGTATGTGTCTTTACTACCGTGTCACTGTGATTACATTTTAGGAAACCCTTTAATATATTTATATCTTATTTTTCTATTTTTCTGACTGTTTTAGTTACATATTAACTGTGTAAGAAACCATGCAAACTTATTGGCTTAAAATAACAGCAGTTTATTATTTCTCAAGATTTTCTGAGTTGACTAGCTCAGCTGGGCCGTCCTGTTCCAAATAGTGTTGGCAGGTCATTGTTTTCAGCTGGTGTTGAGAGTCTGGGCTGAAAGGTCCGAGAAGTCTTTTCCGCCATGTCTTGTACCTCAGTACTTCTCATAACATGGAGATCTCCGGACAGTTGTATTTCCTCAGGTAGCTGGCTTCCAAGCGACAGAAAGCAGAAGCTGCCAGTCCTCTTAAGGCTAATTCCAGAACATTACTTTCTCCATATCCTATTGGTCAAAGGAAGTTAGAGTCAGTCCAGGTACAAGGGGAGGGGAATAGACCCCACCTCTTGATGGATGGAGAGGTGTATGCTTAAAGGGAGGGAAGGGATTGATGGCCAAAACTAGATAGATAGAGGGGGTACTGAGGGCAGCGGGCCTTTTCTTGGCTGATGGAAATGCCAAAGGCAGAGGCAAGTTTTGTCCCACTTTCCTATTCAGGATTCTGAGTGGAGGCTGGTACGTGAAGTATCCTCATGCCAACCTGGAAGGGGTGAACAGCAACATAAGAGGGCACAATGGTGAGGTCGGGTGAAAGGAGGTCTCAGCTGCACTCACAGTCCTCTCTCAGCTCCTGTGTGGTGGCATCAAAAGTTCTTAATTTCTTCAAGAGAGGACTCAGAAAGTAGCTGCGTTAAAAGACAGTGGGCTTAGGACATGGAAACAACCTAAGTGTCCATTGACAGATGAATGGACAAAGAAGATATGGCACATATATACAATGGAATATTACTCAGCCATAAAAAGAAACGAAATTGTGTTATTTGTAGTGAGGTGGATGGACCTAGAGTCTGTCGCACAGAGTGAAGTAAGTCAGAAAGAGAAAAACAAATACCATATGCTAACACATATATATGGAATCTAAAAAAAAAATGGTTCTGATGAACCTAGGGGCAGGGCAGGAATAAAGACGCAGACGTAGAGAAGGGACTTGAGGACATGGGGAGGGGGAAGGGTAAGCTGGGACAAAGTGAGAGAGTGGCATGGACATATATACACTACCAAATGTAAAATAGATAGCTAGTGGGAAGCAGCCGCATAGCACAGGGAGATCAGCTCGGTGCGTCGTGACCACCTAGAGGGGTGGGATAGGGAGGGTGGGAGGGAGACACAAGAGGGAGGGGATATGGGGATATATGCATACTATAGCTGATTCACTTTGTTATACAGCAGAAACTAACACAACATTGTAAAGCAATTATACTCCAGTAAAGATGTTAAAAAAAAAAAAAAAAAGATAGTAGGCTTAGGGCAGGAACTGGGTGGAGCCTGAGACCCAGAGCTGGCTCTAGCACCACTGGAAGCTGGCTGGTGGTACCCAAGGCCCTGACCACCAGCTATGGATGTCAATAGCAGGTGCTCATGGGATATCAAGGGTGAGAGATCTAGCCAATCTCACTTCTGTGGTCCCCAGGCCAGGCAGCAGCCCAGACTGGTCACTTTGCAGCAGAGGGTACCCAGGATTAAGAGGACACCATCTGATTTGTGTTCCCCATATCTCATGTCACTGTAATAATGGAGATATAACCCCCTCTCTCCAGGTGGAGAGCAAGAAATCTGAGCAACTGATCATGATGCCTAAAAAGACTAAACTTAATGTAACCGTTTATTTCATTGGGGTAAGTATTTGCCAGATTTGTCTACAATTAGGTCTCCCTTCTTCTGGTAGTCTGAATAATGGCCACCAAATATGTTCATGTCCTAATCCTCAGAACCTCTGAATATGTTATCTTACATGGCAAAAGAAACTTTGTAGGTATGATTAAGTTAAGGATCTTGTGATGGAAAAGTTATCCTAGATTATCTGAGTACATCCAATGTAATCACAAGGGTCTTTGTAAGAGTGAGACAGGGCGACAGAATCAGATGTTGGAGTGATGTACTTTTAACATGGAGGAAAGGGCCATGAGCTAAGGAATGCAGGTAGCCTCTAGAAGCTGGAAAAGGCAAGGAAAGCTCCCGTGAAGCTGTGAAAGAAAAAGCAGCCTTGCCAAGACCTTAATGTGAGACTTCTGACCTCCAGAACTGTAAGAGGATAAATTTGTGTTGTTTCAATCCACTAAAAGTAATGTGGTAATTTGTTACAGCAGCAGTAGAAAACTAAATAAAGTCACTTGGAAACATTGAAGCTACAATTTCATTGTTCATCTGGGTGCAGAACAGAGCTAGAATTAGCTTTATTTTTTCCACATTCGTTCTCCTAGTAAGATATTATTTCTGTCTATTTGATAAATAAGAACTTTGAAGGGTAGGGAGTGAAGTTCAGTAGCTTTGTCTAGATTGAATGGTTAACGATTAAACCAGGTTTAGAGCTCAGTTCTTTCTGAGCCACGGAGAAGCTCTCTGGGAACATCATGCAAGAGCATGGTCTTGTACCCAAATGTATCAAAGTAGAAAATTGTAACAATTTACTGACACGTTGCTTCCTAGAAGTAATATGAAAACAATTGCCAGTACATGACTAAATGATCCACTCATCCTTACTTTCGAAGATTTTGACTCCTTAAGAAATAACCAGGGCTTCCCTGGTGGCGCAGTGGTTGGGAGTCCGCCTGCCGATGCAGGGGGCACGGGTTCGTGCCCCGGTCCGGGAGGATCCCACGTGCTGCGGAGCGGCTGGGCCCGTGAGCCACGGCTGCTGAGCCTGCGCGTCCGGAGGCTGTGCTCCGCGATGGGAGAGGCCACAACAGTGAGAGGCCCGCGTACCGAAAAAAAAAAAAAAAAAAAAAAGAAATAACGAGTATACCATATTTACTCTACTTTGAATGGTGTAGGCAGTCTTAAGTTCATTTACAGTTTTTGACAAAGTTCATTTGTTCTAATTTCTTTTGATGGCAAAAGCCAAAGAACCAGAAAAAAAATCTGTTTTTCTAATAAAAAAAAACCCTTCTGATTTCCAAATTAGGAGGCCAGTAATCCTCATTCCATCGTTGGAGGTGACGTTGGTGGGGGTAGTTTGAGTGTCGTGTTTCCTCATCTCCTTCTAGATTTCTGGACACCAGGCTTCTTCATTCTTTGCACTTGCCCATTGTTGTGGTACCACTGGACCGTGAGTGGGCACACCTCCAGGTCAGTTCTCCTTGAGCTGTTCTGACCTAGGAAAGGTGGGCTGTTGTCCCCACTGGAGGATTGGGATCACAGGCTTCATTGGACCTGCTCACCAATCTGGGTCATTCAGAAATAATATCCATATGTTGGGGACAGCTTGTGTTAAGAATAATCTTTGTGAGCCAGTTAATACCGTGAGAGATTTTTCCTAACATTATCATTGTGCTATTTGCAGCACAAGTTCCAGCAAAACAGCTTTTCCATTTTATCATCAGGATTGTAGAGGCAGCATGTAAAGTAATTAAAATAATGGTGCCAGAACAATCTGTGTGAGAGATGCTGTCAGAACTGGAGGTGGAATTCAGACATTTCTACATTTCTGTGCATACTCTTTGGTCACACCCAAGGAACTTCAATATGTTTTCCAGTGCTTTGTTTGCAGAGGATGGGAAACATAGATTTGGTGAGTGTCCAGGTCTATGTTGGAAGTGTGGCACTGGTAGAAAGAAGTCCACTAAGGAGGTGCGTTATAAAGTGGAAAATTAGGGTAAAAAGACATGGTTTCTAGCTGGTCTTCCATACCTCCAAATGAAAGGTGAATTCTTTAAAAATGAAATCCATCTCCAGAATCCCCTAGGTGACGTGTCAAATACTGTCAGGGAGCTCGGATCCCTTTAGTTACGCTTTTTGTTATTTCTAAACGTGAGCCTGACACAAAAATCTTCTCAAGAAGGATTTCCAGAAGGGCTACTGTAGCTGGGTGCATGCTTTAGAATAAAAGTAAATCCGTTTTTCACTTAAAAAAAACACACACGCAAGAAAAACCTAGTTTGTGTCCATGAAAAATATCTTTGAATGTCTAGACAGTAGTGCTGATCACTTGTCTTTCGTAAGGAAGGGATACAGAAAAACTATTATTCTCCCCAGAAACCTTGTAAGGTCCCATGTGACCCAAGTGACCTCTCACTCAACTAGTGTAATAGGAGCCAGAAGTGTGTAAGGAGCTTGACGACTGATGTTATAAAGCAGCCCTGGCATTATGGAGCTTTCCTGTTTGGAGCCTCTTAAAGACTATTGCTGATAGTCCTACAGATTAAGGGTGGAAAAGCTTCGGAACCATCGTGAGTAGTGTCACTGACGTGTTGTTAGGTTTCCACCCAGATGGCATTTATAACTAATAGAAAGGAAACTCTGAAATGTAATTAACTTACATAACGGAAGGAAGCATTAAAGCACGATTTTACAGGCAAAAATGGCATAGAAGGATCAAAAGGGAGCATTTATTTGCTATCTTTCCAGATATTGTGCTCGGGGTGTTGCAGATGGGCTTTGCAATAATGAGAAAGGGGCTTTGTTTTTGTTTTTCATTTACAGAGTGGCCAGAATGGCCTGATGTATGCTGATTAGAAGGTTTCTGTGTATTTCCCTCTATTTTCCACATAAATTTTTTCCTCTTGTTCTCCCAGACATCTTTTTCCATGTTTATGACTTTAAGTCATCAAAGGCATCTGGAAAGCTGTTTTTAGGTCTTCAGCTGTTGTTGGATGGAGTTGAGAAATTTTTGCTTTCACAATGGCCCAAAGTGAATTGTCACATATGGTTAAGTCCAAACCACAGGATCTAGTGACCACAGGATCAAGTCCTGTGCAGCCCATTATGCACAGAATTTGTTGCCAAAATATTTTCCACGCGGGGTATGAGAAGATGCTAGGAGACTCACTATATTATTGCAGGCAAGCTGTTGCCCAAAACAGCTATCAGTTTGTTCACACAGCTGTGGAACAAACCACATCCGAAGCATATGCAGTGTGTGATTGACCTTTGTATTGAACACATATTGAAATTGTCGCCCGTTACACGACACAGGGAGGAAGTGGCTCATTTAACAGAGACACAGCTTCCTGTATCCTGATCTGCTCAGATAAGAGGACGGAGGTTCAGAGAGGTTAAGTAACTTGCTCCGGTCACGTGACCAAGTGGTAGAGCAGGGGGACTCATTCCTGGGTCTGTTTGACGCCAGTGCCTGTGCCCTTTATCGCTTCTCAAACTTCGCTGGTGAAGGACTGTTTTGGTTTGTTTTGTTTTTTGAAACTTCCAATCCATTGTAATACTGTACACACTGTATTATGTTGTGATTAGTACACAACCTGTATCACATGCAACTCACCCAGCCACTTGGCCAACACCTAAACCAACTGACATCCTGCTCGGCAAGACGAGTCGTCTGATCACGTGCTTGGATGGGGTGGCAATGCCAATTGCTATGCAAGTTTCCAACGCTCATCCTCAAGTCCATGGTGATGTCATGGACCTGTAAGGATGAACTCACAGATGGCACTTTGAGTAGCGCTACTTTGGTGTGAGGGTGAGGGGACTGTATGTCTGGGGAAAGCCAGAGCCTGGCTGAAGAGGAAACCCTGGGAGTAAAGGTGAATACATGGAAGGTGGACCCTTCAGCTAGCGGATGGTGTGGCTTTCCTTACTCTCTCCAGGACAATCCTGAATTCCAGCAGGTCGTGCTCTCATCCAGTCTACCCAGGTTATTGCTGTCAAGTCAGATGGGCACACATTGCAACCTCCTCTGCAGGAGAAACACCAAGAGATTTCGAACACCTACAACAAAATGTATATGTGGGGAAGAGGAGCAGGGAGATTCAAAAGGGGGAGGGCAACAAAACACTTATCATTATAGTAGTTTCTCCCAAAGTCCTTATTAATCACTTGGCAGTTCATTCAACTCATGTATTGAGCATCTCCTGTACACTTGCACCTTGGTAGATGTTTTGTGATTAAGGTAGTGTTGCTATACGTTGTAGTTTACTGCTGCTAGAGGAGGGGAAGAAGTAAGAAGAAGATCCTTATCATTAAATAAACTTTAGTATTAATTTTGTTATTAGTTGGTCCTCTGTAAATAACAATTTCAAGAAAATGTTTAATGCTTAATTATATCCTTTATATGTGATTAAACACAGTATTTGTAGTAATTTTATTTTTTAAGGATATTAATCAGGAAACTAGCATTTAATTAAAACAATGTTTCTATGGAAAAAATCATGTCTTGCTGAAAGATTTTTTGACTTTAATACTTTCCTTAAGAATAAAGCCCGTCAGACAGAAGTGTGAAAAGTGCCTGTACTTAGCAGAATAATTTGTTATGTGAGCTAGTACTGGTTAAATGGTGCAATATGGTACCATTTGGATTCGTTGGCCCAAAACGGCATAAACAATCACCTAGAATTTTAGGGTCTACAAAATGAAGAAAAAAATACCATTGTCTGTTTTTGGTAATATGAGTAGACCTAATCCTATGGTGACCAAGTATAAAAAAAATTCGTGACACTCTCAAAAGCCTTTACAGTGACTCAATATGAAGTGGCAGAATAAGAAGTTTGGTCTTAAGTCTTTGACTCTCATTGTTCACGGATTCTTTCCCTTCATGTTAGATTTCACTCCTGTCTCATGGTTTGGAGGTCTCTTTCACTTGGTGCTGCATGTATAGGTGGTAATGACTTCAGTCCTTCTTTCTACCTCTTCTTTGCCTTGGAAAGTCAAGGATGACGTGGATTGCTGGGGATTCTTGATTCAGCTGATCTCTTGCATTGAAATTACTTGGAAAGAATATGAAAATGCATGTCTAAATTATTATAGAAATCAGTAGAAATGAAATTTAGTTCAGTTTTAATGGAAAATGAAAATCAAATAACTTCTTTACAAATAAAATCTATTAGTAATATCTCAAGTAAAGACCAATGAGGGCTTCCCTGGTGGTGCAGTGGTTGAGAATCTGCCTGCCAACGCAGGGGACATGGGTTCGAGCCCTGGTCTGGGAAGACCCCACATGCCGCGGAGCAGCTAGCCCCGTGAGCCACAATTACTGAGACTGCGCGTCTGGAGCCTGTGCTCCGCAACAAGAGAGGCCGCGATAGTGAGAGGCCCGCGCACCGCGATGAGGTGTGGCCCCCACTTGCTGCAACTAGAGAAAGCCCTCGCACAGAAACGAAGACCCAACACAGCCATAAAAAAAAAAAAAAAAAAAAAAAGACCTAATGAATATATTAAAAAATACTGGTATTTATTGTAGATTCCTCGGCTCGATTCTCTCTGGCTCTGTTTTTGAGTTTCTAAAGAGAAAGACTTCAGTACTCAGGGTGTGCTGTCTCTCAAATCTGTGATTTTTTTTTTCTCTCTGGTAAAGGCATCATTGTGCCTTAGTCTTAATATGAGGGAAAATGAAGGTGGGAGTGGAATTTGTATTAAATATTTGGAATTTTTCTTCCTCCCCACCCCCACTGTCTAAAATATGCATGGGATTTGGAAAACAAATTCGAAACAGAATCTTTCACAGATACTTAAGAAATGCATTTCTCAGTGGTGAAGAGTTCTGATTTCTGAATAGTGCTATTTCATCTAGGAGCTTAGGTTGCTAAGTGGTATATAATAACCTCTATTTTTCTTTTCCTTGGATTTTACTTTGACTTCCTACAGAATGAAAGACCTTTTATAAAAAAATTAATATTAAATGTCTACTTTGCTAACATAAACTCATTTGCTTGTAGAAACTAATAATAGTATAAGCTAAAAATATATTAATTTTACATTTTGGGGAGTGGGAACTCTGCTAAGGAAATAGAGAGTAATTAGAATCAGGAGTAGTTTTGCTTTTTTGTCTCTCTCTGTCCCTAAACTCTTGGGTTAGTGGGAACTTGGAGATGGTACGGGAAACAAGGGTTGTGATTCCTTTTCTTAGACATTAATTTTAAAATAAAAGAGGACAGATGGGCCAGAACAGACCACCAAAAAAATATTTTACAAAAGATAATGAGTTTGGCCATTTAGAGTCGTGTCTAAAATAGACTCACTGTTGTACACATTTTTAGCATGTTCCCTGGCACAGATGGCTCTCAGTATATATTTGTGAAGCAAATGAGTGAAATCAGGATAACTGATTTCGGTGATAGTTGAGATCTTCACTAGTCTGGGTCTCCACTGTGGGTTGAAATCACCTGTATTTTCCAAACAGACTTTCTATATTCATTTTGTTGACCGTCTTGATGCAGGAAGAGACTTTCTAACACTCAGAAGTCCAAATACAGCTTCTCACAAAAGCACTCATGTTATAGTGAAGCAATATGGAAATAATAATGGGTTGAGTTTTAATCATATTAGCGGCACATGTCTCCTTTCCTGCCTCACTCCATTTTATCACATGTAATTACATTATTAGACATCAGTAGTTTAACCAGGATAAACAATAATTGCTAGAAAACTACGGTTTTTAATTTGAGGAAAGGAATTGCTAAGTAAATGGAAGGGAAAAATATGAATGTGTTGTATTTGGTGATTCTTTTTGTGTAACTGTTCAGCAATTCAGGAAGTGACTTAAATTTTGCCTGTCAATGTTTGACGCTAGATTTTTATCAAAGGAAGGGTCATATCGGTTTTCATGTGTGCTTAGTTAGAGATTTGTTTAAATGGAAACATAAGCTAGCAAGACACAGTCTCACCTTTTGGGAATGAGTTCCTGCATAAAAGCTTTGTGTCTCATGCTCCAATGTAAAGAGAAAAAAAATTACACTGGATGTCTTTTTCTTTCTGCCCTGTTAGTGCAGCAAATGTGAGCAATGTAGTGAGTTCAGACCACCTGTGAGACTCCAGATTGCTTTCCTGAATCTATGTTGAATTAGGTAACAACATTTGATTATAGTATTTAAAGCAAATCAAGGAGAATTCAGATGAATCAGTGGATAAACACATTTAATAGTAATATGGACCTTGCTCTTATTGCAAATGGATTATTATCCAATGAAAACATTCTTTCATGTTGTAAAGCTTTCCAGATTTCAGGAAGCCAGGGCAGCTGTATTTTTCAAAACCTCACATGTGATTCAAAAGCACCAGTTCCTAGGAGAAATGAAGTTCTTTTAATATATGGTATCTGTAAGCCATGGATAAACTCTTTTCTGAAAACATCAGAAATACACCTGTTGAAGGAAAGCTTTCCTGCCAGATAAAATGGAATGTTCTCATTTAACCAAGGGAGCAGCTTGGCTGAGAGAGACTCACAGAGCAGGTGCTGCTGTGTCTCTAATTCCAGCGTGAAAAAGATGTGAGGAGATTTGCCTCAACCCTTGGCCTCAAGGGTTGAGAGCTATTAATATAAGCAACTCAGCAACTTCCTTCTGTGTTGCTTGCTTTGTTTTGAAGAGTGTGCCCACATAAAACTCACTGACTCAAGAAAATGCAAGTTGACCTAGACCTAATGAAAACTGTGATTGATAGAAAAGGCTGCATCCTTCAGAGAAAACTAATCAGAGACAATGTGGATATCTCTATCTGGATAGCTATTGTCAATGGGACTGAAGGGAGCCAAAGTGCATGCAGGAGATGCCTTAGAGACAGAAGAGCTCTTCCAGTTTGCATGAGTCTGAATAGTTCCCAAAACTTAGACACTCATTTGGTTTGAGTTTAAGATCTGGCAGGTTTTCTTTGTACAACATTCTATTTTTGATACTCCTAAACAGCCACTTGGTGACTTTTCAATGCCATATGTAAATTTTTTCTCTTTGTTATTCAGGGCATAGCATTAGTTTGTTTTTGTAGTTCCTTTGAGAAGTGAGAAGGATGATATACAATTACAGAATTTGGAGGAAAATCCATGCCAGTACATGAGCTTGACCTTCAACGTAAGTCACTGGTCAAGTTACTGGTCCTAAAACTATTTGGTGGATGTCAGGCCAGTTCATAACTTGTGCTCGTGGTGACTCTTCATTGCCCAACACAATGGCTTCTTTGCCTGGCAAACTCTACCTCTCCTCAGGCAGTCAAAATATCACAGCAGCGCTTCCCTCCCCACATAACCCTGGGAACAGAGGAGCTGACACAACCACAAACCCTTGCCAAGTACAACAACATGAGGTCCCATGTGCCCTAAGGAGGGGCATCCCTAGAAACCTCAGTGCCCCCTGGGCTGACCCTCAGAGCAATGGGATTTTCAGTCTTGCTCAACACTGGGGATTTGAGTGTCTCTTAGGATAATCTTCCTTTCCCTGGTGGTTATGGATATAATACTCATAAAAGAAATCTTGTGGACTATACTGTGCCTAAATCTGCCCATCCACAGTCTCTGTTGTGATGACCAGACCATTTAGACTGAGGTCAAAGTGCTGGGTGATTTATTGGTGATGTTGCGAACTTCTGCTGGCTAGATGGTCTTGCTCAATAACCAATATGTGTTTTTATAGGTACAGATTAAGAGAATCTTCACTGTTTTTCCATTCTTTGTTAACTTGTAGGAAGCATCTTAGGATCTCAACCCTCTGATTGATGATCAGTTCATTGACTGCCCATGAAAGGTGGACTCATCATGTCCTGTGTTCCCCAGCACTAGTTTAGGTGGAAAATGACAGCAGTCCTCTGAAATGAGAGCCCCTGTAAAGTAACCATAAAGCGGAAAGGATCAGAGACACCTGTGGAATTTTTGTCCTTAAATTTTTTGGCAATAAATATTGCAGTTGAAGCACTCTTAGTATTTTTAAGAAAAATAGTAAAAGTAGATTGTTACAGTTAGTTCCTCCAATAGGTAATCAAGGAAAGCATAAAAATATGTGAAGTTTTCCTTATCTGTCCACTGACCCGTATCTTTCCACAATACTTTTCAAATGGAATTTATTTAGCCTAAAAATGGAAATTAATTTTGCATGATGACCTGAGTTTCTGTCCATTCTGGAGACGGGGTAGCTACTGACCTTGATATCTTGCTTTATTATCTGTTGGTCTTGGCAGTACCTTTCTCTTCCAGGGCAATTTCCCAGAATGGTTTGATAAAACAAATGCAATCTTTGGAGGACTTTGGTTCTTTGTGGCTAAGATAAATATGTATCATCTTAGAGTGGGTTTTATTTCCCTCTATGAATGAATTCCTAGAGAATTGCCATTGTGGAAAGAATTAAGAGTTCAAATATGGTATAATGAAGTTTCCCTAAAGGATTATGGTTCAAAGCCTCAGTACATCGAGTGATTGTTCTAAAAGAGGTCTTTTTTGTCAAAGGGTTAGAGGGTTGCTGCCAGTCCATTTCCAAGCTGAAGATGAGGGGCACAATTCTAAACTCCAGGTTCAGTTGCAGCGGAGTAGGGGAAAAGTCTCCATTCTGGCTGTCATAACTGATGGGACCTGTAAGACTGGGACAGCGTGGCATCGGGGTGTGTAGCAGGGTCCAGAGGATTTAAACTAGCATTCCTATTCCTGTTGCACTTTTGAAACCTCTGAGTCTATGAATGCCTCATACAAGTGTATGTTAAAGTAGATGAAAAACTAGATCCCTAATCAATCGGGAAGGAAAGATTATCCTAAGAGATTCACAGATACAGATAGTGGAACCATAACTTTTAGAAGTCAGTATTCAGAGCGCAGCATGGAAATAGCTGGAATAAAGTGAGTTTTGAATGCTGATTGCTTTATTTTCATACCAGCTAATGAGTTAATGTGCCACACATCCTCTAACCTTTCTGGAATGGTGAACAAATGGAGAGATGTGCTGAGTAAGTGATGCAAGACAACGTGAGCCCTAAGGCCATTAGCTGGAATTTAAAGGAATAAACCATGCGTTTATGATTTAACTAGTAAACCCCTGTATATAAATCTAATTGGTAATGCTTTATCAAAAGATAAGTGATAAAATCCCACATGTTTTTCTTGATCTTTCAAAGTTTCTTTAAAATGGAAAGTGGCTTCAGAAATTGAATTACTGTGAGAGGAAAAGGAAGAATGATGTTTGCGTGTGTTTCTGAGTTGAAGATTCTGAAGTAGATCAGTGTAATGGAAGCATCAGAGACAAATATGAAGGTTAAATTAATTCATTTTATTACAAGAGGAGCAAGTGTCGTGTGAGAAGGCTACAGGGCCTTTGGATAAGTTGGGCTAAATACTGATTTTTGCTTCTTTAACAGGATCACCATTCACGTCTATGTCTGGAAATAAGTAATATGATTGTTAGGCAGCAAATGCTGTTTTTATTATTACTGCAGTGATGTCAATCCAAACTAGAGGACTATGATTCATGGAATCTTCAAGGAAAACCAAATGTTCTTTTTTAAGAAAGTAATGGAGTTGCGATTTGCACATCTGCTCTTAAAAATCTGTTTTTTATAAAATGGAACATATGTCAATCACTACATCTTTTATTAAACTGAGGGAAAATTCTTGTCCAGTAGATTAATTCTAGATCTGAGGAATGTGGAACAGTGGAGAAGAGCATTTTGAGACAAATGCCCGTTTGTCTCACCTCTTACCCACAGAGCAGTGATTTCTAAACTGCTGGTTGTAACCCTTTTGAGGATAATAAAATCAAGCTAGTGCGTTGTGACTAGCATCTTAAAAAACGAACTGGAATAGAAAATATCACAGTACATTGACTCTAGTAAAAGGTCAGTACTATTTTTCAAACTTTGTATCCGTGCTCTGCATGTGTGTCCACCCAGGTGTATGTGGTCAATGAGGTAAAACATTATTTTTCCTGCATTCTAGAGCCTCAGCTTTGGAGGCTGCTTTAGGCTTGGCTAGACCAGAAAATCCCACCACAGACTGGAGAGGTGAGGCTGACTGGTTCAGGCTAGGGCCCTGTCTGACTCATAGGGTTTGCAGACAACCACAGCATTCCAGCCCCTTATTCAGAAGCTATAGCATACCTGCAGGTTCAACTGCCGGCACTTGTCTGATGCAGAAATGCTTTCATTCATCAGAGTGCTCCTAGCTGTTTCGTGCCTTCCCCTTGGCCTGCACTGACCCAGGAACTATAATAGATACAATGTTTGTAATGTATGAGGAAGCACAATTCTTTAGGTCTTTTATCTTTGTAGTTTTTTTGACAACTTTTTGGAGAAATAGTTCATATACCATACCATACAATTCACCCACTTAAAGTATGCAAATCGTGTTTTTAGTATATTCACAGAGTTGTACAAGCATCACCACAATCAATTTTTGAACATTTTCATCCATCATCTCAAAAGGGAACCCCATACCCTTTAGCCATCATGGTCCCCCAATCCTCCTTCTCTTGGGTTGATGGTACTGACTCAACAGAAGCCTTGAGGAAAGAGATGAACTTCCACATCCAGGCTGACACAATTTATTATATAGAAATACATTTATAAACTATATATGTCACGCTATTAATATAGTATTATATTATCAAACATACACTGATGAGGTAGGAAAGCTGACATTTGTCCCCCACACCTCTCTGTGTGCCCTACACTATTTTGATGCCCTTGGTTCAACCCACTTAAGTTAGGGCCCACCTGACCTCTTAGTCTCTCTTTCTGCCCTCCAGCAGCTTCCAATCCCCTTCTCACAAACTCCAGGTAGTTTTCTTAGATGCCGAGTTTTTTTTCCCCACCATGCCAGCACTGTACCTTAGCTGTTCCCTGTGCCTGGAATGCTGTCTCAATCTTTGTCCTTCTAATTCCTAGAGACTCTTTCTAATTCCTAGAGAATATGCCCAGGTATACCTCCTCTGCTAGTCTTCTTTAATCTCCTGAGCACAGTTCGGTGTTCCTACCTTTCCCTTCTCTTAACAGTCCATACCTATTTATTATAACAATAAATTTATTTGTCAGTATCCCATGCTAGATGACAGGGGTTAAACTTGTAGATTGCTTACTTTCTTTTTTTTTTTTTTTAATGTTGAGCCTTCTTTTAATTAATTTATTTCTTTATTTTTGGCTGTGTTGGGTCTTCGTTTCTGTGCAAGGGCTTTCTCTAGTTGTGGCAAGTGGGGGCCACTCTTCATCGCGGTGCGCAGGCCTCTCACTGTTGTGGCCTCTCTTGTTGCGGAGCACAGGCTCCAGACGCACAGGCTCAGTAGTTGTGGCTCACGGGCCCAGCTGCTCTGCGGCATGTGGGGCCTTCCCAGACCAGGGCTCGAACCTTTGTCCCCTGCATGAGCAGGCGGACTCTCAGCCACTGCGCCACCAGGGAAGCCCTACTTTCTTTTTTTTTTAAACTATTAAAAACAATGTTGTGAAGAATATTTTCCCTTGTACATGAATCTCTGCACATTTCCACTTGTGTTCGTAGGATACATTCCTAGAATGTCCATGCCATTTTTTGTCATACTTAAAAAAATATCCAGAAAAATACATTGCGATCAGATTGTGGAGTGACTTGAATATCAGATTGAAGTGATTCCAAGCATTAAAGCTTGTTTATGGGGATGTTGCTTATGTCAGTTTGCTAAGGCTTCTGTAACAAAGTGCCACCAACTGGGTAGCTTAAACAACAGAAATTATTGTCTCACAGTTCTGGAGGCAAGAAGTCCAGCATCAGGGTGTTGGCCTGGTTGGTTCCTTTTGAGGGCTTCCAGGGAAATGTCTGTTCTGAGCCTCTCTCCTTGGCTGTCTTCATGGCATTCTCCAATATGTGTGCCTGTGTCCAAAACTTCCCCTTTGATAGGGACACCAGTCAAATTGGATTCGGGGTCTACCCTACTCTAGTATGACCTCAGCTTAACTAATCACATCTGTAATGACCTAATTTCCAAACAAGGTCACATTCTGAGGTTCTAGGGGTTAGGATTAAAACATTTGAACCAGAGAGAGGGGAACACAATTCAAGTCATACATTGATTGATACAAAATTGAATTTAAATTTTATTTAGGGAGGTAAATATACATATAATGTTGACTTTTTCTAATCAGGAACAGGATATATTTCTCTTTACTGAAGACCTATTTAACCTATTTTATCAATTGAATTTTATAGATTTATTGGATTGGGGGCATTTAGAAAATTACAGTGTTTGGAAAGTAACATCAGAATAGAAATATTGGGTGAACCTGTGTTAGGAAAATTAGGTAGGTATGAGAATGGAGTGGGGTACCTGGCAGGTTGTTGGCACTCCATAAATGTCTATGGAGCAGGTTTGCTGCAGGGAGTAAAATAGTAAGGGAGAAAATTTAATTTTGCAGTGTAAAAGTTGTAGGAAATGTTGCTGTATAATCTAGGGGTACTTACATATTTGAATTAGTCTAAAATTGTCCTTTATCAGAATAGACTGAGTTTTAAGCTGGATAATTTACTTCGTGTGTATAGCTTATCACAGAGTAAGCATAGGAGTTGAAATACGGTTATGAGGAGAGAGTTCGCATAAAATAAACTCATTACCACTAGGGTCTCCCTTTCCTTCTCATGTTAGTCTTCAGAAATACAGTCATTACATGGAAAAATTATTTACATTACATGGAAAAAAAGAAATGCCCCCAAAAAGTGTTTTTAAAACATTTATTTTCATGGTCAAAAGAAAACTCAGAGCCCACCTCCAGCTATATACCCTCTTCCATTTCCAATTCCTGGGAGTTTTTCCTCCTCCTAGGTCCTCCCCTTCCCAGTCGTGTGCTGGTTCAGGAATATTTGAGGATTGGCCTGTTGTGTCAACACGCAACATTTCATATTTCATCTCAAATCCTGTAGCTGAAAGCAGAAATATTTTAAATTTTGAGTGCATGAGAAACCTTTGCATTTCACAGACCTGCGGTTCCTGGTTTCAAAGAGTTGCCTTGCTATTTGCTACCTTATTACATTGTTCAGTTTAAACTTTTACCTTTTGGGTAGCACTGCACATTCGATTATTGCACTGTTTTCTTTTCTTTCTTCTTTTTATGCTACACAAATATTCATCTCTTTAGCTAATCTCCACCCACCCCATCCTCTTACTTTTGGGAGCCTCTGCCAGCTTAGGGCGTGTTTCTCAAGGGAGTCTTCACTTGCCACGTTGCTTCCTCATAAGCCCTAGGACAGGCTTTCTGGGCGAACTATTTTCTTTTTACCATCAGACAACCCAGCCCCTGCCAGGCTCTTCCTATAGGCTCAAGCTCCAGTCTACAGAACCCCCCTCCCTCCAGTATGGAAAGAACTGCAAAAAGGCAAAGCGTGCTTTTGCTACCATGGCAACCTGGTACTTCTTAGCTCCTTTTTGAAGTTATTTCCTAGTTGTGAAGGCTAATTTGCATAAAGTTATCAAATAGCAGGCCTCAGTGCTTTCACTGTTCCCAGTCCTCATTTGAAGGCTTTGCCTTGTTTCCTTTCAGAACCTGTACTATAACTGTTTGGTGTATGGATTTCTTCTGCAGATAACCTAGGCTAGTTCCCCTGCCTATGGCCTCTAGAGCATTTCGCTGTTGCTAGACAGACTTAACAAGTCCCTCTCTGTGAGGTGGTGCATCAGCTTGCTATGCACTCTCAGTTTGAAAATATGTCTTGGATGATGACTTGGCTGTAAATCTGAAGTAGGGTAGTATCTTCAAAAGTTCGGACTTAACACATGATAGCTCCCTTTGGGCCATTGTGAAGGCAAAAATTCTTTACTCCTCCTAACAATGGTTGACCTACAAACAGCTCTCAGGGACTGCTTTAATTCCTACCATTAGTATGGATGGAGATGTCCAGAAGACCGTGCGTGGGAAAACACAGAATCGTGTGCAGGCAATGAAGGGGAGCATACAGATGGCTTCTAGTGACATGACTAGGAATTTGAGGTCACTTCTTTTTGGTGGTCATTGAAGCAAGAATCCTAAAGTCTTTGAGGTCATGTGGTTCCTGAATCCCTTTCATAACTTTTGCACCAAGTAGATTTCTCACTCCAGTATAAATACCTTCAGGGTCTGGAAAGTCACTCTTTTTGGGGAATCCCATTTCGTCTTTGGCCATCTCTTACTTCAGTAGCTCTTTCTTATTGAGACTACCTTTCTAAGGGCTGCCGTTGTGTCAGCTTATTACTGGGTTTTCCAATCATTTAGATTCCCTGGGAAGTATTGCAGACATTTACATCTGTTGCACAGCTAGAAAATACAGTAGAGAGGAGTGATGTGCCCAAGCAAAACCATGGCAGCAAGCATCCGAGTAACGCTCATATAAAATGTTGACTCATTCAACAGACTTTTGAGGATGGATAACTTGTGGGGCATAGTGTAGATGCTGAGGACTTAGAGATAATGTGTGTTGTCCTGGCTTCAAAAGCTTCCAGTCTATCCAGGGAAGGGAGTATGTATAATATATATTTGAAGCCCATTCTATACCTCTCCCCAATTCCACTCTCTTTGCATATTCAGAAGCAACCACTAGCCTGATTTTGGGGTTTTTATCATTCCCATGCACACTTATATATTTTTACTGTATATGTGTATCCATAAACTACGTATAATATTGTTTTGCATGTTTTTGAACTTTATAGAAACAGTAACACACTGATTGTATCATTCTGTAACTAATTTTCTTTGCCTTTGAGATTTATTCGTGTAATTCTAATTCATAATTTTTGCTACTGAGTTTTATTATATGAGAAAACCATTACTTATTCATGTCATCTGTTAATAAACACTTAGGGCTTCTCAGTTTTTCACTGTAGCAAACCTTGATGGATGGAACAATTTTGCACATGTCCTTGTATGAGTTTCTCTAAGTATATTTGTGTAATTGTTGAGTCATATGAGCTGTGTTTTCTTCGGCCTTTCTATATTTTGATCAGTTAGTTGCTTCTCAAACTGATTATGCCAACTTACTCTCCCATCAGTACTGAATTTGAGTTTCAGTTACATATATTTTCACTAACACTGGAGTTTATTGTCTTTTTTGTTGCTTGCCTTTATGATATTCTCATAGCTCCCTGAACTTTTGTCTTCTCATCACACTTGTTTAATGTCCTTGCCAAACTGTAGACTCTAAGAGGCAGGGACAGTGCCTGTTTCTTCACCCTTCCACCCCCAGGAGTTACCTAAATCCAACTCCTTCATCCCTCTCCTGTACTACAAGGCCAATTTCAGATGCCATATCTTCCCTGAGCCCTCAAAATCAGATGGTTCTTCCTTCTTTGGGGATGAGCCTGAAGCATTTTATTTGCATCTCTTTCATGCTTACCGTTGTCTGACTCATCTTATACCTAAATGTGTACTTCTCTGTTGCCCCCAGTAGATAAACTAGCTCTTCAGGATAGAGAAGACCTTACTCATCTTTGCAGCACCTACAGTACCTGTGCCTTGTACGTTTTAGGTGCTTGGTAAATATTTGTGTATACACTTCAGTGCCTGGTATGTTCTGAGAAATCATTCACACCCTTCCTACTTCATTGTGTTCAATTTGGGGTTGCCAACAAAAGATATGCACTTATTGTAGGCTGTTGATCGGTGGCCAGATGGTGTTCTAGAAAGACTTCAGAAACAAGAGGACTTTTTACCCCACACCTGCCCCAGTGCTGAGATTACCAGTCTCTTTGTTAGTAAGACAGAGAGAAAATGGTATCTCTTGGCTTTAAGTTACTTTGAACATTAGTTAAGTTGGGCATCTAATGAATATTAGCATATATATGTATTGATATATATATATTTTTCCTTTTGTAAGATTTCTGTTCATGGTCCTTTGTTCTTTTCTCTTTTGGGGTATTTCTCTTATTGTTTGTATTACCTCTTTCTATATTAACAATTTTAATACTCTTTCATGTATATAACAAATTTATTTGTTATATATAGCTTGATTCTCAGAATTAACTTCCTGCCTGAGCACCTCCACTCGTACTGTTTTTAGAAGGAACATTCTTCCTGTTTTCGCTTTCCTTCTTCCACCCTTTTCTCCTGCCCCACCCGCTTTGACACGCTTACCCTGGTCAACTCCTTCTGATCCTTCAGAGATAAGTTTAAATATCAGGAGAGGCCCATCCAATCCTGTCCTCCCAACTCATGTAAATCACCCCCGCCCCATTATCCTTTTCCATAACTGCCTTCATGACCCCTTCATGGCCTGACCACTGTTTGCAATTACATGCATGCTTAATGTTTTTATCCACCACTACGATGTAAACCCCTTCAAGGGCTGCACAGAATCTGCTTGGTAAAATAAGGGAGTGAGTAAATTTAGCAGCCGAGTGATTCTCTTTGATCACCCTTTATTAAATTAAACTAAAATTTAATTTCTATTTCATCAGTTGGTAGAGAAGTTTAAAGACTTCCAATGGCATTCTTAAAAAAAATGTGTATGTTTGCTAAATGGAAGTGAATAAAAATGGAGCTTTTTCAAATGGGTGGACGATCAAGAGAGAGAGAATACACCTCTGGAAGCAAAATGGCTGCATATCTGGGAGTAGGTGCGGCCAGCTGTTCACCCTGTGCCGAGGATGCCACACCCCTCCTGGTGTGCTTGCCCAGTAGGCTCCGGAGAAATCTGTAGCATTTGAACAGCCTTCTGAGTGTGACGCTAGGTGGTGTGTCTAGTGACAGTGCACATCTTAACAGCTGTTTCTAAAAGATAAAGCCGAGGCATAAGCTATGCAAGGCACGTCAACATTCACAGCAGGCTATTTTCTAGGGAGCACTTGTGAATCTGATCTGATTATTAGGCTATTTTCACACATGGTAGGAGTGCCCTAAGGGCAATTCCATGCTCAGTGGTGAGAAAATGCGAGATCGAAGTCCTGACCTTCTCTGATTCTGCATCACATGCTTTGATAGCACAGAAAATGTATTTCTGAGGGTTTTACAGCTGTGTGTGTGCACGTGCATGAACGTGTACACGTGTGCATGAGTTCACATGTAGTCAAATTTAATGCAAACGTGTTCCTTTAACTGGTTAGTTTGGGGTTATTGACATGAATACTGACACGAATATTGACGTGAATAGATACAGACATAAAATGTACTGTATTTCTCTAGGGGCTTGACTGTTGTACATAGTTATGTGTAGTTTCTTTTCTAGAATATAGTTTTCCCAGATTAGAAGGCAAACAATAGCTGACTATTCTGAAAGATGAAGAAAGGGGCGGCAGCTATCAATGATAGTGTTTAAACATATGGCTTTAGATAAAAGGATAACTTGTTATTTAATGTATCAAGCAATATTGTGAGCAAATTCTGGTTGACCGCATCTGGGTGTGTTCCCTTTGACCCTAAAAGGAGAGGGTGAGCCCGGAGTGATGAGGCTGGAAGCAGTCCTTGCGAGGGGCGGTGGAGGGTCGGGGGGGAGGACGGGGCTGCATTGTGTGGTTTGAAGAGAGCCGCGGCTTGCATTGGTCCTACAGCTGAGCCTGGGCGTATGGGGAGGACACTGCTTTGTGCAAGGTCAGCCGTACGTGATCTTTAGTTATTACTTTAAATCAGCTTCTAAGAATGTGGCTGCAACTTGCAGCTATTTCCAGTAGGTGTTTGACATCATCTACTTAGTCTTCTTTTAGGTTTATTTCATTCACTGCCCCAAATGATTTATAGCAAACAAACAAACAGCCATCCTGCAGACCTGCTGATGAGGACATCTGCATTTGGTTGCTTTGACTCAGTGCCCAGATAAATTTAATGCTCTGAGTTTGGTGAATTATTTAAGTTCTATATTGTTAACTGCTGTGGTTACTCTGTGATGTGAAGAGTTTTGTTAATCATTTTGGCTACATTAACCTGTTCCTAAGCATGGACTCTTTGGCTTCAGACAAGATACCCGATGGTAATAGTTTCTGATTTGACCCTAAAGACTTAGAAATTCCTTGTTCGTTTAGACCTACTAATATAATATAATTACTTATCCAGTTAGTAAGTTTGTATTTTAACATAAATTTATTTCTGATTTTATTCAGTTCCCAGATCTGAGACATCTGCCTCTTTTTTTCTTTTTTTTTTTTTTGCCTGCATGGGTTTGGGTTCTTATAATATCGGTGGAACAGCTAGACCAATATCTTTTATTACAGTAATGATTTTGTTAGTAAGAATATTTGGTCTATCAGAGCTTATAAAACTTAGGACTCAATAGCAGCATAGCTTTATCGGCTATTATTTTGAAACATGGCTATCTTTAATATTTCTCACACAGTTTATTATTAATATTTGTTTTAGGGTTCACACCATATCATTTTATTAACAGAGAAAATGAACGATCCAGCTGGATTCTCTGTTCTTGGAGATTTCAGAAATCTGTATTACTCTGATGCATTTTCTTATTTCTCTTATTATATTTATTTGATTTTTGGGGAGAGGGGTGATGTTTTCTTGTCCAAAAGAGCAATCACAAATTCCTCTGGTGCAGTAAGTAATGTACCTTGTCTTAAGCAACTAATTAAACAAATAAAAAAATTATCAGATCTAGATTTAAAACAATACTGTGTGCCCTGGACCACCTTCTTTGACCAATGTTGCAGCTTTGAGGAAGATACACCAAGGTAGAAGCAGGTAGAAGATACTGCCTTTATCAGATAGCTTTTGCTATATAACATACTGTCTGCTCTAGTTACTGTTCCTGTTTCACAAATTACACAAAAAACTTAGTGGCTGAAAACAATGAAAGACTTTATTTCACTCACAAACCTGCAATTTGGTCAGAGCTCTGCAGGGATAGCTTGTCTCTGTTCCATTCAACATCAGCTAGGTCAGCTCAAAGGCTGGGGCCTGGAATCATCTGCAGCTTGCTTGCTCACATGTCTCATAGTTGATGCTGGAGGTCAGCTGAGACCTTGGCTGGGACTGTCACCATAGTATCTACATGTGGCCTTTCCGTGTGGCCTGGGCTTCCTCAAAATATAGGGGCTGGGTTTCAAGGACAAGAACAATATTCTGTTACTATGTAAGAAGGAGAGGCCAGCCAGTACTCTGTCATTGATGCGAAGACCATCAGAGCTAGAGCACACAGAGGGAAAGTACCACTTGGAAACTGGGCACAGCAAACCTAAAAGTCCAGTGTTCATAATTGGTTAGATACCGGGAAAACGTCTGTGTTTTCTCTGCAATAGGCACGATGTAACAAATATAGTGGGTTTACTGGACACACAACTCTCAATTTAGATAAATTTTCTGAAATATTTTAACTTCTCAATGGTCAATTAATTTTATCTTGCTTTCACAGTCTTATTGACATTATTCTGCTTATAATAAATTTGATCACCTTGTTTTATAGATATAGACTACTTGTTTTCTGGAGGCCAGAATAAGACCTAGAGGGAGATTATGGATCTGAGATGTATACTCCATGACTTAGGGAAATTATGTGCACTTTAACCAGGTCCATCATGCCACTGGTTTGGGAGGTGATGTCATATTAATAAGAACTAACATTTATTGAGCACTTAGTATATTCCAGGCATTGCTGTAAGCACTTGATATAAATAGCTCATTTAATCCTCCCAATAGTACTATGAGGCAAGTAGTTTTATTATTTTCATTTTATAGGTGAGAAAACAGTAGCCCTGGTAGTTAAGTAGCTCATCCCAAATTATACAAGTGTTAAGTGCTGGAGCTGAGTTAAAGCATAGGCAGTTTGGCTCTAGAATCCATGTCCCTCACATGGTGAAGGTAAAAAATTTGGGCAAAGCCTAGGCCTTTGACTTCCATTTCTTCTGAGAAATCACATGATGCTGCATCTGTGAAGAGCTGTGTAAATGAGTTCAACAAATGTCTGCAGATCATCTAAAAGTGGTTTGTAAAAGTCACTCTTAGATGCTGACGGGAGATTTAAAAAAATCTTTAAAACACCATGACTCATCCCCAAATACTTTACACTTTTATAAAGGTATTAAAACAAGAATACAACTAGAACATAAGCCAAACAATAGATAAATGAATGAGAACTTACAAAATGGGAAACTTCAGAGAAAGGCGAGATGACTGTGCTTTGGAAACAGTAGGCAATTAATAAATATTTATTATGCTGAAATTAAATCGAATTTTGAATAGGTCTTGAGAAGTACATGAGGGATAAAACAAGGGTGGGAAAACACTAATCACACATCTAGGGAAAACAGCATATAGTCATTCTGGATATGAATAAGGAGAGAGTAGGACCATGACTGGAAAGGTGATTAAAGCTGGAATGCTGAGAATCTCTTTTGAAGAGCAGGCTGAGGAAGTTGAACTTTTTCCTGAGGCAATGAGGAGAAATCGACAGTGTCTGAATAGTATACTAGAGAGGAAGGAATTTGCATGACCTGACATGAACTCTTGAGGCATGCTGAATCACTCACTTAGTTGCTGTTTAACCTGTGTAAGTTGTTCTCTAAGCCTCATTAGACTCAGTTATAAAAATGGGGATAAAAATACTGACCTCTTAGGGTTTTACAAGGAAAAATGAACTATGATATGTGAAAATCCCAATGTAATGCTTGACATGCACGCACCAGATAAGTGATGATTTCTGATGTACTTTTATATCATATACTATTTTGGTGGAGAAGATGACGATTATGGCTGGTTTCATGGCAGCAATTATTAGGATGAATTAAAGTTAAAGAGGAAACTCCAGTTAAGATGGAGTATCAGTCTTCAGTAAGGAAAACAAAAACCATACTGGGTGTTTTAACAGAGGGAAATTAATAGAGGGAGTTGGTTACATGGATGGATTAAGGGCTAAGAAACCCAACGGGACAGTGAGCCAATCAGAGATTAGTAATGGCAGAATGGCCGCTACTATTCCTAGGGCTGAAGGGACACATGGAGAAGACAGTGTTACCTGAGCCCAGAAACTGAGGCTGCTCAGTGGGAACTAGAACTGTGGTGAAGGCTGCCAATGAGTGCTGGCAATGTGGCGGGAGGGGCTGACGCATGAGAGCTGGAGCTGTGGAGGGGAGATAACTACTGCTGGAGATGCCACCTGAGGCAAAGCTAGGGAGGGAGAAGCTCTCTGACCTTTCTACTCCTCCTGTCCTAGTCCTCACCAAAACCTCTCACTGACAACTTACCTGGAAGCCAGTTGTCAATCGAGGCAGGGAATTAGAAGTCCCCTGTAATATAAAGCAGAGAGGGCGTTTGGGCAGTAGGGAATGGATCTGAGAGCAAACAAATGACTGGCACAGATGGAATTATAATTGGCTATATCTGTGCTGTCCAATATGGTAGCCACTAATCTCATGTGGCGATATAAATTAAATGAAATTTAAAATTCAGTTTCTTAGGTGCACTAGCTGCATTTCAAGTGCTCAACAATCACATGCGGCTAGTGGCTACCTATTGGACAATGCAAATATAGAACATCTCCATTATTGCAGAAAGTTCTATTGGACAGTGCTGGTCTATATGCTGTCATGAAGGTGTGTTAAGGAAGTGCAAATAGAAAGGTAAATTCAGATTTGAGAGGCAGTGAAGAGGTAAAATGAACAGACCTTATAAAATTGTGGAATGCTGGGGGCGTGATGGTGGGAATAAAGAAAAGACAGGTACTGAAGTTTGTCTTTGTGGCAAATGCACTTGTAATAGTTTTGGTAGTGATAGGGAAACTGCATGAAGAATCTTCTCTGGGAGGGGAGATACTAAGCTTGTTTTGGACCATGGTAGGTTTGAGGATCCAGCAAGCTATATGTGTGAAGCTATCTTGGCCATCATATTTGGGTCTGGTTAGAGATTGGGCTGAGAATATGAATGTAAAAGTTGTTCTCATACAAGTGATAGTTGAACTTTTGGGAAGAGAGCCACCCACTAAGAATTTGTGAATTTGTTTAAGGGTACAGAGTAGACCCTGTGGTCCAAGCCTCGGCAAATCAGGAGACGGTGATTCCATCTAAAATTGTCAGTCATGCAGCCTAGCTGCAAAGAAAGGTCATCGAAGCCAAAACAGAAGCAATGGGATTGTAGAATGGGGCGATTGGAGATCTTGATGGAAATGAAAAGTTGATCTAGTAGGTGTGAGGTAGTGTCAAGGGTAAATGGATAGCAAGGAAGCAGATGCTGCCATTAGGAAACATTCTGAGTTCAACATCTGTCAGGAGATGCTGGACAGGGTGGGGTGTAGATGAGGTTTGAAGTGAGGCAGACATGGAATGGAGAAGGCTCTCATTTGCAAAAAAAAGAGATTCAAAGACTTAAGTCCTTTCTGAAGTTGACATTACTGTGGATTCATTCATTAAATAAATATTTTTGAGCATTTACTGTGTGACCAGCACTGCGATAGGCACTGGGCATAGCGAATGAAAGTCACAGCTCTGCCACTTCAAGGAATGCACTGTCTAAACTAGAGCAAGAGTCTCCTTGGGCTGGGGGTGGGATGGATCTTGTTTAAAATGTTGGTGATGAGTCCACCCCTAGAGGGTCTGAGAGATTTGGTGTTTGGAAGACAGAGGAAATGGAGGGTGGGCTGAGACAGCAGAACTGAGAGAGCAAAGGTGATTCTGGTCCTGGGGGAGGATTGTCACAAACCTGGGTCTTGGCCACAAAGGCTTCCGAGAAGGAGGTAGGACAGAGACGGGGCAGGTTCTTGATCCACGTTAAGGCAGGAAGAAGGCCAAAGAGGCAGGTTTTTGTTTCTGGAGGAGTTTGCACAACTAACCAGCCCTAAAATTCTGTGAATAATTTTCCTACCCATACCTTTGAGCTAATATTTAGTAAAGTTAAATATTTCAACCTATAGGGCGGACTTAGGGTGACTTGATCATGGCATTCAGAACATGAGAAGGTTATCACTTCAGATTTATGGTGAAGCTTGAGCTGTTCCCAGCAAACTCTGTGTTCCTCTCTGAGCGGCTGCAGCGTCCACACCTCGGGAGCCCCCGCTTTGTCAGAGCACCGCCCACCATACACTCCACTCCAGCTCAACGCAGTCTTTGGAAAGAGTGACCTGCTTTGGTCACAAGGTCCTCTGCCCGTCAGCCCTCTCTTGGTTCACTTGCCTGCTGTTATGAGGGGCTGAGAAGTTGTGTCCTTTGGGCTTTTCCTTTTGTAGTTAAGCCTTTTATTTCAGTTTGTGTGGTTGATGTTTACACCGAAGTGACTTGCAGGGTGGTGAGGAAATGCCTGCCCAGATGAACTTCCTGATCTTCTGAGTTCCCCGCGGACCTGGATGTGGAAGGCGCTGCCCACTGGCCGTTGGGAAATTGCTGGGTTTTGTTTTGTTTTTCTTCCAAACAAACAAATCATTTCTGAATGGCTCTCTTGTGCCTAATTTCTTTCCATTTGGTTAATGATCAAGATGCAATAATCTGGTTTGTTTATAGTTTTGTGGAAATAGTAATGATGCACATTTATGTGGTGGTTACTGTCTGCCAGGTCCTCTTCTAAACACTAGGACTTCCTAAGCACTTACGAATTCATTGACTTTTCACAAAAGCATTATGAATTGAGCAGTGTTGTTATTTTTAACTTACAAATGAGGAAACTGAGGCAGAAAGTGTTTCAGTGTAATTGTCCATGGGTGGGAAGTGGAGGAACAGGGTTTCAGCCCCTGGCAGTCTGGCTTCAGAATCCATGTTCCTGGCCGGGTTTCTCTCGCTCAGGACCTAGCAGTGCTAGATGCAGTTTGTTTGGACTTATTTCTTTGACTGCTTAAAATGACCAAAGAGATTTCACCTCATTTGATGCATAGTTCTGTTGTGAGTTGCACAATTTTCACTGTCTTTGGCTTAAAAAAAAAGAAAAAGGTAAAAAGCATAAAAGAAAATTACAGATGGTTTTTGAGAATCTGAGGGTCTGTGGTCACACTTCATTGTATTGATACCTAATCACATGAGCAAGAGAATATAGTCTTAGCTTATTGATTTATTCCCCTAGGATGTCTATGACAAACTTAGCACAAAACTAGCAGAAAGGGGAGGCAGACCTTACCGGAGTTGCTTTTAGGGCTGGTGTCTGACTTCTCTTAGGTTCTGAAAAGCTTGGCAATTCCTTAAGGGCTGGGAGGCCCTCAACGTAATCTGGAATATTTTTTTTTGAGGACTTAAAAAATTATGAAAGCCATCAGCCAAACATTAGCCCAGGTGGCATTCTCCCCCTCACATGCTGTCCCTTTGCTTTGCATGGAAGTGATTACCTTAGCTTAAAAACATAAAGAAGTCCTCAGACCTAAGTACTATCCTAATGAAATGAATGTGTGCAGCCCATGGCCCTTCATCGGGACTGAAACCATGATTGATTGTTCTGCCGGACTGCCTAAATCAGTAGCATGCTTTTGGACAGCAGGCAGAAGACCAGTCTCTTTAGCATTTCGGCCAGCATTGCCAAGGAAGCTGCTGCTTCAGGTCTGCACAATTCTCTTCATGTGATGAATAATTATAAAGGAAACTGTCAGCTTGAGCATCTGGCTGATGGAAAGACTGACTTGAAAGCATGCTGAACTTTGGGTGTATGCAGTCCCCACATCTGGTGTGTGGACTTGATGGATTTGGGAGGGAGGCAGTATGTTTGGCATCTGCATATTACGTCCTAGAGTGTTCTTTTCAAGTTGTTTGTACTGGTCCCAGTTGACTAGTATCCTTTAGGAAATAAAAAGGCAACTGCAAAAAGGATTGATTAGATTCCATTTCTCTGGAAAAAAATCTTTATTGGTAACTTACAGTTTGAGACGAGAGTTTCATTGGTAATGTAACTCCTCATGGGTTTGACTTCCTCCTTGAGTAGATTATAATAGAGGAGATGGCTCCAGCAGAAAAAAAAGTTCTAACATCATAAAGGTAAAAAAAGATAGAAGAAGAGAGAAGAAGCATCCCACAGGAATCACAGAGCATTTGGCATAGAAAAGCAGAAGTAATTCAAACATAAACTGAAAAAGTGTCTTTGAATTACTGTAGAAAAGCATAAGTAAGTCATCAGTTAGTGCTGGATGCATCTTGAAATTTTGAACTTTTGTACATAACATAAACGAAAAGGAGCACAAGTTTTATACCAGTGACCCCAAACCACAAAGTCATTTACTTTTATTAACGTTGGAGTAAATAGCAGTGTTTGCTGGCTTGTGACTTGCATATGAAACATAAAAGAGGAAAAGCCTGTTTGGTTTTTTTTTTCCCCAAAAACTAATACAGCTGGAAAAAGCAACATTTTGCCTCTCTTGTAATTGCCTGGAAATTTAAAATAAACCTTTTACTTTTTCAGAGTTTATATTGGAATTCCATCTTCATATGAAGTCAGTCAATATAGGTTTAACAGCACACATTGATCTCTCATGCATAGTTTATATTATGTGAAAGGCCAGAGCACTTTTGAGCACCAACATAGTAGAACTCTCAGTTCTTGGGATGAGGCTGCTTAGAGAGGATCCAGGATCTCGAACCACCTGAATATTGAACAAAATATTAAATCACTCAAATATTGTCTTCTGTGCTGCTATCATCATTTACTCGCAGGAAGGTCTCAAAGGGACTTATACACATAGAGAACCAGTTGAGTAAACTTCATGTGTTTTAACTATGAAATTCTTTTCTAAAACCCCAAAGGCCCCCCTGAAGAGCTTGGACAGGGTGACCCAAGTATCAATTGTTTAAGATCTAGACACAATTGACTTCCTAAAGGACACTTTTTCTTTTTATGATAAACTCCCATTTATCTTATCAGCCATAGCCTAGAGCAGAGGCTACATTATTTGTTTTTAAGGCTCAGACAGAACAGGGGAAAATGAAAGAGGCTTCATGGTTTTACCTTTGCCAGTAAATCTGTGACAAATATCTACAATCCAGGACCTGGGCATTTCAAATTGGTAGAAATCTACCATTATTGACTGATCGCGGCATGGCTTCCAGTTAGGGGTCTATAACAAGCATCCCAGTGTTGTTCCGCATCCACTCCCCACTTGCCCTTCTCCTGATCCTTTCTCTTACAGTGAGATTTACCTGATCTGTTACCCTTTTCCCAACTCTGCTTAAATTCGTCCCATGGCTTTCCATTGTTCCTGGGCTCAGGTGACACTTCTTTAAGTGCCCTGCAAGACTTTGCACTGGTGCTTGTCCACCCACATCTCTAGCCAGGTGTGGGGCTCTGCTCACCTTGCTCTCCGAGCCCCTTACTATCGCATCCTTCTTCCCATCCCTCACACGTGTCATGTTCCCTCCTTCCACTGGGCTGTGCACATGCCATTTCCTCTTCCCTCTCTTTTTCCTTCCTTACCTCCTTCTAATTCTCAGCTCAGAAGCCATTTTCTTGAGCAGATCAAGTGTTCTCATCCTAAACTCTCCTAGCACTGTATGTCTCTCCTTTCTGGAACTTGCAGCAGTTGTAATTTTGCATATGCATAATTTAATGACTATCTTCTCCCCTCTACATACCTCATCATTCTGTTTCTTGTATCTAGCACAATGCCTTTCTCACAGTAATACACACCAATATTTGTTGAATCAGTGAATATTCTGCAGAGAAGATCTACTCCTGGATCACTGTGGCCAGAAGCATACCCATCTACTTGCAGAACTTGGAAATTTGAAGTGGTGGTGTTCATCACTGCACCATCACAGTGGTTGTCATCTCATTGTGTTTCCCAGGATCCCTATCTATTGTTTAGTGCACATTCTGTGTGTTCAAAACCTCAAACTTTCAAACCTTCCTTTTGGACTAATATACTCCTGGCAGCCCAGAACTAAATTGAAAAGGCTACTTTAAATTTAAAGACGGGAATGCTCCAAATTGCATTTCCCACAGTCTGTCTTCTGCTCATTTCTTTTTTTTTGCGGTATGCGGGCCTCTCTCGTTGCGGAGCACAGGCTCCGGACGCGCAGGCTCAGCGGCCATGGCTCACGGGCCCAGTCGCTCTGCGGCATGTGGGATTTCCCCGGACTGGGGCACGAACCCGTGTCCCCTGCATCGGCAGGCGGACTCTCAACCACTGCGCCACCAGGGAAGCCCCTGCTCATTTCTGTTCTCATCCCCGGCAGAGTCCCCAGGCTTTCTTACCCCTGTGCTGCCATTTGTTGCTTCCTCTTCGAAACTCTACAATCTGTGAGCCAGTCTCCCGGGAGTGGTTCCCACCTGCCCTCACATTGTTCCCATCTGAGAAATCAGCTCATGGGGTTCTGAACCAGTGCCCTTGATTCCTAAGTCCCTGCTGCCGGCATGCCAGTGAGGTCCAGAATGTCCTTGGCCAAATGATCCTTTTCAAAGGCTTGCCTTTTCTCAACCTTTGGACTCCAGGCCTTAAGTTAGAATGATCGCCCTACTGACGTGCCTTTCAACTACCTCTTCTGCAGCCTGGCCCATAATTCCTGTTCTTCCAGTGCTCTGTGTCCATTTTCTCTATAGTTCTCTCTTTCTTTTAAAGAAGGACACAAAATTACAACCTGCTTCTTAAGTTGCTTTGTTCCCATTGTATGTTCCCACCTGGATCAGCATGTTTTCCTTCTTTCCATTTTCTTCCCCACAGTTTTTGTTTTTAACTCCAAAACTAGTGTTTTACATTGACCCTACTCCTCTCTGTATTTGAGATTCTCCTTCGGAAGCCCAAGTAATAATTTTTATCCACTTAGAAAATCTGAGCCTTCTTTCCCTTAAGGAGCAGAGGTCAGCAAATTATGGCCCACTGCCTGGTTTTATAAATAAAGTTTTATTGGGACACAACTGCATCCATTCATTTATGTTTGTCTATGGCAGTTTTCATACTACAAAGGCAGAGTTGAGGAGCTGTGACAGAGACAGTATGGCTCATAAAGCCTAAAAAATTTACTTTCTTCTTCCTTGGTTACTTGATGACCCCTGCTTACTGGGCTCCCAAATTTATCACCATTATTGAGGCTTAGAAACAGTTAAGCTGCTTTGCCTCAGCTAAGAGTTGGAATGAGTAGGGTGAAGCCCCCGCTGCACATCATCTCAAAGCCACCAACCTGCACACCAAAGGTCACTGCAAATTTCCAAGGACATGATTTATTCAGAGGCCAACAGTTCAGTCTTCTTTTCCTTTACTCTTCTACATAGCTTTCTGGTTCATCACTATACTCTTTTCCTTGTCATTTTGGACTCTTTTGTTTGCTCCTTGTACAGTTCCTGTGTCATCTTTCAGGTTCTTCAGTATATTTTTTCAGAGTATGCCTTCTTTTACTATTAAATTCCTTTTATTTATTATTATTATTATTTTTAGTTGTTGTAATATACATATCAGACAAAATTTACCAAAATTTACCATCTTAACCATTTTAAGTGTACAGTTGAGGGGCATTAAGTGCATTCATATTGTTACCATCACAGCCATCTCCAGAACTCTTTTCATCTTGCAAGACTGTACCCATTAAACAATAACTCCCTAGTACCCTTTTCCTCATCCCCTGGTAACCAACATTCTCCTGTCTGTCTCTATGAACTTGCCTACTCTAGGTACCTCATATTAATGGAATCATCCAATATTTGTCCTTTTGTGACTGGCTTATTTCATTTAGCATAATGTGTTCAAGGTTCTTCCATGTTGTAGTATGTATCACAGTTTCCTTCCTTTTCTTTTTAAGGCTGAGTAATATTCCAGTGTATATACACACACACACGCACACACACACACACATACACACCACGCTTTATCTATTCACCTGTTGATGGACATTTGGATTGCTTCTATCTTTTGGCTATTGTGAATAATGCTGCTATGAACATGAATATACAAGTATCTCTTCAAGTCTATTAAATTCCTTTTTAACTTCATATTTCTGATCCTAAGAGGAATCCCAACCTGACACGTAGGAGATGATGTTCTTGGAAAGTCAGTGGTCAGAAATAAGCATTGTACATCTTGCAGCTTTACCAGAAAACAAAATATCAACCTCATGCTTATAGGTAACCCTGAACTCAGAGGTCAAGTAATATTTAGCAGTGTCCATCACAGAACAGTCAGAAGCATTGACACATGCTGTGCACCATTCATACGTCACAAATCATACTCCAAAGATGGTGCTTGCCTGGTAATTTTTAATATTTTATTATCTCTATTTTTTCTATTCTTCTTTTCAAGCGGTAACAGTGACAGCTCTTTGGGAGCCTGGTCGTCTAATATAGCAAACTTATAGGCCAAAGCTTGCATATTTCCTTGTATTTTTATAGGTCCGCAATCATTTGGGCACAATTACAAAACCCAAAAAGGTTTGAGAAGTGGAAGTTTTCTTTTTCATTTTAGATTTTTAAAAATTTATTTTTAAAAATTTCCTTCCTTCCTTCCTTCCTTCCTTCCTTCCTTCCCTCCCTCCCTCCCTCCCTCCCTTTCTCCCTTCCTTCCTTTTGTAATTCATTGAGTAACAAAACTTTGACTTGATCTTAAATGACTTCAGGCTATTTATTATTTTTATTTGTTCCCCTTTATGTGACCATTCAAATATTTCACCGCAAAAATTTTGTATTTGATTAAAGAGTACTTCCCTAGACCTCTTGGAGGTGTTACATAATAGACAGTATATACATTATAGTATCATTCTAAAATCTAAGAAATTATAAATTACTTTCAAGAGTAAGACTTGTCGCCCTGCATTACCAGGTATCTGTTTTTCTCTCATTCAGATAAGACCAAAGTTGGTGATGATACTCCAGCTACCTTTTCGAGTCTTGTTTACTTGTATACACTCTTACTGTCTGTTATTTGTCCAGCATAGCTTGCAGGTAGCAGCTCATATTTCTGACTCTGTGCTTTAGTCTGTTGGGATTGTGCATGAAACTCATTTGTGAAGAACTCTTATTTTTAAGAAGCTGCAAAGCTGACACACGACCCTAGGAAACCCAGGCAAGGTGTTTATATTAGTGATTTTCAAACCCTTCTTCCCGAAAGACTCAGCAGAGGATTTGTTATCATGGCTTATCTTAAATATAGTCAAATGGGCAGCTTTCACCGTGATATTTATAATGATGCCACAGGGTCATCCTATGAATCCATTGAGGCTGAAGACCACAATATCTCTTAGAAAGTAGAAAGTCAATGAGCTGTACCTCTTAGTAGTTGGACACTGATGCTTTTAACCTCCACTCCCCCCTGCCACCAACACACAACTGAAATGAAGCAACCATGTTTGAGTGGCTGACACTTCTCTATCTGTTTATCTTGCTCCTTCTTTGGGGGAAATAGGATCCCTTATATTACTCCAGAATATACAAGTGTGGTGGAAACTCAAAAATCATACCATACTGATCTATTTTATTTTCTGCCTCCTCTTTCAGTACTAGATTTCCCAAGTCTCTGAAGTGTTGTTTCTCTGGAATGACCCACTCATCAATGACTCCTGCATACTTGTCAAAATGAGAGATGAAGGTGACTGAACATGGCTTTAGGCCATGTGTGTAGTCCTAGGCATTTTTCATAGTGTCCAAGGCATGGCTGGTGACACATATTCCAGAAAAACTTTCCTTTTAGTTTTAACATCCTTTTTCAGGATAATATCATTGCTGGTTTGCAAAAATCTTCTGTTTCTCAAAGAAATCAGGCTCATCTTTAAGCACATGTCTTGTGGATAATAACTGCAAAGCTGTAGAGGTTCTTGAAGGACGAGGCAGAGAAAGGGACCATCAGATGGCAGCCCACACTTATTCACTATCCATATATCAGTTTGCTAACCCCACTCTTCACATTTTTCTTTCCTAAGCTTCTAACACCATTCTCCTTTTCTCACTCTCAACTAATAGCTCCTAAAAGCAATCTCATGAGAACTTCTAATCTGTTCACCATCAAACTTATCACTGCATCTGTACCCATTTACTCTGCCTTCCTTCCCTTACAATGAATGATCTCTCTCTGCACATCTAAGGCCAGACCTTGGCCTTGTGATCAACATCCCTTCACCTATTCAAAGACTTACTCTTTCCTCCCTCCCTCATCCTTCTCTTTCCTGTTATCATTGCCTTCTCTTTTTCTACGGCATCATTCCTTTAGCATGTGCCCTTCCTAAACTACACATCCATCTTTGCCTGCTTCTCTCATTCAGAATTGACTACACTTTCCTTCTTACTCCATTATCCTCGCATCCTCACCATTCTATAGAAATTACTCAGGTCAAGGTGACCTGTGTTCTTCACTGCCCAAATTCGACAGACAATCTCCAGTTCTCATCTTATACAACCTTTCAGCATCATTGGACCATTATCCTCTTCTTTCTTCTTTAAACATTGTTTCTCCCTTGGCTTCCAGGACATCCTTGTCTTATAATTGTTCTCCTAACTCATTAGCCAATTCCTTCTTGTTCTCCTCTGTTGGACTGTCATCTTTTTCCTGATGTGTAATTGCTGAGTGACCCCTGGCTTCAGTCCCTGGACCTCTTGCACACTCCAGGGGTGACTTTATCTCATGATCCACATCCAAATATATAGCACTAGCTCTGTCCTTTCCTTTGAGTGCTAGTATATCCGTTTCTCACTTGGATATCACACAGTCATCTCAACCTTAATGGGCACAACATACAGCTCTTGATTTTTCTTTCCAAAGCTGCTCCTCTTCAAGTCTTCCCTATCTTCATAGCATACTGTTGTTCAAGGTCAAAATGTACAGAGATTCTCAAGTCTGCTCCTTTGCTAATATCTTACATTTGGTCAGTCCATCAGCAAATCTGTTAGCTTCTACCTTCAAACTAAACTGGGGATCCGACCACTTCTCATTCCCTCAGCTACTACCCTAGTCCAAGTTACCACCTTTCTCTCCTAGCCTACGTAGTTGTGTCCTCAATGGTTTTCCTGTCTCCAGTCTTGCCCACTTGCTTCCCCCATGTCAATTCGCCATACAGTGGCCAGAGTAATTTTTTTTAATGTTAATTAAATCACAACACTTCCCTGGTCAGAACTCTCTTTTCAGTGAATGCTTTGAACAGCACTGAGAATAAGTTCCATGGTCCTTATCATTGCCTATAAGGCTTTCAGCTCCCTCTCTGTCCTCGTCTTGTTGCTCTGCCACCCTTATTGCCTCTAGTCTAGCCATACTTGCCTTTTTCTTCACCAGACACTACATGCTCACACCCACCTGTGGGGCCTGAACTTGCGTGTCTCTGCCTGGGATACTTTTCCCACAGAAATGAGCACTGCTCACTACCTCCTTCTTTCAAGTCTCTGATTATGTGTCATTTTCTCAGAGAAGCCTTTTCGCTTTAAAATATCTCAAGTAGCAACCCATTTTTTGCCACTTTTTATCCCCTTATTTTGCTCTGTTTTTCTTCATAGCTCTTACTATTACCTGCTGTTGTATTACATGTTATATTGTTTATCGTCTGTCTACTAAACAATGACATGAATTCAGGGACCACATCCCCAGTGACTAGAACAATGTCAGGCACATAAGATGTGCTCTGTAAATAACTATTCAATGAATGAATCTACTCAGGGACACAGGGACAAAACATACAAATATTAATGACACTTTAAGGTAAATTACATTTCAAAAGTTACATTTTTTCATTAACAGCTTTCACGTGCTCTCATATACATAATCTCATTTAATCCTTACCTGTAAGTGCTATCATTTTCCTATTTTATAGGCAAGGAAAGAGCTACAGTGCAGATGTATCCACCCCAAATCACATAGCTAGTTAGTGGTGGAGGTGGGATTTAAGGCCAGATTTTCTGATTCTAAATCTCATCTTATTTCATAAAGGACAATAAGTGCTTTGGAGTTGGAGACAAATTTGGTTTACACAGGGATATAAGAGTTAATGGGTGCTTTAGGGAAACCTTAGAGTATTTGTGTCTTGAGATTTGAACATGGGATTAGATATAAATAACAAGTAAAGGCATTCCAGATATGGTAATGGCATGAGCAATTGCAAAGAGACATGGATGTGTCTGGTGAATTCACTTAGGAGTAGATTCACGTAGCTGATTCAAGTTACTGCTTGAGCTTGAGGCAGTAGGAAACACTTAAAAATATCTGAATCAAGACTGCCACATGCAAAGAGGTTTGCTGAGGATCCTTTAGCGTGGTGAGCGGTGCAAAGAAGAGAGAGGAGAGGAGATCAGAGGGGAGGGAGCAGGAACAAGGGCCTGGGTGGAAGGACTTGCTCAGAGAGAAAGAGAGGCAGTTCTTTGCTTAGAGGTAGAAAAAAAGGTGCCAAGGTTAGGGAAGATTCTGGTAGCTCCCAAGATTTTGGAGGGTGACTTTTTTTGTGTCTGCGGTTGCTAGTCTTTCCAAAACAAGACATTGTTCTGAAAATAAAGACTGAAGACTAGTCAAGTCTGGGGGTTAGGGTTTTGAGTTGTTAGTAGAAATCTTGGAAGAGTCATGATGTAAAAAATAACAAATTGTAAAACAGCAACAGTTAGACCTTAACTCAAATTAAGAAACGCATTTTGAGCTCCCATCACCTGTTAGATCTAACTTCTTAATAAGGAAATATTTTTGTATTCTTTTTGTTTGTTTTTTAGATTGTGCTAATCCCACTGTGGTGAAGTTAAACCACTATGCATTGTGACTTCAGGCAAGGTGAAGCTTTATTTTAGATGATGACTCACTTTGAACTGGTTTTTAATAAGTGTTCTAGGATGGTGGAAAGATCTGGGTGGAACCATGCTCAATATTTCAAAGTGAGCACTTGAAAATCTATTTCTGCTTCTTAGTAATAGGATCTCTGAGGCGCCAGAATTATTTTCGAACTGGTTCCCTGGTTCTCAGAGGCCCTGCTATCCCAGGTCCGTGGAACTGGCAAGGAATTTGATGTGATTGCTTTTGCACCTGCCATTTGAGGGGAATTGTTTTGGAAGTTGCTTAGTCATATAACTAAGAAACATCTAGTGTTTATCCTCTTAAAGATTGGGTTTAATGGCCAAATGGCTTGATTTGACCCTATCTATGGTTCAGAGCTATTTAATTGTTAAAATTCTTAACCACTGTGTTCCTCAATTAAATTACAAATTTAAATCAAACATGTGTGTTTTGTATCTATATTTTGAAGTACTCTGTGATCTCTTTTTATGACTTACTGATTCCTTACTTTATGACTTACTGATACAAGCACTTACTTGTGCTTTTGTCCTTGGCATTCCCTTTAGCTCTGCCTACATCCCTCCTTTCTTCCTACCTAAGTTCATCCCCACCTCTTGGGGAAGACCTCCCTCTTTAATACCCCATTCTCAGTTGCCTTTGCTTCACTTCTCTGAACACCTATATACAGTGCACGTGTGATTTTTCTTTCCTTAACTTCACTATAAACTGGGTACATTATGTAGTTTGTTTTTAAAAATTCCTTTATGGTTTAAAATAGTCTGTGCAGAAAAGGCAACTCTGTGGACAAGGAGTGCCCCCTTAGTCCCCTCTTTTCTTTTCAAGAGAAGCAATTAAAAAAAAAAAAACCTTTGTTGTTGTCATTGCTTAAATATTAGCTCTTCTGCTTTTAAATTTTGGTAGCTTATTCAAATTTTCTGAAGTACCAAGGAGTCCAATACAGTAAAGAACAGACAACTTGTGTGAGGGTCTGTACGGTCCCTCTAGGCTATGAGTTACCAGTTCCCTGGAAAGTCAGTTTCCTAATACACCTTCTACAGAGCACTGGTCCCACTCCCTAGAGACTTTTCTTTTTTTTTTTTTTTTTGCGGTACGCGGGCCTCTCACTGTTGGGGCCTCTCACTTTTGTGGCCTCTCCCGTTGCAGAGCACAGGCTCCAGATGCGCAGGCTCAGCGGCCATGGCTCACGGGCCCAGCCGCTCCACGGCATGTGGGATCTTCCCGGACCGGGGCACGAACCCGTGTCCCCTTCATCGGCAGGCGGACTCTCAACCACTGCGCCACCAGGGAAGCCCCAGAGACTTTTCTTGAAAAGGGGTCTTGGTACAACAAATTAGGAAACACTATTTTATCTCCCACTGGAGGATCTCAGTGTACATTAGAATATTATTGGCTCTGAGAAGCTCAGAGTTGTAAAAAAAACCAACTTAGTATTCCCCAAATGTACTTGACTGTGGAACCTTTTTTGCACATCACATCTCAACATCCTGGCGGAACTAGAATTCGGTGGGACATACTTTGGGAAATGCTTCTGTTAAGTGTTTCCTCTCTTAGGTAGGCCAAAGAATAAATGTGAAGGCCAATCCCCAGGAAATAATAATTTAATCTCCCTAAACGCATGATGTGGAAAACAAGTACTGGCTTTGTATTTTAACTCCTCCTAATGCCATAAAATGACAACTCAGTAAATTTTGGTGTAAGTGGATTGTCTTTTTAAATACTGAGAGTGGGAAGAGGAAGCGTGTGGGCTATCAATGCCTGTCCTTTGAGTGTTGGGTCTGTCCCTTTGTCTTTCTCAGGTCGGTCATTGTGTGCTTGGCGTGTCCCGGTCCCGTCACCATCAACATGCTGCATAATGGATGAGGCTGAAGAGACTTAGGCAGCAGGTGTTCTAGCAATTAAAAAAAGAAAGAACAGAGCTGTTGATTATTGCCAACAGCATTAGTCCTCCATTTCTTCCTTTTACAAACAACAGCTCTCTGTGTCAATCAGCAGCAAAATGGCAACTGTTCTGCTTTAGTAGTTCTACTTAGTACCTTCCGGGCACTGTAGTCAAAACTCCCATTTGGATAGTTTGTGCCCTTATGTTGGAAGTGGGCTGTATTTTTCCCTTTGTTCTCTAAAAGATTGTTACAATCTAGTTAATTGCCCACAAACTTATTAAAAATTATATCATGGTACACTGGAATGGATTGGGGACAATTATTAGCTTTGCTATAATTGTTGGCTGTCCTATAAGGGGGGAAGGAAATATATTTGAAAATTCAGGACTAGAGAGTATACAAGCTTTCAAGAACCTGAGTATACCCCACAGCTAGGAAATATTTAGGAGAAAAGTAAGCTTTTTATATTTGATTTTATATGCTTGGGAAAGGCCTATTCATTGGATTATTGTTACTGCTCCAATTTTCAGGAATTTAGTGGAGACCTTTTGCTTTTTCATTCTGGTCATCTACCTATAGCCAGGAATCAGAAACAGCTCTCTGAAAGAACAATAGGTTTATATTATCATACTAGTTACATCTTTCTATAAGATGTTGATTGTTTATGAACAAGAGTGTATGCAAGTTTAGAAACATTCATATGGTTGTATGGTTTGTTTTCAATTATTTTTTGATAATTCTCCAATGTCATGGATATTGTAATACATTTAAAACATCACATTTAAGTTAACTGTTAGCCTCATAATATATATGTAATAGAGATTGCGAGTTTGCAGTAGTATTCTGGAGCCAGCTCATATGGCTCAAGAGAGAAGCTTGTGTGCATTTCCTCCTCACTGTGTGTTCAGTGATATCAGGCTGAGCTTGAAATCAACCACAGTGGGAATATTTACGCCATGGAGATTGGCAAATGCTACACGTCAGGGCTCTTCTCCCCTCCCCACCTCATGAGAACCCATTGTTAAGCATTTAGCAGAATACCATTGGTTCTAGGCCATCTCTCAGGGTGACTTGATTATAAGGAGTTTTAAAAATATAACCAAGGAGAGACTTCCCGTGTGGTCCAGTGGCTAAGACTCCACACTCTCAATGCAGGGGGCCTGGATTCAATCTCTGGTCAGGGAACTAGATCCCACATGCCGCAACTAAGAGTTCGCATGCTGCAACTAAAGACCCACATGCCGCAACTAAGAGTTCGCATGCTGCAACTAAAGACCCGCACGCTGCAACGAAGACCCTGCATGTCGCAACTAAGACCCGATGCAGCCAAATAAATAAATGTTTAAAAAATATATATATATATATAACCAAGGACCTCTTAGAATATCTCGTATTCTAACAATAACACAGTTAACTTTTTCTACCCTTTTTTCCTTCTTCCTCTCTCTAGACTTTTTGTTAATGAAGTTTTTCAAGATGATGCGTGGGCAGAAGGTCCTGTTGTTTGTTTTGTTTTGTTTTTGATTAGCGTGGATCTCACCTACTAGGTTTATAACAAATAGGCTTCTTGTCTTTTCTTTAATTTACCTGTGGTAGTACAGCATTACATTGTTTCCTTATGGTTTTTTGTAGCACTCTGAAAACAGGACTCCTTCCTTATTGATGTGGACCATGTTTATGGAGGAAACATTGTGTAAGGAGAGATGAACACAGAGTCTGAGTAATGTTCACTCCAGTAGAAACCAAGATGGCGCTGCTTCCTCAGTGGGGGCAGCCGCCACATTGTGGTGTCAGTGAGGCCCAGTGATGAACAGCACTTTAGGGGGCTGGGATTACCACTTGCTGTCTTCATCACAGAACAGCCAAGAGAACAGATTTCCTGCCATAATACATTATTTGTAAGTCTAAAGAACCAGAGGGAGATAAGTAGGGAAATATTTTGTTCTGAAATGCCTAATGGTCTCAAATGAGGCATCTTGTCTTCTTTCCTTCTAGTCCCCTTCACTCCCCATTAGTGGATATTTATTTTTCATTCCATAGGGGATCAAGTTGTGTATAAGATTCTTTCAAGTTGTATTCTTTGGATATGTGTGATGATTTTTTAAATACAGAGGCTAAAATCCAGTGACATCACAGAGATTGTTATGATTTCACCTCCACAGTGTTGAGTGAATTGACAGTATATGGGCAGACATTTTGACATTTCTCTGGATTTGGGGGCTTATATTCTTTTTCCACGTTCTGAGGAAGAGGCACATTGAAGAGAGAAGATTGCATAGGCAGTGGGAAGTCAGATCATGATTTATTATTTTTTTTTCAGATCATTTTTTACAACTCAACTGACACAGGCGTATTTGGGCAGCATAGCCTTCTGGTTGGGAATGTGGGTCGGGAACCAGACTGCCCAGCTTAGAGTCCCGGCTCTGCCACTTACTGTGTGAAATTGGGCCAATTACTTCATGGTCTATACTTTCGTTTCTTCATCTGGAAAACAGAGATAATAGTCACACTTCTATCAGGGCCCCTGAGAGACCATTGAGCACCTTTGTATAAACTCAAAAAGACATCATAGGGTGGACTCTTTGGGCTTGAGTACAGACAGTGGCTTTATGTGAATTAGGAAAACAGGACTCTTTAGCCAGAAGAATTTGTGTAGTTTGACAAAGAGAGCTCAGGCTGGCTTTTAGCCCCAACTTGTCTCCTCAGCTGGGCACCACTGTTGAGGGCACAACCTGTGCAACCAGCTGTGGTAGCTCTGACAACTGCACCAGGGAACTGAGGAGTAAGCGAGTTAATTAAGGTTCCATAAAAGATGCTGTTACTATTATCATCAAAACTTCAAGGTGAGAGCCTAGGGTGGAACAGGGTTCAGAGAATCTGTAGATTTGTACAAAGTTATCTTAAAGGAGTGGAGTGATTTGCTGGAAACCCTTGGTTATTAGAGAACTGTGGCTTGAACCCAGTTGTCTGGACTTTCAGCTTCCTACCAATCCTGACTAGGTGTCTTTAGATAACCATGTGATTCAAACCATTGATAGAAGATGGGGGGAAGGGGCACTGTGGCCATTCCTGACCCCAAGTGTCTGCCTAGAGCCATTCAAATGGTAAAATCTCAGAAGATGATGTGTCATTTATTTTCCAAAGCCTAGCAGTACATTGGCTCCTTTGATACTCAAATGTTTGTTTTAAAATATATTATGCCTAGAGGGGTGGGATAAGGAGGGTGGGAGGGAGAGAGACGCAAGAGGGAAGAGATATGGGGATATATGTATATGTATAGCTGATTCACTTTGTTTTAAAGCAGAAACTAACACACCATTGTAAAGCAATTATACTCCAATAAAGATGTTAAAAAATATATATAGATATATATTATGCAGGGCTTCCCTGGTGGCACAGTGGTTAAGAATCTGCCTGCCAGTGCAGGGGACACAGGTTCGAGCCCTGGTCCGGGAAGATCCCACATGCTGTGGAGCAGCTAAGCCCGTGCACCACAACTACTGAGCCTGCGCTCTAGAGCCCACAAGCTGCAACTACTGAGCCTGGGTGCCACAACTACTGAAGCCCACGCATCTAGAGCCTGTGCTCCTCAACAAGAAAAGCCACCCAATGAGAAGCCCGCATGCCGCAACGAAGAGTAGCTCCTGCTCCCCACAACTAGAGAAGCCCGCACACAATGAAGACCCAATGCAACCAAAAATAAATAAATAAAAAAAAATAAATTTAAAAATAATATATATATATATCATGCAGTAAGCATGTGTGGATCCCAGTCACCATTTTTTAAATTGAAGTATAGTTGATTTGCAATACTGTGTTAGTTTCCGGTGTACAGCAAAGTGATTCAGTTTTACATATATATATATTTTTTTCTGACTCTTTTCCATTATAGGTTATTACAAGATGTTGAATATAGTTCCCTGTGCTATTCAGTAATTCCTTGTTGTTTATCTATTTTATTTATAGTGGTGTGTATCTGTTATCCCATACTGCTAATTTATTCCTCCCTCACCTTTCCCCTTTGGTAAACATGTTTGTTTTCTATGTCTGTGAGTCTGTTTCTGTTTTGTAAATAAGTTCATCTGTATTTTTTAGCTTCCACATATAAATGTTATCATATAATATTTGTCTTTGTCTATCTGGCTTACTTCACTCAGTATGATAATCTCTAGGTCTATCCATGTTGCCACAAATGGCAATATTTCATTCTTTTTATGGCTGATATTCCATTGTGTGTGTGTGTGTGTGTATCACATCTTCTTTATCTATTCATCTGTTGATGGACACTTGGGTTGCTTCCATGTCTTGGCTACTGTAAATAGTGCTTCTGTGAACATTGGGGTGCATGATGTATCTTTTCAAATTAGAGTTTTTGTCTTTTCTGGATAAATGCCCAGGAGTAGGATTGCTGGATCATACGGTAACTCTATTTTTAGTTTTTTTTAAGGAACCTCCATACTGTTTCTCCATATTTCCAGCCACCATTTTAATAGACCTGAGGAATATTATTAGTTGGAGGTGTATTTCTATTACATTGGAATGAAAAACCTTTTACAAGTAGTATTTTCTCACTACAAAGACTTTTCTGAGTTAAACCAAATGGAAAATGGCTTTTGTTACTAACAAAAGAAAAAAAAAAAAGAGGTTAAACCACTATGGAAGTCAACCTCTATTTCTCCAGTCCTCCCTTTAAAATCTTTTTAATTGTAAAGTATAACACAATGACAGAAAACCACATAAATTCACAGCTTAGTTAATTATTTAAGGTGGACAGTCTTGGAATCACTGTCTCAAGAAGTAGATTCAAATCAAGAAGTAGAATTTTATCACCCTGGAAGCCCGTCCTGGGCTCCCTCCCATTGATATTTCCTTCCCTCCTTCTAAAAGTCACTTTCTCATTTTATGTTGATCACTTCCTGGCTTTTCTTCTTAGTTGTGTTGCCCAAGTCATACCTATGACTTTTAAAAGGACAGGCTGTTTAAAATGTGATCATCCTATCTGTATAATGAGCATTTCACCATGTTTTATTTTCCTTTGATAATCTAATAACTTGTTTGGGTGAATTCTAGTAGTTTTCTAACTTGACTTCGATGTGTTTTAAAATAACAAGTACTGGTGAAACACAACAGTTTTGTGGTTACTTTGGATTCTTAGCTAAAAATTATTAGGTTATTAGAATATCAAATGGTGAAATTGATCAGTTCTTCAGACAGTTCTACAACTGTCACAGGACTGTGTGTACTTGGCAGAGCCTCTAGTTCCCATTCTTTGCCCCAAATCAGGAAGCCAAGGGGCTTGACCCCTCTTTCCTTCCCATCCTCAGTACTAACGTCATGTTGATTTGATGACTGGCAAAAGCCATTTCTGTGTAGTGAGAAGAAGAGAGAGTGGGTTGAATATAAATGAAATGACTGATAGTGAACCATTGAAAACAAATATGAAAAAGCACTCCTAGTAACAAATGAGGTGGCACCAGACAAGTTTTTGACTTGATTTCTTTCCCTGGACTGCTGAATGACTGTCAGCTGTAGCTCCAGACAACATTTTATTATGAATATTTTGAAACATGAGAGAGAGAGAGAGACAGAGAGAGAGAGAGAGACAGAGAGAGAGACACAGAGAGAGAGACAGAGAGAGAGGCAGGAAGGAAGGTAGGTTGGTTCAAAGAGGCCATATACCCACCACCTAGTGTCAATAATTGTTAACATTTTCTCTATTTACTTCTAACACAAACACATGCACACATACTCCTAATATCTTTTCAACCTTTTCAAAATAAATTACAGACATCAGACCCCTTTCCCTGTAACTACTTTAGTGCCCATCTCCAAGCTATGAGGACATTCTTCTACATAACAACCGTGCCATTGTCACTCTTCATAAAGTGAAGTAATGCCCTGATATTATCAAATGACCAGTATATGTTCAGATTTCCCCAATCGTGCCCAAAATATCACCTGTAAATCTGCTTTTAAACTAGGATTTCACTAAGATGCGTGCAATGAATTGGTTTTCATGTCCCTTAAGTCTCTTATTTAAGGTAACAAGCCTCCCCTTTTCTTCACGACATTGGCTTTTTGAAGGTCAATTTTCTTATAAAATGTGTCATGTTTCTGGATTTGCCCAATTGTCTCCTCATGGTCTCACTAAATCCGGACCATGTGTATAGGAGTCTGTCACATCGTGTGATTTTGTACCCAGCACTCACAAGCCCAGAGCCATCTGTGAAGCAGCAGATCTGCCTCAGCCATACTCACCTTCTCTTGAGCGGTATTTCTTTTTTTTTTTTTTTCTTTTTTTTTTTTTTTTTTTTTGCGGTGCGCGGGCCTCTCACTGTTGTGGCCTCTCCCGTTGCGGAGCACAGGCTCCGGATGCGCAGGCTCAGCGGCCATGGCTCATGGGCCCAGCCGCTGCGCGGCATGTGGGATCTTCTCGGACTGGGGCACGAACCCCCCGTCCCCCGCATCGGCAGACGGACTCTCAACCACTGCGCCACCAGGGAAGCCCTTGAGCGGTATTTCTGAACAGAAATTGCAACCGCCTGATCTAGACACTCCAGCATGGATTTTTTTCTTCTCCTTAGATATGAAGCTCGAGGAAAGAAAGTAATAGAGCTTCCAATCAGTAGTAAATGTCCTATTAGATGGTTTCTACTCATGATTTCTAACCTCTAACAACCTTGTAAAACAGGTTCCTACAACTGTCTTTTAAAGATGATGGAGCAGGCTCAGAGAAACGAAGCCATTTGTCCAGCGTCACGTAGCTCTGAAGTGTCACACCTGAAATTTGGACCCTGATTTGCCTAATTCAGAGGTTTTTTATATCCCTGTGCTGAGGACCAGATGACAGTTCCATACACTGATTTGTCAAAATTAACCATGAATTGAAGTATTTATTTAAGGAGCAACACGATACCCAGGTAAAAATCACACTGTGGCTGAAGCCTAGCTCTGCTTCTTATAGTAGAGACAGCACACATAGCCCAGAAGCACTTTACTAGCCCATTTTCTTTCGGGACTCATTCTTTTTCTTTGCTCTCAAATCAATTGCTAATACTTTATGTTCTGTTAAAGCTCATGAGTTGTTTGTCTTTCTTTGCAGTGTCTGTTCTGTCTCTTTAGAAGGTAAGAATAGCCTAAGTGTGCAAACACACTTACTGCTAAACCCACTCATATGTTCCTGGACTGACCCATTTCCTGTGTCTAGAGCACGCAATGGCTAGATCAGAGGATTTAATGCTCCCAGCATGCTTTGGAGCATTTCTTGTATTCTTAATTAGATTTTTTTTTAGCAGAGTCTGTCAATCTGTGGCTATAAACAACGCCTTCTGGGTTTCTGATGACATGATGAAAATATAAATGGATTCTGCAGATTGCATTTTATTATCCTGAACATTAAACACTCAGAGCTAGTGCTGGAGAGGATCATGGTCTGATAATGTTGATTAAATAACCTCAGGCCTGGACTTCTATGCTGTTTCTTTGCCAACCCAAACTGAATAGATGTAAGGAGCTATTGTTTTCTTCTTTTACTTATTTATTTATTATTTTTTTTACATCTTTATTGGAGTATAATTGCTTTACAATGGTGTGTTAGTTTCTGCTTTATAACAAAGTGAATCAGTTATACATATACATATGTTCCCATATCTCTTCCCTCTTGTGTCTCCCTCCCTCCCACCCTCCCTGTCCCACCCCTCTAGGTGGTCACAAAGCACCGAGCTGATCTCCCTGTGCTATGCGGCTGCTTCCCATTAGCTATCTATTTTACGTTTGGTAGCGTATATGTCCATGCCACTCTCTCACTTTGCCACAGCTTACCCTTCCCCCTCCCCATATCCTCAAGTCCATTCTCTAGTAGGTCTGTGTCTTTAGTCCTGTCTTACCCCTAGGTTCTTCATGGCATATTTTTTCTTAAATTCCATATATATGTGTTAGCATATGGTATTTGTCTTTCTCTTTCTGACTTACTTCACTCTGTATGACAGTCTCTAGATCCATCCACATCTCAACAAATGACCCGATTTCGTTCCTTTTCATGGCTGAGTATATTCCGTTCTATATATGTACCACATCTTCTTTATCCATTCGTCTGTTGATGAGCATTTAGGTTGCTTGCATGACCTGGCTATTGTAAATAGTGCTGCAATGAACATTGAGGTGCGTGTGTCACTTTGAATTATGGTTTTCTCTGGGTATATGCCCAGTACTGGGATTGCTGGATCATATGGTAATTCTATTTTTAGTTTTTTAAGGAACCTCCATAATGATATCCATAGTGGCTGTATCAATTTACATTCCCACCAACAGTGCAAGAGGGTTCCCTTTTCTCCACACGCTCTCCAGCATTTGTTGTTTGCAGATTTTCTGATGATGCCCATTCTAACTGGTGTGAGGTGATACGTCGTTGTAGTTTTTTTTTTTTTTTTTTTTTTTTTTTTTTTGTGGTACGTGGGCCTCTCACTGTTGTGGCCTCTCCCGTTGCAGAGCACAGGCTCCGGACGCACAGGCTCAGCGGCCATGGCTCACGGGCCCAGCCGCTCCGCGGCATATGGGATCCTCCCAGACCGGGGCACGAACCCGTATCCCCTGCATCAGCAGGCGGACTCTCAACCACTGCGCCACCAGGGAGGCCCGTCATTGTAGTTTTGATTTGCATTTCTCTAATAATTAGTGATGTTGAGCAGCTTGTCATGTGCTTCTTGGCCATCTGTATGTCTTCTTTGGAGAAATGTCTATTTAGGTCTTCTGCCCATTTTTGGATTGGGTTGTTTGTTTTTTTGATATTGAGCTGCATGAGCTATTTATATATTTTGGAGATTAATCCTTTGTCTGTTGATTCATTTACAAATATTTTCTCCCATTTTGAGGGTTGTCTTTTCATCTTGTTTATGGTTTCCTTTGCTGTGCAGAAGCTTTTAAGTTTCATTAGGTCCCATTTGTTTGTTTTTATTTCCATTTCTCTATGAGGTGGATCAAAAAAGATCTTGCTATGATTTCTGTGAGAGAGTGTTCTTCCTATGTTTTCCTCTAAGAGTTTTATAGTGTCCGGTCTTACATTTAGGTCTCTAATCCATTTTGAGTTTATTTTTGTGTATGGTGTTAGGGAGTGTTCTAATTTCATTCTTTTCCATGTAGCTGTCCAGTTTTCCTAGCACCGCTTATTGAAGAGACTGTCTTTTCTCCATTGTATATCCTGGCAGCCTTTGTCATAGATTAGTTGACCATAGATGCCTGGGTTTATCTCTGGGCTTTCTATCTTGTTCCATTGATCTATGTTTCTGGTTTTGTGCCAGTACCATATTGTCTTGATTACTGTAGCTTTGTAGTATAGTCTGAAGTCAGGGAGTCTGATTCCTCCAGCTCTGTTTTTTTCCCTCAAGACTGCTTTGGCTATTCGGGGTCTTTTGTGTCTCCATACAAATTTTAAGATTTTTTTGTTCCAGTTCTGTAAAAAATGCCATTGGTAATTTGATAGGGATTTCATTGAATCTGTAGATTGCTTTGGGTAGTATAGTCATTTTCACAATGTTGATTCTTCCAATCCAAGAGCATGGTATATCTCTCCATCTGTTGGTATCATCTTTAATTTCTTTCATCAGTGTCTTGTAGTTTTCTGCATACAGGTCTTTTGTCTCCCTAGGTAGGTTTATTCCTAGGTATTTTATTCTTTTTGTTTCAATGGTAAATGGGAGTGTTGCCTTAATTTCTCTTTCAGATTTTTCATCATTAATGTACAGGAATGCAAGGGATTTCTGTGCATTAATTTTGTATCCTGCTACTTTACCAAATTCATTGATTAGCTCTAGTAGTTTTCTGGTGGCACCTTTAGGATTCTCTATGTATAGTATCATGTCATCTGCAAACAGTGACAGTTCTAATTCTTCTTTTCCAATTTGGATTCCTTTTATTTATTTTTCTTCTCTGACTGCCATGGCTAGGACTTCCAAAACTATGTTGAATAATAGTGGTGAGAGTGGACATTCTTGTCCTGTTCCTGATCTTAGAGGAAACGCTTTCAGTTTTTCACCATTGAGAATGATGTTTGCTTTGGGTTTGTCATATATGGCCTTTATTATGTTGAGGTAGGTTCCCTCTATGCCCACTTTCTGGAGAGTTTTTATCATAAATGGATGTTGAATTTTGTCAAAAGCTTTTTCTGCATCTATTGACATGATCATATGGTTTTTATTCTTCAATTTGTTAATATGATTTATCATATTGATTAATTTACATATATTGAAGAATCCTTGCATCCCTGGGATAAATCCCACTTGATCATGGTGTATGATCCTTTTAATGTGTTGGTGGATTCTGTTTGCTAGTATTTTGTTGAGGATTTTTGCATCTACATTCATCAGTGATATTGGTCTGTAATTTTCTTTTTTTGTAGTATCTTTGTTTGGTTTTGGTATCAGGGTGATGGTGGCCTCATAGAATGAGTTTGGGAGTGTTCCTTCCTCCCCAATTTTTTGGAAGAGTTTGAGAAAGATGGGTGTTAGCTCTTCTCTAAATGTTTGATAGAATTCACCTGTGAAGCCATCTGGTCCTGGACTTTTGTTTGTTGGAACAAATCCCAGTTTCAATTTCATTACTTGTGATTGGTCTGTTCATATTTTCTATTTCTTCCAGGTTCAGTCTTGGAAGGTTATACCTTTCTAAGAATTTGTCCATTTCTCCCATGTTGTCCATTTTATTGGCATAGAGTTGCTTGTAGTAGTCTCTTAGGATGCTTTGTATTTCTGCAGTGTCTGTTGTAACTTTTCCTTTTTCATTTCTAATTTTATTGATTTGAGTCCTCTCCCTCTTTTTCTTGATGAGTCTGGCTAATGGTTTATCAATTTTGTTGATCTTCTCAAAGAACCACCTTTTAGTTTTATTGATCTTTGCTATTGTTTTCTTTGTTTCTATTTCATTTATTTCTGCTCTGATCTTTATGATTTCTTTCCTTCTGCTAACTTTGGGTTTTGTTTGTTCTTCTTCCTCTAGTTCCTTTAGGTGTAAGGTTAGATTGTTTATTTGAGATTTTTCTTGTTTCTTGAGGTAGGCTTGTATAGCTATTAAGTTCCCTCTTAGAACTGCTTTTGCTGCATTCTATAGGTTTTGGATTGTCATGTTTTCATTGTCATTTGTCTCTAGGTATTTTTAAATTTCCTCTTTGATTTCTTCAGTGATCTCTTGGTTATTTAATAACGTATAGTTTAGCCTCCATGTGTTTGTGTTTTTTACGTTTTTTCCCCCTGTAATTCATTTCTAATTTCATAGCATTGTGGGCAGAAAAGATGCTTGATATGATTTCAATTTTCTTAAATTTACTGTGGCTTTATTTGTGACCCAAGATGTGATCTATCCTGGAGAACGTTCCGTGTGCACTTGAGAAGAAAGTGTAATCTGCTGTTTCTGGATGGAATGTCCTATAAATATCAATTAAATCTATCTGGTCTATTGTGTCATTTAAAGCTTCTGTTTCCTTATTTATTTTCATTTTGGATGATCTGTCCATTGGTGTAAGTGAGGTGTTAAAGTCTCCCACTATTATTGTGTTACTGTCGATTTCCCCTTTTAAGGCTGTTAGCATTTGCCTTATGTATTGAGGTGCTCCTATGTTGGGTGCATGTATATTTACAATTGTTATATCTTCTTCTTGGATTGATCCTTTGATCATGGTGTAGTGTCCTTCCTTGTCTCTTGTAACATTCTTTATTTTAAAGTCTATTTTATCTGATATGAGAATTGCTACTCCAGCTTTCTTTTGATTTCCATTTTCATGGAATATCTTTTTCCATCCCCTCACTTTCAGTCTGTATGTGTCCCTAGGTCTGAAGTGGGTCTCTTGTAGACAGCATATATATGGGTCTTGTTTTTGTATCCATTCAGCCGGTCTATGTCTTTTGATTGGAGCATTTAATCCATTTACATTTAAGGTAGTTATCGATATGTATGTTCCTATTACCATTTTCTTAATTGTTTTGGGTTTGGTATTGTAGGTCTTTTCCTTCTCTTGTGCTTCTTGCCTAGAGAAGTTTCTTTAGCATTTGTTGTAAAGCTGGTTTGGTGGTGCTGAATTCTCTTAGCGTTTGCTTGTCTGTAAAGCTTTTGATTTCTCCATCGAATCTGAATGAGATCCTTGCTGGGTAGAGTAATCTTGGTTTTAGGTTCTTCCCTTTCATCACTTTAAGTATATCATGCCACTCCCTTCTGGCTTGTAGAGTTTCTGCTGAGAAATCAACTGTTAACCTTATGGGAGTTCCTTTGTATGTTATTTGTCATTTTTCCCTTGTTGCTTTCAATAATTTTTCTTTGTCTTTAATTTTTGCCAGTTTGATTACTATGTGTCTCGGTGTGTTTCTCCTTGGGTGTATCCTGTATGGGACTCTCTGCACTTCCTGGACTTAGGTGGCTATTTCCTTTCCCATGTTAGGGAAGTTTTCGACTGTAATCTCTTCAAAGCTTTTCTCAGGTCCTTTCTCTGTCTCTTCTCCTCCTGGGACCCCTATAATGTGAATGTTGTTGCATTTAATGTTGTCCCAGAGGTCTCTTAGGCTGTCTTCATTTCTTTTCATTCTTTTTTCTTTATTCTGTTCTGCAGCAGTGAATTCCACCATTCTGTCTTCCGGGTCACTTATCCGTTCTTCTGCCTCGCTTATTCTGCTATTGATTCCTTCTAGTGTAGTTTTCATTTTAGTTAGTGTATCGTTCATCTCTGTTTGTTTGTTCTTTAATTCTTCTAGGTCTTTGTTAAACATTTCCTGCATCTTCTCGATCTTTGCCTCCATTCTTTTTCTGAGGTCCTGGATCATCTTCACTATCATTATTCTGAATTCTTTTTCTGGAAGGTTGCCTATCTTCACTTCATTTAGTTGTTTTTCTGGGGTTTTATCTTGTTCCTTCATCTGGTACCTAGCCCTCTGCCTTTTCATCTTGTCTGTCTTTCTGTGAATGTGGTTTTTGTTTCACAGGCTGCAGGACTGTAGTTCTTCTTGCTTCTGCTGTCTGCCCTCTGGTGTATCTGTTTTTTTAAACTATTATCCTTTATGCCTGCACAGTCCAAAGTCCATCTCTGGACCCAGGTTGGAGTTGTAACAGCCTGTGCTGGCAATGGATTGGATCCTGTGGCTAATGAGCTTGCGGAAAACCAAGAACACAGCTTTCTGGGCCAGTTGGGAAGTTCACAATGCTGGGAAGTCCAAGATGAAGATGCCAGCTGATTGGTCTCTAGTGAGAGCACCCTTCCTAGCTTGCAGACAGCTGCCTCCTTCCTGTGTTCTTTTCCACAGAATTTTGATTTGATTTTTCTAGCAGCCCTATTAAGGAGACAGAAATAGCAGTGGATTTATTTGTCAATAAATGTGAAAAATAAGAGCAATTCTCTTCTGCTTTATTTTACGATTTAGGTTTAAAAAGGAATACTCTTTTTGTTAAATAAGTCAAATATTATCAAAAGAGAAGTGAGCATAATGAACTACAAATAATTTTCTCTGGTGAATTAAAGAGGTGTGATTTTCATTGACTGTTGGTAGGAGGAAATCAAACCTTCTAAAAAGTGTACCTGTTTTTGTACAACAATTTAGGGAAAATGTCCATGTCTTTCAAAGGTTAAGTCAAAATATAGTAAATTTTGTATTTTTTCTATTTCTTGAATGCAGGGACCATTATTTTGCCAGCCAATAGAATTGCTTCTTAAGATCATTATAATAGGATTTCGAACATTTATTTTTTTATTTTTAATTTTTTAAAATTGTAACTTAAAAAAATTTACTTATTTATTTATTTATTTTGGCTGTGACGGGTCTTAGTTGTGGCATGCAGGGTCTTCGTTGTGGCATGTGGGAAAAGACGACACCTTGATTAGCAGGCTGACTTTGGACTATTAAATCGACTCTACTTGAAATTTTTTAGTGGCCATGCATCACATGCAAGATAATTTTAAATAGTTCATGGGAATTTTAGGTGGTTCATGGGCCACCAATATTTTCTTATAATCTTAATAGTTCTGTTACCTTCTATTTATGGTAGGAGCTTAGATATCTGCTTTCCTTCCATCTGTGAGTTTTCTGCATGCAGTGGCCATGTCTCATTTGTGTTTCTATCTCAGCCCTGCTTATTATCTTCGCCCAGTAAATGGAGAGGTACCTGACTTAACTTAGCCAGAAATTCTGTAATAAATGTAACTAAACGAGCTTCGGTTCTCAATGTTAGCACCATCTGCACTAGAATATAATACTTCTAACAAAAATGTAAAGACCTGAAAAAAATGTTTTTAAAACTTTCTGATCACTTCTCACTGAATGGAGGTTAGTTTTATAGAGAATATTAGTAACGTTTTGAGAATATAAATCAGGACTAATAAATTCACGAAAGAAAATGCTATGCTGTTCTAAGTCTGTGGTTAAAACTTTAGCTTTATAAAGACTTTCTTTAATTCCTTTCTTAATATTTTATTTTGTGGAAAAAGCTAGATATTTGCAAACTGTAAGGAACTACGTTTTATCTATTTTCTCACCTTTCCTCAGATAAGAATGAGAGGATATTAACAAAGGAATTTTTTTGAGGTGGTATATTATATTGGCTTGTGGATTGCCTTTCTAGTGGGAATGGTAATAAGGATGTCTTATAATAGAACTTGAACTCTGATTTACAAGGAAGAGTTGGGACTGCTTAGTTTCCTTGGGCTGCTCTTCAAAAAAAAAAGAAAAAGAAAAAACCTTGTTTGGTTTTTCTGATGGTTAAAGTAATATGTATTAACTGGAGAAAGTTTTAGAAAAAGAGGGAAACTTTAAAAGAAGAAAATAAAGATCACAGCTGATTCCCACCATGGTGTTGACATATTTCCCCTGTGTGTGTGTCTCTGAGTGTGTGTATGTGTGTTATCTGTTTTATAATGTCTTCCATTTTGGAATCACAGTAATGCTGCCCTAATAAAATGAACTGGGAAGTATTCTTTCCTCTTCAATTGTCTAGAAGAGTTTGTGTAGAATTGCATTACTTCTTTCTTAAATATTTGCTGTAATTCACCAGGTAAGCCTTCTGTGCCTGGCGTTTTCTTTTGGGAAGGTTATCTATTTCTTTGTTGAGTGAACTATGGATGCTTGTGTCAAAAATTTTATTCAATTCATCTAAGTTGGTGAACTTATTGTCACAGATTTATTTATATTTCTTTGTTACCCTTTTAATGTATGTAGAATCTGTAATGATATAATGTCATTCCTTGTATTGGTAATTTGTGTCTTTCTTTTTTGGCTAAAAATCAAAGGTTATCAAATTTATTAGCTAAAGGTTTATCAGTTTTGTTGATCTCATATAAAGAGTTTTTTTAACATCGTTATTGGAGTATAAATCCTTTACAATGTTGTATTACTTTCTGCTGTATAACAAAGTGAATCAGCTATATGTATATATATATATATATATCCCCATATCCCCTCCCTCTTGTGTCTCCCTCCCACCCTCCCTATCCCACCCCTCTAAGTGGTCACAAAGCACTGAGCTGATCTCCCTGTGCTATGTAGCTGCTTCCCACTAGCTATCTATTTTACATTTGGTAGTGTATATATGTCAATGCTACTCTCTCATTTTGTCTCAGCTTACCCTTCCACCTCCCTGTGTCCTCAAGTCCATTCTCTACATCTGCGTCTTTATTCCTGTCCTGCCCCTAAGTTCATCAGAACAATTTTTTTTTTAGATCCATATATATGTGTCAGCATACGATATTTGTCTTTATCTTTCTGACTTACTTCACTCTGTCTGACAGACTCTAGGTCCATCCACCTCACTACAAATAACTCAATTTCGTTTCTTTTTATGGCCACATCTTCTTTATCCATTTATCAGTAGATGGACACTTAGGTTGCTTCCATGTCCTGGCTATTGTAAATAGTGCTGCAATGAACATGGTGGTACATGACTCTTTTTGAATTATGGTTTTTTCAGGGTATATGCTCAGTAGTGGGATTGCTGGGTCATATGGTAGCTCTATTTTTAGTTTTTTAAGGAACCTCCGTAATGTTATCCATAGTGGCTGTATCAATTTACATTCCCACCAACAGTGCAAGAGGGTTCCCTTTTCTCCACACCCTTTCCAGCATTTATTGTTGGTAGAGTTTTTGATGATGGCCATTCTGACTGGTGTGAGGTGATACCTCATTGTACTTTTGATTTGCATTTCCCTACTGATTAGTGATGTTGAACATCCTTTCATGTATTTGTCAGCAATCTGTGTATCTTCTCTGGAGAAATGTCTATTTAGTTCTCCGCCCATTTTTGGATTGGGTTGTTTGTTTTTGTGATATTGAGCTGCATGAGCTGCTTATATATCTTGGAGATTAATCCTTTGTCAGTTGCTTCATTTGCAAATATTTTCTCCCATTCTGAGGCTTGTCTTTTCATCTTGTTTATGTTTTCCTTTGCTGTGCAAAAGCTTTTAAGTTTCATTCAGTCCCATTTGTTTATATTTGTTTTTATTTCCATTTCTCTAGGAGGTGGGTCAAAAGGGATCTTGCTGTGATTTATGTCATAGAGTGCTCTGCCTATGTTTTCCTCTAAGAGTTTTATAGTGTCTGTCCTCACATTTAGGTCTTTTATCCATTTTGAGTTTATTTTTGTGTATGGGATTAGGAAGTGTTCTAATTTCATACTTTCACATGTAGCTGTCCAGTTTTCCCAGCACCACTTATTGAAGAGACTGTCTTTTCTCCACTGTATATTCTTGCCTCCTTTATGAAAGATAAGGTGACCATATGTGCATAGGTTATCTCTGGGCTTTCTATCCTATTCCATTGATCTGTATTTCTGTTTTTGTGCCAGTACCATACTGTCTTGATTACTGTAGCTTTGTAGTATAGTCTGAAGTCAGGGAGCCTGATTCCTCCATCTCCGTTTTTCTTTCTCAACATTGCTTTGGCTATTCGGGGTCTTTTGTGTTTCCATACAAATTGTGCAATTTTTTGTTCTAGTTCTATGAAAAATGCCACTGGTAGTTTGATAGGGATTACATTGAATCTGTAGATTGCTTTGGGTAGTATAGTTATTTTCACAATGTTGATTCTTCCAATCCAAGAACATGGTATATCTCTCCACCTGTTTGTATTATCTTTAATTTCTTTCATCAGTGTCTTATAGTTTTCTGTGTACAGGTCTTTTGTCTCCTTAGGTAGGCTTATTCTTAGGTATTTTATTCTTTTTGTTGCAGTGATAAGTGGGAGTGTTTCCTTAATTTTTCTTTCAGATTTTTCATCATTAGTGTATAGGAATGCAAGAGATTTCTGTGCATTAATTTTGTATCCTGCTACTTTACCAAATTCATTGATTAGCTCTAGTAGTTTTCTGGTAGCATCTTTAGGATTCTCTATGTGTAGTGTCATGCCATCTGAACACAGTGACAGTTTTACTTCTACTTTCCTGATTTGTATTCCTTTTATTTCTTTTTCTTCTCTGATTGCCATGGCTAAAACTTCCAAAACTATGTTGAATAGGGCTTCCCTGGTGGCACAGTGGTTGAGAGTCCGCCTGCCGATGCAGGGGACATGGGTTCGTGCCCCGGTCCGGGATGATCCCACATGCCACGGAGCGGCTAGGCCCGTGAGCCATGGCCACTGGGCCTGCACGTCCGGAGCCTGTGCTCCGCAACGGGAGAGGCCACAACAGTGAGAGGCCCGCATACCGCAAAAAAAAAAAAAGAGAAAAAACAGCTGTGTTGAATAATAGTGGTGACAGTGGGCAACCTTGTCTTGTTCCTGATCTTAGTGGAAATGGTTTCAGTTTTTCACCATTGAGAACGATGTTGGCTGTGGGTTTGTCATATATAGCCTTTATTATGTTGAGGTAAGTTCCCTCTATGTCTACTTTCTGGAGGGTTTTTATCATAAATGGGTGTTGAATTTTGTCAAAAGCTTTTTCTGCATCTATTGACATGATTATGTGGTTTTTCTCCTTCACTTTGTTAATATGGTTTATCACATTGATTGATTTGCGTATATTGAAGAAACCTTGCATTCCTGGGATAAACCCCAGTTGACATGTTGTATGATCCTTTTCATGTGCTGTTGGATTCTGTTTGCTAGTATTTTGTTGAGGATTTTTGCATCTCTGTTCATCAATGATATTGGCCTATAGTTTTCATTGTTTGTGGCATCTTTGTCTGGTTTTGGTATCAGGGTGATGGTGGCCTTGTAGAATGAGTTTAAGAGTGTTCCTTCCTCTGCTATATTTTGGAAGAGTTTGAGCAGGATAGATGTTAGCTCTTCTCTACATGTTTGATAGAATTCACCTGTGAAGCCATCTAGTCCTGGGCTTTTGTTTGTTGGAAGATTTTTAATCACAGTTTCAATTTCAGTGCTTGTGATTGGTCTGGTTACATTTTCTATTTCTTCATGGTTCTGTCTTGGAAGGTTGTGCTTTTCTAAGAATTTGTCCATTTCTTCCAGGTTGTCCATTTTATTGGCATATAGTTGCTCATAGTAATCTCTCATGACCCTTTGTATTTATTCAGTGTCAGTTTTTACTTCTTTTTCATTTCTAATTCTGTTGATTTGTGTCTTCTCCCTTTTTTTCTTGATGAGTCTGGCTAATGGTTTATCAATTTTGTTTGTCTTCTCAAAGAACCAGCTTTTAGTTTTCTTCATCTTTGCTATCATTTCCTTCATTTATTTTTCATTTATTTCTGATCTGATCTTTATGATTTCTTTCCTTCTGCTAACTTTTGGGTTTTTTTGTTCTTCTTTCTCTAATTGCTTTAAGTGTAAGTTTAGGTTGTTTATTTGAGATTTTTCTTGTTTCTCGCTTTTTTTTTTTTTTTTTTTTTTGCGGTACGCGGGCCTCTCACTGTTGTGGCCTCTCCCATTGTGGAGAGGAGCACATTGTGGAGCACAGGCTCCGGACGCACAGGCTCAGCGGCCATGGCTCACAGGCCTAGCCACTCCCCGACATGCGGGATCTTCCTGGATTGGGGCATGAACCCTTGTCCCCTGCATTGGCAGGTGGACTCTCAACCACAGTGCCACCAGGGAAACCCTAGATTTTTCTTGTTTCTTGAGCTAGGATTGTATTGCTGTAAACTTCCCTTTTAGAACTGCTTTTGCTGCATCCCATAGGTTTTGGATCATCGTGTTTTCATTGTCATTTGTCTGTAGGTATTTTTTGATTTCCTCTTTGATTTCTTCAGTGATCTCTCGGTTATTCAGTAGTGTATTGTTTAGCCTCCATGTGTTTGTATTTTTTTGCAGTATTTTTTTCCTGTAATTGATATCTAGTCTCATAGCGTTGTGGTTGGAAAAGATACTTGATAAGATTTCAATTTTCTTAAATTTACCAAGGCTTGATTTGTGACCCAGGGTATGATCTATCCTGGAAAATGTTCCATGAGCACTTCAGAAGAAAATGTATACTGTTGTTTTTGGATGGAATGTCCTATAAATATCAATTAAATGCATCCTGTCTAATGTGTCATTTAAAGCTTGTGTTTCCTTATTTATTTCCATTTTGGGTGATCTGTCCATTGGTGAAAGTGGGGTGTTAAAGTCCCCTACTATGATTATGTTACTGTCGATTTCCCCTTTTAAGGCTGTTAGCATTTGCCTTATGTATTGAGGTGCTCCTATGTTGCGTGCATAAATATTTACAATTGTTGTATCTTCTTCTTGGATTGATCCCTTGATCATTATGTAGTGTCCTTCTTTGTCTCTTGTAACATTCTTTATTTTAAAGTCTATTTTATCTGATATGAGAATTGCTACTCCAGCTTTCTTTTGATTTCCATTTTCATGGAATATCTTTTTCCATCCCCTCACTTTCAGTCTGTATGTGTCCCTAGGTCTGAAGTGGGTCTCTTGTAGACAGCATATATATGGATCTTGTTTTTGTATCCATTCAGCCGGTCTATGTCTTTTGATTGGAGCATTTAATCCATTTACATTTAAGGTAGTTATTGATATGGATGTTCCTATTACCATTTTCTTAATTGTTTTGGGTTTGGTATTGTAGGTCTTTTCCTTCTCTTGTGCTTCTTGCCTAGAGAAGTTTCTTTAGCGTTTGTTGTAAAGCTGGTTTGGTGGTGCTGAATTCTCTTAGCGTTTGCTTGTCTGTAAAGCTTTTAATTTCTCTTTTGAGTCTGAATGAGATACTTGCTGGGTAGGGTAGTCTTGGCTGTAGGTTTTTCACTTTTATCACTTTAAATATGTCCTGCCACTCCCTTCTGGTTTGCAGAGTTTCTGCTGAAAGATCAGCTGTTAACCTTATGGGGATTCCCTTGTATGTTATTTGTTGCTTTTCCCTTGCTGCTTTTAATAATTTTTCTTTGTATTTAATTTTTGATAGTTTGATTAATATGTGTCTTGGAGTGTTTCTCCTTGGATTTATCCTGTATGGGACTCTCTGTGCTTCCTGGACTTGATTGACTATTTCCTTTCCCATGTTAGGGAAGTTTTCAACTATAATCTCTTCAAATATTTTCTCATACCCTTTCTTTTTCTCTTCTTCTTCTGGGACCCCTATAATTCGAATGTTGGTGCACTTAATGTTGTCCCAGAGGTCTCTGAGACTGTCCTCAGCTCTTTTCATTCTTTTTTCTTTATTTTGCTCTGCTGTAGTTATTTCCACTATTTTATCTTCCAGGTCACTTATCTGTTCTTCTGCCTCAGTTATTCTGCTATTGATTCCTTCTAGAGAATTTTAAATTTCATGTATTGTGTTGTTCATCATTGTTTGTTTGCTCTTTAGTTCTTCTAGGTCCTTGTTAAACATTTCTTGTATTTTCTCCATTCTATTTCCAAGATTTTGGACCATCTTTACTATAATTACTCTGAATTCTTTTTCAGGTAGACTGCCTATTTCCTTTTCATTTGTTTGGTCTGGTGGATTTTTACCTTGCTCCTTCATCTGCTGCATTTTTCTGTCTTCTCATTTTGTTTAACTTACTGTGTTTGGCGTCTCCTTTTTTGCAGGCTGCAGGTTTGTAGTTCCCGTTGTTTTTGGTGTCTGCCCCCAGTGGGTGAGTTTGGTTCAGTGGCTTGTGAGGGCTTCCTGGTAGAGGAGACTGGTGCCTGTGTTCTGGTAGGTGGGGCTGGATCTTGTCTTTCTGATGGACAGGACCATGTCTGGTGGTGTGTTTTGGGGTGTCTGTGAACTTAGTATGATTTTAGGCAGCCTGTCTGCTAATGGGTAGGGCTGTGTTCTTGCTAGTTTTTTGGCATGGGGTGTTCAGCACTGGAGCTTCCTGGCTGTTGGGTGGAGCTGGGTCTTAGCATTGAGATGGAGATCTCTGGGAGAGCTCTCACTGATTGATATTACTTGGGACCATGAGGTCTCTGGTGGTCCAATGTCCTGAACTCAGCTCTCCCACCTCAGAGGCTCAGGCCTAACACCAGTCTGGAGCACCAAGACTCTGTCAGCCACACGGCTTACAGGAGTTTTCACATCCACCTGTAGTCAGAGCCAGGGATGGCCCAGGAGCACTCCAGTTGGCTGGCATCTTCCCCCTGGGCCTCAGCACCTGGGGTCTCTTGCTGACAACTCCACTCTTCCCAGGAACCAGAGGTCAGGTGGGCACCTGTGGACTCAAGCAGAGCTTCTGGGGCTGGAAGGAAGATCCTACAGCCTTCACTATGAGATCTGGCCCAGGGGCTCCACAGAGACTCCGAGAAACCCTCCACGGGTCCCCATCAGCTCCTCATCCCTCCAGCAAGGAGCCCTGGGATCCTCTTGACAACAACTATTAACCATGGCTGAGAACTGCAGCAGTTTCTGGTCCTAAATAGCTTTTGATTTCATTGATTTTTTTTCTCTGTCAGTCTTTGGTTTTCTGCTTGATTGATTTCAACTCTTATAAATTCTTCTTTTTTCTGATTAATCTGGGCTTAATTTTCTTAAGGTTAGAGCAGAAATCATTGATATGAGATCTTTTTTCTGATATATAGGTGTTTGGTGCCATATATTTCCCCCATATACTGTTTTAGCATCTTTCCATACATTTTTATATTGCCATATTCTTTCACTACGAAATACATTCTAATTTCTTTTGATTTCTTCTTTGATCAATGGGTTGTTTAGAATTGTATTACTTGGGGTTAGGGATTTTTTTCATAGACATTTCTGTTGTTAATTTCTAATTTAATTCCGTTGTGGTCAGATAGCTTTCTTTTTATGTATTAAATTCTTTTAAGTTCGTGGGGACTAGTTTTCTGACCCAGAAACTGGTCTATTTTAATAAATGTTCATTGTGAACTTAAGAATAATGTTCATTCTGCTGTTGTAGGGTGGAATATTCTAGAAATGTCAATTAAGTCAATTTGGTTGATAGTGTTATTCAAGCCTTCTTTATCCTTATTGATTTTCTATCTGCTTATTCTATCAGTTATCAAAGAGAGATACTAAATCTCTGACTCTAGTTGTGAATTTGTCTATTTCTCCTTGCAAATCTATCTGATTTGGCTTATGTATCTTGAAGCTTTTTAAAAAAAAACAAATTAGGTGTAAAAGTGTTTAGAATTATTTTCCTGATGACCTAAACCCTTTGTTTTAAGATGACTTTCTCTGTCCCTGGTATTATTCTTTATTGTAGAAGTTAATAAAACCACTTTAGCTTTCTTTTGATTAGTGTTAGCATGGTATATCTTATTCTATTCCATTTTTACCTATTCGTATCTTTGTATTTAAAGTGCATTGCTTGTAGGCATCACATTGTTGGGTCTTGCTTTTTTAATCCAATCTGATGATCTCTTTAGTTTAATTGGGGATATTTACACCATTTATGTTTAATGCTTTGATGGACATGGTTAGGTTTAAGTCTATAATATAGCTATTTGCTTTCTATTTATTCCACCTATTCTGTATTCCCTTTTACTTTTTTCCTTTTTATGGTTAGAGTATCTTTTTTATAATTCCATTTAATCTCCTTTCTTGGCTTATTAGCTATATTTTAAAATTTTGCTATTTTAGAAGTTGCTTTAGGATTTATAGCATGCATATTTACTTGGCATATTGTAGATGCTCAATAAATATTTACTGAATGAAAAAATGAATGCCCTGGTGCCCAGACCAAAGGGCTGCTGAGAGCCAGAGGCATCAAGGAAGGCCATCAGTACTGTGTTTTTATCAGACACAGCACAGTTCATTCTTTGTCAGCTTTTATTTTCCTTTTTCACACCATGTTAGTATGGATATTGGCTTTTCTCCATCCAGTCTTGACGTTAGTCTCTCAAGGTTAGGGGGTCTGTGTCCTCCTTTCCTCTGCCCCCTTAATGTTTTAACAAATAGATACTTTACCCTTAGGTGGTGCTTTCTGCAGGCTTTTTTGAAAGTGTGTGTTGGACCCTCAGGATGAAAGAGGCTGTGGCCTTGACTTATCATGGCCAAACCCCAAAAGTAATATCCTTATCAGGAAGAACAGATATTTTTTAAGGTATTGGATAGGAAAAAAACTTCAAAGAAATGGTCTAAATTTTAGATTAGCTGATCTAAGCAAAGCTACACATGGAAAGGAAATTCAGACCTAACGGATTTTTCCCATTCTTGGAGTGCCACCAGTTATTTCAAGTCTCTTGAAATATCTTGGAAAAAAATCACTGAGCTTCCTGATTTAAAAAGAAAAATTTATGCTCTGTTTTTCTTTTTTTCTTTTCCAGCAAGTAACTGGCAGAAGTTTTGGTGATAAAGATTTTCGGACAGGGTTAGAAAATGGAATCCTTCTCTGCGAGTAAGTATAGCCTATATTCAGTTGGTTTTATTCAAGAAAAATCATTAATGCTATTCAGTTTGTCTGAAAAACTTCTAGTGTTTGTTTTGAATTTATTCACAGTTTGAATCTGAAATTCAAAAACAAATCACTTAGATGGGTTAGGCGGTAAAGATAAGTAGTCTTGGGGCAGTAGGGAGTGGTGGGGACCTTGGCAATTTCAAATTAGTTAAAGAAAGAATATCTGGTAGCTGCTACTCAGTTCCAACCAACTTTTACAATGTAGGAATTCGGGCCCAAGTAATTGGAAGGTTGTGGACCAAGTTGTGTTAAAAAAAGCAGCTTTTCTCCCCTTATTCCCTCCAAACAAAAACAGCTTGTGCCAAGTAAAAGCAGGGCTTCTATTTACTGACAACATCTTGAAACATGCCAGGCAGTCCTCCTCACTAAGCCTACTTCCCTGAGGTATTTTGAATATATTTAATTTGTGCTGTTGACAAAATAACTGCAGTGTTCAATTTTTATGTTTTGAACCTGGGCTTTGTCATAGAGTGCTCCTGTGATGATGGATTCAAGAGCTTTCTGTGAAGTGTTTCCAGACACAAAATAAGCTAGAGCCTTAATACTTACAGAGGGATGGACATAAACTTCAAATCAAGATTTTGTATTTTGAATTCACTTGATAGGTTCTGTCATTTGGATGCTGATTTTTGTTTTATTGAGTTGAAATGTACATGCATGAAATGCACAGCTCCTAGATATGCAACCCAATGGATTTTGTAAACTGTGTACATTCATGTAACCTACACCCTGAGCAAGATATAGAACACAAGTCTCTCTCATGTCCCTTCCCAGTCAATGTCAACCACCTATAGAAAAGCACTGTTCTGATTTCTATCACCTAGCGTCTATTTTGCTTTATCTTGAACTTTATGTAAATGGAATCACATAGAATGCACTCTTATCTTGGTGACTTGCAGAATATTGTTTGAGACCCACCGATGTAGTTGAAAGAGCAAGGGTTTTGGAGCCTGAGCTTTAGAGCCTCAAATCCTTTCTTCACCCCTTAAATCATATAACCTCCTTGAGTCTCATTTGTTTCTCTTTAAAGGGGTAGTAAAAAGTTTACAACTCCTGCCTACTTCATAAGTTTTTCGTGAATTTCAAGAGGATAATGTGGATAAGGTGCTTTAAAAAATTACATTTGCTGTACAAACGTTGATTATTATGCAGCAATTTTCAACATAGTTTACGTCAGTTTATTTTTTCTGCTCTCCACTGCCTTTCTTTCTTCAAAGAGAAATTTACATCCCGTTTCTTTCTTTTGTTTTTTTTGAATAAATTTATCTATTTATTTATTTTTGGCTGCGTTGGGTCTTTGTTGCTGCATGCGGGCTTTCTCTAGTTGCAGCGAGTGGAGGCTACTCTTCGTTGTGGTGCACGGGTTTCTCATTGTGGTGGCTTCTCTTGTTGCAGAGCACAGTCTCTAGGCACGCGGGCTTCAGTAGTTGTGGTACGCGGGCTCAGTAGTTGTGGCTCACAGGTTCTAGAGAGCAGGCTCAGTAGTTGTGGTGCATGGGCTTAGTTGCTTTTGCAGCATGTGGGATCTTCCCAGAAGATCCCCCTGCATTGGCAGGTGGATTCTTAACCACTATGCCACCAGGGAAGCCTGTACATCCCCTGATTTCTGTTTCCATACCTTCTTTCCTGTGGAGTCTCTCCCCTCTTCTCATACTTTACTTTCCTCACCACCTCTTTTCCCTTTATTAAATCTAAAGCAGAGCTCATCTCTTAGGTAAACCATAATTAGTTTAGCATCTCATGGAAACAAACTCAGACAGGCTCTAAATGCTTCTCTTGTGTTCTAGCACCTGCTCCTCCAATGATTCTGGGCTTAGCCCTCTCCTGATGTTAACAGATGAGCCAGAATCTGATGTAATTTATGTGCATCATGCTCTCTTAAGTCTGTTAAAGTGGGTCTTTGGTACCAACTTTTGTTTTCCTAACATTAGCTCCAAAGATTCTTATAGGCGTCCACCTCTCCATCATATGAGTAAATCTGTTATAGAGTAATATCGCTTGCCTGCCTTTGGATTAGGTAGGCTTGTTTGAAGACAAGGCTTTGGATCCAGAGACATCTGCCCACATGGACTTTGTTTCTTACCTAGTTGGTGCTGAGTTGGAGGATGGAGTCTCTCATGTGGAGTGGCACGAACTGTTGGCCTTTTACAAACACATTAATGAATGTTTGGGTTGTTTAGAGGTGGAGAGGTGGGGTTTAGGTCCAGGCCATGGTGAGGAAATAGTATGGTTAGACAGCATGGAGGCACAGATTATAACCAGGAGCCTCTTTTTTTTTTTTTTTTTTTTGCGGTAGGCGGGCCTCTCACTGTTGTGGCCTCCCCCCTTGCGGAGCACAGGCTCCGGAGCACAGGCTCAGTGGCCATGGCTCACGGGCCCAGCCGCTCCGCGGCATGTGGGATCTTCCCAGACCGGGGCACGAACCCGTGTCCCCTGCATCGGCAGGCGGACTCTCAACCACTGCGCCACCAGGGAAGCCCCCAGGAGCCTCTTTAAATAAATAAAGGGTTTTGACTGCTGACAGCCTGCAGGTGAGCTGAGGGAAATGGCCAACACAGAGGATGTGGACAAATGTTACTGTCTGGGTAGGTAGGATAAAACCCAGGACAAGTGAGTTATTGTTTAACTCCTCTAACCACAGAGGATTAGACCCCCTGGCATATTTGAAGGAGTCTGAGGACCAGGGTCAAGTCCTGGCTTCCCAATGGGACTCCATCTGGCAGTCCTGGTGCAGAGTTTGTGAAGGTGGAATGAACTGCACTGGTGGCCTGAAAGCCAGCAGCATGAGTCCCGGACGAGCCTTGGAGAGAAGGCTGGGACAGCAGCCAGACAAACAAGATGCAGACAAAGTTCTAAGTGCAGGGCCCACAGCACAATGAGAGACAGAAGCATGACTCAGGAGCTGAATGCACTGAAGGTCGGGACGATGGGGGAAGAAGATCTCCCTCTCCTTTTTGTCAGGGATGGGGGCATGGCTAAGTGTGATCTGAACCAAAGCGCATTGGGCTGCTGCAGACTGAGATTAGCAAGTGTATTTTGCCAGGACTTGTATCCAGAGACTAATCTGACAAGGAGGGGGACTTGCACTGTTCCAGGCATGGGGTGGGCTGATGGCAGGGCCTGAAAGACAGGAAACCCAGTTTGGAGAGTCTCAGGAAAGTGAGGGTTCTCTTTGGAGAGTAGATGAGAATACCTAAGGCTGTGCCACTATCTAGAACCAGAGAGAGTTTTGTGGATGCTGGTGATTAAGAAGTTCTAACTCTCAACCACCACCCATATAGCAATACTTGAAAACATAAGAACTCTCTATATTTTCAAATTTTGAAAACTGGCAGTTCACCTCTTCTGAGTTGGATTGGCTCTAAATGTTGGTTGCAATTGTGGAGAAACACCATGCTCTTTGTTCACTGAAAATGTCCTGGTTCATAGAGAATGGACTTGAGAACACGGGGAGGGGGAAGGGTAAGCTGGGACGAAGTGAGAGAGTGGCATGGACATATAGACACTACCAAATGTAAAATCGATAGCTAGTGGGAAGCAGCCGCATAGCACAGGGAGATCAGCTTGGTGCTTTTTGACCACCTAGAGGGGTGGGATAGGGACGGTGGGAGGGAGACTCAAGAGGAAGGAGGTATGGGGATATATGTAGGATTCACTTTGTTATAAAGCAGAAACTAACACACCACTGTAAAGCAATTATACCCCAATAAAGATGTTAAAAAAAATATCGTGGTTGTATATGAGTCTGAAAAAAGCCTCACAGTTCTTCTCAGACAGAAGGGCATATTCTGGGCTTGGAGTCTGGTTTTCCTCTTACCAGCCTGATTCTAAACTTACCTGTGGCCTACAAGGACTATTATGATACCCATTTTTCAGAGCAAGTAACTGAGGTACAGAGGATTAAATAACTAGGCTAAGGTTGTACCAGATGAGAAAGATTTAAATTCAGAAGTCTGATTCCTTTGCTTTTGCTCTTAATCATTGTCCTGTGTCCAGAGTTGGGATTTTAATGGGAGAGAAAAGCAAGAGGTTGGGTCATGGCGGTGGGATGGAGTTGGTGCCAGAAAACCTATAGTTTGGGGAAAAATGCAGTACAGAGGGTAACCACGGCGTCTCATCTGGACAGAGGAAGAAGAAGGACTGTGTGGGGTTGGTGGTCTTGGAAAAATATAAGCATCAAGGGCCTGGTGGCCCCTCTTAAGACAAGAAGGCAAGTCCAGTGACAGGGAGGGCGTGAGAGAGCTGAGGGGGTAAGAGGCTATGGTCGGCGGACAGTGTAGGGGTTTCAGTATTCTTAGGTAAGACCTGTCAAAACTTGATGGCGACAAATGAGGTTGGTGGACCTGTACTAAAGACTACAGAGATAGGAGAGAGAAAAGACTGGCACCTCCAGGCAGCATATAAGATGGAAATTGAGTAGCCTCAGAATCACCCTGGGAGCTCTTTTACTTCGCCTGTGAAATGCAGAACACTTGCCCTTGCACATGTACCCCCGAAAACAGTAATACTTATGCATAAATGTATAACTAATAGCAAGAATAAAATAGAGTGCACGTGCCAGATAGAATGATAATAGATGTATTTTTGCTCTAACCGTCTCTCTCTTCCTCTGTTGTTTTTGCCGAGTGTGTGCAGTTGAAGTTTGGAGGTTAAATGCTCAAACGATGTGAGCTCTCCGCTGAGCATTAAATAAATGGCCTAGGGTCAAAGTTTGACAAAGCTGCAAATGTGTGACAAGTGTCATGCTTTTAGAAATGTTAAATGAATACTGCATTGTGTACTTGGGGACTTAAGAGTTTAAAAGAAAGGCTACAAAGACTATTCCCTAAGGAAGCCACTCCCAGTATGGAGCCAGTGATGACTGGCATCTAGTTCCCTGCACCCAGATCAGAGAGACTGTTGTGAAATAATCCAGAAAGGAAAGTTTCTGACTTGTTTTCCTAAGTCTTTATTATGTAGATAGAATGCTATGGAATTCCATCTGTATCAGGAGTTGGCAAATTCTGGCCCATGTCCTGTTTTTGTGCAGGCCTTCCTTCTTGCTAAGAACGGTTTTTACATTCTAAAAGAGTTGTAAACAAAAAACAAAACAAATCGAAACAAAGCAAGAGTTTGTATGGGGCTCACAGAGCCTAAAAATGTTTACTACCTGTTGGTCCTTTACAGAAAAAGTTTGCCAGCCCATGAGGACTATGGACTTAATTTTGGATGTGAATTGTTTACCCTCATAAAGTTAAGTAGTTTGGGCAGTGCAAAGCACTATTTGGGGAAATCAAATACCTTTTCAAGAAGGGTTTTCTCATGAGTCTCTTTACAAGTCCACCCCACCCCGCCAACTTTTTATTTTGAAAAATTTTAAACTTACAGAGAAGTGACAAGAATAATGTAATGATAATCCATATACCCTACAACTATATGCAAATGCTTCAGGAAAAAAGAGGCATAGACAGAAAGAGATATAGTATAGTAAAATGATAATAATAATAATTGCATCTAGTTGCAGTGTATACGCTCTCCTTTGTTCTCTGTGGTTTGGTTTCGCATCCTTGCCTCACCCTTTTCATTCTTTTTGGTTACTATCCAAGAATATACATTTAACAAAAGCCAGTTCAAATCTGTTTATGGAGAGCATAGTGGAAAGTGAATGGATTTGGGAACTCCTAGGTTGAATCCAATGAAATTGTTGTATTAGTAGAACAAAACCAGTCAGATAGTGTGATTTCATATGCTTCAACCTAGTGGCCAGTCCAGATCCTAGATTTGCCTCCTGTGTGTCCTTAGGCAAGTTACCTCACCTCCCTGAGCCCCAGTTTCCTCATCTATAAAACCAGATATAATTATACCTAAGTCATTGGGCTGTAGAGGAGTAAATGAATTGATAATGTGTATAAACTCTTTAGTGCTTGCAACATAGCAGGCACTTAAATGTTAGCTTTTCTCCTTTTGTCCACGAAATGGGGGAAATTCATACCTCATAAGATACTTGAGAGATTCCAGTGGGAGAATATGTGAACCGCTCAGCAGTGTCTGGTGCTGGGCTGGCACCCTGGATCACTTGCCATTTTCATTATTATTGTTGGAAATAGGCCTAAAGTCAATTATAAATATGACATAGTCAGTGCAACTCTGTATGTCACTGTGCACCCATCAGCTCTCTCACTGGGCTGCCAACAAGCCACAGGATGAACCAACTGGAGGCTTACTTCCTAGCTCCTTTAGCCTAGCCTGTGATCAAAAACTGGGCGAGAACATTTGGGTCCCTTACAAACTTGATCATCTGTGAATAATGAACTTTGGCTGGCAGAGCTCAAGGCTGAGAGCGATTGTTTTGAAAACAGTGGCCTGGACCTCTGTGGTGACGTCATTTCCTCCTGCTTCCTCCAGTACGTTGTGGTTTCTTTCTCTGGGAAGCTGTTCCAGAACCTCTGGGCAGAGTTAGTGGGTTCCTCCCTGGCGTCTAAGTACCTGTACAGCCTCCGCACTAGCTGTTATCACAGTGCTCGACCTCTTTATCCCACGTCTCCTTCCTGTACCAGATTGAAAGCTTCCTGAAGACCTCTTCTATTTATCTTTGGATTTCCCCCCTTGGACACTGGTCTGGCACACAATACATCTGTTACAAACAGCTGTTGGATAAATTGAGTCCAGTAGTAAGAGTTCTACCTTGGCAATTTAATCCTCATTAGATCATTAACTTCCTCCCAATTTTTTTGCTGTCATCATCAGTATTATCCTCTGTTTCTCTCCCTTCTCCTCTTCTCTCCTTCCCTCCACACTCTACCCCTCCCTCTCCTTCACACACACACACAGACACACACACATACACAGACACACACACACACACAGACACACGCACACACACACACAGACACACACACACAATTTTACATAAAGAATGGACTCATCCCTGAAGACTGGGAGTTCAACAGATGGAAGTATCTGCTTTCTTTACCTATAAGATTCTCCATTATAGCTCTATCTTCTTAGGAGTCATAGAAGTGAACCTCTGGGGTTTGTTCTGCAGACACGTTTTGATGGAATGCAAAGTCCGAGTATGTTGGTCTGCAAATAAGTGACCAATAAAGAATGTCTCAGTGGATTTTTGTCTCAGTTCTTATGTTGCTGAAGTAGTTTTCTGAAGATAAGAAATCTGTTGGCAAATACTTGTCTATATCATTGCTGATGAATGAGCTGCTTATTGTAAGAAGGAGGGCTTGTCTTAGATTCTTGTCCTGATTTCAACATAAGATGTGGTGTGCCATGGATATGCACTCATCTTCTAGGACAGGTTGGGAGTTGATGGCGTAGCTTTCCGTGGAGACATTTTGTCACATGGAGGACTGACTGGAAACCAACTCTGTTCTGCACAGCCCCATGCTAGGCACTGAGGGGCATAAAAAGGGAATGTAAGGCTTGATCCTTGATCTTCAAGAGTTTTATAATGGGCTTGGGCGTTGACACACACACAAAGCAATTGTTACTGTGTAAACCAGTGTATGAGTAAATGCAAAAGTGACTAAGATTGACTCCCCAAATTTAATAGAAGTTAAACAAGGGGAGATTGTTGTAGTTTGGGAGACAGTTATTGGAGAGATGTTACATCTTTACTTAAGGTGAGAATAGGCTGAGGGAAGGAGGGGGCAGACTACACAGGAACGAGAGCGGGGGAAAGGTTTGGGGACAGGAATGAGGATGATGTGTTTGGCAAACATAGGGGAGATCTGCCTGGCAGGGGGTCGGGGCAGGAGGTGTCTCTTTCTTCATCCAATTAGCCTTTTTAAGAACCTGCTTACAGGTGTGGTAAGTTACTATAGACACTAGTAAACTATGCCATAGGGGCTTCCCTGGTGGCACAGTGGTTGAGAGTCCGCCTGCTGATACAGGGGACACGGGTTCGTGCCCCGGTCCGGGAAGATCCTACATGCCGCGGAGCGGCTGGGCTCGTGAGCCATGGCCGCTGAGCCTGCACGTCCGGAGCCTGTGCTCCACAATGGGAGAGGCCACAACAGTGAGAGGCTTGTGTACCACAAAAAAAAAAAACAAAAAACTATGCCATAACATTGTGTAACAGGGGCACCCTGATCAGATCTGGAATCTAAATCCTGACCCCATGTGTTATGTTAACCTCAGAGTTCCTTGAGGAAGTGACATGTAGGTAGAGACCTGAATGAAGAGGAGAAATTGGCCCAGAAAGAGGGAAGAGAGGTGAAAGGAGGGAGGAAACATGTTCTAGCTGAGAGAATAACATGTTTGAGATTCTTAAGATAGAAGCTCCATGTACTAGAGGAGTTGCAAGAAGACTTACTTGGTGAAAATGTAGAAAACAGTGAGGACAATGATATGAGATGAGGATGGATGAAGAAGAGAAGTAGGCAGGATCAAGATTGCACAGGGCGGGCTTCCCTGGTGGCGCAGTGGCTGAGAGTCCGCCTGCCGATGCAGGGGACACAGGTTCGTGCCCCGGTCCGGGAAGATCCCACATGCCGCGGAGGGGCTAGGCCCGTGAACCATGGCCGCTGAGCCTGCGCGTCCGGAGCCTGTGCTCCGCAATGAGAGAGGCCACAACAGTGAGAGGCCCGCGTACCTCAAAAAAAAAAAAAAAAAAAAAAAAAGATTGCACGGGGCCTTGAAACCACAAAAGGAGTTTTGGGTGTGATCTCCAGAGCAATGAAAACAAGAGGAATTTAAAAGAGATCAACAGGACTTGGTAGGGTATAGGGATAGACGAATGAAAGAAAAGACTAAAAAATCACTTCAGCATTTCAGTTGTTGATGACAAGCAGGGTGGGCCCTTGCTGCAAGTTGGAAGGGGTCCTTTATTTGGTGGGAGAGGTCATGATTTCAGTTTGGGCAGACTGAGTTTAGGGTACAGACAGTCCACTCAGGCAGAGTCCTGTAGGCTACTGGGGACAAAGGCAGAACTTAGGGGTGACATGATGGATTTAACTTATTCAAATTGGACTTGCCAGCCATTGGTGGACAGGTTAAGCTGTGATATATGACAGTCTCTCTAAGGGAAACATCACATCAAGAAAGAGCAGCAGAACAAGGTCCCAGTTTGAGGAATTCTTCTCCCTGGTCAGAGATGAGAGAAAGAGAAGCTCACAGAGAGGCTATCAGAGAGATGAGAGGAAACCCAGGGCACGTGGTGTCATGGAAACCAAGGGAGCTAAGAAGACTTCTAAGGAGCTGGAGGTCACTTGTATTGCATGGCCCTGGCAGAGGTCAGCTCCAAAAAGTCCTGTCTCACTGGTAGAGGGAGGCACTGGAGACTTTTTTTTTTGCCGTATGCGGGCCTCTCACTGTTGTGGCCTCTCCCGTTGTGGAGCACAGGCTCCGGACGCGCAGGCTCAGTGGTCATGGCTCACGGGCCCAGCCGCTCCGCGGCATGTAGGATCTTCCATGTAGGTACGTATGTATGTATGTATGCACATGTGCATCGGTGTGTGTGTGCATGCATGGTCACCCCAGTGGTTGGCGATTCCAGACTGGTGTCTTCCAATCACCATTACCTTGTTCAGTATTCACAAACCCTTCCCTTATTTTATCCTCTCTGTAACTACAGTAGGTGAACAACCCGGATCAGATCATCCCACCACCCCCTTGTTGATGTTGAGATGGAGACCCCAGGTTGTAGATCACAGTGTCTTCCAGCTCTTCATCTAGAGCTCTTTCTCTAACCCAGATGCTCACTTAAATCTCAGCAAACTTGGGTCCTTTTTCCCTTACTGATTTTGGCCTTAGTGGACTGGTTAAGAATTTGATAGGCCTCCTATGTAGGGTTCTCTCTTGTCTTTCTGCCAAATCACAGCTGGCCTCACTGACTTGGCCTGTCCCCAGCTCTTTGGCACCAAGACTCATTAAGCTTTTAGGTTCAAGTAAGGACATTTCAACCCACTCTTTTAGTAAAGATCTCCAGTGAAAAGCTGCTTTTTGTTTGAAGATTGGCATGGCTTAGGTAGGGACTTAGGCAAGAACTGAGTATCCCTGACAGTCTTCTGTTAGGAAAGATGAAAACGGATGAAGGATGTGGAAGGAGAATTTGTAGGATTCATGATGAGCAAAATGGACTTCCAGTATTGCCTTTTTATTTTTTTCTTTGAATCCTCACCAAATAAACAGCCCTTGGTTTCTATTTAAAAGAGGGACTCAGCACAGTGTGTAGGGGGGGATTCAACTGTTCCCGTTCAAACTGTGCGCTAGCATCAATTACAAGAATCTACTCGTGGGAGGGGGGACTTTTGTGTGCATCTGAAACGTTCTCAAGCTCATCTACCTTTGCAAATATTTTTTCCGTTTCAAAGTATATAATCCTTGTCGCAACTTCTTTTCTCTTAATATATATGGCAAGTATGTTTTGTTTTCACGCTTCCAAAACTGTGTTTGAAACTTATTTTAGCATATTTATCGTTCAGGAACCACTTCCCTCAAAATGTGATTTCCTTCACCCTATCAATCTGTGCCTTGAAAAATATTAAACTTATGCTCATGGAAATCACAGGCTTAATCTCTTTCTTCCTGAACAAATTTATCACACATTTATTGGAATGATCAATTGACTTAAAAATATATATATATAACAACAGGTTTAAATATGGGCTGCTTGTGTGGCAGAGGAGAAACCGGCCTATCCCACTGGCTGCCTGTGGGCTTACCTGCTGGATTAGGCTTTGCTTGTATTTGAGAGGATTTAGTAGCTCCCTAATTGTATTTCCTTAATAATCCATTTTTTGATTGTCTCTACTGGGCTATCAGGTTGGGTGCGCTGGCCTCCCACAGTGAAGTGTGCAAAATTCTTGCCTCAAGCATGCCATTCTAAATGTTTCCCTTCGGTTACCCACAGGAGAGGACCTTTTCTTAAATAGCCCACCAAGGACCCAGTTTATAAATGATTCCTTTCTAAAGTTGACCATGCAGAAATAGACTTCCCTCTTCATATGAAGGGGATAAAGAAAGAGGGGAGGCCTGTGGGAAAGGCAGGTCAGACAGCGGGAGCAGCAAGCTTGTGAAAGTGCTCAGCCATATGAAGGAGTTTTGCACGCTCAAGGAAGGAACTGTGGCCAGAGCCTAGGATGAAATGGGGCAGGCCAGAGAGGAAAGGTAGGTATCAGGTCCATTTGCACAAGACCTGGAATAACATGTTAAGGAGTTTAAACAGCATCCAGTGAGCAGTAGACAGCCAGCATGGTCTCTATTCAGAGGAGATTCAATGAGATTAGGTTGTTTTTTAGGAAATTACATCTGTTTGCAGTGGAGACTTTTGATTACTTTCTGCTGTGCACCAAACACGAATATTTGAAAAAAATGTCATGCTTCCCGGGGAGAAGCAGAAATGCTTCCTACACTTGTCTTGCTATGTCTATCCTTAATTTACCACCCTACTATGTACATTCTATGTTTCCAAAGTTCTTTTCCAAGTCACTCATTTAGAACTTGGGAACTATTTCCCCATAGACTAGTGTTCTATGGGGGGAACGTCTTATGTAACCCATATCACATCTGCATTAGTGTCGGGCCCACTGTAGAACCCAGTCTCCTGGTGGGGTTTGGGCTTAGCTTGGCACCTGGTGTGGGGTGTTTGATAACAACATGTGGAATGAATAGGAAATTGATGCAGAATTATAACTAGCTACATTAGGAGCTGACCTCCCCTTTCCAGGATAGCAAAGGGCCTCTTCAGTACTTGCCTTTTCCCCATCACCCTCAGGACAGCAAGTGAGATGGGGGGACAGGAACCTTGGCAAGAGTTAAAGGATAGCTAGGCTTTGGCAGTGAAGCAGGGCCAGAGGCAGCTGTGGACACGGCTGTAGTGCCGCCAAGATTGTCCTTGGACTTCTTACTGCCTTTGCTTTGCTGCTTTCTCCCTTCCTTCCTCCCCATTCCTAGTGTTAGCAACCATGCCCTTGCAAGCCTGCCCTCCAAAAGGACTAACATTATCTCATTCCCTCGCTTCTGTGCTTTCATCTCTCCCAACTCCCAACCTAGCTTTAGCCACAGACAGGATGCTTGGGAGCAGAAGTGAGCCAACAGTTAACACATCAGATTTCCACTTGTGGGCAGGGCTGGGGTCCAAACCTGCTTGGGAGCCGGGGGAAGGGGATGGCAGGGCGGCAGGGAGGAGATGTTAATAACTTCCATTTATGAAGTGCACACTGTACACCAGGCCTGTGCCAAATGTATTACACGCATTATTTCACACTCTCATGCCATGACCAATAAGTATTATTGTGCCCATTTTTCAGAGGAGGAAACTGAGACTCAATGTTGAATACTTAAATAACTTGCCTAGTGAGTTGCAGAGTTGGGATTTGCACCTCAGGTCTTTCTGTCTCTGGAGGTTCCTATTTCTGTTGGGATTTTATGGGTCTCAATCCTGGAACTCTTGGTTCTGAGCACTTCTTGCTGAAGAAGTATGGAGAGCAAGGAACTGGCTGCCTTTCCGAGCTGCATCCCAGCAATTTCACATTCCAAGTTTTCTCCCACCCTCCTGACAGTAAACCCAGCAGTACCAGGTTTTAGCTGTGCAAAAGAAATACTAATTACACTCATTTATACATAGTTACTACATAGCACGATGATGATTACACGTATCATTGCCTGTGTCGGTGTAACTTCAGTCTCCATTTTATTTGGTTACACTAAACTCTCTTCATGTATTGCCAGCTTTCACGGTTCATTGATCACATGTGCCATCTTAAACTTATAGTTTATAAAAGTGGGGAGGACCTTGAGTGGGAGGCACAGTGGGAAAGGCAGCTTGGGCGTGAAGGGGCTTGATTACCAGCTGAAGGCATTTGGAGGGCATCCTGTGGGCACTCAGGAGCCTGGGAGTCATTGGAGGAAGGAAGCAACATGGCCAAAGCCAGGGTTTAGATGGGGTCGGTTTGGGTGCATTGGGCAGATTGATTAAGATGGTAGAGACTGGTGGCTGAAGATTAGTTATTGAAATGCAAGATGTAAAGCACTCTTCTCGGTGTAGGAACCTGAGTTTGTAATCCTAACTCGACCACTTAGGATCTCTGATCTCAGATATGTGCCTGGTGACAGTTTCCTTTCCTAGATTTTTAATTGATTTTTAGGCCTTTTCAAATCCAAAAATTCTGTAATTTCTAGACAGCAAGGATGGGATGCAAAGGTGAGACTGTGAGAGACATTGAAAATGAATCAAAAGGACTCCAAGATATTCAGATAATTGCTGGAGTTTCCCTTTCATGTTTATAGATTATTTCATTACTGTTGGGTTTTTGGGTTTGCTTTTTGGGTTTGTTTTTTTGTTTTAGTATTAAGAGCAGAAGCGATAGGCAAGAAGACTTTTTACCCCTAGCAAATGTAGGAAAATAAAAATGGGTCCATTTGCTTACAATGGCCCAAATTTTAACTCTTCTGCATCCTGCTGCCTCCCAACAAGACCCAGGGGAAAGGATGTGCCCAGGTGTTTAATTTTGCATTTCAGGACAGGATTTTCTTGGGTACAGTTTGGCCAAGTAAGGTCCCTTTTTAATGAGAAAAGACCTCCTGGAGAGCTTTAATAGTTAGGGTAATGCTGGCTGCTGTAACTAATAAACTCCTAACTCTCAGTGGTTTAATGCAATGAAAATGTACTTCTCACTCTCGTGTAGCTCAGTTTTGGCAGCAAGGAAGGGTGGAGATGACTGCTACCGGTCGTTGTTCAGGGACCCCAGCTAACAGAGACTCCATCCTCAACATGTGATTTCGAAAGTCTTCCCTGGTGCTGACATCTAACTAGTGAATGGGGGGAGGCAAGAGAGGGAATGGAGAATTGCTTGGGGGAGGTTTTAGGGACAGGCGTAGGTATGACATATGTTACTCTGCCCACACTCCATTGGCCAGAACTCTGTTATATTACTACAGAAAACTTCAAAAGAGGCTGAGAGAGGTAGCCTAGCTGTGTGTCTAGGGGAGAAAGGAGCTGAGTTTGGGGAGCAGCTGCTGCCTTGGGAGGTGTATTAGGTTAGTCACAGCACTGTTAAGCCCTAGAATTCACAGTTAGGCCCAATTTCTTGGAATTTCAAGTCTACAAAGACCTTCTAAAATCCTTATGATCTCTTCTTTAGGTATGTTAAAGGCAAGTGGCTTCAATAGACCTATACTTCACACAGTCTTGACAAGGCATAGCATCCCACAAACATTTGGTAGATATTAATGACGGCAATTTGCATTCCATCACTATTTTGTTCAAATGAAACTCCCCTTTGGTTCAGGTTTCCCCCACGTTTTAGTCAATTTTTTCTTGACCTCAGAAAAGGTTTATTAACTTGCCTGCTTTTGCCAAGGCAACTCTAAAAAGAAATCTCTAAAAATGACATCTGTAACAGGTTTGTAGTCAAGATTAAATTGATCTCTTGCTTAGGTTCAAAAACAGTTGCCATGTTAGATTAAATGAAAGTGCGCACACCTTTGTCCAGGGTACAGTGTCAAACCAGAAAGTTATCAAGGAAACTGCATAGGAAAACACTCTTGAGCCAAATGAAAAGGGACACAAGGTAGGTAATTTTGTGATCATAGTTGCCTATTGCAGCTGTGCAAACCAAGCTAAATGAGATGATGATGTAATCTCTTGTTGCAAAGAATAAAGTGATTTCCCATGAGATTAAGCATGAACTTCCCAACCCTGGGTTCAAGGTCTAGATGGTGTCTCTGCTCTCCCCCAAACTCTAGGATAATTATTAGACTTGAATTTCTGAATTGAATGATGTATAGAGTAAGCTGGATTTTGCAACCCTTTAAAAATTTTACCTTTAATGTTTATTACAGTCCAGTAAAAAAATAAGCTGCCCATTGGTATATTTCCTAACATTTGGATGGTCTTGTATCTTTTGTAGCAGTAGTCACAGTATTGTGACCCTTGAAGAGCTATTATATCAGCTGTTGGAAGAGTCGGTATGAAACAGAACCCCTCTGTCCCACAATAGGGATTTGAGGGTTTTTTTAAAATTACAGATAGACACAGATTTCTTCAGTTTGTATTTCATAACCATTAAACAATCATTGAGAGGCTACCATAAGCTGGATATTAAGTGTTAAAAAGAATTACAGGGCTTCCCTGGTGGCACAGTGGTTGAGAGTCTACCTGCCAATGCAGGGGACACGGGTTCGTGCCCCGGTCCGGGAAGGTCCCACAAGTCACGGAGCGGCTGGGCCCGTGAGCCATGGCCGCTGAGCCTGAGCGTCCGGAGCCTGTGCTCCTCAAGGGGAGAGGCCACAACAGTGAGAGGCCCGCGTACCACAAAAAAAAAAAAAAAAAGAAAAAAGAATTACAAAATACAGCCTGTGGTTGAATCAGAACATCAGCCTCATTCCTGGATGTCTCAACAATTGTTTCTTTAAGGAATCTAATCTTTAATCTTTTAAGAATTGGATTCCACAGAATGTGTGCAGAGTATGTCTTTAATTCACCTTCTCAAAAACTCAAGATGGCCATGCATTAGGTAGCACGACAGTGAACTACACATGTGCCCAGTTTTGGTCTTCCTGTAGGTTTTAAATCTCTTAGTGAGCACGCCCCGTGAGGGATAGACCTGGGGTCAGCCCTGTCCTACTTTGTGTTCCCCGTGCCCAGCTCCGGGCCAAGACATCATGCACGCCCAATAAATATTTGTTGAGTACATAAAGGAACACATGGACAGCCTTACTTGAAATAGGTCACAGTGTGTTTTAGATTTGGAATATGAGTTTAGTAGACACCAATTCATTTCTATCATATCAGAAACACATGCCTTTTTGCTTACCTTCAGTGTCATTAACTTTTTGTAATTGAGGATTATCCAAGATTAAAACTTTTCTTCCTGTTTTTAGTCGTTTCTTACCATATATATATATATGTATATATAGAGAGAGCAAGCTATGCACATCTGTTGACTTGATTCATTTATGTGAGGTTTTTTATCCAAAGGTGACCAGAAAATAAGTGAAACTTATTTTAGTCTTTGGCAGCTGACTAATGGAAAAGTTGAAACTAAAATGCACTTACTTAGCAAAAAGGGACATGCTCAGTATACCAAATGAGTGTGAATATGCAAGTTTCCATTTACCAAATGCTAGCAGCACACATTGTCCCGCTGGATCCTCACCACAGTTCTGGATGGAAGCGTAGGTTTTCAAAATCCCCATTTTTATTAAGGGGAAAACTGAGACTTTGATCAAGTGACCTCCCAGTAGCTCATAGCTAATGTGTGTTTTACCCATTAAAACCTAGACAACTTCCTCCAAATTCATTACACTCTCTTCATGATAACACTGCTGAGCGTTATGTTATTTATGATGTTTTCTTCATCTATCTGATACCCATGATTTTTTAATAAACACAAATTTCCTATATATAGTTATAAATTTGTTTTAATACTACTTGCCTATGATGCTGTTTTAAAACTATAAATCAGATAATTTCAGTCTTCATCTTAAAAATCTGATGTACTTCTAAGTACACCGTTCTTAGAAAAAAATCTAGACATCTTACCTGAGCCTGGACGTTGTTTACACCTTGGCTGTCATGTCATGTGTTTCCTCCTTCCACTCACTCTGCTTGGCCACATTGGCCCTTGAATATACTAAGCCCACTCGTGTCTCCAGGCCTTTCTACTTACTGTTCATTCTGCCTGGAACTCTTGTCTCCAGTCTCTCTTTGGCTAATACTTTTGTATCTTCCCATTTTTTCCCCGAATGTTACCTCCCCAGAGCAGCCTTCTGATCACCTGATTCAAGTACCACCCGTGTGGGTTACTGTGCTTGTCTTCCCAGTGCTTATGAAATATGAAATTTTCCTCTCATTTATTTACTGGTTTATTTTCTGTTCCTCCCACTGCCCCACATACTCATTTGTTCTAAGAAGATATGTTCTAAAGGGCAGGTCCTTCATTTGTCTTCTCCACTACTGCCTTCTGGGTCTAGAACAGTGTGCAACACACGGCAGGCACTTGATAAATAATTGCTGGATAAATAAATATCTGGATATCAGTTCACCCTAATTAGCTCTCATATCTCCAGTTTTTAAATTATCTTTATTTTGTGGGTAAATTTATGCAGGAGACGTGGAATGACACCAGTGTTTTTTTGTTATCTAAAATTATGCCAATGTCCCAGAAATGTCTTTAGATGAGTACAAATTTAATCTGTTACCAGAGAGGGCAGACTGTTCTCCTTCTAGCTATAGGTTTTGGGGCTCACATGTGGGAAACCGGTGTGGGGTTCTGCTAAGTGGGGAGTTGCCGCAAGTGAGAGACCGCCTCCTTTTCTCTGGAATTCCTCCTGAGGATGTTGTATGTCATCCATAGATGAAATGTGACCATTTCCCAGCAGACACCCGCTTCCATTTTCCTTTTATTCCCACCTAGTGTTAATATTCTCACATTGTATTTAGATAGTTTTTTATTGGGTTTTGTTTGTTTTCTGTGGTTTGTTGTTGTTATTGTTTTGTGCTTTGATGATACATACTGAAGCTGGACTTTCTAAAGCACCAAGCTGCAGTAGGCTTTCCAAACTGGGCTGCAAACTAGCTGTGCATGTCTCTGGGGAAGGCTTCACACCTGTTTGGGGCTCAAGCTTTTCTTCTATAAAAATGGTGGAGTGAATACATGACCTGTCTCTGCAGGACAGGAGAGTGGGGGAACAATGCATTTCAGAAGGTTCATAAATAATAAAATATTAATATCATCACCATTACTTTAAAGCATGTCATCAATAAATATTTATTGAAAATATTTATATTTTAATAGTGGTTTTTAATAAAATTTCAAGTGAATAAAATATCCTTGACTCATGCTCATAGCTGTTTTGTTGAACTTCTTATCTGATTCTAATATATACAAAAAATGTCCTCAGTTTAATGCAGAATACAAGATAAGCAGGTGGTGGGCATTTCTACAATGTGAATTCAATGTTATCTTTTATTGTCGTGTACTGTAAACTGTGTATGGAACCGGGGCAATGTTTACATGAAAAAATACAGCTGCCTTGATCTTGAAAATATCCCAAATATTTAAGAGCACTGTGGCTTTTTATCTTTTAATTTGCTGTTAAACATTTGGATAGACATCATAGTAATTTTTTTGGTTGCTCTTTTAATTAAGGTCTATCATTAAAAATTTTTTTACAACTTCATGTGACAGGAAAGGTTTCTGCTATATAACTATAATTCTACAAAGGATGAATATAATGAAGCATTTAAAACTGTTTAAAAATCTAAACATATATAAAAGAGGAGTTGATGGATCCATTGTTACTAAAAATAATACAATTCTTAGATATAGAAGACAAAATGGGTACCTCTTTTTAAAAAGATTCTTAATTTATGAATTTTTTTGTAGGGTATTTGTTATTTTTGTTTTACTTTGGATAATTAGAAACAAAGTTCAGGGACCTGATATAATGGTATTTTATTTCATTAGAAAAAGCTAAAAGTATTAGAGAAAGTAGTTGATCTAGAATGCTGTGAATTGAATTAGTATATATAAATACTTATACACAAATGTAGAGAACCATTTATAGAGAACTTATTATGCACCGGGCTCCGTGCTAGCATCTCACATATTTTGTCACATTTAAGCCTCACTGACACCTATGCAATTGCTACCATTGTTTCTCTATGACAGTTGAGGAAACTGGTGTTAATAGACTTGCCCAAATTAACTCCCCCGATGCGTGACCAAGCTGGACTTTGGATTCAGCCAGTTGGACTTCAGAGCCAGTGCTGTCACTCCCCTCTCCCAGCTCCTCATCAGTTTGTCCACAGGTATTAAGAAGGACATAGGTCCACACGTGTTAATAAGGCATGCTCTGCAGTGTAAATTATTTAATCTCCATTATGCATTGCTAAGTGGAAAAATAAGGTGTAGGACAGTGCATATTATATGCTACACCTGTCTTTTTAAAAAAAATTACAAATATCTTTATACATTTTCTTTGGAAGTCTTTAAGGTTACCTTCAGGGAATAGTCTAGGGCCCCGTGGGATCCTGGTGACAGTGAAACTTAAGTTTTACTGGATATCCTTTTGGTTCCTTTTGAATTGTCAGCACTGCTGTTGGTTGGCAACCTCAGGATTTCCCAGCATGAAATTCAAATCTGGTCCCCAGACACGGAAGGCAAGGAGAGCCCGAAGAAAGAGGCAGATAGCTCCAGATTTGTAGGTGGCAGGGTTAATAAGCAAGAGAACTTACATATATTGCTTGTCTTGGGCGGCTGAAAGATGAGGAGAATCTTGCCAGAATCTTAAAAGTTTATACAGATGCTTTAACTGGGTTCAGTAGATATTCAGTCCAGATGGTCTCAACAGCACACTACTATCTCAAGGCTGAATGCTTGACGATGGCTCCCACTGTGGGAATAGTGGGCAGAACGTACATTCCTAGGACAGGGGAGAGGGTGAAGTGCCTCCGACTGCCTGGGGCCAGCTTGGGTTAACCGGCAGTCATATCCACGCAAGGACCTTTTTCAACAATTGTGCACAAATACTATTTAAAATGACACTGTTAAGAACTAATGAGAAAAGTAATGTATGTTAAGAATTTTGTACGTTTAAAATCTGCTTTGGAGACATCATATCTATCTGTTTATTTTGAATCACGTGCTATGGGATGTTAACCCTGCCAGAGAATGTGTTGATTCAGGGATCTTGGGAGCTGGGCCTGACTGTACCACTAATCAGCTCATCATCGTCAGGCTTCAGTTTTCTAAACTGTAAAATGAGAAGAGTGAACAAGTTGCTTTCTAACTTGAAAAACCAATAATTCCAAAATAAGCTATATAAAAGCACTTTTTGAGAAGATTATAAATTCATGGTTAAAATTAAGTGTATTCATGAAAGGAGCACCATCTTGGCTCTCAATGGGCCAAAAGGCACTACTTTTTTGTGTCTACACTGGGTGTTACCTCTTGGTGGCAGCATTTGGAATTGCAGTGAAAGTGACCAAGAACAGGCAATTCTTAGTGCAAAACCAGAAATATCCTGTCTGTTGTAACCATTGTAGTGACATTTTTCAATATATCAATACACAGAGGTGTCAAAGTAAAATACAGGCTGAATTCAAGACTAATTATTCAACTATTTCAAAGAATCTTTTGTTACTGGTTTGAAGAAATCTATCAAGCATAGGTTCTTCAGAATTTACTATAACCTTAGATTGAATGAATGGTAACAGAGTTTGGCAGACTTTTTGGTGAAGGGCCAAATAGTAAAAATTGTTTGCTTTTTGGGCTATAGGTTCTCTGTTTTAACGACTCAGCTCTGCTGTCATAGCACAAAAGCAGCAGTAAACAGTATGTAAATGAATGGACAGGGCTGTGTTCCAGTAAAACTTGTTTACAGAAACAGTCATTGGGCCAGATTTGGTCCATGGCTCATAGTTTGCTGACCCCTGAATTATACTAAACCCCTGCCTAAGTTTCTCTTGCCATGTGTCCTGAGATAAATTACCTGATCTTCTCTCCTCTAATTCCCTAATGTAAGAATAAATGCTTCCATTCGACAACCCTGTACCTTCAATAATTCCTTTATGAATAACCTAGTTGGCAAATGCTACAATTCTACCACATCACCCTGATGCCAACCCTATTTTCATTTTACAAGTTGCCTTCCTTATTTCTTTTCACTCTGAACTGATATTTCCTGAAGACAAACAGTTATGGTTGTTTCTCTTGCATTCCTTTGCTTGTATTACCATTTTTACGTGATTTCAACCTTTACCCCGAAAACGTTTTGCTCACATATCGTTTATACCTAGGGAATTGTGGTCAGCCTTGTTTAAAATCTTCAGGATATGACTGGTTAACCTCCTGCTAAACATATTCTTTCCTTTCTTAAGTGAAGCTCACCACATTTAACAAGCCACACTCCTCAAAGAGCAAGAGGGTCTGGAAGTAGAATTAGTCTTGGCAAATCATTTGCAAAGATAGATGTTGGTCTCTGAACTTAGTGCATCCCTGGAGAGACCCCTGCCTTAGCCAGGAGAATTGGGAACGAGCCTTGCTGTGTAGTAATACCTGGCTTCAAAACTAGGCACTTCTCTCCCAGCCTCAATCCAGCTCACATTTTTGTCCTTTCCTCTGAAGCTCCTCCCAGCCTCCATCCTTTCTTTTCCCCCAACATTTCCAAATTCTAAAACTTCACCTGCCACAGACAAACTTGGTGTTGGCACAGCTCTTCACTTGGATGCATGAAGGCTCATAGATTACTGAGATTTACTACATGCTTTAAATTCGCTGCTTTTCCTATTTAGCAATTTAGTTGTAGCCTTGGATAAAGGTGATTTGTGTGATCCATCTTGCTTTATGTCTCACTTGACATTCTGCCTTTTTCATGACAGGTTGCTGAATGCTATAAAGCCAGGACTTGTTAAAAAGATCAATAGATTGCCAACCCCCATTGCAGGATTGGTGAGTATCCAGAATTGAGATTTATCTTCCAATATTCCTTTGCTCTAACCTAAGGGTCATGACAGTGCCATTTATTACAGTTTTCTCCTATATTCCATGTGAATGAGAACGCATTGAAGCCATTAAACTGAGAGGTCACTTAAAAATGAAAGATTGCAGTTATGCCTAAATGGCATCTTAATCTTTGTTTGTATTTTTCCCATGAGTGATAAGGATGACATTCATTCTTAAAGAGGTAAGTTCGTTTTGGGGTGAGAGGCTGGTAATTCGGCTGACCCCAGGGGAGGAAGGCAATTGTAATTACGGTTTTCTCATTTTCAGTTCTTCTCTACATTCCTTTGGAATGAAGGGGAGAAGAAGTAGAGAGAAAGAAATTTCATGTTGAACGAGCAGGACTTTCATGATAAATTGCTGTTTTCAATCTTAAAAATCTACCTGCATTTAAGTACCACATTTGTAGACCAACTTTCTAAAGACATAATGGACACAGGTGATTCTAATGTCGTCTGGAGAATTGTTTGAGCAAATCCCTGGGTCTTCTGAACCTACCCATCTAAACCCAGTAAAACTCAAATGTTCACATGTAGTCAGATGCAGGATTTTTTTCATGCCTTGATATGTTTCATAATTCTTGGCACTAATTTTAATTTCTTAATTATCGTTACCTTGTAGTAGTAAGAAGAAAAAGGTGGAAGATCAAAAGACAAACAAATCGGGCCTCCCTGGTGGCGCAGTGGTTGAGAGTCCGCCTGCCGATGCAGGGGATACGGGTTCGTGCCCCGGTCTGGGAGGATCCCATATGCCGCGGAGCGGCTGGGCCCGTGAGCCATGGCTGCTGAGCCTGCGCATCCGGAGCCTGTGCTCCGCAACGGGAGAGGCCACAACAGTGAGAGGCCCGCGTACCACAAAAAAAAAAAAAAAAAAAAAAAAAAAAAAAAAAAAAAGACCAACAAATCTTAGTTCCGGAAGGAACAAGGTGCATGCACATGAGCTCACACACGAGCCTTCACCCGCACGAGCACGTGTACAGACACACGTGTGCACAGAAAGCTGAGGGCGTATGTGGCCTAGTAACAATGCAGTCTTTCCATCGTGACTGCCTTCTGTGCACGTGGTCTTCCAGAAAACAATTAGAAAAATGTCAGGAATTTAAGCAGGTTCATCCTTAGACCTTTGATGATTTGTTAAACAGTTTCGTAGTCATATCACGATGACTAATTGAAATTTGATGCACACCAACAAAAAAATTACGTTTGAGAACTGTGGGGGTGACGTAGTTAGGTACATGGTTTCAGTGAGTTGAATAAAATGGATTTTTTTAAATTGTAAGAATTGCTATTTCTGCAGATGCATTTTAGTTACCATGCTGGTTGGTAGTGCATTGGTGATTAGTCAATAAAAGTCTTTCTAATTTCATTTGTCAGAATCATGTAACCAAGTAAATAATACATACATAGATAGATAGTTAAATTTGGAAGGAATGGATTTGAATAATTTTATTTAAAAATCTATATATGTATATTATATATTATATATGTGAATGTGTACATATATTAGTTATTTTAAAACTTTTTACTAAAACCATCTCTTCCAAATGTTAAGGCCACGGCTCTAATGATGCTGACAAATGGCTCTTTGGCCCCAAGCCTGTGGAATCTCCAGACTTGGAGGTCTGGGATTTATTGTTATAAGAGCAAAACCTGCAGCATGAAGTCAGGAAGGCTCCAGTGAAATCCACATGAGCAGAGACAAGCAGCCCTCAGTCCAGAAGCTAAGGAGAAAAGGGTTTTTTTGTTTGTTTGTTTTTGCGGTACGCGGGCCTCTCACTGTTGTGGCCTCTCCCATTGTGGAGCACAGGCTCCGGACGCGCAGGCTCAGCGGCCATGGCTCACAGGCCTAGCTGCTCTTCAGCAGGTGGGGTCTTCCCGGACCAGGGCACGAACCCGTGTCCCCTGCATCGGCAGGCGGACTCTCAACCACTGCGCCACCAGGGAAGCCCGAGAAAAGGGTTTTTGAAACATTAATTTAAAGTGTGAATTGTAAATAATTTTAGCAAAATTAAGGGTTTGAGACTCATGCATTAACTTTATGTTGGATTCTTACAGCAGATCAAGTGTTGTTCTTTACCTATTGCCTCTACTTTGGGACAGGCAGGCAATGTGATTCAAGAAAACCAGCGGATTTCTGTTGATTTACTCCCATGTATATCCTTGACTTTTCTTTCTTCTCTTTTCCTTTTTCATTTGAATTTCCTTTCCATTTTGTCCTTTCCATCATTCCTCCTTTTTCTTGCTCTTGCTCTTTTCCAACTAATAGTTCCTCACTTACCCCCTCCTATATCACTTATATTTTCTTTACTCATTTGTTATTGTGATATTGTGATTTATAATAAGCGATATATATTTGGGCTTTGTCTGTTTCTGGCAGAGAGCACCTAAAACCCTTGGAATTTCCTAAGAGATAGGAACAATGGGAGCATCTTTTGTTATAATATTTGGTCTTTTGTCATCAGTTCCTGAAATAGCTCCAGTTCTATAAAGGTGAAGGAGTATCTTGTTCTTTATAACAAGCTCCTTTCAGCCCCACCTGAATGAGGCAACTTTTGGAAAGCCCCAAGGATGGGACCTGGTTGCCAGGGGTACCAGCCTCGTGATTAGAGAGTTGGAACTTTCAGTCCCACCCCACTGACCTCTGGGGAAGGGAGAGGGGCTAGAAGTTGAATCAATTGCCCATGGTCAATGATTAAATCAATCATGCCTATGTAATGAAGCCTCCATAAAAAACCCAAAAGGACATGGTTTGGAGGGTTTTCAGATTGGTGAACACATGGAGATTCCAGGAGAGTGGCGCACCCAGAGAGCATGGAAGCTCTGTGCCCCTTTCCACATACCCTGCCCTATATACCTCTTCATCTGGCTGTTCATCTGGATCCTTTATAATATTCTTTATAAAAAACTGATAAGCATAAGTAAATGTTTCTCTGTGCTCTGTGAACCACTCTAGCAAATTAATCAAATCCAAGGAGGGGATCTTGGGAACCTCTGATTTATAGCTAGTTAGTCAGAAGCACAGCTACCAAGCTGGACTTGAGACTGATATCTGAAGTGGGGGCAGTCTTAATGGGACTGAGCCCTTGACCTGGGCCATCTGACACTGTCTCCAGGTAAATAGTGTCAGAATTGAGTTAATTTCTTGGTGATGTTGAAAAAAAAACACACAACGGAGTTATCTTTAGACCAAAAAAATACTTATCTATGTATAGTTAATTACTGCCCATTCACTCATGATTCCTAAATCTACAGATCTGGTCAAATTCTTTTTTCCTCTCCTCCAATTACCTTCAGATCAACATTTCCAAAATCCAGCGCACTAGTTGGGGTCCCAACAAGAAACAGAACTGCCACCCTTCTGTTCCCTTCCCCCATCCTGTTAATGTTCTTCCAGAGTTTGCTCTTCAAATCTATTGTCTGCTTCCTTTTTTGCTTCCTTCCTTTCTTCTGCTCACGTTCTTGTCTGTTTTCATGACCTCAACTCTTTACAGGATGACCCAAGTCATCACTTCTCACCAAGTTTTTTCTCCTGAACTCCAGGCCTCTTGTTCTGTGTATTGGACAGCTCCATCTGGATGTCCTACCAGCACCTCGAACTGAACATATTAAAATTAGACTTAAATGACCACTCACACCCACCAGTGTCAGTAAAGGCATCATAAACATGCACTTGTCCTAGTTGAGCTGTCAGAGAATATGGCAACTTTCTTCATTCTGTCTACTTGTCTGCATTTCCTTGGCCACTAGGTAAGGCGTAGAGCCAGTCTTCCTCATCTCTTGCCTGGATTATTACAGTCAATTCATAGGTCCTCAAATGTTATTCACTGTCATGTATGAAGCCTTTTCTCATGACACTTCTTATGAATATGGTACTCTCTCTCTGCTCTTCTTGACTAAATCCTATTTATGTATCAAGACCCAATGCAAAATCACCTCCTTTGTGAAACCTTTAGTGTTTATGGTCCACGTGATCTTTTATTATAGAATGCAGTTAGCATCTCCTGGTTTATGAGAAAATGAGTTACTATATTAGAGACATAAAAGCTGCACTGAAATATGATTTGGGGAGTAAGACTTTTGAATAACTATTGTTAACAGTTCGAAATTCAAGGTGTGTAAATGATTTAGTATTCACATTCAAGCACTGTAGCTTTAAGATCACACAAATAGTAAAAGTCCATGCTCACACTTACCAATGCCTTTAATGGGTGCAGTGATATCAGGTGTCCTAGTGACGTACTAGGAAGTCACAGCATCACCTTGATGGAGTGTCTGCCAAAATAATTAGCCTAATCCAATTCTGAGGAAACAATCAGCCAAGTCCAAATTGACAGACATTCCCATAAAACATCTGGCTTGCATTCCCTAATTCTGTCAGTGTCATTAAAGACACATCCCCATCCCCTACAACTGTTGCAGATGAAAGGTGGCTAAGGAGATATGACAGCCAAATGCCATGTGTGATCCTTGATTGAGAAAGAGTAACTATAATAGACATTATTGGGATGATTGGGGAAATTTGAGTGTAGATTGAATATTAGATAATAGTGTTTTCTCTGTGTTGATTTTCTTTTACATGATAACTATTTTGTCTAAGGTAGTTGTGGTAACGGGAATATTCTTGATGTTAGATGTACGTAAGCTACAAATAACTCAATTTCGTTTCTTTTTATGGCTGAGTAGTATTCCATTGTATATATGTGCCACATCTTCTTTATTCATTCATCTGTCGATGGACACTTAGGTTGCTTCCATGTCCTGGCTAATGTACATAGTGCTGCAATGAACATTGTGGTACATGACTTTTTTGAATTATCGTTTTGTCAGGGTATATGCCCAGTAGTGGGATTGCTGGGTCATATGGTAGTTCTATTTGTAGTTTTTTAAGGAACCTCCATACTGTTCTCCATAGTGGCTGTATCAATTTACATTCCCACCAACAGTGCAAGAGTGTTCCCTTTTCTCCACACCCTCTCCAGCATTTAATGTTTGTAGGTTTTTTGATGGTGCCCATTCTGACTGGTGTAAGGTGATACCTCATTGTAGTTTTGATTTGTATGTCTCTAATGATTATTGATGTTGAGCATCCTTTCATGTGTTTGTTGGCAATCTGTATATCTTCTTTGAAGAAATGTCTATTTAGGTCTTCTGCCCATTTTTGGAATGGGTTGTTTGTTTTTTTGATATTGAGTGCATGAGCTGCTTGTAAATTTTGGAGATTAATCCTGTGTCAGTTGCTTCATTTGCAAATATTTTCTCCCATTCTGAGGGCTGTCTTTTCGCCTTTTTTATGTTTTCCTTTGATGTGCAAAAGCTTTTAAGTTTCATTAGGTCCCATTTGTTTATTTTTGTTTTTATTTCCACTTCTCTAGGAGGTGGGTCAAAAAGTAGCTTGCTGTGATTTATGTCATACAGTGTTCTGCCTATGCTTTCCTCTAAGAGTTTTATAGTGTCTGTCCTCACATTTAGGCCTTTAATCCATTTTGAGTTTATTTTTGTGTATGGTGTTAGGGAGTGTTCTAATTTCATTCTTTTACATGTCCCTGTCCAGTTTTCCCAGCACCATTTATTAAAGAGGCTGTCTTTTCTCCACTGTATATTTTTGCTGCCTTTGTTATAAATTAGGTGACCATATGTGCGTGGGTTTATCTCTGGGCTTTCTATACTGTTCCATTAATCTATATTTCTGTTTTTGTGCCAGTACCATACTGTCTTGATTACTGTAGCTTTGTAGTATAGTCTGAAGTCACAGAGCCTGATTCCTCCAGCTCCGTTTTTCTTTTTCAAGATTGCTTTGGCTATTCGGGGTCATTTGTGTTTCCATAGCAATTGTGAAATTTTCTGTTCTAGTTCTATGAAAAATGCCATTGGTAATTTGATAGGGATTGCATTGAATCTGTAGATTGCTTTGGGTAGTAGAGTCATTTTCACAATGTTGATTCTTCCAATCCAAGAACATGGTATATCTCTCCATCTGTTTGTAACATCTTTAATTTCTTTCATCAGTGTCTTAGAGTTTTCTGCATACAGGTCTTTTGTCTCCTTAGGTAGGTTTATTCCTAGGTATTTTATTCTTTTTGTTGCAGTGGTAAATGGGAGTGTTTCCTTAATTTCTCTTTCAGATTTTTCATCATTAGTGTATAGGAATGCAAGAGATTTCTGTGCATTAATTTTGTATCCTGCTACTTTACCAAATTCATTGATTAGCTCTAGTAGTTTTCTGGTAGCATCTTTAGGATTCTCTATGTGTAGTATCATGTCATCTGCAAACAGTGACAGTTTTACTTCTTCTTTTCCAATCTGTATTCCTTTTATTTCTTTTTCTTCTCTGATTGTTGTGGCTAAAACTTCCAAAATTATGTTGAATAGTAATGGTGAGAGTGGACAACCTTGTCTTGTTCCTGATCTTAGAGGAAATGGTTTCAGTTTTTCACCATTGAGAACGATGTTGGCTGTGGGTTTGTCATATATGGCCTTTATTATGTTGAGGTATGTTCCCTCTATGCCTACTTTCTGGAGGGTTTTTATCATAAATGGGTGTTGAATTTTGTCAAAAGCTTTTTCTGCATCTATTGAGATGATCATATGATTTTTATTCTTCAATTTATTAATATGGTTTATCACATTGATTGATTTGCCTATATTGAAGAATCCTTGCATTCCTGGGATAAACCCTACTTGATCATGGTGTATAATCCTTTTAATGTTAAGCAGTAGATTTGAAGATGTGTAGAGATGCAGCCTTTTGTGTGAGTATATTCTTCACATGACAGTTCTTCCATCCATATTTGTGACACTCAGGAAAGAACAACAGCATTCCTCAAGTGCATCTACAGACTTCTAGGTTGATTTGTACTTTGTCAGGGGGTTGACAGGTCACTGACCCTCTATTGATCAAGCAGCCCTCAGTAGCAGAGGCCATGGAGATCTAAGAAGTATGGCCAGAGGGTTTTCCATGCCTGGAACCCATGCCTGTGTGTCTTAATGGCCTGGTGTTGAGAAGAATCCATTAAGATGGCCCAGCTGCTTGACTTGAAGATAAATAGAAAAGTGTGTTTTCACATAGCAATCCCAAATTATAAACACGTGTAGATTTACAAAGGCATGAATAGGTGTATTTTAGCCCCTGAGTTGAGCTGTGGTTACAAAGAATTCAGGGGTGAAGGTGTTAAAACAAAGTAGTTGAAAATCATTTCCTGGCAAGAATGCAAAGACCCTGGATCCAGGTCTGTGTTTCTTCTGTAATGATTGCTGACATATGCAGCCGTGTGGTGACTGCCTGCAGATGCTTGCATTCTTTTTTAGGTGTTACTGATACTGTTAGATTTTGCCAGAGAGAAAGACCTCAAATTTAGGTCTTGGCATACCAACAACTTTTAAAAATGCTGCCCTTTATTTGGCCAGTTTGACAGTATTGCATAATCAAGCCATATCCTGAAATTCAATTTAATGGTCATTAGAGATCGTACTAAATTCCATTTCATCCCAGAAACATCAGACTCTGTGCAAGAGACACAAATGTATGAAATCCTTGCTTACAATAGGAATTTGGGGATTAAGTCTTTTCTCACCCAGATTTTAATTGTAACAGCCACTGTGTGTGTGTGTGTGTGTGTGCACTCACGTGTGAAGTATAATTGGAAATAGATATTTGGGGATTCTGTCCTTGGGTGCTGAACCTTCCTAGGGCTGTCATGAAACATTTGGTTGATCTTGCATATGAATCCATGAGGATGAAAGCAATCTGAGAAAAAAAGAATTTTACAGCAGGAAGGACATCTTAGATATACTTGTTTTACAGATGAGGACATGTGGGTCCATAGAGGGGAAGATCACACAAACAGTAAAAGCTGAGATGAATCCAAAGCACAGGCCACCCTTCTCCTTGGTTGTATCACTCACAAGTGTTCCCAGTTGAAAATGGAACACATGTAAATGACAATTATTTTACCTCTTGTGAGAAATAGGGGAAAGCAAAGACTCACTTTTTCAGTTCATCTCTTTCTTTTCTTCCTCTTGATCAAAAGCTTCAAAAATATCTTTCCAAGCTCTGTGAAAGGGCTCATTTCACCTGATGCATGCTGGAAATTTGCACTAACTGAAGTTCAGTAGGCTATAGCAGGAATGCACCTGGTAGAATTATCCTACCATTTTAGTTACTCTAACCCACTCAAAAACTTATTCTTGGGCTTCCCTGGTGGCGCAGTGGTTGAGAGTCCGCCTGCCGATGCAGGGGACGCGGGTTCGTGCCCCGGTCCGGGAAGATCCCACGTGCCGTGGAGCGGCTGGGCCCGTGAGCCATGGCCACTGGGCCTGCGCATCCGGAGCCTGTGCTCCGCAATGGGAGAGGCCACAACAGTGAGAGGCCCGCGTACCGCAAAAAAAAAAACAAACAAAAAAAAACTTATTCTTTAGAAAAAAAAGATGTATTTTTCCTTAACCAAAAGATAAGATTTCAAATATGCTCAGAGCTGAGCTTTCTGAAATGGATAAAAATGTAAATTCCCATAAACTCTGTGGACTTTAGGAAGCTTTCAAAAGGTATCTGTTTTATTTTATGAAACTGATACCAGAACAGTTGATGTTTCATTGTTTGAGGGAGGTCAGAGAATGAGAAAGGATGAAAAGGCAGTGGAGATTTCCACATTATGTGAAGATTAAAAATATTGTTTTGGACAAAGCTAGACATGTGAAGCTGTTGAAAACTGAGTAGTATGAGTGAAAAGCCTTTACACAAACGTCATAATTTTAGGAAGATGACAACGCAGTAAATTTGAGTCCCAGGTGTTTTGGGTGTCTACCTGCCAAGAAGTAGTTTCCTGCAAATCCTAACTGGAGATTAGCTCTTGTCTGTCTCAGCTCATCCTTATCAATATCTTATATTTTAGGTTTATATTTACAACTTCATGTAGACATTCTAGAGCATTTACCTTCCCTTCAGCAGTTTATCATATAGGTTCCCCCAGAAAAATCTAGTCAGGCTTCTGTTCTCTGCCTGTTTTTCTTCCTGGTTGTTTTAGGCCAGGAGGGAGGCAGAGCAGGCAAAGAGGGAGGCCAGAGGTGTAAGGCACCATAATGACAACCATCGTATATTAATACCTCCCTAGGTATCAGGTGCAGTGCTTGATTATCCTTCTTAATCTTTACAATTGCCCTACGATGTAGTTATTGCTGTATTTTTACTAATCTCAGAAAACAAGTGTGCAAAGAAGTAAGTTACCAGCTTTCCAATAAATAAGAGGCAGTATGGAGATTTGCACCCCGATTAGCCCAACTCCAGGCTCTGTGCCTTTTGTACTGTGTTACACTATCTCCATCAGGTCTTATAATAGATCTTTGAACCTCAACACTCCCGAACATTTGTTCGGAGGCATCAACCTCTAAGGAGATCTCATATGTTTTTAGAAGACAACCTCTCATCCTTCTCATTTAAGATCTATTAATTTCACCAAATTGAGGCAGTGGCCTATTTTAAAAGGCACTGCAAATGTAACATTTCTACTGTCACCCATATAAAAGCAATCTCCATGTGGCCACATCTCAAGCATCCCAGTCAATGAAACACCAGTTCAACAACGGATACTAATAGGGGAACGTTAGACATCTTTACTGAAGTCTTTCCAAAAAATGTCATAGACTTATTCCATTTGTAACATGCAGTAAAACTTCCTGAAATGCCCTCCTCTCTCTCTCCTCTCTGTCTTTCTGTCTTGACACATGGTGCACGCGTGCGTGCACACACACACACACACACACCTTATACTTGCCAGCTCCCCTGCAAATCTCTCTCTGCCCCAACTACCTATAATCATTCACACTCACACTATACTAGCTCTTGTCTCTCTTGCTTCTTACCCCTTTCTCTGCCGCTACTAACCCCCAGCCTTTTCAGGTGCAAATCAATCCAGCTAGACTTAGCTCCTTTCAATTCCCCCCCAGAATCATGATTCTGATTCTGGACAACAAAGGCTCAGGAAGAGGCAGACACAATTCTCCTTCATAGGCAGGTGGGGAGGAGAGACTTGTAACACACCCACCCAGTGTGTTTTTCCTGCCACACTCTGCTCTTCTGTAGTTGCATGGTGCAATCGGGGGAGGGGGCTTCTGGAAGTGGTCTTGCTCTTCTTTGGGGGCCAAGTGGAAAATGGTGTTTGAGCGATGTTCTGTGCAAAGGAGGTACATTTCACTGAGGGAAATGAATAGACATTGTGAAGAATCTCAGCCAAAATTAAATTTAATGACACACGTTCCTTTATCCTCATCCCTGGCACGGGGAGAGAAACCTCAGTTGTGTTTCCACACCACACACAGAAGGAATGCTCAATTTGCTACTCTCGAGTTTGGTGCCAAAACCGAGCCGCAGCAGGGATGGTGGTTAGCCTTTTAGTAGGTTTAGACATAAAAGAGCACAAACTGGAGGGAAAAACAACAGCAAAACCCATATGGTCTTTGGTACATTTGATCCTGCTTTTAGTTGAATGGTGGACTAAGAACGTGCCAGGGGTGGTGGTGGTGGTTACTTTATTCAATGCCTCCCAAGTGAGTATGGTTTGTATGCTGCCAGGTGTAACGGCTTCCACAGGTACCTTCTAAAAGTACAGATTATCTCAGGTCCTTATCAGATAACCTTACATAGCTGCCCACTGCATATAACAGCTCAGAAAGGCGTTTAAGGCCTTTCCAGCTAAAGGAATGTTCTAGGTATATCTCCCACTACATATTATTACTCTTAAGAAACAGGACTACAGTTAATTTATGACCTAAACCAAAAGACTTGGCACATAGTGAATACAAAAATAAAAGTATGTCAGTTGGTGAGAGCCATGCTCCACAGTGAGCTGTACCAGGGTAAAGGGGAATGTTGATGGCCACTGGAACAGGCTGGCTTTTGGTTATCTACTGAGTGCTTGGATCAGACCAATAAGTTAGTCCCCTTGTCCATCTTTTTTGAGTACTTGGCAAGACTCAATGAGAGTTTTTTTTGTCTTTTCTACTCATCCTATGTTTATTATCTGTTTTCTGATTTTCTTATTTGGTGAGTGTATTAGTTATCCATTGCTGTGTAACAAATTACCCCCAAATTTAGTGGCCTAAAACATTTACTATCCCAGAGTTCCTATGGGTCAAGAATCTGGGCTTGGCTTAGTTTGGTTAGAGTTTCAGGATGTCTCACAAGGCTGCCATCAGGTGTTGGCTGGTGTCATTTTAAGACTTGACTAGGGAAGGATCTGGTTCTAAACTCACTCAGGTGTATGTCAACAAGATTTGGTTTGTTGCAGGATGTTGGCCAAAGCCATCCTCAGTTCTTTGCCACATGGGCCTATTTACGTAGAACACCTCACAGTGTGGCAGCTTGCTTCATGAGAGTGAGCAAGCAAGAAGAACCAGAAGGAGAGAGAGAGGGAGAGAGAACAAACAAGATGGACATCACAATCATTTATAACCTAATCTCAGAAGTGACGTTTCCTCACCTCTGCCATATTCTGTTAATCAAAAGCAAGTCACTAGGTCTAGCCCACACTCAGGGGGAGGAGATTACGCAAGGACCTGTGTACAGGAGGAAGGGATCACTGGAAGCCAATTAAAAGGTGCTTCCACAGTGAATGAAATGATTGTCTTAATCTGCTGAGAAAGCAGGGCATGAATTTCTTATTCCCCTGAAAATGTGTCCTTTATAGTTACAGTACCTTAGCGGTAATACAATTTTCCTTGGACCCTTGCATGACATCTAAGGTCTGTTTCCCAGTTTTCTTCTGCACATATACACTAAAAAGAGATGGTATGTTCTCTGTTGCCTTCCAAGTGAAAATCCACTTTGACTCAAGACATAATTCCTGCTTTCAAGGGATCCCCTTCTAGGAGGAAAATGTACAAATAAGGTCTAATAAAGGAGGACTGTGAAATGTTAATGAAATATGCAAGGAAGAACAAGGAAGCAGTTTCTATTTGAGAGTAAGAACTTTGGAAGGCCTGGGATCTGAACATGCATTTACAATCGGTGAAGACCATTGGGGTTGGGGGAGGACAGTCTAGCCTCAGAGGATGGAATAAGAAAGGCTTTGAGCCACAGGAACCTGGGTCTTGTCTGGGAGTGGCTATTATTTGTATGTGGCTGCAGCTGGAGCCCAGAATCCCTGAAAGAAATCAGTACAGTGGAAAGTGGACCAAGAATAGTAGGTAGAGACCAGAAGTGCCGTCTAGAGGTGTTTGGACTCATTTTACATGCAGTAAGAGCCACTGCAAACAAAGGAATCTCATGTTCCAGATAACTCTGGTGGCCATGTGGAAAGTAGATTATGGGAAAAGACCAGCAACAAAAGTCAATTAGGAGACAAGTAATCCAAATGAGAGATAATGTCTACTACTTAACCTTAGTAGAAACAGTGAGAGTGGAGAAGTGGACACAGGATTTATGGTTCTATGTTTTTCACTAAAAATAATATGCCATCAATTATAAGACACACCATTTTTAAAAAGTATAACTAATTTTTTAAAAGCCATCAATTAAATTATGACACAATGTTAATATACCGGTAATGGAAAGATGCATCATTATTTTAGAGGTAAAAAATGTACAACTTGGAATTGATGAAATATGATAAATAATCTTAGGAAGATGACATCTCCATTTTGGATTTGAGCAACTTGGCGAATAGTGATGCCGTTAATAGGAATCATGGGAGCAAGGAAGGAGAAATGGGTTCCAAGAGAAAAGATGAAGTCTGTTTTGGACGTACTGAGTTGGCTACCTTTAAGAGATATTCATGTGCAGATGTCTGGCAGACGATTGGAAAATGTTGGTTTAGAACTCATGGAAAAAGTTATAAAAAATTGGACTAAGTTAATGAATGGCTGATTTTAAAGTTAAATCCTTATGCTTAAGTGTATATGAAGACAAATTATTTGTTTTTCTATAAACGCAAACTTTGAAGCTTTTTTCCCCTCAAATTATAGTCTGATCTTTGGAGTGTTTGACTTTCACTGGCAGAGACGGGTGGGGGGGAGAAGGGTGATGAAAGGAATTTGGGAACACAGGAGGAGTCATTAGCAATTACACTTAGTTATGAAAATCATGAGAGAGAGTGACTTAGAAAGATCTTCATATTATTGACAAATTTATTGAGACATAATATCCAACCAATCTCATATGCTCTAGCCTCTCTTATACCCCTTGATTCTTCACTCTTAGTGCTAGGTAAGCATGTTAATTTGCTGTCATAACAAAGTATCCCAGATTGGGTGCCTTAAAGGACAGAAATTTATTTTCTTACAATTCTGGAGGCTAGAAGTCTGAAATCAAGGAGTGGGCAGCGTTGTTGTCTTCTGAGGTCTCTCTCCTTGGCTTGCAGAAGGCCACCTTCTCCCTGGATCTTCACATGGTCTTCCCTCTGCATGTGTGTTTGTATCCTAATCTCCTCTTCTTATAAGGACACCAAACATATTAGATTAGGGCCTGCTCTAAATGACCCCATTTAACATAGTCACTTCTTTAAAGACCCTACCTCCAAATACAGTCACAGTTCTGAGTTACTGGGGGTTTTGACTTCAACATATGAATTTAGGGAGGGACACAGTTCAGCCCATAATGGTGGGTAAGCCAGCCAAGGACTGAAATTCTTATTCGCATGTGTTGTGAATGCCTAGACGTGCTAACTGAAGTCTAGTATCCTCTTTATCCACCACAAACTATTTTTCAAGCTTGTTTCCTTAATTATTTTATGCTTCTGCAAAGGTGGAAGGTTATACATAGCAGTGCTGTAAAACATTTTTTTTTTCTGTTTTTCTCCCCTTCCTGTCCCTGAAAAAAAAAATACCATTCTTTAAAGAAAGAAACTACTTGTTCTCCCTTATCTTTCATTGAACAGCATTTAGCAGAAGTTTGTGACATTACATCAGTTCCTTACTTTTTTCCCCCTGAGGAACAGACCTCCAATTAGGAACTGTGAGGGAAAAATATATAATAGCAGGAAATACATATTTCAGCCTCAGTCCTCTTTTTTTCATAGCCATAGCTTACCTAAAGAAGGAATTTCTGTGCAACTAAGTTTTAGCACTCCAAACCCAGGTTCACAGGGATTCTGTGGTTTGACAACAGGAAAAAAACTTCACCAAATATCTAAAAGTATTGTATGAAAGAGTGAGATCATGCTTGGTTGAAACAACTTCTCTTAAAATGTGCCATCATCTGAGATTGTTTTGTAGAAAGTTTACCTTGGCAAGCACTTCAAAAGAACTTGCTAGACACCTCTTTTGTAATTAGCAGGCTTCCTGCTAGAATCTTAGGTCTACCCTTATCTCATAATGGACACAAAGATTAGTTTCCCTCTCTGTCATTTTCTCCACAAGATAAAATACTGTATTTCTGAGTAAACAGTTTGGTATTTAATTTATCTTTTCTAAAATTAACTTTATTCAGTTTAAAGTTTTGACATAAATATTTTCCCTATAGGTAATAAAAGGATGATTGATAAGGTGATACGGGAATGGTATTCATCTCAGTGGTCTTCCTCCCCAAAACCCATAACCCCAGTCTAACCATGAGAAAAGTATCAGACAAACCCAAATGGGATACAGAATACCTGACCAGTACTTCTCAAAACTGTCAAGGAAAGTCTGAGAAATGAGGAAAGTCCAGAAGAAGCTTAAGAGAAATGACTGTAATATGGTATCGTGGATGGATCTTGGAACAGAAAAAGTACATTAATGGAAAACTAATGACACCCAAATAAAACCTGAAGTTTAGTTAGTGGTAGTGTACCAGTGTTTGTTCATTAGTTTTGATAAATGGTACTAACCACTGGTTAGTAATATAAAATACAGCATACAAGTTATACTGGAACTCTCTGGACTATCTCTGCAATTTTCTGTAAATCTAAAAACTATTTTAAAATAAAAAGTTTACTTGAAAACTAGAATGATTGACGATAAACATAAAATAGAACATAATGCAAAGATACTATAAAATAGACAAGGAAACACAGACGTTATTAATAAATATTAAATGTCAACCCACCATTTGAAGGATTGGTATCCATACATGGCAGGATACCAGTGAGTCAGTGGGCATATCAGTCTAATAAACTCTTATAAATGATGAATTGGCTATAAACACTGTGTTTTATAGCATTTGAAAATTCCGAACAGTAAATCCACACACGAGGTTTCTGCTCACATATTTCATGATCCCTGTTTTTAGAATCTGCACAAAGAAATATTTCATGTCCTTTAGGGAGGTTTAATAAAAGACAACAGGTGGGAAATGGGTTTTGCAGTAGCATGAATGGCCGTAACCATAAATACTAGTACCTCAGAATTATCCCATCAGAGGATTGTAAACACATTAATCACCCAACAGTGGAGAAATTCCATCCTCAGGCGTCATCTCAATTTCAGGCACAAAGATTAAATACTTCCATTTAAATTCAAAACCCTGAATGGATATGCTGATCCTTTATTTTCATGGGGAATCATGGAGTGAGTTCATCAGTGTCCTCATCTATAAAATGGGGTTGATAAATCTTATCTCAGTATCATGGGATTAAATGAGATAATATGTGTAAAATACCTAATATGGTGGATGGTACATCATCTGTTTTCAAGAAATTGTAGCTGTGCTTATTATTTATTATATTCATGATTATTCTGATGGCCTTAAAATTTCAGAACTAGAGACTATTTAGAGATTTAAAAAATTTTTTTAAATGTTTATATTTTTATATTTTAATTTTATTGGAGTATAGTTGGAGTACAATGTTGTGTTAGTTTCAGGTGTAGAGCAAAGTGATTCAGTTATACATATACATATATTCATTCTTTTTCAGATTCTTTTCTCGTATAGGTTATCACAGAATATTGTTACAAATGAGGAAACAGAGACTCAGAGGGCAATGACTTGCCTGGGGTCACAAGGCTACTTTCTTCCAGAGTTGGGACTTGAACTCTCCTCCCTCAGGTCCTGCTGGGTCCTGTTCCAAATGCAGGTTTACTGATGGTACTGGGTGCCAACTATGCAGCAGCAGCTGTCACAAAGCTCTCCTGCAGAATCACACTGGACGTCTCTACGTCTTGGGGATTCTGTCCCCCTTCCTCAGTGGGAGCAGAACTCCCCGCCTCCCTCCCCAATAGGTGTGGCAATCACGCTCTCTTCCAGTTAGTTCTCTTTCACTGCATCAGCATTTCAGCTGCTGCAGCCTGTTTGGGGCAGAGCTGGGTCTGCTGTGCTGAGGACTGTTTTGGGAAAGAGGATGTAAGTGCGCTTCGGCTGCTGTGTACGGGCTGACTGTTGGAGCACCCAGGAGAGATGCCCCATCCACCTCCTAAGTGTGGGTATGCTGGAGTTTTATGTGGACTATGAGGCCATGTAGGGGTAAGTAAAACCCATTATGAAAAAAATGCACGATGATGGGTGTCCATGAGTGAAGGAAGGAAGCTATTTAGATTTTATCACTTGTTTTTATTTTTAAAGGTCCTTTTTATACACTATGGTATGGCTAAAATACACCAAAATTACTTTTCTCTGGAGTTTACCTTGTTCCTTGATATTTTTAACCACCTGTTGCTTTTAATTAAGCCTTTTTTATTCTCTAAGGAAAGCCATTGTTTTTTCTTTTGGGGTATGTCATGGAAGGCACATAGACACATTAGTCAAAATAAAGAGTATTTTTGATAATTTTGTGAATTAGAAGCAACTCTGCTACATTTAAAGATGTATTCCTCAGCAGCACATGGTGTCCTGGGGAAAATGCGACTGCATACCTTGAGGTGCTGTCCTACCTGAGGCCCCCTCACATTCTGCTCCTTTCCACCACCCCTGTTACTTTCTAAAAATCTCCATTTCTTAAAATGAGGAGGGAAAGAACTGAGGAGAAAATTGAGGGGGGATGGAGGGGGGCAGTGAGTCTGGGGTCATGGGCTGCACATCCCAGCCCAGCCCACTCTTGTCCTTGAAAGCCAATATTTACTGCAGGCTAGGGAAGGAGTGGAGGTTATTTCTGGACAATTCTCTAATAAAGTCCCGTTAGAACTGTCCTAATGCTAACGCTGGTTATCTAGAGGAAGGAAATTTTCCTTAGTCAAATTTATGAGGCTGGGTTGAAAACGAAGCTGAAACAGAGCCTGACAAATCCCCATGGCAAAATGATTCATCTTCATGGAGTTGGAAAATCTATTTTTATCACCTTTATTCAGCCAACTCCTCATTTTTATTCCCTCACTGAACGACTGCTATTTCCTTCATGGTGCTGAATAGACCAAATGTCTCAGGAGTCTGAGCTTCTCTTTGGGCTGTTCCCAGCAGGGCTGATTCAGCAGCCTCGGGGAGAAGGGGATTGGTCTGCGTGGCATGGGTGGGTGCAGAGCAAAGTGAAGGTCAGATCACTCAGAGGCTGCACACTTTCGCTCAGAAATTCTGCCAGGGGTACGTGCCACTTCCACTCTCCTGCCTTTTGTGTCAGGTGTATAGAGGGTGATTGGGTGACCGTAATTCTTCTTGCCTAGAAGACCTTTCCAAGTGTGGGAAGAAGGGGCAAGAATCCAGTACCCTCCGTGTGGCTTGACTTTGGACTGTTAAGCAAGGTGTGAAAAGGTTGCCAATACATTTGGTCTAATAATAGAGCAGAAACCCTATTTTATTCATTTCCCTGTTTCTGTTTAGGTCTCTACCTATGCCATTCCAGGCTGCTGCATATTCCCACTGGCTCTTGCTAGAGTCCCATGTAACGCTGAGAGGATTAGTGATTGTTTTCAGTAAGAAAGTTTAAAAGACTGAGATAAAGAAAAAGAACCAATTCTTATTAAATTTCCTTGTCCAACAGATTCTGCATGCTTACTGTTTGGGAGACATGGCAAAGGGCGACTAGGAAAGCAGAAGGAATGTTGACTATATGCAGACAATATTCATGGCTGTGGCGGGTATTTTTGGCATCTGGCATGTAGTAGGCACTCAATAAATATTTTACTGAATGAATGGCATCAGTTAGCCTTCTTAACAGCTGTCCTTCAGGAGGCAGTGCAGGGGAGTCATTAGGAGCTGACATTCTGGAGTCAGATGGCCTAAATTCTGGATTTGCAACTTCTTAGCTGTGTGCTCTTTGGCAGGTTACTCAGTCATTTGAGGCCTTTGTTTCCTAGTCTGCAAAATGGGAATAATATAGTAACTATCCTATATGGTTTTCATGAAGAGTAAATTAGTTAATATACGTAAAGAACCTAGACGTTTTCCTGTAATAAAGTTCAAGATATGAAGAGGAAAAAAAGCAGGAGGAGGTGGTGGAGGAGGACTGGTTATTGGAATGAATTTGGGAACTTTTGAGATTTTTAACCTGTCTTTTTTGTTCATTTATTCCCTTAAACCATGATTCCAGTGATTTACAAATCTTCCTTTGTTCAATAGAGAAAATAATTTGAGAATGAAAGAATAAAATGAAATTTAGAGAAAAAATTACTTCCAGTCTCTCAAAAAACAGTTATTGAACTCCTAATGTGTGCCAGGTACCAAACTAAACATTGGATATTGAGTGTTGAAACTAACAGTCGTAGTTCTTGCCTTAGTGGATGCTACAGTCTAGTCTCTGTTAAGCACTATGAATCTATTGACTCAGTGAACACAGCTGCTGTGTTTCTTTTTCTCTGTGTTGAGTAGACATAAAAGGATGATACTTTCAAACTTAGCTTCCAGCAGTGAGCGAGGGGTGAGGAAATAGAGGGAGAGTAGTGTGTGTATGGAGTGGCGTACAGAGCCCAACTCCACAGTAATATAAAGGTAGTGAAAGATAAGTAGCATGGGCATTGGATTGACCCATGAAACTGGAGGGAGATCCAAAGTAGTGATGTGTATAATCAACCTCTGACACATAAAGGAGCACAGGTAAGGAGTAAAAGAATGAGAAAACCGAAGCAGTTATAAAGATGGGAGGTAAGAGTCATAAGATCCTGAGTCCCCACGCCCAGCTTTGAGAGTGTAGAGTGAAAAAGGCTGGATTTCTTCGAGGTCGTCTTCTCTTTTTAGCTCCTGGTACTGCCATGGCAGGTGGGCTTCTGCTTGGTCTTTTTCAGAACCTGGAGCTTCACATCTCTTGGAAATACAAGGATGTGTGTGAACTGCTGATCTCCATCTGGTTTTGCCGGTCTGTGGAATGTTCTGATATTTTCATTTGGTGAATCTCTTTTATTTTATTTTTTTTACTTTGGGGAACAACAGTGATCTGAGACCTGCCCCTTACACCATTCACTCACTTTTGTCGTATCTGTTTTTGAGGAGCAGTTTTAACCTCAGGTGTCTTATAGCCCAGAGGCAGTAAGTCACCAGTGTGAATTGTAGAATGGGATAATTAGTAATTTTTCATTCTGCTTTCATCTGTGTTGCTGGATTAATTCCTGGGGTCTCTGTTTTCTGGAAGCAGTCATTTCTTCCACAACAGCCATCTGTGAAGAAACCGAGCTTACGAAATGACTGGGGCATGTTTTACATGGCTGTATTTAGTTCCTTTGTTTGATTCCCATGTAAGCTTTGGCAGTGATTTCCACAGCGTTTCTGTGGGTGGTGCCAGGGAATGATTTTGGTAAACAGCCCCCTGGCTGTTGTTGGCTGGGTCTCTGCGAATACCATAAAGGATACAATTTGAAAAGTCTCTGAGGTTTCCCTGCCCTTCCTAGAGCTGCCCCAGCCATACTGTGGTGTGAGCAGTGGTCGGGAATTGGTCTGCTTGCTGTCTTCTTCTTGGCTGCCCTGTGATGGAGTGGAGTTCTGACCGCATCGAGTTTCCTCTCCTCTTATTACACATCCTGGGATTTTCACTCTAGCCCTGAATCTGCTGAAGTCATTTTGATAGAATCTCATTTCATCTTTGTCATTTCTATTTCAAGTTTTCACTCCCAGAATAACCAGCCTTGAAGTTCTCAATTTATTGATTTTATCCAGGCTGCCGCTGCTGCATTTTGCTTTTAGGAATATGCACAAAATTAGTAAATTCCTAGATATAAATGTATATGGATATATATATTCTATAGATATAAATATGTGTGTATATATATTTTTTTTTCCTGAGAAGATTCTAATGGTAAGAGGTTTTTGCTCTCAAACTATTCAACCAAGGTGATTGAAGATTAAAATATGTGAATTAAGCAGTAAAAACTCATACAAAAAAGAAAGTCCTAAGAGAAAAATAGATTTAAATAGATTTGTTAAAAACAAAAAAGAAAGGAAGAAAGGAAGGAAGGAAAGAAAAAAAAAGGAAGGAAGGAAGAAAGAAAGAAAGATCTGATTGTCTGGCAACTGAGCATCCCTTTTTTTCCTGACTCTTTTTTTTTCTTTTTCTTCTTTTTTTGCCCTTAAATAGCATCTGCCACCTATTTCCTGAAGTTGACCTATTTTCCCTGTTTCTCTCTTCTTCTATTGCCGTAAAACTAGTATTTATACAGTTTATTGCCACATTGGTATTTCAGTCGTATCCAGAAATCCATCCCATCTAATACATTCTATTATACTGTGAGCAAAACTGATATAGATATCTTCTTATGTCAGAGGAGAGTCTTCCATCAGTGCAGGTATTAACAATTAAGAGAGAAACTTACTATAGTGTGTTTATATGAATTAACTTCAACACATTGAAAATAAGGACTAAATAAATTATCAAATATTCCTCACATTATTGTAAAAGAATTAATCTGTTTTGATGATGGCAAAACTGATTAGTAAATATAATGGTCAAGGGATCAGTTGACTTTCAAGAAATAACTAACTGGCTTATCTTTATTGGTAAATAACACGGTTCAAAGAAAGCTAATTGCAGAGAGTTTGTGATTTGTGAGGGAAAGAAGAGTTTCAGGGGTTAATTCTATTGGTGGATCCAGCAGTTCCTTCCCCAGTGAGAAGTACCTGTCCCTAAGACAAGTGTTATCTTTCAAGGCACAGAATGTCTAACTCAGCTAAAAGTATTTAGTTTTTACTATATATATACATATTATGTATTTTAATAGAAATATGTTAAACTATGTTTGTAGATTTAAATATAAAAACATAAAACATGTGAAATACATTTGAGTGTGGTATTAGGGACATCTTTGAACTACTGCATAGGTAGTGTTTCATCCCTAAAAGAACTAGTATTTAAGAAACTTGGATTTTTCATGAAATTTACTCAAGCAGGACAACAGGCCAAGTTTAAAATATATGACAATTAAACCCTAGGTTTATTTTGTCCCAAATTGGAGCTTTCTTCTTTTTCTTTGAGCCTAGGATCAAGGCTGGCATGCTATCCAGTAGACTGAGATGTATTTTTGTGGTCACTCTGTCTGCATTATAAGCACAATTAATTGGATGGCATATAAAGGAAACATCACAATTTTCTTTTTCTCTCCAGATCTCAGCTCCCCTGACAGGCCTCTGAGTCCCAGAGCAGTGTTATACTCCAGGGTCCTGACATCTTTGCCAGGTTTCTCTTAAAAAACAAAGGCGTTTTACCTATTTTGTGATAGGTTTTTATCACTTGGTAGAAAGATGGTACTGTACCTTAAGTGAATGCTCACGCCATCACTTCACAGATCCTAGTGGCTGTTTTTCTTTTGCATGGGTGACAGATTTAGGGGACATGTTGACAAGACTGCCATGGAAATATTCTTTCTCCAGATGTTTACTTCTGCATTTTTATCTGAAATTCAATCTTTCCACCTATGGGCACGCTTTCCCACAATAAACACACAAGGAACTCTTGTTACTGTACTTCTGACTCCCCATCGTTGCCCCTCGAGCCCCCTCAGCTCCAAGCCTGTGATTATGCTGGATGCTTTCTGTTATGCTTTGGTTTGCAGTGGGCCAGCTGAAAGATAAACAGCTATTAAATAAATCTATGACCCTTTTTAGAACAAATAGAGCTGTTGAAAGAGTTTAAGAACATAGTGGCTCCTTGAAAAGATTGTCAACATTCTTGAACCCTTTGACTGAAAGTGAATTTTCTTCTGTGTGTGTGTATATATACCGAAACTTATTTTAAAAAAGAACCTGAGTAGCAAGATATTCGAAGCCTTTTGTGTTCTTAACCTTGCAGTGTTTTTCTTGGCAGGACTTGAAAAAAACTTAGCTGTCATCTACTTTCTGCTCCTGTTGAGGGGAGAAGTTGGGACTGGGAGACTCTGGGGTGGCAGGGAGAAGCCCACGGAGGAGAGGGGAGCCCAGGAGCTGCTGGGTGCTGAGGGTTTATATCATTATTCCACTGCATTCACCCTGCTCCCCAAGGCCAAGTCTTTCTTTTCTTTTTATATTTTCTCATATGCCTCCACTGCTGTGGGGCTGGAACATTGGAGCTTACCCTGGACCACACACACCTCCTATTGTCACCAGGTTCATCTCTGACACTGGATGAGCCCTACTGCCTTTAGGATGGCGATGCTTCCTAGGGGGGCTCGTTTATCTGTGCTGGGGCAGCTGATTAGGACCCCGCACTCTTTGCTGTCATGGATTCAGCTTTGTGGGACCCCCCAGCTTGCCTAAGTTACCTCTTGGGTCCTTGCTCTAAACTCCAATTGCCAGGTAGTAAAGATGCAGCAATTTGAATTGGTCTCTCTTCCCTCTTCTGTCTTTCTTGTTTCCATTCTGAAAACAACTTCTTTGAACTGACAAATGCCTACGGGAACTTTGACGTCATAGGACAGGTTACTTTACTCCTTTGTAGAACCTCAGAGTTACTGCCAATATAAGGGGGAAACAGATTTTGTTCATCATCCTGAACGGCAGTATGATGTGAGTTGGAATGCTGAGACCAACTCAGAGATATTTTTAGCAAAATGAAATATTTTGATGCATATCTCTCACCTGAAATTTTTCCCAGATTTGCTATTTCTAGCTTCTTAGCAACTTCACAAAGGGGTATTGTTTTTGAGTCGGAAGAGAAAAATATTTTTATTTCCTGCCCTTGACAACTAGTGGAATTGATAAAAAGCATCAAGGCTCTTTGAGTTCTGGGTCTCCCACCAAAAAACCAGAAAAACAAAAACAAAAAAACCCAAACCATTATGTAAGAAAGAACTTGAGTGGTTTTTTCCTGTTTGTCAGTATGAGGGGAGAGTTACTGTGGAAAGTGAGGGGCAGTCATCCGCAGGAATGGAAAACAAAGAGCTTTGCTAAGAAAATTGTAGCAAGAGGGACTGGGGAGCTGCCATGTCGTCTGGCTCTAAATTTAACATTGACTTTGATGGATGGCTTTAACTTTCCCTCCCCAGGTTAGTTCAAAGGCTCCTTTGCTCATCTATATCCCTGAAAAGAAACTGTTGCAAATTGAGTTGAAGGGTATTGGAGCTACAGTGTGTTTTATTAAATGGTTATTTAATCAATAAATGAGTGGCTGATAATTTCTTATGGTTGATCAGAAAATCTTAATTTAAAAAGTCACAGGTTTGACTCTTCAAAAAGTTAAGTACACACAGAGCTTATGTACGTAAGCAGTTGGAAGACAAAATAATGCATTCAGTCAAGAATATCTATTTCATTTCATACTTATTTGATATTTTAATTTTTTGGCCACAGTTGAAACGGCCCCACTGTTATGTTGGTTAAATTTGCCGCCATGAAGTATTAACAATGGACTGAAAGCTTTACAAAAAATAAGGAATTATTCCTACTTGGCTTACCTTTTTATTCATTCACTTAGATTTCCCAGACTTTGTCAATAGATTTCTATGCAGTTATATAGTGATATGTTGTTATCAATGCATAGAAGACTGCCTGCTGTGTAGAGTAGAAAGACACCCTCACTCCTTTCTATTTTTTTAAATAAAAAATCCCTGGGAGACATTGTTTGTGTTGTTCTGTTACACTTGTCTGTCCATGGATGAAATCAACATGTTGACTGTTATTTCTCAACTTTCTTTGTGTTTCTTCCCCTAACCCTCCTCGCTCAGTTTCCTTACTCCTGAATCTTTCAGGTACTTTCAGCACGCTCTTTCCTTGCCTGATTTACTGTTCCACTACATGGCATTCCAGGCAATGGACGGATTGCTTCCGCTGTGATAGATGATGGCACTGAAATAGTAGTGAGCTTTAGTATAATCGGAGCAAAAATTGCTCTCCTGGGTCAGCCCCATTCTTCCTCCACTCAACAGTGTGTTCTGTTAGCCACAGAAATGCCAAGGGTTTCCCCTCCCCCTATCTATAGGAATTCCTTAAGCTCTTCACTATAGTATTTATATCTCCTTGTCACCTTGGGCCTTTAACACTGGAAGAGTCAAAGATTTGCAAATGGATTTTTTTTTTTTGCACTTTCTCCTTTCTATTCTTCTTTTTAAATTTTTTGAGGTAATTGACATATAGCATTTTGTTAGTTTCAGGTACACGACAAAATGATTCAATATTTATATACCTTGCAAAATGACCACCACAGCAAGTTGAGTTAACATTCATCACCACACAGTTACAGAATTTTTTTTTCTTGTGATGAGAACTTTTAAGATCTACTCTCTCAGCAACTTTTGAATATGCCGTACAGTATTGTTAACTACAGTCACCATGTTGTATATACATCCCTATGACTTATTTATCTTAGAGCTGGAAATTTGTGCCTTTTGACCCCTTCATTCATTTTGCCCACCCCCGCACCATCCCCTGCCTCTGGCAACCACCGATGCTATTATTCTTAAAGATGTCATAGAGGCCCAGATTTATCTCCTGGTTTGGCCACTTTCCAGCTAGGTGACCTTGGGCCAGTTATTTAACCTTTTCTAAGTTTCAGCTTTCTCATCTGTAAAATGAGAATTAACTACGGTACTGACCTCATAAGACTGTTATAAGGATTAAATGAATTTATGCAGGTAAATTAGAATGTTTACCTGGAGCATGGTACATGCTCAGGAAAATGTAGCAGTGGTAATGGTTCTGATGCAAGTGCTAATGTCACTCACAGCCTTCTGGAAATCCCTACTTTCTCATCTGCAAAGTGGCATAATAATAGTACCTAACTCATTGACTTGTGAGGAATAAAGGTATATGGATCAACTCAGTGTCTTTTCTGGCATCCCGTAAGCTCTCAGTAAGCGGAGGAGGAGAGTTCTGCAATTATGTAGACTCATTATACTTCTCCTGTTTATCTCTACTCTTTGTTTAAGGCATATACTTTAAGCCATAAACCCATCCATGAGGACCTGAAACTAAACTAACCAAGTCATTATGAGCAAGCCCACTTGCTCTGTTTCTAATTCCTAATCCTAAAATGACAGTGTTGAACTAAATGCTCTGAATAGTTTCTTCCTTTAAAGTATTTTAGCAATGACCCCTCCATCACTCAACTCAATTTTGAAAAATACCTGTTATTGAGAAACTCATCTGAAAGAACTTCTTTGCCTTCTACCACCAAAGACCTTACTAAATTAATCGTTTTAGGCCCCTAGTAAATTTTCTCTTATTTAAAAACCCAGGCTGTTTTGTTTATATGATTAATGACTTCATCAAGTGGCCCCATCCAAAAGAGTAACTGATCAGTCTATAATTCTCCAAAGCCATTCTTATTTCTCATGCTTATATTTTTAGTCTATAAACCCTTGGCCAGTTTCACCAAAAATTAAATCCTGATGCCTTGCAGATATACCTCATATTGAGGAATAGGATTCAATTTTGTCTCTTTGCCAGTGGCTGCTCTCCCTTTGCTCTACCCCCAAAATCCTCATCCAGTTTTTTCCATTTGGAGAGTAGACATGAAAAACTGGTTTCCATTACAATCTCATCACCCCTGAGGCAGGAAGGCTAAGTATGCCATGTGTTTTCAGGCTAAGAACTTTGGACTGCAAGCCCGAAGACCTGCGTTGCAGTCCAGGCTCTGCCTCCAAAGCAGAGGGACTTTGGACAGTGTGCTTACTGTTGCTTTAGTCCTTAGTGTTCCCATCTGTCAGATGAAAGATAGAACAGAATGGACTTGAGGACACGGAGGCCAGGGGGTGGAGGGGAAGCTGGGACGAAGTGAGAGAGTAGCATTGACATATATACACTACCACATGTAAAATAGCTAGCTAGTGGGAAGCAGCCGCATAGCACAGGGAGATCAGCTCGGTGCTTTGTGACCACCTAGAGGGGTGGGATAGGGAGGGTGGGAGGGAGGGAGACGCAAGAGGGAGGGGATATGGGGATATATGTATACATATAGCTGATTCACTTTGTTATACAGCAGAAACTAACACAGCAATGTAAAGCAATTATACTCCAATAAAGGTGTTAAAAAAAAAAAAAAAAAGATAAGACAGAATGATTCCTAGAATTTTTCTTCCAGTGAAGCTTTATGGTCTCTATCCCTTCCTGTTTGGTCCCATACTGGTTTTTGGGGGGTTTTTTGGCTTATTTTTATTTTTTGTTGTTGAGGTATAATTGACATACAACATTATATTAGTTTCAGGTGTACAACATAGTGATTTGATTTTGTATATATTGCAACATGATCACCTCAGTAAGTCTGGTTAACATCTGTCACCACATATACTTATAGAATTTTTTTTCTTGTGATGAAAACTTTTAAGATCTGCTCTCTTAGAAACTTTCAAATATGCCATACAGTATTATTAACTATAGTCACCATGTTGTACATGACATCCCCATGACTTACTTACTTATTTTAAAACTGGAAGTTTGAACCTTTTGACCCCCTTCACCCATTTTGCCCCACCCCCTGCCTTTGCAGCCATCAATCTGTTCGCTGTATCTGAGAGCTTTTTTTAAAAAAATTCCACATATAAGTGAGATCAAATGGTATTTGTCTTTCTCTGTCTGACTTATTTCACTTAGCCTAAAGTCCTCGAGGTCCATCCATGTTTTCACAAATGGCATTCTTTTTTATGGCTGAGTAATATTCTATCGTATACATATACCACATTTGCTTTATCCATTCTTCCGCTGATGAACACTTAGGTTGTTTTCACATTTTGGCTATTATAAATCATGCTGCAGTGAACATGGGGGTGCATATATCTTTTCAAGTTAGTGTTTCATTTACTTTGGCTAAGTACCCAGAAATGGAATTGCTAGGTCACATGGTAGTTCTATTTTCATTTTTTTGAGCAACCACCATGCTCTTTTCCATAGTGACGACACCAATTTACAATTCCACCAGCAGTGCACGAGGGTTTCTTTTTCTCCACATCCTTGCCAACACTTGTTATTTGTTGTCTTTTTGATGATAACCCTTTTGAGAGGTGTGAGGTGATAGCTCATTGTGGTTTTTTTTTTTTTTTTTTTGCGGTACGCGGGCCTCTCACTGTTGTGGTCTCTCCCCCAACGGAGCACAGGCTCCGGACGCGCAGGCCCAGCCGCCATGGCTCACGGGCCCAGCCGCTCTGCGGCACGCGGGATCCTCCCGGACCGGGGCACGAACCCGCGTCCCCTGCATCGGCAGGCAGACTCCCAATCACTGCGCCACCAGGGAAGCCCTCATTGTGGTTTTGATGTGCATTTTCCTGATGATTAGTGATGTCAAGCATAATTTTCATACTGTCAATATTAACTACGACTTATTTAGTACCTACAATATGTCAGACATTACTCTGATAACTTAACATTAATTGAGTGCTCATTGTATGCTAAGCACTTTACATCTATAAATAACATCTATAAATTTACATCTCCCCATAGTAACCCAACAAGGTAGATGCAACTAGTATCTTCCTTTTATAGATGAGGAAACTGAGACACAGGGATGGTAGGTACGTGCTCAAGGTGAATGAGGGATCAGGTGAATGAGGGATCAAGCTTGAATTTGAACCCAGAGTCTGATGCCGTACCCTTGCCCTTAGTCATTTTATTATACAACATTCCTAAGCACTTAATTTTTTTCCCTTTTCCTTCCTACAACACAGGGAAGGATAGAATAATATCCTTGTTTTACAAATGAAGAAACTAAGCACAGAGAGGTTAAACATTTGGCCAAAGTAACCCAGCTGGTTAGACAAAGTATCCCTGCTAGTTAGCTAGCTAGACAGAGCTGGGATTCAAATCCAAGCCTGGCTCTTAACCACCACATCCCATGGCCTGAGTAGATTTCTCACTATTCCCACAGGTACCTTTGTGATTAGTGAAAAGCTAAGTTATGGTACATTTTAAAAAGAAGGATACTTTTTTTTTTTTAACACATAAGATAGAGGCTTTTAAGTACTAAGAGATTAGATTTGCTTGAAGAGTAAGGTATGAATCACTTTGTAATCAACACGTTATTTATTTGCAAATAGAGTCTTTTTATTTAGTAAGATATTACAGTTTAATCTGGCTCCTGTCTGATTTGTCTTTATTCCAAATAATGCTATCTGATTTAATAAAACCTCACCATGTACCCGAATTGCTAAAGAGGTCAGACTTCACCCCCAGCATCCTCAGTGCAGCTCTGATTACTTATGTCCTCAGTTCTTCACTCTGCTGCTTAAACATCTATTTCCTGTTTATAGTAAGGTGAGACCCAAAATTTTATATAGAATCTAATCGGTTAATTTTTATTGTATGTCGGACATGTAGTAGGAGCTCAATTAATGCCTATTGACTGACTTAATAAGGAAAAATAATTTGATACCCTTATCTTGTTTTACTCTCCTAGGCATTAAAAAAAATGAGTCTTTAACTTTCTAAATGACCTGGAGTGAATGGCTCAAGGCATTCTCACCTCACCTTCTCTGGGTGCATTGGGTTGGAATCAACCACGCACCACTTGATCTGAAATTCTAACTAGGAGTTGACAGGAAGTGGGCAGGAATTGTTACTTTGCTTTTTATTGTTTATATAAATACTAAGTGCCATGGCAACAAAAAACTAACAGCCAGATGAAGAATGGAAACATATGGAAAAGTGGAAGACTATGTTAAAAAAGAGGATATTTGAAAGAAATGCTTCATTTGGCTTATATCGATATGAGTGTATTGCTTCATTTGGTTTATCTTGGTATGAATGTATTGCTAACATGGTTTATTCTGTTGTGAGGAAAAACAAAGATGTCATTGGGGGGGAAAATAAAAGCTTTGATCATGGAAAATATCAATGTAACTAAAGAATAAATATCTTATTTAATTTCTGTATTTGGGGCACAAACTTGATTCTGAGTTTCCTGGCACCCACAGTAAAAAGGAAAACATGATTAATTATTAAGATTTTCACTTCCATGAAACACAATCATATTAATTTATTTTGAGGAAACAGTCTATTCTTAACATCTAGGTTTAGAAGATAAAATTCCTTTTATAGGTCTTTCTGTAGGAGACTAACTCTTTGTTTCCAAATACTCAGCGTGTTTCTTCTATCTTTCTACCTACATGAAAGGAAATTGACAACATTCAAGATGAGAAGCAAATTTTTGAAGTCATTGTTGGGTTAGTTGTACAATTAGATAAGAATACAGATGGCCCGTAGGAGAAAATGTGTGTCTTTTATCTCTTCAGCACTGTCGATAGGGTTCATGAGTTTGGTTGAACTTTGAATCATGAATATCTATAATAGCTCTACCATACATTGCCAGGCTTATTAGAGACCATGCAAAACAGTGCTTGATCCTTGAAATTTCCAAAAGGAGTCACTTGGGACAAAGTAATCCTAGTAAGATCTACTTTTCTTTTTCTTTTTTTAAAAATATTTTAATTTTGTTGGAGTATAGTTGATTTACAGTGTTGTGTTAGTTTCAGATGTACAGCAAAGTGATTCAGTTATACATATACATATATTCATTCTTTTGTTAGATTTTTTTTTCTGGTATAGGTTATAACAGAATACTGAGTAGAGTTCACTGTGCTATACAATAGGTCCTTGTTGGTTATCTATCTTATATATAGTAGTGTGTGTATGGTCATCCCAAGCTCCTGATTTATCCCTCCCCCCAACATTTCCCCTTTGGTAACCATAAGTTTGTTTTCGATATCTGTAAGTCTGTTTCTGTTTTGTAAATAAGTCCTCCAAAGAAGACATACAGATGGCCAAAAAGCACATGAAAAGCTGCTCAACATCACTAATTATCAGAGATATGCAAATCAAAACTACAATGAGGTATCACCTCACACTGGTCAGAATGGCCATCATCAAAAAGTCTACAAACAGGGCTTCCCTGGTGGCCCAGTGGTTGAGAGTCCGCCTGCCGATGCAGGGGACACGGGTTCGTGCCCCGGTCCAGGAAGATCCCACATGCCGTGGAGCGACTGGGCCCGTGAGCCATGGCCACTGAGCCTGCGCGTCTGGAGTCTGTGCTCCGCAACGGGAGAGGCCACAACAGTGAGAGGCCCGCATACCGCAAAAAAAAAAAGTGTACAAACAATAAATGCTGGAGTGGGTGTGGAGAAAGGGAACCCTCCTACACTGTTGGTGAGAATGTAAATTGGTGCAGCCACTATGGAGAACAGTATGGAGGTTCCTTCAAAAACTTTAGGATCTACTTTTCTTTATGCAACTGTATCATAAAATTAAAAGTTACTCTTATCGAATCAAAATGATCACTACTGAGAATCTTTCAGGGACAGTCTGTTTGTTAGCATTGGGCAGTAGAAGGACACAAATATGAGATAAAATTAAAGGGCAAATATGGAGCAGGGGTCGGCACACTATGGCCTGTTGGCCAAAACCATCCTGCTGCCTTTTTATCATAGCCTGTAAGCTAAGAATGTTTTTTTATGTCTTTACAATGGTTGAAAGAAACTTAAAGGATAATAATATTTTGTAACACATGAAAATTAAGTGAAATTCTTATTTCAGTATCTATAAGTAAAGTTATACTGGAATACAGTCATGCTCATTCATTTACATAATATCTATGACTACATATGGCCCATAAAGCCTAAAATATGCACCTTTAATAAAAAAATTTGCCGACTCCTGTTATGGTGGAGAGAGTACTTTCCATGTGTTCATGAGCTGTGTGAAGAGTCTGGGAAAAGAAGAGCTGTCCTCTCTAAGGGCCAGGGGCCTCTGTCTGTGTGGCTCATCCCTTATATCCTCATGCATTGATCTTTAAAACATGGCATCTGTTAAGCCTGCATCAGGATCCACCTGAGAGGAAGAATGTTCCAGAAGACTGGACTCATGAGCTTAAGGCCCAATATATTTATGAATACCATCACCTTGCCCTTGAAGCATTTACCAGCTTTTGTTCTCTTGGAATCAGCATCTTTTCCCTGTTCCTTGCATCTTATTCCCCTAGGCTGCTTCTCACTAATTCATAAAAATTATAAAAATGAATATTTTAGAGTTTTGTGCCATAAATTATTCAAATTACCCTACTTCTACTTCTCAGCCTGTTCTTTATTACACCTGTTCCTTTTCTCAGGAGCTTGGAAAATAGCTTTGCTAAATATTTTCTAAATATTTGGTTAGATATGTGTGGCTTTTTCCACCCAGTTTCAACAATTTACCCTCTTGGATTCAGGGACTGGGGACCAGCCTTGCCGTCTTCCATTCATTTTTGGTTTAACAAATATTTATTGGATACCTACTGTGTGCTAGATCCTGTACCATTATCTGAATGTGTAAGGATGAAAAAACAAAACAGATAAGGTCCCTGATCTAAGTGAGTTCTCAAGCTCTTTAATATTAAGCCAGGGCAGGCCCAATGCAGCAGCCTAAGCCTGGTGAAACTGTGATGGCATCGTTGGCTTTGCTGGTTTCCAAGCTCAAATTCAGCAAAGCCCACTCATTTGATGGATGGCTCCAATCCTTAGAAAGCTCTAAGTTTCTAAGAGCCAAAAGTTTTCTTCTTGAGAGACACTAAGCATTTAATTCATCTCTTCTATTCTCATCTTCTAAGGAAATAGAACTATTTTGCTTCCTCTTATCTAAGATAGACCTTCCACTATTTCCCTTTGTATCAGTTAGCTATTGTTGCAATTAAGCCATGTAACAAACAGGTACAAAACCTCAGGGGTATAAAACAAGTGTTTGTTGCTCAGACAACCAGGATGGTCAGCTTGGTGGACTGCGGAGGTTGGTGGGACCCTCTTGTATGTGAGAGGGGTGGCCTGGCTGTCAGCCAAGGTGATGGGGGTAATCCAGTGCTGCTCCACTTGTCTTCCTTGCTCCTGTTAGCTATCCTAAGCATGTTCTCATGCTACCCAATTCCTTCTATTACCTTTGAGACTTAGTTCCTGGACTACCACCATTACGTCAGAATTTTTCTTAAAACGTGCACCCACACCTGGACAACTCTCTTCTAGATGTGGCTTGACCAGTTGGAAGTGCAGAGGAATCATGATTTCTTATCCTCCAGACACATTGCTTCTGTTAATTGTTAAGTTGGGCTCAGATGAAATGAGCTTAATTAGCAGATGAATTGCACAGTTGGCCCTCATCTCATGTCAGGCTTGAGAAAAGCAAAACCTCTCAGATCTTTTCCATTCCATATGTACTGTGGCCAAGTCTCATCCATCCTGTTGAGCAAAATCTTTAGTCCTTGAACTGTGTCAGTTGGGCTTTGTAAAGGGTCTTTGAAATACGGATTGAATTAACTAAGTTGATTCATTCATTCAGTTCATATTTCTCATGTGCCTATGAGGTGCCAGGCACTGTGCAGGGAACAAAACATTGCCATAGTCCTTGCTCCTGTGTAATTTATGCTGTAATTGCAGCAGGGTAGGGTGGAGGCTGAAGATTTCGCAGTCAGGATTAAAAGACTTTATCGACTTTGTAACATCTTTTTGCTATGGAAGCATCTCCATTCTATTTGGGAGCTCCTGTGGTTGATTAAAATTCCAGTCATTGCCATTTGATTGATATTTTCGTGAGATGTTGACACATCTGTTTGAACAAGGCATGAATAGTTAGCGGATGTGGAGCTGTTCACAAATTTCAAAAAGCAGGTTTCTGTTGGACACTGTGAACTTGATCGACATCACACTCATGGTGATGTTGATTTAGCAAGAGTTTCCTACTGTTTTCATGGAAAGCTCAAACATCTTTCCCTTGTGCTGCTTGATGGGCATAATGTGTGAAGAATTTGAGGCAAGGGAGCATGTTGTGAATCCTTAAGGCTATCTCAGAAGAGCCTCTGTCACTCACACGCCGGGTGTGCTTGCGCCAGAGCCAGTTAGACGCCTTCCTTTGGTTCTGGGCTCCCAGTTAGAGGTGCCCTCAGTCTTGCCCTGACTCTAAAGCTGATCTGTAAGGATTATGAGGAAGCATTACCCTTCTTCAATCGACCCAATATTCAAATGCAAAACAAACCTAACCAAAGTTCTTCTTTCATTAATTCAACAAATATCAAGACTCTGCTAAGTGCTGGGAATGCATCAATAGGCAAAACAGACAAAACTCCTACCCTTGACGAGCTTGTATCCTAATGGGAAAACAGATACTACTACTAATAAAACTAATAAATAATAAAATTATGGTATATGTTAAGTAACCATAAAATATTCGGAGATACGGCTATAGGTTGTCCTGTGAAATAGAGAGAGTGGATGGTCAGTGTAAGCCTTCTTGAGAAGGTAATATTTGAGCAAAGATCTGAATTAAATAAGAAGTTAGTCATGCAGCTATTGGGAAAATATCATAACATGCAGAGATAACAGCCAGTATCAAAATCCCTGGGTCTATTTTTTTTGTCATTAACTCTGCTACCAGTTAGCCAATAAAGTTCGCTAGCACTTTTTGAGTGCCCATGATCTACCCAGGCATTGGATACTTTATGTATAATTGTTGGGAATCTGCCTAGGAGGTAGGTTGTATTATCAATCCCCATTTATAGTTGAGGAAACTGAGACTCAGATTAATTAAGCAAAGTCCAAGTCCCATACCTTAAGTATCAGCTGAAATGGGATTTGAATCCATATGACTTTGAACTCTAACTCCCAAAGCCTGAGCGTTTTCCCCCTTGCCTTGTGGTTTCCCTCATGTATGTGACCTTGGTGGGAACAGACTAGGGAATTACCCTTTGGGTCAGGCAATCTGGGGAGTGGCCTTGGAACTAAGAGATCAGGTTTCTAAGAGAGAAAATTACATCACTCATACACTGTGCAAAATCTGCCTTAGGAGCCACTTTTTCCAGGAAACCTCCCCTCAACGAGGCAAAGTATTTGGTCTGATTGTCCAGCTAGGTTAATAGAGCTCTTTGAATAACCTATTTACTATGAAGGCAGCCCTCCTGCATGGAATTCTGTTTATCTTTACTATCATTAGTGACTGTTGTTGGTGTATATCTCTGGTTAGTGATGGCTTGACAACCTTGACACATAATAAACACAGAACTTCCTCGTGCTCTAATATTGCAAAGTATATCATCATGTGGGTTGTTATAAAGCGGTTCTCATTTTTTCCATAGCAACAATATGAGAATAGAGGAGTTGCCTGTGTTTATAAGGACTAGGCATCGAGTAGTCACCATGACCAACAATGTCATAAAAGCAAAATAAATGTAAAATTATGTTCCAAGCCTGGGAACTTATAAAGGGTTATACCTGGGAGTCCCATGTACTATTCAGTGTACTTGCAGCACATTAAAAAAAAAATACAGCTCCACTCATACATTTAGAATTTACAAGAGTCTAGGAGAGATGATTTGGAAAACCCAGGTCTCTTTTTAAAAAGATATCCAAATTTACAAGCAGTTCATGCAGCTCAATATCACAAAAACAAACAACTCAATCCAAAAATGGGCAGAAGACCTAAATAGACATTTCTCCAAAGAAGATGTACAGATTGCCAACAAACACATGAAAGGATGCTCAACATCACTAATCATTAGAGAAATGCAAATCAAAACTACAATGAAGTATCACGTCACACCAGTCAAACTGGCCATCATGAAAAAATCTACCAACAATAAATGCTGGAGAGGGTGTGGAGAAAAGGGAACCCTCTTGCACTGTTGGTGGGAATGTACATTAATACAGCCACTATGGAGAACAGTATGGAGGTTCCTTAAAAAACTAGAAATAGAACTACCATATGACCCAGCAATCCCACTCCTGGGCATATACCCTGAGGAAACCATAATTTAAAAAGAGTCATGTACCACAATGTTCATTGCAGCTCTATTTACAATAGCCAGGACATGGAAGCAACCTAAGTGTCCATTGACAGATGAATGGATAAAGAAGATGTGGCACATATATACAATGAACTATTACTCAGCCATAAAAAGAAACACAATTGAGTTATTTGTAGTGAGGTGGATGGACCTAGAGTCTGTCATACAGAGTGAAGTAAGTCAGAAAGAGAAAAACAAATACCGTATGCTAACACATATATATGGAATCTAAAAAAAAAAAAAAAGGTTCTGATGAACCTAGGGGCAGGACAGGAATAAAGACGCAGACGTGGAGAATGGACTTGAGGACACTGGGAGGGGGAGGGGTAAGCTGGAAGGAAGTGAGAGAGTACCACTGACATATATACACTACCAAAGGTAAAATAGGTAGCTAGTGGGAAGCAGCCGCATAGCACAGGGAGATCAGCTCGGTGGTTTGTGACCACCTAGAGCGGTGGGATAGGGAGGGTGGGAGGGAGATGCAAGAGGGAGGAGATATGGGGATATATGTATATGGATAGCTGATTCACTTTGTTATAAAGCAGAAACTAACACACCATTGTAAAGATATTATACTCCAATAAAGATGTTTAAAAAATTTTTTTAATTAAAAAATAAAATAAAAAATAAAAAGATATCCAAGGAAGTTTAAACTGATGCTTTTTCTTTCAATAAGTAGCCCTAAATCAAACAAAGGCATGAAAGCATATATCTTATAAAAATTATAGCTGCTATTGTGTGTGTGTTTGTGTGTGTGTGTGTGTATGTGTATATAAATAAAATGATGGTCTGAATCTTTAATAAGGTGTGACCAGCTGGGCAGAACCAGTACAATTTTAGTCACCAAGGTGCTAAAACATCACTGGAAACTTAATATGTTGAGGAAAACTTGATTTAGTGGAATTCTCTCCAGGCCCTGCGTGCTTGGAAGGGATCCTTGAATATGCCCCATTGGGTGAAGGTGGCGTGGCAAATTGAAGCCCCAAGGGAGGTTCTAAACTACACTCCAATGAAGGTGAGTCCATCAGTGTGAGGCTTTTATGGGGCTTCAGTTGTGAGCTTAAGATCTGAATAGAAATACTGAAGAGCTGAACTTGGAACCAACACATTCCCTTTTTCTAACCTTCCCCATGCTGAAGTCAACCTCCCCTATAAATTGAGGTTCAACAGATAGGTTTTAAGGTTGCAGATTCTAACTTAACCTGACTGTGGTGTCCACACATGCCAGCCTGGTGGTTTGAGTTCCTTAAGGACAACTCAAAGCCATCAAGTTTATTTAAAGCTTTAAGAATAGCTGCTACATACACGGGGACCAAATAAAAAGCCACCCATAAACGATACATGCATGAAGGACACTCTTTGACATTTTGGTGACAACTCTTACACCCTTTCACTCTTCTCTGAAGAGTCATAAAAAATGAATACCAACATTTAAAAACATAAAAGAGGTTCAAAACTCACCTCTCAGATTTGTAAAGGCAGGAATGAGACAGCATTGTCCTGCCTTCAGTCTTGTGGGAATTCCCTAAAGAAAGGATGAAAAGGGGCTGAGCCTTTGGCTAAGTAAATGACTTGAAACAAATTAGGCAGTGATTTCTGATTATGCTCCTTCCCAGTTCAAATTCTTGTATTGGTTCCATTCCCAGCAAGGTATAATCCATATGCTTCTCCACAGTCTTTTCCCATCCCCTCGTTCCTCCCCACCATCCAGTGCCCCTCTTTTTTCAGAGAAGAGGCAGGTGTGAAGCCCTGTTGGAGATCCAGCTCACATCACTCCTCTGAAGCCCCTGCTAGGCGCTTCCAACTGGGTGCCCACAGCCCTTTCACAGTTCTCTACAAGGACGTCAAGTACGTTTTATTTAGGAAAGTTGTGTTTGTATTTCTCCTCCTTGAGACAGTAAATTCTATAGAATTTAGGGACCATTTGCTATCAATCCCTTCAGAGTGTGACATAATTCTAATGATTGATTTAGAATGATTGAATTAATGTTATAAATGCCGTAAATAGGCAGCTTCCTATATATAATCTCGATGCAAGCACACTTTTTTATTAAAATTACTGGATTTTTCAGTGTTAAACCTCATTTCAACAAACATGTCTTCACCAGCTAGAATTATGATGAACATTGATCTACTGATGCAGAAATTTAAGTTTGTCAAATGCATGTAGATTTTTCGGTTGGTTGGTTTATTTTGGATTACCCCCCAAAACATCATTTTTGTAGTTGAAGAAAGATAAATCTTTTGTCTAGTTTAGCAGGGTAGTTGTGCAGGGCAGGGGCGTGGTTATGATGGTATGTGCTGGAAAGCAGGGTTTTAAAAATTTGTCTTAAATACAGTACTCTGAGAATAGTAGGTTTTCAAATAAGATACTCTTGCTGTTGTTGCCACTAAAACATAAAGAAAATAAATCGCAAGTCCAGCTTCAAGTCGTCTTAACAGAAGCACCTTCAATTTCCTTCCTCTCTGTCTCAAGTGTTCCTTGGAGCCTGTGTCCTGTCCTTCTTCCCGCAATCCTGATTGATCCTACTTTCTTCCAGAATCTTCCTGGACCAGGCCCCACTATTGTAGCCCATCCCTCTTACATTTTCCATCCCTCACCTCCCCACCACCTCCTTCCCTTCAGTCTACAAACCTACTCAGCCCCTTCTTGCTCTTAACGCCCCCTTTCCTGAACCTGGCTGCATCTTCCAACTTCCATTCTCTCCATCCTTTCTTCAGGCTGTTCTGCATTCACATCATCCATGTCATCGGCATCTCCTCACAACTTAACCTTTACTGACTTCCACCTCTAACCTGGGTTAAACCTACTCTCGGAGTCACCAGCAGTCACCAGCTACCTTCCACATGATCAATACCATTGATCAATCCCTGCTGGAAATTACCTTGCCTCTTGACGTCGTGACACTACAGCTCCTAGTTCTCCCTTGTATCCTTTATATGGCCCCTGACCCCGCCCAATGCAGGCATTTCCTCAGGACTGTCCTTGGTCCTTTGTGCACCTCCCTCTACCTCATTTCTCTTGACAATCCTGCTTATTCCCTTTGTGTCAACCACTGTCTACATTCTGAGGACCCAGGTCCCTGTGCCAGGGGCTCCTAAGTATGGGCAGTCCCAACCTCTCTCCAGGGCTTTGTCTCCTTTTTTCCTGTGTTCCTGACAGTTCCTCAATTTCATTCCGTCAAAAACATAACTGGTCTCCACATCAGCATACCTTATTTCCCTTAATAACCATTTTCTCTTCATGGCAGCACCCTTTTCATCCATCTTGCTTGAAGGCATTCCCAGTACTCGCCCGTACACCCAGTCATTCCAAAGTCCTGTACATTCCACCCAAGTTCTCTCTCTCACATCCATCATCTCTTCCTTTCCATTCCTTCTGGCCTTTGTCAAAGCTCCTGTGACACAGTGGGGATTATGTTACTCTCTTGCCCCTTCAGAACAACATTGAAAGACTTCAAATTCCTTAAATTCTTTTACAAGGCTTTCAAGACCCCACAAGTCTGACTATAATTTACCTTGTATAATTATAAGGGCACAAGTGAAGGCAACACCCTGTTAACGATAAAAGTCCAGGCTTCTGAGGCATGTGGACATGAACAAAAACCTCGGTCCTCCCCTCCCTCAAATCTAGTGGCCCCCTCCCCAAGCTTCATCCTTATTACTCCCCTCTCTACTGTCTTTCCTGGGTTTGGGTACGCAACTATTCTGACTCGTTTCCTCTCCAGTATATTTCAGATCCGTGAGAAGACGCAAGCGGTGAGCTGGATCTGTAGAATTTGTCAGGCTCTTCAGATCCTGAATTGCTTAATCCAGCCAACCTAAAGGCGAAAGGGAAAGAAACGGGACTGTCTTAGTATGGATTTAAATCCTTTGTAAATTACTCTTTCTTCCTGTCTCTCTCTCTGGTTTAGAAATGCCATACTGAAATCTTGCTTCCTTGGCTGTATTTTCTTTTTTTCAGAACTGCATGGGTTTTTCTGTAGGTGTTAGAAAGTCTAGATTCCAATTAACTTTGCCACTGATTGCTTTGTAAATCTTGGTGAGTCAGGGCTGCTTCATAAATGATGATGAAAATTTTAAAGTTCTTTGAGCATGGCAGTGCATGAGCAGAATACAGATAAACTAATTGGGATGTATAGTCGCTGCACTTGTATGTGTGGTTTTGAGAAGAAGCCTGTAAATAAATACGGGGCTTTCAAGTCTTGTTTATGGTTTTCAAGAGGGAGTTTGTGGGCTTTATCCTGTGTGCCAAACTAGTCTATAACATTTTCTAAATCTCTCTTAATCTTAAATTCATATTCTTGGGCATTAAAATAATGAACAAGCATCATGAGAAAAAAAAAAAGGATTTTCTTCAAAAATTCCACTGACACTGACTAACTAAACTCCTACCAGGAATTTGATCAACAAGAGACGAAAGCCATAGCAGGATGGGAAAAATACCCAACAATGCTCTCCTTTATGCCTCCTAATTATACAGTGAAGAAACAGGAGGATGTCACAAGAGCATGCACTTCAATAAACATTTGCTTGAAATGGTATTTAAGAATCCTCAGAAATCTCCCCAAAGGCCTCTAGAAAGCCTTCTGTCTAGAGAAAAATTCTGATGATAAAACATTTTCTGCACGTCTCACCCGCTTTTACAGGCAGTGTCATGATTGCTGTGGGTTTGGGGTTTTACTTCACTTTTGCTTCTGTTGGGAGCCTCTGAGCCGCTTGAAAAGTCGCCAGAGCAACCTTGCCTTTTCCAGATGCTGCCAGCACCAGGCCTGGGCCTGGGGATGAGGCAGAAGTCCAGTCTCACTTCTTTTGAAAAAGAGGCCCTCAGACCTCCCCTCCACTTGGCATAGTGATTAATAAGCCACTCCTCACTTTTTAGTTAGAACTTTCTGCAAACTCTTTGCTTCCCTTTAAAAATGTTCTTATCTTACCCCGGGTTGAGTGATCAGCAGGTACGGGGAGTTTTGCCCCTCTTCAATGTGGTGAGGGCAGTCAGCCTTTCTGAGTTGTTATTTTAGCTCTCCTTTGTCCCCATTCAATAAAGTCAGAGAGAGTGTCCGTTAACGAAGTTTCTACCCAGAAGTGAAAGGAAAATGTCAATAAGTATGGTAGTAGGATAACAGTTTTGGTGAAATGCTTAAATGAAAAGGAAGTTATTTTTTGATCTAGCATGAAAATTAGGATGGGTTCAGTCATTCTGTCCTAAAAGAAATAAATTTAGCTGTCAAATAAATTGTGCAATCAGATGGCAAAATCTCCAGCAAAATTTAAGAGTATTACCCTAGTATCTAGACTAGGGGTATTTCACTGTGGCCATGATTATTGGTGTGGAAACATTTAAAATGGGAAGGTTCAGACTAGAGTCTGGAAATAAGTGTTGATCTCTTCTGTGGGGCTTTGACCAAATTACCTTCTTATTAGATAGATATTTGAATACCTGTACCAGGGAGAATATATTGCTCTCACTGGGCCACTGGGGGGTTTTCTTGCTTTCCCTTTTACTAGAACTGATAGCCATTTTATAGAAAAGATGTTCAAAATGACATGGGTGGTGATAAACACCGGCAGAATATTATGAAAGGGTTTAATCCCCCAATTGCAGCATTCTTAGCTAGATTAAATTGAGCAGCACCAATTCTAATGAGGATGGATCTTTTTTCCTCTCCAAATGAAAAACTGGGAAGAATTGTCTTGTAAACTTCGGTGCATTTAAATTGGGAAGGTTTATCTTCTACCTTTAGAAGTTGAAGGTCTATAGCATGAACTGTGGACAGTAGAGACCTTGGATCAAATCCAGTGCTATCACCTGTGACAATGTGCAAATCACATACCTCGCTAAACACTCAGAGTCTTTGATCTGTGAAACTTAGTGCTAATACATTCCAGAGGTTCTTGTAGCATAAAAGGTGACACACATAAAGTGGCCAGCACTATGTGGGCACACAGTAAGCCCTCGGTATCCTGGTATCCATACTCCATGTATGTAATTCTCCTCCAGAGATATACCTAGAGCACAGACAATCACAGCCCCACAAATAGCTTGTGAGGTGAAGGGAGTATCTTCCAAATGCAAGTCACCAGCCCAGATGTTTTCAGATGGATTTTAGTATTTTTCCTATACAAAGGGGCAGAATTAAATTATCCAGAGGGATAGATACCAAGAAGCAGAGCAAATTTCTTTTCTCCATTGTCCTGAATCAATATGAGAAATTCAGGGGACATTCTGGGAAATTCAATAAGCCAATGGCTTACAAAGCAGCTATGCTTTGGAGAACAGAGTCTCCCTCTCTCCCATCCTGCAGAGATGCCTGAACACTGCTTGCGAATGTCGTGCACAGCTGTGCTCCAACTTCCCTCCCTAGAAACCGCCCACCTCCAAGTCAGGTTTAATACATAACAGCTTTCCTCACACTAGCCAGCTATCATCAGATTTTATTTCTTGAGTCCCAAGATATCTATGGTAGAGATGGAGACAGAAGACCATTACATTTTGCCTACTTCCTCATTCTCGTACCAATAATCAGAAACTTTTCCATCAAGGTCCTCCTGCCAATTCCCTCTAGGTCAGGAGTGCTGGACCCCTGATCAATCCCCTTCACTCCATCCTAGAGCAGGAGGCCCTTTCCAACTGTGATCATACTCTTTGCTTTACCTGTGAGGAAATGGTGGAGCTGGGTGGCTAAGTGACTTACCCCAGGCCCTTCAACTAGCAAATAATACAATAGCTCACATTATATTGAGTGACCATTCACAGGTCAAAAGCTCTCCTTAAGTACTTTATATATTATACTTACTTCGCATGAAAAGCCTATTATCTCTAATAATATTACAGATAATATTATTATCTCCATTTTATAGATGGGAAAACAGCACAGAGAGGTGAGGTAACTTCTCCAAGATGGTAGACCTCAAATTAGAACTCAGGCAGCTGACTCCAGGGGCCTCCCTCACTCATTTGTTCTGCTGGCAGAACTGGGGATAGAACTCAGATAGAAGCTATTACCAGCTTTCTATAGAGAGGACTCCTGGTTCCCTGTGAAAGCCTTGTTGCTCAAGGTCAATATAATGAAAAATAAAGGCCTGCTTTTTGGCACTTCAGGAACATTTATTCAGAAAATACTTATTGAGTGCATAATATGGTTAAAGGTCTGTGCTAGGTTCTGTGGGGGAATACCACAGAGAGAGATGATCCCTGCTTTGTCCTCAAAGACATTAATGTATTGCATTCCTGAAACTTCACAGCGACTTGAATAGAGTTAACATGACTGATGTCAGTTTTCACTATAAACCAGTGAGTCCTTAGGAATTCTGAATTACCTGAAGGGTAAATTCTTTCCATTAAAGACAAATAAGAGAATAATATATAAATAAAGAATGTCCCCAGATTAGATCTTGGGACAATGGTAAAAGTGACTGGACTGTGCCTAAAAGCTCGTGTGAGTTTACAATGATTTTGTTTTCAAGTTGTCGCCGTTCTGTTCTAAGTGAGGATCAGCCATCTAAGCCAAGATTTCCTTGGTTTACGCCTAGTGGTTTGATTGCTCTCCATCCTAAGGGCTGACGTCTCAGGAAAGAAGGTTGGAAGTAACAACTCCCAAGAGGGATTTAGCTATTTCGGTAATTTTTGTTTTCAAGCTGGTATTTGTCTTGTGTCTGTTTTCACTGTGCCAAACAGTCTTACGGTTCTCAGAATTTCCCTTGTCTCATAGTAAAAAATACCACTTAGCTTTTATATCTTTCACTAAAAAGAATCCCATGATGTTTTACAAGGTCCACCTATCTGTTAGCACTAGTATACTTGGAGTGGCAAACAGTTAAATCTCCAAATCTCAGAGAAGCAATATTGAGAAAGGGAGAAGCAGGCGTTTGGGCTCTCATGGCTGGGAGAGGAATTGTGATGTGTGCGGGGGAGCTTAGGAATCGGCGTCTTTCCAGCACCACCTGTGCTGTCCTGACTCTGCACCAGAGTAGGTGTCACGTTCCCATTTGTGTCCCTACACTGTCCCCGCATCCAAGATGATGATGACCACAGCTACAAGCGACTCCATTTGGGGACATATACTGTGTATCAGGCACAGCACTATGGTCTTGGGAATTTCTTACTTAATTCTCACAAGAATATATGTAGCTATTCTTACTCCTATTTCACAGATAAGGAAACTTGTCTAAGGCTACAGAATTAGTAAGACAGAACCAGGGTGTAAACCAATGTCTGTCTCACCCCATCCCTGAACTCTTACCCACTAAAATGGGGATCCCTGGTGGAGAGGACACTAAGGGTCATGTCATATGGATGGAGGCAGTTGTGAGGCTTTGTGGTGAAGGGAAGCCTGAGGAGAGAGGTGAGGAAATACCAAAATGCTGCAGGACAGTGGGGTAGAAGACAGTCTGAGCGTGATGTAGGCAGTTTCATGGAGGTAGAATTAGAACCAATGAGGAGAAATGGTTGGAAGCACCATATGGGCACAACATAAGAGTTTTCTCTCACATTCAGAGTTACCCCAAAATGGACTGAAATGCATCAGAAATCAGTCACTTCCTCATCACTGAAGCCTTTCAGGCTCAGGCTGGACAGCTCCCTGGTGAGGATTCAGCCATTATCAGTCCTACAGTTCTTTGATTGCCAACCAGCAATGCTCTTGTAAGTGCCCCAAAGTACTCGTCAGAATAGTTGCAGCACAAGAAGAATTTCACAGTCCCTTGGAATGGGGTGTCATGGAATTCGACCCATATGGACACTGAGTTTGTATATTCAAAACTCGGGTGACATAATGTTCTCCTTATTTTTAGATCTAAATTTCTTCAAACACCAGTGCTAGAAAAATACCCTAAAATAGATTATTTCTTCTGGCTTTCCTTCAGAAAGACTGAGTAAGAAAAATATGATGCCGCTAAAATGGGCCAAAATGTTGATGAAATGTCTATGGATGTTGTAGGATATATGACTGAATGTAAATTGTCTTCTTTGTCATAAATTAGAGCCAGGCTACAAGTCTAGGTGTTGGCATTTCCTGTAAAGAATAAGGAACTGTTGAAAGAAGATGCTTGACTTTGAAATGGATTGCAAGGATAAACATTTAAAAGTGTTTTCCCAAATTCTAGGTCTTGGAGACGTGTCATGTACTTCCCTATTTAGGTTACCCTGCTTGTTTTTGCTCACTGGCAGTCTCACTAACTTTTTCTTCTCTCTTCTCTATTTGTGTTTATATTTCCAGTTTTTCATCCTGTTGACCTTCCAGATAAGGGTGTAATGAAAATACAAACTGAATATCATAGAGAAATGTGCTAAGTAGCTAAAAAAAAAAATGTGCTTCTTAACATTGTACTAAAAAAGAATTATCCACCAAGGGAAAGAAATAAGAATTGACTATATAAATGTCTGAACCCAAACCAGCATAGATACTGTTTATTAACTGGTTTTGTTTCTCATGACTAATAATGAGTCATATTAATATCACCTCTTAATTTGCTTGAGAGATGCAGGAGTGAGACAGATAAAGATCACAATGCTTGGGCTTCCCTGGTGGCGCAGTGGTTGAGACTCCGCCTGCCGATGCAGGGCACACGGGTTCGTGCCCCGGTCCGGGAAGATCCCACATGCGGCGGAGTGGCTGGGCCCGTGAGCCATGGCCGCTGAGCCTGCGCATCCGGAGCCTGTGCTCCGCAACGGGAGAGGCCACAACAGTGAGAGGCCCAAGTACTGCAAAAAAAAAAAAAAAAAAAAAAATCACAATGCTCACTTTCTAACTGATTAGAGCTGGGTTGAAGACTGTGACTTTGGGCTGGAAAGTGTGCTTCAGCCCTGACTACGCTAGACTCACCCAGGCAGCCCCAGGGAGAGCTCACAATGCAGATCTCCCCTGTAGGAGCTGTGCCTGTAAGATGTACAGTCTGGAGTAGGAGAGAAAGCATGCTTCTTGCCAGCAGCTGTAGGGAGCTGGCTGAAAATGCTGTCTCTTCTCCTGTACTCAGCACTCAGATAACTCACAAGCAGGGTGGCAGTAAATGCCCAGGAGTGTTACTCTAATGAAGCTTCCCCTACCTAGAAACATGGAGCATAAAAATAAAAGGTCAGCCCTCAGTGATAAACTCTAAAATAAGATGCAGCTGAAATCTAGGACTTTGTTTTTCAACCCTGGCTGAACACATTAACTCCAGTACATCGTGCTTACCAAGTAGTATGATTAATGTATCCTACATACCCAGATTACTAGAGATGAGTTGTCAAGGTCATAAAGTCCAGAGCCACATTCAATACTGCGGATGGGGCTTCCCTGGTGGCGCAGTGGTTGAGAGTCCACCTGCCGATGCAGGGCACACGGGTTCGTGCCCCGGTCCAGGAAGATCCCACATGCTGCGGAGCGGCTGGGCCCATGAGCCATGGCCACTGAGCCTGCACGTCTGGAGCCTGTGCTCCTCAACGGGAGAGGCCACAACAGTGAGAGGCCCGCGTACCACAAAAAAAAAAAAAAAAAAAAAAAAAAAAATACTGGGGATGGTTTCAGAGATAATGCTACATAAGAAGGACTCCAAAAATGCTACTGAAAAGCAGAATCCCAATTCTGCCTGTGCATCAAATTCACCATTGAGAAAGAATCTGTTGATTAGAGCAAAGTCTTCTTCCTCCTCCTCATCAGTAAAGGGTTTATGCAGAAAAGTCCCTACACTATTTAATCTATCTAGCATTTCTCTCGCTATTGTTACTGAATTTCTCCTGAAGGAGGAAAAGAGAAAACTAAAAGGCAGCCATCATAGCACATGGCCGAGAGCACAGCATTAGCCATATGCTTGCAGAATGGTGGTGTGATGTCAGGTCCCTGCATCACTTTGAACTTTGGAAAACGGTAAGCCTGGCTGGCACTCACAATTCTGTGGCCATTCCATGCTTTAAACAATAGTCCTAAAGCGAAGCTCCAACCTGAGGCATTCTGGATATAACTCTAAGAGAACTTTGTCTTCCAAGGGGTTCAAGTAAATGATCTCAAAACATGCGGCCCCACCTCTGCTTAATCGCTGCAGAGATTGTGTGGTTTCAACAGGAGCTGTTGAATCTGAAGTTTAAGCCTTGCCTTGGTTCTATTCAGCCCACTTTTTCCTAGGTGATGTGGTGTGCATTAGTGTTGGTGGTGGAGCAGATAGAAACCCATATTAATTTCTGTTTGCATGCATACATTTAGGTAGAGGCAATAGTTTTGGAGACAGAATGAGTCATGATTTTGGATCTAAGCACCACGGAAAGGAGGAAATTGTCACTTAGCACCATCCATAACAATGTCCATTCTCTGTGCATTTTCTGGCATAAAGATGTCCTGTAGGTAGTTCGGGACAGTCTAGAAGGATTCAAGAATCATAAACGTTTTGGCAAAGGTTAAAACCAAAATGATGAATGGCATTGCCCAAGAACAGACTGAGAAGACTAATCAGTCATGGAGTGTGACTTGAGGAAACTGTCATTTAATAAATAATAGAGACTTCCGGGTAAGATGGCGGAAGAGTAAGACGCGGAGATCACCTTCCTCCTCACGGATACACCAGAAATGCAGCTACGCGTGGAACAACTCCTACAGAACACCTACTGAGCGCTGGCAGAAGACCCCAGACCTCCCAAGAGGCAAGAAACTCCCCACATACCTGGGTAGGGCAAAGCGGAGAGATTCCCGCACAGAGGATCGGTGCCGAGCGGCACTCACCAGCCCGAGAGGCTTGTCTGCTCGCCCGCCGGGGCGGGCGGCGCTGGAAGCTGAGGCTTGGGCTTCGGTCAGAGCGCAGGGAGAGGACTGGGGCTGGCGGCGAGAACTCAGCCTGAGGGGGGCTAATGTGCCACAGCTAGCCGGGAGGGAGTCCGGGAGAACTCTGGAGCTGCCGAAGAGGCAAGAGACTTGTTCTTCCCTCTTGGTTTCCTGCTGCGCGAGGAGAGGGGATTAAGAGCGCTGCTTAAAGGGGCTCCACAGACGGGCGCGAGTCGCGACTGAAAGCGCGGAGCCCAGTGACGGGCGTGGGACGCTGGGGCTGCTGCTGCCGCCGCCAAGAAGCCCGTGTGCGAGCGCAGGTCACTGTCCACACCGCCCTTCCGGGAGCCTGAGCAGCCCGCCACTGCCGGGGTCCCGGGATCCAGGGGCGGCTTCCCTGGGAGAACGCACGGCGCGCCTCGGGCTGGTGCAACGTCACGCCGACCTCTGCCGCTGCAGGCTCGCCCCGCACTCCGTGCCCCTCCCTCCCGCCCGGCCTGAGTGAGCCAGAGTTCCCGAAGAGGCTGCTCCTTTAACCCTTTCCTGTCTGAGCGAAGAACAGACGCCCTCCGGCGACCTACACGCAGAGGCGGGGCCAAATCCAAAGCTGAGACCCGGGAGCTGTGAGAACAAAGAAGAGAAAGGGAAACCTCTCCCAGCAGCCTCAGAAGCAGCGGATTAAAGCTCCACAATCAACTTGATGTACCCTGCATCTGTGGAATACATGAATAGACAACAAATCATCCCAAATTGAGGAGCCAGGAGTCAGTACTGTGCCTCTGAGGTGGGAGAGCCAACTTCAGGACACTGGTCCACAAGAGACCTCCCAGCTCCACATAATATCAAACGGCGAAAATCTTCCAGAGATCTCCATCTCAACACCAGCACCCAGCTTCACTCAACGACCAGCAAGCTACAGTGCTGGACACCCTATGCCAAACAACTAGCAAGACAGGAACACAACGCCACCCATTAGCAGAGAGGTGGCCTAAAATCATAAAAAGTCTGCAGACACCCCAAAACACACCACCAGACGTGGACCTGCCCACCAGAAAGACAAGATCCAGCCTCATCCACCAGAACACAGGCACTAGTCCCCTCGACCAGGAAACCTACACAACCCACTAAACCAACCTTAGCCACTGGGGACAGACACCAAAAACAACAGGAACTACGAACCTGCAGCCGGCAAAAAGGAGACCCCAAACACAGTAACATAAGCAAAATGAGAAGACAGAAAAACACACAGCAGGAGAAGGAGCAAGATAAAAACCCACCAGACCTAACAAATGAAGAGGTAATAGGCAGTCTATCTGAAAAAGAATTCAGAATAATGATAGTAAAGATGATCCAAAATCTTGGAAATAGAATAGACAAAATGCAAGAAACAGTTAACAAGGACCTAGTAGAACTAAAGATGAATCAAGCATCGATTAAAAACACAATAAATGAAATGAAAAATACTCTAGATGGGATCAATAGCAGAATAACTGAGGCAGAAGAACGGATAAGTGAGGTGGAAGATAAAATAGTGGAAATAACTAATGCAGAGCAAAATAAAGAGAAAAGAATGAAAAGAACAGAGGACAGTCTCAGAGACCTATGGGACAACATTAAACGCACCAACATTCGAATTATAGGGGTTCCAGAAGAAGAAGAGAAAAAGAAAGGGACTGAGAAAATATTTGAAGAGATTATAGTTGAAAACTTCCCTAATATGGGAAAGGAAATAGTTAATCAAGTCCAAGAAGCACAGAGAGTCCCATACAGAATAAATCCAAGGAGAAATACGCCAAGACACATATTAATCAAACTGTCAAAAATTAAACACAAAGAAATCATATTAAAAGCAGCAAGGCAAAAACAACAAATAACACACAAGGGAATCCCCATCAGGATAACAGCTGATCTCTCAGCAGAAACTCTACAAGCCAGAAGGGAGTGGCAGGACATAATTAAAGTGATGAAGGAGAGAAACCTGCAACCAAGATTACTCTACCCAGCAAGGATCTCATTCAGATTTGATGGAGAAATTAAAACGTTTACAGACAAGCAAAAGCTGAGAGAGTTCAGCACCACCAAACCAGCTTTACAACAAATGCTAAAGGAACTTCTCTAGGCAAGAAACACAACAGAAGGAAAAGACCTACAATAACGAACCCAAAACAATTAAGAAAATGGGAATAGGAACATACATATCGATAATTACCTTAAATGTAAATGGACTAAACGCTCCCACCAAAAGACACAGATTGGCTGAATGGATACAAAAACAAGACCCATATATATGCTGTCTACAAGAGACCCACTTCAGACCTAGAGACACATACAGACTGAAAGTGAGGGGATGGAAAAAGATATTCCATGCAAATGGAAACCAAAAGAAAGCTGGAGTAGCAATTCTCATATCAGACAAAATAGACTTTAAAATAAAGACTACTAGAAGAGACAAAGAAGGACACTACATAATGATCAAGGGATCGATCCAAGAAGAAGATATAACAATTGTAAATATTTATGCACCCAACATAGGAGCACCTCAATACATAAGGCAAACACTAACAGCCATAAAAGGAGAAATCGACAGTAACACAATCATAGTAGGGGACTTTAACACCCCACTTTCACCAATGGACAGATCATCCAAAATGAAAATAAATAAGGAAACACAAGCTTTAAATGATACATTAAACAAGATGGACTTAATTGATATTTATAGGACATTCCATCCAAAAACAACAGAATACACATTTTTCTCAAGTGCTCATGGAACATTCTCCAGGATAGATCATATCTTGGGTCACAAATCAAGCCTTGGTAAATTTAAGAAAATTGAAATTGTATCAAGTATCTTTTCTGACCACAATGCTATGAGACTAGATATCAATTACAGGAAAAGAGCTATAAAAAATACAAACACATGGAGGCTAAACAATACATTACTTAATAACGAAGTGATCACTGAAGAAATCAAAGAGGAAATAAAAAAATACCTAGAAACAAATGACAATGGAGACACGACGACCCAAAACCTATGGGATGCAGCAAAAGCAGTTCTAAGAGGGAAGTTTATAGCAATACAATCCCACCTTAAGAAACAGGAAATATCTCGACTAAACAACCTAACCTTGCACCTAAAGCAATTAGAGAAAGAAGAACAAAAACATCCCAAAGTTAGCAGAAGGAAAGAAATCATAAAAATCAGATCAGAAATAAATGAAAAAGAAATGAAGGAAACAATAGCAAAGATCAATAAAACTAAAAGCTGGTTCTTTGAGAAGATAAACAAAATTGATAAACCATTAGCCAGACTCATCAAGAAAAAAAGGGAGAAGACTCAAATCAATAGAATTAGAAATGAAAAAGGAGAAGTAACAACTGACACTGCAGAAATACAAAAGATCGTGAGAGATTACTATAAGCAACTCTATGCCAATAAAATGGACAACCTGGAAGAAATGGACAAATTCTTAGAAATGCACAACCTGCCAAGACTGAATCAGGAAGAAATAGAACATATGAACAGACCAATCACAAGCACTGAAATTGAAACTGTGATAAAAAATCTTCCAACAAACAAAAGCCCAGGACCAGATGGCTTCACAGGCGAATTCTATCAAGCATTTAGAGAAGAGCTAACGCCTATCCTTCTCAAACTCTTCCAAAATATAGCAGAGGGAGGAACACTCCCAAACTCATTCTACGAGGCCACCATCACCTTGATACCAAAACCAGACAAGGATGTCACAAAGAAAGAAAACTACAGGCCAATATCACTGATGAACATAGATGCAAAAATCCTCAACAAAATACTAGCAAACAGAATCCAACAGCACATTAAAAGGATCATACACCATGATCAAGTGGGGTTTATCCCAGGAATGCAAGGATTCTTCAATATACGCAAATCAATCAACGTGATACACCATATTAACAAATTGAAGGAGAAAAACCATATGATCATCTCAATAGATGCAGAGAAAGCTTTCGACAAAATTCAACACCCATTCATGATAAAAACCCTGCAGAAAGTAGGCATAGAGGGAACTTTCCTCAACATAATAAAGGCCATATATGACAAACCCACAGCCAGCATCGTCCTCAATGGTGAAAAACTGAAACCATTTCCACTAAGATCAGGAACAAGACAAGGTTGCCCACTCTCACCACTCTTATTCAACATAGTTTTGGAAGTTTTAGCCACAGCAATCAGAGAAGAAAAGCAAATAAAAGGAATCCAAATTGGAAAAGAAGAAGTAAAGCTGTCACTGTTTGCAGATGACATGATACTATACATAGAGAATCCTAAAGATGCTACCAGAAAACTACTAGAGCTAATCAATGAATTTGGTAAAGTTGCAGGATACAAAATTAATGCACAGAAATCTCTGGCATTCCTATATACTAATGATGAAAAATCTGAAAGTGAAATCAAGGAAACACTCCCATTTACCATTGCAACAAAAAGAATAAAATATCTAGGAATAAACCTACCTAAGGAGACAAAAGACCTGTATGCAGAAAATTATAAGACACTGATGAAAGAAATTAAAGATGATACAAATAGATGGAGAGATGTACCATGTTCTTGGATTGGAAGAATCAACATTGTGAAAATGACTCTACTACCCAAAGCAATCTACAGATTCAATGCAATCCCTATCAAAATACCACTGGCATTTTTCACAGAACTAGAACAAAAAATTTCACAATTTGTATGGAAACACAAAAGACCCCGAATAGCCAAAGCAATCTTGAGAACGAAAAATGGAGCTGGAGGAATCAGGCTCCCTGACTTCAGACTATACTACAAAGCTGCAGTAATCAAGACAGTATGGTACTGGCACAGAAACAGAAAGATAGATCAATGGAACAGGATAGAAAGCCCAGAGATAAACCCACGGACATATGGTCACCTTATCTTTGATAAAGGAGGCAGGAATGTACAGTGGAGAAAGGACAGTCTCTTCAATAAGTGGTGTTGGGAAAACTGGACAGGGACATGTAAAAGTATGAGATTCGATCACTCCCTAACACCATACACAAAAATAAGCTCAAAATGGATTAAAGACCTAAATGTAAGGCCAGACACTATCAAACTCTTAGAGGAAAACATAGGCAGAACACTCTATGACATAAATCACAGCAAGATCCTTTTTGACCCACCTCCTAGAGAAATGGAAATAAAGACAAAAATAAACACATGGGACCTAATGAAACTTAAAAGCTTTTGCACAGCAAAGGAAACCATAAACAAGACCAAAAGACAACCCTCAGAATGGGAGAAAATATTTGCAAATGAAGCAACTGACAAAGGATTAATCTCCAAAATTTATAAGCAGCTCATGCAGCTCAATAACAAAAAAACAAACAACCCAATCCAAAAATGGGCAGAAGACCTAAATAGACATTTCTCCACAGAAGATATACAGACTGCCAACAAACACATGAAAGGATGCTCAACATCTTTACTAATTAGAGAAATGCAAATCAAAACTACAATGAGGTATCATCTCACACCAGTCAGAATGGCCATCATCAAAAAATCTAGAAACAATAAATGCTGGAGAGGGTGTGGAAAAAAGGGAACACTCTTGCACTGCTGGTGGGAATGTGAATTGGTACAGCCACTATGGAGAACGGTATGGAGGTTCCTTAAAAAACTACAAATAGAACTACCATATGACCCTGCAATCCCACTACTGGGCATATACCCTGAGAAAACCATAATTCAAAAAGAGACATGTACCAAAATGTTCATAGCAGCCCTATTTACAATAGCCCGGAGATGGAAACAACCTAAGTATCCATCATCGGATGAATGGGTAAAGAAGATGTGGCACATACATACAATGGAATATTACTCAGCCATAAAAAGAAATGAAATTGAACTATTTGTAATGAGGTGGATGGACCTAGAGTCTGTCATACAGAGTGAAGTAAGTCAGAAAGAGAAAGACAAATACTGTATGCTGACACATATATATGGAATTTAAGAAAAAAAAAGGTCATGAAGAACATAGGGGTAAGACAGGAATAAAGACACAGACCTACTAGAGAATGGACTTGAGGATATGGGGAGGGGGAAGGGTAAGCTGTGACAAAGTGAAAGAGCGGCATGGACATATATACACTACCAAACGTAAGGTAGATAGCTAGTGGGAAGCAGCTGCATAGCACAGGGAGATCAGCTCGGTGCTTTGTGACCGCCTGGAGGGGTGCGATAGGGAGGGTGGGAGGGAGACGCAAAAGGGAGGGGATATGGGAACATATGTATACATATAACTGATTAAATTTGTGATAAAGCAAAAAATAAAAATAAAAAAAAATAAAAAAAAAATAAAAAAAAATAAATAATAGAGAAAGAGGAACTCAGGAAGAAGATTGAGAAAAGAGGGCAGAGAAATATTAGAAAGTGAACATTATAGCATCAATGGGAAAGAAAATGTCTCAAGAAAGAAAAGGTAATGAACTGTGTCAAACACAAGTAGAGAATTAGCCAGCTGTAAGAACTGGAAAGTCTCTCTTGAATTAAAAAGTACAGGATGACTGTGCAAAGAACATTTGGACCGGATGGTGAGAACTGAAGTCAATTGTGTAGAGGATCAAACAGGAAGAGAGAATAAAGACTGTGACTGGGGACACCTCTCATGAGAGCTGAAAAGGAAGGGCAGAGAATGGGTGTTAACTTGAGGGAGACACGCAGTCCTTGCGGGACTTATCTGCAGGGTAGGAACATTTTTTTTTGTTTTACTTATAGGACATAGAGAAGAAGACTGTTGAGAAAAAGAGGGGATAGGAGAGAGGGTAAAATAGGTAGGATGAAGTCTTGGAAGATAGAAAGGGATGACCTTGACAAGGAGGGGGAGACTTCTTGTGTCCCCAGACCAGGGGAAAGGAGGTGGACATGGGTATGTGATTGAGGAATGGAGTGTGACAGTATCATTTTTGTGCAGCAGCAGGCAAAGACATCTAAAAACAAGTGAGAGGAGTGTTGCATACAAAGCACACAGAGAGAAATGGGAGGTTGGATCATTTGCTGAAAGAAATGGAAAAGCACGGGTCTCAGGGAGGACTCCATAGAGTTTGGAAACCGTGAATTTATAATGGAGCCAACATGTTCCATTGAGTGATCAAGGGGTTAGAAGTTGGTTATGAGGTCCAAGAACGAGTGCATTTTGAAAGTGAGATAGAGTTTGATGGATGATGTGTTTGACCATGGAATATGGTACTGGTTTTTCCAAGGTATCACCACAGGTCATGACAAGGTTCACAGTGGATCTCCAAAGTGGAGCCTGGCCTTATAGGAAGGTGAAGTGGGCGACTCCTGTGTGGTTTGATGTCAAGAAAGCTGAAAAGCCAAGTCACCTCAAAAATTCACCCCTACCCCAAGTAGGTATTTATAGGAGCCTGAACATCTATAAGGATGCTTTATACCTGCCTTTATAGTAAAACAGAAATAGAATGAGACCAGTGATATTTTAATCTATAATGATTTGTACCGAAGCATGGATGAAAGATGAATAGGACAGTTCTCAGAAATATTTATTGGTTGGCTTGCTGATATGGGTAGGAGCAAGTGGAGAGAATGAGTGTGAGCTCTGACAATGAGAGAAAGAGAGAAACTTTAGCTGCTAAACTGAATTCAACTTCCTCGGACTTTTCCTTTTCCAAGCACAGATCCATCTGTAAATGTAACATAACAGTATCTTCACAGATGCAGGAATATGGTCTTGCTAACGCCCCACTAAAATTATTATAAATTATATAGAGATACATGCAGTTTTAGAATCACGAAGAAACAAAGATGTGACAATCAGCAATACATTGGAATTAAGTAGGTTACCACTGGAGTTGGTTTTATATTAATACTACATCTCAGTGCCCCAGCTTGAAAATTCCACAACTTTTTACAGTCCTAGTTTGTTACATAAGGAAAGAAAATATGAGACATCTTAATTCCTGGAGCAAAATTAAGAGTGGAGTTTGAGTGATATAGAATTTGACAGGGAAATAAATAAAAGAGGGTCTGTGAGATAAGACATTCTGGCAAATGAAAGCAAGGCTCTTAATAGCAGATTTTAAATGAGCACAGTTAAGAAAAATAACATGGAACAGATTCTTTTATAAGCAAGGAAGAGAAAACACAGAGACGAATAATTCAAGGTCAGACTGAAATGAACTGGAATTAGAATTTGTGACAGTGTATAACCAGAATATCGCCACACAGATTTTGTGTTTTGATTTTGGTATCTTGACAGTTAGATAATACTTTGGCTTAGAACTGGGGAAGGACCTAGTTCTTGAATCTTTGGTTGGTTAAGGACTTTGCAGTCATGAGGCATCAGGAGTGTGGAACTTGACGGAAGAGGCAGACGGGTGTTCACATAGTAGGATTCAAGTGCTTCACAGGGGCTGTTGCCATTCAGTGACATCATGGAAATTCTTAGTTGAGGGGTTCTTTCTTCCTCAGACCAAGATAGAGTTGTCTACAGTAATGGAACAATTTCTACATCAGGGGTTATACAGATAAAGGAAATCTCTAAGTAACTTTAGCCCATGTTGGGCTTTCAAATCTTCTCCAAACAAATATATGGCAGTCAGTCTCTCCTACAAAAAGATGGCTTTGAGTTTCACTATCGCATTCCCTCTTTCTACACCAGTGGTGATACAGTAAGCAGTGAATTGGTCAGATTGCAGGAGGCAAGAGAGAAATAGCCCACACCGAATTGGCTTGGCTGTAACTGGAGAAGCCCCATGGCTGAGAGAGTCAACAGCATCAACAATCAATTTAAAGAATCTTTTTTAAAAACTACTATTTTTTCATCTTTTTCTGGATTTAACAATAATATATAGTCACCATATGAACATAAAAATAAAAAAATATATGGAAGGGAAGATGAAATTATGCATAGCAGTCCACTCAGAGACTGTTAGCATTCTGGGTTACGGTCCTCTGTTTTTTTTCTCTGTACATGAGTATGTATACAGATGACATGGTTGAGGTTATTACTGCACATGCATTTTCTATCCTTTGTTTTCCTTTGTCCTTGATCATGAGGATTTCTATGTTGTTAAGTATTCTTTGAAAACACCATTTTGATGGCTGTATATTTTTTCCCCATATGGACATACAATAAATTATTTTAGTATACTCTCCTTGTTGGGCATTTGGTTTATTTCCATTTTTAAGTTATTATAAATAAACTTGTGATGAATAATAGTGTACATAAGTCTTTTTTCCTGACCTTTTTAAAGAACAAATTCCCATAGTAAAATTGTTAGATCAAAGAAAACCCACATTTTAAGGTTTTTGAGACATATTGTCAAATCCCCCTCAAAAAGATTGATAAAGGCTGATGGCTATTTGGTCCCTAGCTCTAAGAACTATTTAAAAATTTTTGAGCCCTGGACCTTTGCTATAAGCTCCCATACATAATATAATTAGGAAGACAAATCTCTCTTATATGCCATCTGTGAGGGGATTTGTGCCAAATTAAACAAACATGCCTGTTTTTAGAAAGCAAACCCAGGAATTACCATGGGTTTCATTGGACTAGCTTTATTTATTATTATTATTATTATTTTTTTTTTTTTTGCGGTAGGCGGGCCTCTCACTGTTGTGGCCTCTCCCCTTGCGGAGCACAGGCTCCGGAGCACAGGCTCAGTGGCCATGGCTCACGGGCCCAGCCGCTCCACGGCATGTGGGATCCTCCCAGACCGGGGCACGAACCCGTGTCCCCTGCATCGGCAGGCGGACTCTCAACCACTGCGCCACCAGGGAAGCCCTATTATTATTATTTTTAAAATATTTATTTATTTTTGGCTGCTTTGTGTCTTCATTGCAGTGTGCAGGCTTCTCATTGTGGTGGCTTCTCTTGTGGTGGAGCACGGTCACTAGGCGCGTGGGCTTCAGTGGTTGTGGCATGCGGGCTCAGTAGTTGTGGCTTATGGGCTCTAGAGCAGAAGCTCAGTAGTTGGGACGCACGGTCTTAGTTGCTCCACAGCATGTGGGATCTTCCCAGACCAGGGCTCGAACCCATGTCCCCTGCATTGGCAGGTGGATTCTTAACCACTGCACCACCAGGGAAGTCCCTCATTGGCCTAGCTTTATTCCAGGCAGGTCTTAAGTACAATCGCAGGTGGGATTTGGCAGGGGCCATTGAGTGAAAATTTAAATAAGGCAAAATGTGTTTAGGGTGTGTGTGGGGTCCTTCCTGGATTTCAGTAATACCCATGAGGGTCTATCTTCATATTGCAGGATCCAGACCTATGACTGGGAGACTAGTACAGGCCACAAACCTATCTATTTATCCATAACTACTGTCATTGTTTTAATTTATTAAATTTAAGTTATCAAGACTTCAAGTGTTGCTTGAGATTTCTATTATGCTATTTGTTTGGGGCTTTATGGAAAAACATCTATGAGACTGTGTAAGGGAGGGTAATGGGCATTTGAGATTAGGTTTGAGTCCCAGCTCTACCACTGTGGCTCTATGACTGTGGGGAAATCATTCCACCACTCTGGGCCTTACTTTTAATTTCCTCATCTGTAAATTAGGAGCACCTGAGCCACCTTGTAGGGTGAGAATGAAGAGAATAGTGTCTTTGAAATAGCACAATTTTGCTTCTAAATGTTTTAATCTTACAGATGCACTCCCACTTGTGTGAAATCACACACACACATTATTTATTGCAGCATATTTTGAAGTAGCAAAAGATTGGAAACGGCCTAAACGTCCATCAATAGAAGACTAATTATTCCGTGACCAGTAGTTGTTACTGCTTTAAGTATGAAGACTCTGACAAAATTAGCATTTCTTTAACATCTCTGATTTTTAAAGGCATCGTGATTGAAAAAGTGAAGTTTTGCCTGTTAGCTCAGAATTATGGTATAAGGTGTGGATTTACTAGGTAAATATCTTTCTCACTCCAAATGCAGTCATTCAGGAAGTAGTTCTTATATGTCAGCATGATGCTATGGTTTCACATACTCATTAGAGGTTCAAAATTTTAAAAGTGTATTCATTTTGGCATGTAGTCTTTTGGAAATAATTTTCAAATACTGTTTCATCATGTGGATATGAAATCCTCCCTTATACATTTGAGAACACTCTGTACTTGGTCTTGTAATTTCTTGGCATACAAATTTATATGATAAATATAAAGCTCATATTGGGGATGTCTTGTGAGTAGCAGGAAGATGTTTAGGATTAAGGCCTGAATATATGAGATTATGAAAACATATTTTGGCAAGTGAGGATTTCATTTCATAAGTGAAAGAATCTGTGGCTTTTCTCTCAGAGCCTATATACATGAAGCAAGAATGAGTCTATCTTGGAGGTAGTGGATATTTGCTTCTTGCGGTGTTGAGACACCACAGTTTTAGCAGATGCTCCCAAACCATTGGCCCTCACAGGACATTTCCCTACCACTTTTGGGTTTCAGGTCCAGCAGCTGAAACAGATACTGCTGATACTACAATAGCTGCCCCTAAGTAGTAGGACTGCCTTTCTGGAACTGTTTGTTCTCTGAGGAAAGAAAAAAAAAAAAAAAAAAAAAGACAGACTTCTTTCAGCCATTTGTTGTCACTTACTGACTTCAAATGAAAACTAACTTGCCTAGTTGGACAAAAAGAAGAACGTGTAAGATACAAAATCAAAGGAGGGTAAGAGGTGCACTGTGACTTTAATAAGCATTGTATTTACAAAGTGCTTTTTTGTTTACCCTCTGACTGCATAGTCTATTCTTGTGCAACATTTCCGGTAGGGTTTATGTTTGTTTTTGAAACTTCCATATAATCTAAATACACTTAACTTTATTTCCAGTCTGGTGTTTCTATATGTTTTTATGATTAAGAATACTTTAAACTTGCTAAATCTACATTTTTTCACATCACTTTTAATTTTAAAAGCAACTTATTGTTCCATCTTGCTGTAACAGCAATACCTGCTTATTTCAGAAAAAAAGTGAAAATAATTACAACCTTTCTGGATGACAATCTGGAAATATCTACCAAATAAAACCAATGCAGATATCCATTGACTAAGCAATTTCACTCTAAGTATTATATCCTACAGATGCACTCCCACTTGTGTGAAATGACACATGTATAAAGTTTTTCATTGCAGCATGTTTTGCTCCAGGAAATGATTAGAAATAACCTTAGTTCCATCTAAAGGAGACTGGTTAATAAGTTGTGGTCATTTATGGTTAGAACGACCCTACTTCCAGGTTTGTCTGAGACAGTCCTGGTTTTTGTCTGTTGTTCCACAGTAATTAGTCATAGCATCCCTTTTAAAAGTGTCTTAATTGGGGCAATAAATTATATGTTTATCCTAATTTTGGTCTACTTCTGCCATGGAATACCACTTAGTCATAAAAAAGGAATGGTGACACTTTATCTATTGATTAATAATAATTTTTATATTATACATATAGCTGATTCACTTTGTTATACAGCAGAAACTAACACAACATTGTAAAGCAATTATACTCCAATAAAGATGTTAAAAAAAAAAGCAAGGTTTACATACTTTGTGTTAAAAAAGGTAGGAGAGGATGTAGAATATATGTACATAGATTTGTATACACACAAAATACTTCTGGAAAAATATATAAGAAACTGGAAATATTAGTTGTCTTGGGAGTGGGAATCTCAGTGGCTGGAGGACAGAAATAAGAAGGAAACTTCGCAGTATACTCTTTTGTGTATTTTTTAACCATGTGAATAAAGCATCTACTCCAAACACTCAGAAGAATTTTAGAAGGGAGGAAAAATTATGTATCTACATAGGAAAATTGATTTAAAATTATACATCCTAATGCTAACAATGCTTATTCTGAGTAGTTCCACTGCAAATCATTTTTTATAGTCATCTTTTAAAAACCTGTATAATTTGGATTTCAGGATTATACTGCCTAGATTCTTCAGATCATCTACATGATTAACATAGGCATATATCACAATCGTTTCCAACATGAGTACATACCACAGTTCTATTTAAGCAGCCCCCTGTTGTTGAACATTTATGTTGTTTCCAGTTTTTCATGTCAATGTTCCAGTGGGCTTTCTTTTACAAAACTCTTTGTGAATGATTCATGTTTATGTCTTTAGAACATATTCTTGAAAGGTGAATTGCTGAATCCAAGAAATGCAAAATCCTAAGGCTTTTGGCTCTTATTTCTAAATCACCCCTCTGAAAGGTAGTGGAGAACCAATTCACACTCTTGCTAGCTGGATTTAAGACTGCCAACTTCTTCATACCTTACCCAACACCGGATCTTATTGTTTGTATTCCTCTTGGCCAATCCAATGGTAAAACTGTTTTAACTTGCACTAACACTTTTTAGTAGGTTAAAATTTCTCCCACATATTGGCCATTTGTATTTCTTATAAATAAAAGCTCACAAAAGAAAAATAAACAATTTTTTGTGGAACAAAGCCCTTAAAAGAATGCTCTGGGAGGATGGGATTTTGCTTTTTTTTTTTTTTTTTTTTCTCCTTTTTGCTTGTCTAGCTACTCAGATTTAAAGCTGCTTTTAGAAATATCCAACCTAAAATGATTGTGGAAGTCTACAGGCAGCTGCTATGTTATAGCCAACGATGGACCTCTCAGTGTCAGGGCAGTTCACCACATCCTGCTGCCTGTCCTGGAAGAGTCTTGCCCAGTCACAGAAAGTGACAGGCATAAACAATCTCACTTCTGATTCTTACACGGCGGCGTTGACACAGGCAGGAGATGTCTTAAAAGTTAATTGTAATTTGCTGAATTTTTTAAAGTAACCATAGAACGTTGTGCCCTGAAACATGGGGTGGGAGAATCCTTTGTGTTAGGATGGTTTAACCTTAATCTGCTTTTCAAATGGCGCTGAGTCAGATGTCTCGACACAGTCACACGGTCCATCTGGCGTACAGACGGTCATCATTAATCCAGCAGTTATCTGCATCATGTATATATGTCCAAACATCAAACAAATCAAACTCTTTTGATGTCCTTCTCAATCAGTCTTTAGTTTCAAAACAATTCTCTACAGTGCTGAGCAGAACAGCAAAATTGCTTTAAGTCCTCCTTCTCCTCCCCCCATCGCACACGCTCACAGTGTTTTAAGGGAATTAAAACACTTAACTGCTTCAAAAGACACAGGCGGGGATGGCTGCCTTTCTCTAGGATCTGCTCCGTGCGACATACAAGGCCCTGTGTAATGTACATGGAGCAGTGTGTCCATTTCTTTTTTTTTTTTTTTGACCGCGCCTCCCGACTTGCGGGATATTAGTTCCCCGACCAGGGATTGAGCCCGGGTCATGGCGGTGAAAGCGCCGAGTCCTAACCACTGGACCTCCAGGGAACTCCCTGTGTGTCCATTTCTTTACACTGTGTGGTCCAAGGGGCATGACCTCACTTGGAGGCTTTTCTGTTGCCTAGCAGGGCTACAGAGAGCCGCTTCTTAAGAGCAGTATTTGATAACTGGGATTTTTAGGAAGACATTGTGTGGGAAGGAAGAGCACACCAGGCTTATTTAATTTTCTCACTGGTAACATAGTAAAGCAGGTTAAGTGTGATTTACATTTTATAGATCAGGTAACTGAGACCCAGGCCTATGAAGGGAGGAGACAGGAGTTTTAAATTCCAAATCTCATGCTTTTTGTCATCATAATCATACTAGGTGTCCTGTAGAACAATTGTTAAGTGAACAAATTTCATGTCAGTTTTCAAAGACCATAGTCAAATAGATATAAATAGACAGGTAGATGTCCCTGAATCATTTAATGCCATCTCCTTCCCCTGAATCACATACTTGACCACAAAGAAAGCCTTCAAAAACTCAAAGAGAGGAGAGAGATTTATAAGGGCATACTCCCTGATTATGGTATAATGAGAATAGAAAGAAAAAGCAAGAAGGCAATTTTAAAAACCTTGTCCACTTGCAAATTATAAAACACACTCATTGATAACTCTGGGATCAGAAGGAAATCAGTGAGGAAGTTAAAGTTACTGGAAAAGAAATGAAAACAAAAAGAACATTTCTTTTTCAAAACTTCTAAGGAGGGCTTCCCTGGTGGCGCAGTGGTTGAGAGTCCGCCTGCCGATGCAGGGGACACGGGTTTGTGCCCCGGTCCGGGAAGATCCCACATGCCGCGGAGCGGCTGGACCCGTGAGCCATGGCCGCTGAGCCTGCGCGTCCGAAGCCTGTGCTCTGCAACAGGAGAGGCCACAACAGTGAGAGGCCCGCATACTGCAAAAACAACAACAACAACAACAAAATTTCTAATGATAATAAAAGCTGTACTCAGAGGAAATGTTTTATTCTTTAGTAAAGAATAAAGGAAAAACATCAATAGTTCAACTTACTACTTACAAAATAAAGTGGAACAAAAAACCCTAAAAAATTAGTAAGAGGGGATTAATAGATGAAAGCTGAAATTAAAGGGATAGAATAATGGATAAATAAATCCAAAAGCTGGTTCTTTAGAAAAACCAATAAAACAGATAAACCCCTTGGAAGCCCAATTAAGGAAAAAACATGGTAGCTAAAGAACACAAAACAAATAAAAATAAATGACAGAACAATAGATACAAGAAAAATTAAAATCATGTTGAGATGTGTATAAATAACCCTTTAGTAAGAGGTGTGAAAACCAGTGGAAAAGGAAGATTTCTTAGCAAAATGCAAATGATCAAAATTGACCTCAGGAACAGTGGAAACCCTGAAGATACTGGATTACCATGAACGGACTAGAAAGATAATTAAAGAGTTACCATTGATAAAGACTCCAGAACCTGATGGTTACAGAGCTGACCCTTAAAAAACAGATAGTAACAATATTTAAACTATTTCAAGTGAATTAAGAAAAATTTACTGAAGACATGCAGAGTACTAGTCATGGTGCTAATCCTAAAATAGTGGGTTACATACATGGGGAATTAATTCATGCCTGAGAACTCATGGCCTACATAGTGGGGAAGTAAGTCGTAGACTCTAAACATGATACAGAGCGAGTGTGCATGTTCCCACCATCATGGTTCGGGCAGTGCCGAGGGAACATGGTCCAGAGTCACTGGGAGGATTTAATGGATGATGGTATCTAAGCTATCTTTAAAATAGATGTCTTCAGAAACTAGGTGTGAACTAGACTAGCTCACATCTCGTGCACTAGAATTTTGTCTAAACGTTATTTATAACCTATTGACGTTTTTGGTTTGTGAATCATCTTGAGACTAATGAGGTTTGTGTCTTCATATGCTGTGTACATAAATTTACATACCAGGAGGCAATGCAGTAAGTGGTAAAGAACAGGGAATCTGGGATCAGACTGCCTGGATTTGATTAGCTGCGTGCCCTTGAGGTGCTGTATTACCTCTCTGTACTGCACTTTCTCATTTGGAAAATAGGAATAATAATTGTATCTACCTTGCAGGGTTGTTGTGAGGACTAAGCATATGAATACATATAAGTTGCTTAGAATAGTGTCTGGCACAAAATAAGCAGTCATCAAGCCAATGATAAAAGTGAAAATGAGAATGGGGATGATGATATTTATAACTAATTTATAATTACCACCTCATCTATTGATATATCATCATTTTTGAGAGATATAAGGAAAGACAATGGTCTTTGAGTCAGACTGCCACCTCTTAGCTTTGTCATGGACACAGTCTGTAACCTTGGGAAACTACTAAACTTATCTTTTTCTCTTCTGGTAAAATATATATAACACAAAATCTACCACCTTAACCATTTTTAAGTGTACAATTCGGTAGCATTAAATACATTCACATGACTGTGCAATCATCACCACCGTTTGTCTCCAGAACTTTGATATCCCAAACTGAAACTCTGCACCCCTTTAAAAAACTGAACTGATTTTAAACGTCATCTTTTCCCACACCTGTTAAGGTAGACATACTTAGAGCTAGGTTGCTCAAATTAAATATGTTATAAATTGCCAAGTCCCAGACACCTTAGAGGGCCTCGGTACTTTTTGTCCTTTGGTTCCAGCCCCATGGATACACTTTCAAAACCCTGAGTGTGTAGGAGAGGGTCCTTTGCAGATGATTGGTGGCCTCGACATTTCTATGCTCACCCTCCCACCCGGTGATATTTTTTCTCACATATCTTGTTTTATGAACATGAAGAGCATGTGCAACATGTTAACTAACTCTTTTCAGATGCCAAGAATGTGCTAGGTGCTATTTGCGAGAGACAACTTGCCCATTAGATTTATTGTATGAATTAGTCCAAACACTAACTTGGAAAGAGGAAACCAGTACCCATGGAAAATTTATTATTTTGAATATCCTTTTTTAAAAATGTTCCTTGAAGATGAAATGTGGTTTCCACTTGTGCATGATTACAAAGTCGAGAATCTAGAGTTATTTGAAGACAATCTTTTCTCCACACCTTTTTTGAATTACAGAGAAAAAAAACTGGAAGAGTAAAGGCGGCCCCAACTTGGGTTAAGAACCCAATATACTTAAAAGAATAAAAGGAGTGGCAGTGATGTTTTCACCAGATTTTTCTTTTTTTCTTCAAATTCCTGCTTTGCATACCTCTTCTTCCTTTTCACATATGTTTTAATATCAGCAGAACATTTTAAGTGAACTTTTCTCCAGCCAGAAAATTAAAAATACTAAAATCCTTCAGTCTATGGTATATTTTGATGAGTGCAAAAGTTGCTTTTGGTTTTTTACCTTTTGGTATTTCCTTTCTCGCTGACTTTTTCGCCTTCTCAGCAGAGAGGTTGTGACCTTTAAATATGATAGGGGGAATGGTATTTGGATCTATCAATATGGCTCCTGCTTTTGCACACTCATTTGCACTCTAAAAGCCTGTTTCTTTTTCTAATGTCATCCACATGTCTGACCTATACTATGAAGTACTTTGTTCCTGGGGTCACCTCTAACTAGTAAATTGTTGTCTTAACTTGCAGCCCTATAAAGACAAATGTGAAATGTGTCCTTACTGTGAAGCTTTAAACGATGCAGGGATGAAGCAGACCCTGGTTTTTTGACTCCTGCTAACCTGGCAGGCCTTGGGGGTTGGCATTGCCAGCGCAGGAACTAACGGGAAGGTCTAACCACAGGTTGACAGTTTTAGACAGTGGGCTACAACCTAAGTGTGATGACTATTTCACTCTTACTTGTGTGTGATGTGAAAGTATAAACCACGCTTCAGTATTTCTGGCTCAGCATTTCTTAAACTGTTTTGTGAGATATTAGTTGTACAGTAACAGAAAGGTTCTGAAGTCCATGTGTTTAGGAAATGCTGAGTTAAAATTATGAGTTTCTTAGTAAGGAATTTCTCAGAACTGTTAGTCTAAGCTTTATGAACTCCACGTGGGGCCATTTATGTAGCATTTTCCAAGTTTTATTTGATCCAGAACCCCCTAGGACATACACTCTAGGGAAAGGATTCTCATACTATTGTGATAAAGAACAAGGTTTATTGCTGTTGGGGGAGGCGGTTGCATTTTTATTATGGTAAAATATACATAAGATTGATCGTTTTAACCATTTATAAGTGTACAATCCAGTGGCATTAAGTGTAATAACACTGCTTTTGCAAACATCACCACTAACCATTTTCAGAACTTTTTCATCATCCCAAACTGTAACTCTGTCCTGGTCAAGCAACAGCTGTCCACTCCCCAGAACACCCAGCCCCTAGTAACCTCCATTATACTTTCTGTCTCTTTGAAGTTTCCTATTCTAGGTACCTCATATAAGTGGAATCATATAGTATTTGTTTTTTGATGTCTGGCTTATTTCACTTAGCATAATGTCTTTGGGACTCATCCATGTTGCACCGTATGTCAGAATTTCCTTCCTTTTTAAGACTGGACAATGTTCCATTATATGTGTATATGTTTATCCATTCATTTGTTTATGAACAGATGGTTTGGTTTGTTTCTACCTTTTGGCTATTGTGAAATGAACATTGATGTACAAGTATCTGCTTGAGTCCCTGCTTTCAGTTCTTTCGAGTATTTACCTAGAAGTGGAATTGCTGGTTCATATTGTAATTCTGTGTTTAACTTTTTGAGCAACTGCCAAACTGTTTTCCACAGAAGCTACATTATTTTACATTCCCACCAACAATGCACAAGCGTTCCAGTTTCTCCACATCCTTGCCAACACTTGTTATTTTCTGTGGTTTTTTTTTAATAGCCATTCTGCTTGGTGTAAAGTGGTGTTTCATTATGGTTTAAATCTGCATTTTGTTGTTGTTTAATTTCTGATCCAGTTTGGGCTGATCTGTGATCCTAGTGCCATTAACTAACTACACAGTGCACACAATACGCAGCTAGGACAACATCCAAAATGATGTGTACCAGTGATCACACCCTTGGATGTGGTTAGAATGCCAAGTTGTTATAAAAGTTTCTAGGGCTTCCCTGGTGGCACAGTGGTTAAGAATCCGCCTGCCAATGCAGGGGATGTGGGTTCGAGCCCTGGTCCAGGAAGATCCCATATACCATGGAGCAACTAAGCCTGTGTGCCACAGCTACTGAGCCTGTGCTCTAGGGCCCACGAGCCACAACTACCGAGCCTGTGTGCCACAACTACTGAAGTCCATGCTCCGCAACAAGAGAAGCCACCGCAATGAGAAGCCTACACACCGCAACAAAGAGTAGCCCCGCTCACCGTACACAGCAACAAAGAACCAAAGCAGCCAAAAATAAATTAGTTAATTTTAAAAAAAGTTTCTAAAGACTCTTTTCCAATTCTGCATTTACTCTTCATGAACTAGTACCAAACCCACAGCAGTCCACAGATCACAGTTTGTCTATCACTGCTGTGAGAAACGGAGAAGTTATATTACATGTCAAATATACGAGTATTATTTAATGAGGTGTGATAGATGACTTAAGCAGTTTTATTTTAACATAACTGAAAGCTATTTTTCGTTCAGTTCCTAAATACAACTTGTAAATTATGCTGAAAAATAATGTGGCAATATAACATAATAATGTTATTTTGGGTGGGAGGATAGTTTGGTCATGTTTTGGAATCTAGACAGTTTCTCTGAATAGGCTGGCCTCCGAGTTCTCCTGATAGAGCACTGTGGCATTGACCCTCAAGTAGGCTTGAATGTCAAGTCCTTGAAAAGAGAAGCAACTGCCTTGTAGACAATCGTGAGTCTGGAATCCAGAAAGAGAGAGATAAAATCAAGGTGCTGGAACTTTTGGGTCTGGCACTCTGTTTCTGTAAATGCTCTGAGGCAAGAAGAGCTAGGCTCCAACCGCTGTATTGACGAGTAACTGTGCTTGAAAAGGCTCTTGCAACAGAGTTAGTTAGGTAATTTGGGCTTGCTTCATTCTGTGGTTGGTCCTCTTTGGCATCAAGCCTGTTACCTTTGGGAAACTGAGGCAGCATTGCAGCTTAGTGCAGAGATCCTTTCAAAAGAACATCTTTAAAGGAAAACTAAATTTTTTTTTTTTTTTCCTGTACGCGGGCCTCTCACTGTTGTGGCCTCTCCCGTTGCGGAGCACAGGCTCCGGACGCGCAGGCTCAGTGACCATGGCTCATGGGCCCAGCCGCTCTGCGGCATATGGGATCTTCCTGGACCGGGGCGCAAACCAGCATCCCCTGCATCGGCAGGCGGACTCTCAACCACTGTGCCACCAGGGAAGCCCAGGAAAACTAAATTTGATCAGTTATATTTAGAATGTGAAAGATGGCAGTGGTAATTCTGTATTCTACTCTGTAAAGACTCTGAGAGGATAACCCAAATCTGGTCCAGTTTTGTGAAGGTAGCCAGTGTTGCTAGTTTTATCTGCCCTGGGCCCCCTTCCTAGGGAATCACATTCTCCTTCTTTTGGAAACGGTTCCAGCCCCTATTCCTCCCCACTGTTGACTAAAATGATTCATGGTCTTGTTCACCCCATCCCATTAGTCACTGTGGGAGGGGACCTGACCCTAGGCAGGCCAATAAGAGTCTTTTCCTTTACCTGGGATGTTTTGAAACTGCAAGTGAAAAAGAGAGTTAGTCCTCTCGGGGGCTGACAACCTTCATGTATGAGATTGGAAACTAGGGGATCCATGTGGAGGAAACCTGGGTGCAGTGAAAGCAAGTAAGCCAACATGCAGAGAGAGTGGATAGGAGATGAAGCAATTCCAGGTTCCAAATACACAAAAGCCCTGGTTTGTAGTTGTTTCAAGGGGTCAGCTGCCCCTCTACCCGCTTGTGGCTGTGATGCACTGGGCTCTGTAATCCATTATGAGCCTAGGTCCATCCGGGCCTCTCTCACTTGCAAATAAGAGTGCCAGCTCTTATCATCACGCCTTCCTGCCCAAAACACTTTGCACGTTGCCTTTCATACCATAAGTATTCAATTAATATGCTTGAATAAATAAAAAAAATTAAACTAAAGATAATAGAGCCTAATTGCTGGCTGTTTGCTCTGCACTCTGACACAGACCCCCGTTGACGAAAACATGTTAACAGATTGGCTGCAGATGCTTTGAAATATACAGCTTTATATTCTTTTCAAAAAAGTGTTTAGATACAGAACTTGGGATGGTTAACGTGAAGGGATATAAAACTCTTGGGGGTTGATGACATCTGTCTGTTGATGAAGAAGGTGAGGACATGGCAGAGAGAGTTTAAAAAGCAGAGGAGGGGGCTTCCCTGGTGGCGCAGTGGTTGAGAGTCCGCCTGCCGATGCAGGGGACATGGGTTCGTGCCCCAGTCCGGGAAGATCCCACAGAGAGATTTTAAAAAGCAGAGGAGGCTTGTAAAACCCTCTGTAAGGATGGGGAGAAGGGCTGGCCAGGGATGCCAGAAGGATGACCAAGTGGATCCAGGGGGCCCACTGAGGTGGGAGCTTATAAATGCCTAGCAGCTCCAGACCCAATAAAGCACCATCATTTCCAGTAGCACTAGAAACAGAGCATTAGGGACTGGGGTGACCAGTAAATAGCACTCCTCTCTTCTCCTCCCAGCTGAGACATAAACACAGGAATCAGAGGTCAGAACATCAGCTTTACTTCTCATGAGACAAATCGGAGAGTGTGGGTTTAGAGCCAAGTGGGTTTGCTAATCCTTGCTCCTGAATTAAACAAATTCATCCACCCATTCCTAGCACAGCTGGACAACCACAGGCCTCTCCCACCCCAGAGAAAGGCCCCTTCCCACACGGCAGAGACAGACGGGACGCATGTTTCCACAGAGGGGAAATCCCAAACTGGCTGAGCTGAGCATGCCCCGTTCCTTCTCCCAAACCAACCTAGGAGAGGAAGAGTGAGGGGCCAGGAGTGTTGTTCCTCCATGGAGAAACATGAGGAGTGGGCATGACTGATCCCATCTCAAGTAGAGACAAGTGGTGGTGCTTAGCCGCCAAGGCTCATGTCTAAGGCTAACTGTTCCACCTCTGCTGTTTCCTTTTCCTCGTCACTGTTCCCTAATGGAAAGGTGGAGAACTGGGGCTGTTGAAGGTGCAGGCATTGGAGCAGTTGAATAGACTGGTCTGTACTGAATCAGGAAAGAAAGAAGACAATGAGAGGAGAGGGAAATGGACTGAGAGGAAAAGGCAGAGTCTGGAGATGAAAGAGCAGGTGTGTGGGAGAGAAGGAGTGAGAAACCTGGGAGGAGAGGGACTCAGGCCCAGGAGTAGGATGTTGGAAATGGTGATTCCGCAGGGCAGGTGTGGGTGAGGACTATGATCGTGAAATGGAGTGTACAAGTGAAAACTACTGGAATTGAGGACGTCAAAGAACTGTAAAGCCAGGCCGTCGAACAGGTTGCTGTGTAGAATGTAAAGGCACCTAGAATGATGACTGTAGTCAGCGGTAAGCCTGGTGCCAGTGTCCTCCATGACTGTGACAGAAGTAGTGAGTAGGATGGAAGGTGATTATGGTGAAAACTGATGGCTCAAACCTCACACATGGTGAGGATTCCTCATGAGGATGATAATGTCAGTGGTCTGGGCTGGCAAGGAAGCTTTAGGACAAGCAGGGAGCTGTGTTTCTCCTTACCTGCCGCTTTCCTACAAGAAACAAGCAGCCAACCTTCTTTGGACTCACCGTACCTTTTCTCATAATCTCTTCTCTGCTAAACTTCCCAAAAGTGTCTCTTTGTGTTTTCTCTATGTTTTTATTCTACACTGATTTCTTAACTTCCTGAAATTATAGGTTTTCACCCTATAATTGCCCTGAAGTTGTCCCCGAAGTCAATAATGTCCTTCTAATCAGAAAATCCATTCATTGATGACTTAACAGTTTTATCCTAATAATAGAAATAAGTATCACAATGGAAAACATTTATTGCACCAAACACTGTTCTATTCTAAGCACTTGACATATATTTTCATATTTAGCTCCAGGACAGCCCTATGACATTGGAGTATCCCCGTTTTTATGGTCATTCATTCATTCATTCCATGTATATTTCTTGAATGTTGACTTACTATATACAAGAGATCATTCTAGGTCATATCTAGGTAAGAAAAAGAGCAGTGCAGAAGCCCTGGCAGGAATCTACTTGGTTTGGTTGAGGACCAGCCAGGAAGGAGCTGTGCCTGGCTGCAGGGGGCGAGGGGTGGTGGGGTCCGAGAGGTAGTGGACAGCGACTCCTGTAGGGCCTTGTAGGCCTTTGTAAGAACTTAGGCTTTCGAAGAGAAAGCTGAGGCAGAGACCATGTAAGCAACTTGCCCAAGGTCATTCAGCCACTAACTAGCCGACCCAAATATAAGCTCCCAATGAGCTGTGGCTCTTGGAATATGGAATGTTCCAAGCTTAATTTATTATTTCTGTTTCTCACAGATCTCCCCTTCCTCTATTCTTTAAGATGGTCCCAATGACTAAAAACCTTATCATCAACCAAAACCTCTTCCTTCTCCTCACCCTCTGCTCCTAAATCCACTCAACCGCCAAGCCAACAAGGGGTGCTTTCATCCTCCCCCTTTACTGCCCTTACTGCTTCTGGATGAGTTCAGGCTTTCCACATCTCTCCCTGAGCTCTTGTAATTCTCTCTTAAACGGACCCTCTCCTCCACCCAGTGGATCTCTCCTGCTGCCACCTGACATATTCTCCTAAAAGAAAGGTCGGCTCCCAGGACTCTTTCCGTCCTCATCAACTGGCCTTGATCCCCACTGTCTAAGGAACAGTCCAAATCCTTCACAAGGCTCTCACAACTCTCCCAAGCTTACCTCTTAGAACTTTCTTCCCCTCTCCAACCTTACATTCTCTCCCTGGCATCCGCTGTGCTTCTGCTCATTTCCTATCCATAAAGTGGTTTCTTCGCCTTCAAGCAGCCACCCAGCTGCCACCTTCTGGGTCAGGCTTCCCCAGAATTCCCCCAGGCAGAACGAGCAGGTCTCGCCTCTCAGTGGAAGGCCTGGTGTCCTCATTAAGTGCTCCTGGCAAACTCAAATGCATTGAAAGTCTGGCGAGTGGTGATTGTGGCTGGACATCGGCCAATTAATGGAGCCAGGCTGGAACCTGTGCAGGTTAGGAGAGCAACCATGAACACACAGCAGGTACAGGAAATCCCCAAATTCTATTAATTGTAGGGTAACTTCCTAGAGATATTTTGGTAATGTATTCCTTAAGTTCTGAAGTTCATAATTGCACCTCTGTTAAAGGGAGTTTGTTCGCTTCAAATACAGGAAACCTAACAAAAACCACGTTTTTTTTTCTTTTTTTTTTTAAGCCTTATATATAGAACAGAAATGTAACATTGGTGTTAGTTATCGATTTTCCAAAAAGTCTGGATCTTCTCTGATATGCTTGCAAATCTTTCTGAGATATCCTAATCCTTAAGATTTTTGAAGCAACTATTTATTATAGAAAATGTATTAAAATAATAAATTCACCAGATGTATTCTCAGTTTACATTTTGCTACCTCCACCTGGTCTTTTCATTTATAGAAACTGAAAATTATATGTTGCTTTATATATATATTGCATTTTAAATACCTGGCAATATAGGCGTCTGGGTTCATTTGAAACCTAAATGAACGTTACGTTCATTTTCTGTGAACTCCAAATCCATCATCGTGTTGCCCTTTCCCTGTTGGCTGTAAAGGAAATAAAGCCAAGGGGATTGGGTAGAGGCCCCCCCGCCACTACCTGTCTGGTTTCCCTAGAGAACCACTAAGTGCTGGTGCCTTCCTCAGAGCCAGAAAGCTGCACGCTGTTCCACAGTGGATCAAGGAAAGGGAGAAACCCCTTGCCAGTGGGAAATGACAGCAGAGAAAGGGAAAGGTAGCCAGCAGGTCCTTGCTCGCCTTCTGAAGACAGGAGGGAGAACCTAGATGAGACAGTGATGTGTCTCAGGGGGCTGCACTGGAATGAATTGCTGGCTCACCTTCCTCCTCTCTCACTCCTGCCTTTCCCTCCTGAGGTGCTGCCTTGGGCTAAGGAAGCCTTTTCTATGGCCTCTGAAATCCTCCACCCAACTACAGCCTAAAGCACGGCTGGGCATTTCTTTTTTTTTTTTTTTTTAACATCTTTATTGGAGTATAATTGCTTTACAATGGTGTGTTAGTTTCTGCTTTATAACAAAGTGAATCAGCTATACATATACATATATCCCCATATCTCCTCCCTCTTGCGTCTTCCTCCCACCCTCCCTATCCCACCCCTCTAGGTGGTCACAAAGCACTGAGCTGATCTCCCTGTGCTATGTGGCTGCTTCCCACTAGCTATCGATTTCACATTTGGTAGTGTATATATGTCAGTGCTACTCTCTCACTTCGTCCAAGCTTACCCTTCCCCCTCCCCGTGTCCTCAAGTCCATTCTCTACGTCTGCGTCTTTATTCCTGTCCTGCCCCTAGGTTCTTCGGAACCATTTTTTTCCTTTTTTTTTAGATTCCACATATATACGTTAGCATACGGTATTTGTTTTTCTTTCTGACTTACTTCACTCTGTATGACAGACTCTAGGTCCATACACCTCACGACAAATAACTCAATTTAGTGTCTTTTTCTGGCTGAGTAATATTGCATTGTATATATGTTGGGCAGGCATTTCTGAATACGCTTTCCTACTGAAATGTTGTTCTGCAAAGCCATTAGTTTCCATGGTGTAATTAGGACTCCCCTTCAGGTACATTTTGGACTAAGTCGACCTTTCTGACTTGAACTGGGAACCACCATACAAAGACTATTTCTGTTAGATAATTACAAATGATGACCTACAAACCGCCATCTTACAAGTGGGCTTTTGGTTCATAGCTTGCACCTAAGTTTGAGGCTGCCTGTATAAAAGTGTCAAGTTGGCAATTTATAACAGTAACTAAACAACAATAATTGCAACTACCCTTTAAAAAAACAAATCTCCCATGTAACTGGCAAGGGCTATAAATACACACCATGTCTGGTTTTTTGTAGATGGATAAACTGTTCTTCATCTCACCTTTTATGGTCCCTTCTTGACCTGAGTTGACAGTAATGCCATGATAATACATAACTTACATAGAATGAGTACCTGAAATTTCCCAGACACTGGGCTGTGTTCTTTATATATAGTTTCTGTAATCCCTATAAGGTTGATGTCACCCCCCCCACCTCACAAATTAGAAATTCAAGGATCGAGAAGGTTAGGAAATGCCCAAGTCCGCATAACTAGTACAAGGATAAGGCTGGGATTCTAACTGGAGTCCTCCTGACTCCAAAGCTGTTATGTTATGTTATGTATTCCGAGATACATTTGTTCTTCTCTCATTTCCATTGTCATATTAGACAATTTTTCATAAACAAACCTCTGTTTATGTGTATCTTGAACAAATCCAGCTATTTGACGGATCATGAAAATTAATCCTGAAGATAAGATACTTCTAAGTCCTTATTATTTCATCTACTAGAATTTTGTGGGTTTTTTTTTTTTTTTCGTTCTTCTAAGTACCTAGAACGTAGTGCTTAATTTGTTTTAAATATTTACTGAGTACCTACTATATGCCGGTAAAACTCTGGGGGTAGAGACCATCCTGGGCCTTCCTTCATCTTGCCTTTGGAGTGAGAAGGGCAGAGAAGTACCAGGACTTCTTCAGAGAAGAGGCCCAGGGGAGGGCGGAAAGCTCAGGCCTCAACCCTGAGCCCCCAGGGGATGTTCTTATAAACAGGGGTGGCCCACAAGTTAGTGAAATGGGAAACCACTGGGCCAAGAACAAGGAGGAGAGAATGCATAGTAGTTAGGTAAACAGGGGTATAAATCCGTATATTACTATTAGTCGAGCACGAAATGAACTCTTTTAGGAACTTTATGTTCCCCATCTGTGTTGAATTGAGGCTCATGTTCCAGCACTCTCCAGCACTCTCTTAGCCAGAAATAGTAACTTTCCATCAGTAGCACTTGAGCATTTACCTTAGGAACTTTGCAGTAGTTGTCTCTGAGGTGACCATTATTTTTTCCTTGAATTTTATGAAACTGGTTTTGCGAGTGAACTCACAATCCTATGGAATTGAATACATGTTTACAAATTTAAAAGCCTTTTCTCCAAACTTTTTTTGGAAAGTTTTTAAATGTACAGATGGCATAATGAATACCCAAATACTGTTCACCTAGAACAGGGCCAGTGGACTACAGCCTGTGGGCCAAATCCAGCCCGATGCCTGCTTGTGTAAATTAAGTGTATAGGGATGCTGACAACTTCCATTCATTTGTGTATTTGTCTGGCTACAATGAAAGAGTTAAGTCATTTTGACAGAGACTACCACAGGCCCACAAAGCCATACTTACTATCTGGTACTTTGCAGGAAAAAATTACCAGCCTTTGAGATATAGATTCACCAATTGTTAATATTTTGCCATATTTGCTTTATTTCTTTCTCCATAACAAGCAGATGTCATTCTCTCTGCCTCTCTCCTGTGCATGCCTACACACACACACACACACACACACACACACACACACACACACACACATTTTTTTCTTGAACCATTTGAAATTGTGTTATAGACATGATAACTTGTCCCTAAATAATTCATATATTTGCCTAAAAATAAAGGCATTCTCTCATATAACCACAATACCATCATCATCATCATGCCTAGGAAAATTAACATTCATCCAATAACATTATCCAACAACAGTCCACTTTTAAACTGGACTTTCATAGCCGTATTTACTTTTCCTTTTTTGGATCTAGGATCCAATCAAAGGTCATACATTACATTATGTCATCATGTCTCTTTAGCCTCTAATTTTTGTTTTAGCATGACATTGACTTTTTGAAGAGTCCTTTAAAACCTTCTTTTGAAGCCTAAGTCTTAATGAGTTTGCAATACTATGCTAGTAAGAGCTAAATTGAATAGTCATTGTGGTAAATCGGTGTCTTCACTTCTTCTTTGCCAGATTTTAGAACCAGTTGTGTTGCTTGGCTTCTGAAACTAAGACACTAAGATGTTAGTTTTGCTTGGAGTTGTAAATGTGGAAAAAACTCAGTGTGAAGAGTAAGGCATTCCTGGAATATCAGTGATATTGGTATCAAGGTGATGGTGGCCTCGTAGAATGAGTATCGGATGAATGGATAAAGAAGATGTGGCACAGATATACAATGGAATATTACTCAGCCATAAAAAGAAACGAAATTGAGCTATTTGTAATGAGGTGGATAGACCTAGAGTCTGTCATACAGAGTGAAGTAAGTCAGAAAGAGAAAGACAAATACTGTATGCTAACACATATATATGGAATTTAAGAAAAAAAAATGTCATGAAGAACCTAGGGGTAAAACAGGAATAAAGACACAGACCTACTTGAGAATGGACTTGAGGATATGGGGAGGGGGAAGGGTAAGCTGTGACAAAGCGAAAGAGAGGCATGGACATATATACAGTACCAAACGTAAGGTAGATAGATAGTGGGAAGCGGCCGCATAGCACAGGGAGATCAGCTCGGTGCCTTGTGACCGCCTGGAGGGGTGGGATGGGGAGGGTGGGAGGGAGGGAGACACAAGAGGGAAGGGATATGGGAACAGATGTGTATGTATAGCTGATTCACTTTGTTATAAAGCAGAAACTAATAAAAAAAAAAGAGTAAGGCAGGTGGGAATTTGCAGGATGCATTTTAGGTAATTAAAGGCACAGCCTCCCCGCCAGCTGTGGTCGCTGCCCCTGTTAGCTCTTGGCTGGTGGCGGGGGGGGGTGGGGTGGGGTGGGGCTTTTCTCCTGACTGGGGTCTGGCTCCCTTCCAGCATCATTAGATTGCAGCACAGAGCTGGAAGGAGACCTGCCGTTATTTAAATCTCCCAGCCCAAAATGTTCAGCCCAGCTGGTGACGCAATGCTTCTGTGTTTGCAGTTTGTGTGCTGAAGATAGCATGGCACTCGGGGCACATCCGGGAATGCACGTGGGAAGAGCACCTTCTTGCCTTTCTTGAGAATCTGATGTGCCACAGTCTTGTGCCTCTGATGGTACCACATGGTAGTCACAAGTCTTGTCCTTTTAATGGGGTCCCAAATGATTCCTAGAGAATTCCGGGACCCATCCTTTGCTTTCCTCTGGGTAAGAAGCCCTCAGAGCTCCTAGGCCAACCAGAAAGAGAGTTGCATGCCTAGAAAAGACTCACCTGAACCTCTACAAACCTCTGGAGATGGGAGGGAAAATAGAAAAACTCCAAGGAAAATTGGATAATTTTAAAACATGCAAAGTCCCAGAAATCCCACTACTGGGCATATACCCTGAGAAAACCATAATTCAAAAAGAGTCATGTACCAAAATGTTCATTGCAGCTCTATTTACAATAGCCCGGAGATGGAAACAACCTAAGTGTCCATCATCAGATGAATGGATAAAGAAGATGTGGCACATATATACAATGGAATATTACTCAGCCATAAAAAGAAACGAAATTGAGCTATTTGTAATGAGGTGGATAGACCTAGAGTCTGTCATACAGAGTGAAATAAGTCAGAAAGAGACAAATACCGTATGCTAACACATATATATGGAATTTACGAAAAAAATGTCATGAAGAACCTAGGGGTAAAACAGGAATAAAGACGCAGACCTACTTGAGAACGGGCTTGAGGATATGGGGAGGGGGAAGGGTAAGCTGTGACAAAGCGAGAGAGAGGCATGGACATATATACACTACCAAACGTAAAATAGATAGCTAGTGGGAAGCAGCCACATAGCACAGGGAGATCAGCTCGGTGCCTTGTGACCGCCTGGAGGGGTGGGATGGGGAGGGTGGGAGGGAGGGAGACACAAGAGGGAAGGGATATGGGAACAGATGTATATGTATAACTGATTCACTTTGTTATAAAGCAGAAACTAATTTAAAAAAAAAACATGCAAAGTAATTGCAGGAGAGACTGTGAAGGGTATGGATGACTTCAGACTCTTACCAGCTCATGGTCAGTCTACAAGAGGTGTTGTGAAGGACACAGATATTGCGAATGATGGTACTTCTTACCTACTGAAAAATCCAGGGGCACAGGAAAGAAAACATTCTGGGGTGGGCCACCCTCCATGGGGGGAAGTGAGATTTGAGTAGCTCCTCATTGGTCTCCCTGTCTCCTGTCTTGTTCCTCTTAAGTCTTTCCTTCACACCCTCTACCTCCCCCCAGGCCTACCCCCAGCAATCTACTTCTGCTGCAGACCTGGGCGTTTACTTCTCAGATCACCATCCCTCTGTGACTTCCATAACCTGCCTTCCATGGCCTTCAAGGACCCCATGATCAGACCCTGACTCCATAGCCTCATCTTCCTTTGATACCGGCCTCAGATTTGATGCTTGAATTCCTCATATATGACATGTTGTTTTGCACCTCCATCCTTTGCTGGCTTTGTGGCCTTAATGATGCTTAATTGTTCTGTGCCTCATACTGCTCATCTGTAAAATGAGGATGATAATAATACCTACCTCATAAGGTTGTGCAGGGATTAAGTGAGCTAATATATGTAAAATTCTTGGAAGAATGCTTGGCATATAATAAGGGCTATATAAACGTTAGCAATTTATTGCTATTGCTCTTGTTATTTTGAACCTGGATGTATTTTTTTTATTGCTGCATAAAAAATTACTGTAAACTTAGCATCTTCAATCAACACCCACTGATTATCTTAGTTTCTGTAATCAGAAATATGGACATGACGTGACTGAATACTTTGCTCACAGTGCTGAAATTGGGGTGTTGGCAGCGGCTGAAGTCCAAGCTGAGCTTCTTCCAAGCCTCTTCCAAGCTCATATTATTATTGACAGAAGGCATCTCCTTGCAGCTATAGAACTCATGGCCAGCAGTAACTCTGACTTCACCTTTGAAAAGCTCCCCTGATTAGGTCAGGTGCAATCAGGTCATCTTTCTTTTGATCAACTCAAAGCCACTGGCTAATGACCTAATCACAGAGTGATAACCCGTCTGATGCACAGGTTCCACTGGCACTCAAGGGGAGGTGATTATACAGGGTGTGTCCATCAGTGGGTGAGATTCTTGGGGACCATCTTAGAATCCTACCTACACACTGGTCTTTGGGAAATACTATGATTTTTATTCACTTTGTTAAATTGCACTTGGGTGAATATATGATTTATTTACCACCACCATTATTTCAGATTTTTGTAGCATCTTTCTTAGAGCATTTAGATGGATTCACATTGATTTGCCTCCTGGACCCAGCCTTCATCATTCCTTTCCTGTAGTTTGAACTACCTGATGGGACCAGTTAGCTCATCAGAAGTCTTTTAGGAAGAGGATAACTGGAGACTTATAACTGATGAACCTGCTGCTAACAACCTAGAGTTCCAAAAGTATGACTCACAATTTGCAATTCCTTCCAGAGCCATTTAGTTATTCTTAATGACTCCCAACAGATGAACACCAGAACCCTCCTCAGCTGTCGATTGTGTCTGCTACTCTGCCAGGTCAAAGTAAACTTGTACCTGCTAGAAAAATTTGTCTCCATGAGGAGGGTCTTTGACATTATATTCAAAAGATTTCCTTGCCCCCTCATTTTTCCCTTTCCAATTAAGTCTAGACTTCCCCACCCCATTTAATTCAGTTTATAAGTCCACAAAGAGGTATTATTGGTCAAAACCCATTGATAAAGGATGTATTTTTAAAAAATTTTTTTGGAGTATAATTGATTTATGATGTTGTATTAGTTTCAGGTGTACAGCAAAGTGAATTAGTTATACACATACATATATCTATTCTTTTTTAGATTCTTTTCCCACATAGGCCATTACAGAGTATTGAGTAGAGTTCCCTGTGCTATACAGTAGGTCCTTATTAGTTATCTATTTTATTTTATATATAGTAGTGTGTATATGTCAATCCCAGTCTCCCAATTTATCCCTCCCCCACCCTTACCCTGGTAACTATAAGTTTGTTTTCTACAAACTGTATTTCTGTTTTGTAGATAAGTTCATTTGTACCCTTTTTTTAGATAAGGATATATTTTTGAAGATCAATTAAAAAGAAAAACTTGTTGAAGATGACACTTGGTTAGTAAAACCTATTTAAAAATATATATATATCCATTTTGAACCAGATTCTAGGCAATAAGACATGGACAAAACTTTGAAGCAATAGGGAATTCATGGGTTTTGAGTACTATTTTCCCCAAATTGCTAATTTCTACTTTCCAATGGCATTTAACTTACAGTTTTATACAAATGTGAAAAGATAAAGGGAAAAAAATGAATTTGACATAGCTGCTGGTTTAGAAGTTTGAAGTGTCTGTTTATTCCAGCATTTCCTAATGAGGTATGAATCACACCTGACTCTCGCTGCCTTAATGACAGACATCCCTCCAGTAATTTGGACTATTAAAGAAGAAAGGCTGTTTCATAAAATAATGTAAAATAATATAGACTTGGATTTCTTTTCTTCCTTCCAGGACAATATCATATTATTCTTGAGAGGTTGTAAAGAGCTCGGCCTTAAAGAATCTCAACTTTTTGACCCGAGTGACCTACAGGATACGTCCAACAGAGTAACAGTCAAGTAAGTAATGCATGATTTATGTTCAAGGGAAACCCGTTTATGGTTTGATTTGCAGTTTTGTGATGATGATGTAAGGTCTAAGAGGCAGAGAATTGGGCATGCCTAGTAAAATTAAAATGTGAAGGTAAAAACCTAGCTTTCAAAATAAACCACATTGGCCTTCCCTTGTGTATAGCTTTCATTCTGATCAAACATGATTTTTTGAAATGCAAAAATCATGTATATAGAGTTAGAATTTTAGAGAAAGGGAGGAAAATGTTAAGTGAAACTTAACAGAGGGAGAGGCAAGGGAGAAATATGCACAAATCTGTTTGGGTTAGACAAAAAGCTTTTATTGGCTCCATTTGGTCATATGAATAGGCTCCTGGAAGACTGCAAACTCCTAAACAGATTTGAACTCTGTTTATTATGCAAAGAAGTCAATAGATTATGGAAAAATATCTTCTTCATTTACATTTGTAACTGTTTTCTCATATATGTCAGTGATCAAGTTCTTTGAAGATGGATCATTGGCCATTTGGCTATTGTTGACTGTATCTACTCAGTGAGCCACGTTTGGGGCCAAAGAATTCTTGGGAAAGAATGTTATAGTAAAAGAAAAGGCAATGTACTTCCCTGTGAAGAAATAGCTCATGAGCAGAGTAATGAGATGAAAAGTCCTTTTGAGATGGTAGAGGTAACTTTCCTGTAGTTTAAAAGTTCTTTAGACTCTACCAAATTCAGATAAAACATTTTTGAAATTAGTCAGACAGTATTTGGCATTAATATGCTTTAATAATAAGCTTAACTATATAGATAGCATCTTTGGACTGGCTATACTTCTCCTTTTGATTACTTTTAGGTCATTTTATCATAGAAGGACAGAAAAGAGAAAGAAACCAAAATTCAGAGCTGTTAATTTTTTGCTATTTGCCGATACTGGCTTTTCTTAATGATGGGGAAAAATAGTTGAAACTACTAAATGAAATCAAGTTGGAGTTCATATTGAATTTTATGATTTTTGGATTTTATGATTTATGACTGGGAATAAGGGAAAGTCAGCCATGATTGATTATGTAAAAATCACTTCTCTGTTGTCAATGTGCCTTTTCTTTTTTGAAGTACAATTAACGTACACTATTATATTAGTTTTAGGTGTACAACATAATGATTCGATATTTGTGTATATTCCAAAATGTTTACCACATTGAGTCTAGTTAACATCTGTCACCATATAAAGTTTATGTTACTTGTGATGAGAACTTTTAAGATCTACTCTCTTAGCAATTTCTTAACAACTTTCAAATATGCAATACAGTGTTATTAACTATAGTTGTCATGCTGTACATTACACCCCCATGACTTATTTATTTTATAACTGGAAGTTTGTACCTTTTGACCTCTCTTTAATATTTCTCATGGAAAATTTTTACTTAAGTGTAAAAAGAACAGAATAAAAATTATGATATTTGAATATGTAAACCACCATAAACCTCATTTTAGTCCTCACATGCTCCATTTATTTCTATACCTAAATCCAGCCTCTATAAATCATTATTCATTTTAGGAAATTGTTTCAGGTTCTGCCTCATCTCACATTCATAGTTTCACCTGGGTGGCAAGTGACCAGAAACAATAGTAACTGTGTGACATGGTAGGTAATCATTTGTTACACACACATTGATTAGAGTGTGAAGGAAAGTTCACTTTGACACTGTTGGCAGCTGCATTCATTTTTTTTAAAGAGTCACTTTAAATCAATATGTTACTAAACCAGGAGGCTTCTGAGACTGATTGGTTTTAGAAATTCAGAACTCGTATCACTTTATTGCTTTTCTACAAAACCGTGGGCATCAGGAAATCTCAGGTCTACCTCTACATCTGCTACCCCCAGGTCTATAATCCTAGGCAAGCTCCCTTGCTTCAGTAGGGCTCTGTGTCTTCATCTATAAAATGGAATTGGACAGAATGTTCTTTTGTGTGTGTGTGTGTGTGTGTGTGTGTGTGGTATTCATCCTGAAGAATGTTCCATGTGCACTTGAAAAGAATGTGTATTCTGCTGCTTTTGGTTGTAATGTTCTGTACATATCTAATAAGTCCATCTTATATGTCATTTGAAACTAATGTTTTATTATTGATTTTCTGTCTGGATGATCTGTCCATTGATTTAAGTAGGTATTAAAGTCCCATACTACTATTTTCTTACTCTCAGTTTCTCCTTTTATTTCAGTAAATATTTACATTATATATTTAGGTGCTCCTTTCTCCCTCTTTTCTCCTTCCCGGACCCCTATAATGAGAATGTTAGCATGTTTGATGTTGGACAGAATGTTCTTTCAGGTATGATTCTAGCTAAAGCTTTCTCAGTGCAGATCTGGGAAGATGGTTCAACCAACTTCTAAAGAAGGCAACTTTAGTTCAAAGGCACAGAAAGCAAACTAAAGGAAAAAAAGTCACTTAGACCAGTGGCACACAGTCACTTCTCAATTACTGGACAATCTTCCCCTTCTCCTCTTCTTTTCTCTGTTCTTTTTCTCTTTCTCTCTGCTTCTTTTCTCTGTCTCCTTCTCTTCCCTATGCTTCCCTTCCCTTCTTTATCATACCTTTCCATCTGTCTCCCATTTTTGCATTTCTTCTCCTCATTTTCTTCCCTTTTAAGTTTTTCCTTCACTTGAGATTATTATTTTCGTTAAGCAATACTTGCCCATCACCTTCCCCTATGACTGTCATTTTTCATTAATTCAACAAAGATTTACTGAGCAGCTACTATGTGCCTGATACTTTCCAGTCACTAGAGAACAGGTCCCCTGTTCACAGGGAATTTATACCCTGTGTCAAGAAATGGGAAGTAAATAAGTACATTTTTAAAAATTGCAGGGAGTGATAAGTGCTGAGAAGAAAATAAAATAATAATAAAATAGATGGTGTAAAAAATGGTGACCATGGCAATATATACATATATCAAATCACTGTGTTGCATACCTTAAACTTATATAACGTTTTATATCAATTATATCTCAGTCAAACGGAGGAAATAAAAGAGAAAGGTGGTCAATAATGGTCTCTCTAAAGACATGGCATTTCAGCTGAGGGCTGAGACATGAATGGGAAACAAGAGCCAGACATGCTAAGATCTATAGGGTATTCAGGGCAGAGGAATCAGGTAGAAAGGCTGTGAAGAGAAACAAACTTGATGTCTAGAAAGAGAAAGAAGAGTGGCCAGCCAGTGTGGTAGAAGGGTAATGAGCAAGGACGAGTGTGGTGGGAGGGGTGGTCCACAAGTGTTGTAGGTTGTTGAATTTGGCATAATTATGGAGAAAACATTTTTATTTCACTGTATGAATATTTAGAAGCACATGAAGAACTTTATATTAAAAATTATGCCATAAATTCATTTCTGGTACTTAGAAAATCTTTTCTAGTATTAGGGAAGATTGGGGCATGGAATGAGCTATCTGCTTCACAACTCTTCTGTAAGTGATGCTGGTTTAACTTGGCACTGTCCAGGGGACATTTGTAACATATGTAGATTTCATAGCTATGGAAGATGAAAGTAGAACTGCTATATTTTTCTGCTTTCCCCTCTGAAAGTTGAGCCGAACATTAGCAGAGATGGAGAACCCCCTACTGACACCAATTAATAGTGGAAGCAATAGGTAGAGGGGTAGATCCCAAAGAGGAAATTTTGATGCTTTTTGAAATTGTCTTTTGAAAAATACTCTTTAGATTAGCTTTCATTGTGGGTAATTTTTCTTCTTCTTATTTTTTTTTTTGAGAAGTAACTTGAGTAGACTATAAAGAAAGAAAGAGGGAAAACTGCAAATGATTACTCTGTGTGTAATTTCGTGAACTCTACTGTAATGGGTGCCAGACGACCTTGATGGGACATGAAAACATAATCCAGAAGGGCATGCAGCAAGTATCATTCCAGGGAATCGCAGCAATTGGATGAAAATGAAGAAAGCCTTTGGATTGCTCCCGAGGATGTCTCTGAAAAATGTGGGAGCATTTTCACTTAATTGGTTGTTATGTGGAAGTCATTCAAACAAATATTTTGTGAGCTCCTACTGTGTGCCATGCATGATTTTTTTTAGAACTGGGTCACAATTTTAGTCAAAAAACAGTCATTGGCAGTGCAGAAAAAGTCTTATGTTCCCTGTTCTTAAGTTGTTTTTCACAAAAATTTCAAATCTTCTATAGATTTTTGTTTTCATCTGGTTTTGCTGTTGTTACTGTTGTTAAATTTTTTTAAATCCTAGCAAATATCTAAGCAGATAATGATAAATCTTTTTTTCTGTTAATAGGGGGGAATATGAAAACATGCTCTTAATCAAATCCAAATTGGACCACTGCTTCTTACAGTCTAAGTCTCTGTTGATGGTTTATTTCCTTAGTATAGACTAGATTAGTATAGACTATAGACTACATTGTTTTCTAGTCCCTCAAGTCTCAATTGACTTAAAATTGTGCATCTATTCATTAATATGTACTTTGAGTCAGAGTATGCAGCAATAAGGTAACTGGGATCTAAATATCTGGAGGAATTCTTGACTAGTTTATATAATAGAATTACATTCTCCCTCCCCAACTCCCCCCCACTGAAGTTCTGTGGAAAAAAGAAATGTAGCATTTATTTTCCTAGTATTTATTTGTTGACATGTTAAAGAAACTTTGAAATAATTTGGGAGAAATTTATATATTTCACTGTATGAATATGTAGAAAGTACCACCAAGTAGCTTTTTTTGTTTATAGTTGGAGAATAAACATTTATGTATATTTAAGAATGCCTGTGTGTATATTTGAACATAGCATGCATATTTTCCTGCTTATGGCTAGTTCCCCAGCACTGATTTATGTCCATAGCAGAAAAGAACAAGTATTAAAATAGCATTGCCTCTTTTACATATATTTTCATGTCTCTTTAATTAGGTAAGGTTTTAGAACTTCTTTAAAAGTACTTGTATAAAGAAGATTTTGGAAGTGCAGTCAGATTTCAATTCGACAGTGATACATAACCAAGGCAAAATTTTACTTTTACAGTTAAGCTTTGATTATACAGATATAAACAGTGGTAGTTTTAAATGGAATTCTTCATTTTCCAGATGTTACAAAGCATTCATCTTTCCATGGTGCACTATGGAACTTTAATCCCACCTTATCCTTCTGTATTTTGTTTTCTAAGTAATTTTATTTAGTACCTGAAATCACTAATCATAGACCTTAAAAGTAATATCTGCTGATTTCATTATATATGTTAGCTTTCAAATACATCTTAAAGGTGTTGAAGGGAAGATCACAGTGAAGAAACTGATCATATTTTCTTTTCCTTTTTCCAAACTAGGAGTCTTGATTATAGCAGGAAGCTGAAAAATGTAAGTGTTTTAATTTCACTTTCCATACTTTTTTCCTTCTAACTTTGATGGTTCAAGTATAAAATTTAGCTCATAAGTTCAATGCCTCTCGAATGCCTTTCTAGAAAGAATCTTTCTTAGAAAACACTTATATGTGCCTCTGATAGAATAATTAATGACTCTGATAGAAATAAAAATGGTAGATTTTGCAGGGAGGGGTGGTCTCTTTAATTAGATAAGGGCTTAGTCCAGAAATAAATAAATGAAAGCTTGCACTCCATTTGTAATTTGGTTTCTTAAACACAGAATGATTTGTTTTAGCACTAACATTACTTCCTTGCCATTGGTAGGCACAGATGGGATTATTAAATTAAGCAGTTGGGCAAGTTGTTTTGAGGAAAAGATTAACATAATGTAAATAGTGTTGACTGTTGTGGGCCTGTACCTTTTGTGGTTTTTTTCCTATTAATCTCTTGAGTTTTTATTAGTACCTTCCAAAATCAACTTTTTAGAGTTAGATCTTATTTTTCAAGGCAAGTATGTTAGTGTTCTTTTATTTTAAGTTTAAATTAAAGAATGTAAGAAATGACCTTCTGTATATAAAATGTGAAAATTGGCTGTGACCCTCCCCTTTTAAAGAAATATTCAGGGTGCTATTATATTTGATTGACATTCTCATTCTTATCTTCTTTTCCTTCCTCTATAAAACCAGGGATATTTGACATTTTTCATCATACAATTTTAAACAGAAACCCCATAATCTAAAACAACACAGTTCTATCTTCCATTTTCCTATTACACTTTTCAAGAGAGCCTCATACTCTTAGCACACATTAGTTATTTTATGTCTCTAGTTCATGTCCTGACATTCGCAATTTTCTGTTCTCTGGAAAGTTATTTGTAAGCAATCAGTTAAAAAAGAATTTCTGGAAGTTTTGAATTATTCCTAAAGTAACATTTTCCCACAGAGGTAGAAAACCAAATCACATCCTAGCAATGATGCACACGACCATATCTTGGGCCTGTTGCCATCTGGAAGCAGGTATACATATCACATTGTCCAAAGCATTTTCTGGCCTAGCAAGTAGAGGGAGGTACAATAAATACTTCCTAGCCTAGTTGAAGCAATAAGACCAAATGTGAAAACAAAATAATAGTCTTAGCTTTTCCATAGGCTTCAGATACCAATAATTCAATTTTAAGGAGCTCATCTTTAGCTGACCCCTGCTGGGTTCTATGGAAAAGTCAATGTAAAGAGCCTTTGCTTTTGCGGACAGTTTCTTTGGAAAGACAGCACAAAATTAACTTAAGACTGTAGCTTCAGACCAGTGAATATTCATAGACATTCTTAAACATCCAAGGTTGTTAATTGGCAGTAGTCTTGACCAGGATAAAATTTCCCATCTCAGATTAATAGGAATCTAACTGTACCCCAGAGCTAGGTCTCTGCAGATTGCATTCTTCATTACATTGCTGTCTTCCGACTTTAATTAGATATATTTTGTTGATCTTGTGCTGGAAACCACTAATTAACCTTTATCACTCCTTTGAAAAATTTTTGCCAGTGGTCTTAGCAGAACCTCTGTGCCCACAAGTAGAAATTATGGGCCTTTAAAAGCACCTCTCTCAAAAGGGATTGACAACCTGTTTCACTGCTGGTCTGGGGAAAGACTCCAGAGTTTCTGAAAAATTTTGCTTCCTGGTTTTGAAACCTTCATGACATGAAAATAATTTTGGAGGATTTATTTTTCCTTCTTGCTGTCTTATAGATCACATTCTCACAACCAAATTCTTCCTAAAACTGGAGTCTTATTTTAACTACTGAATCGTGATTGTGTTGACCGCTGCAACATTGGGTTCTTATTAAAGTGATTTTACCTAGAATGGATACCTCATGGATGGTGGTTTTTGTAAATTAATGTTGCACATTCTCTCCTCCTGCTTTCCTGTTAGGGAAGCATTATTGATTCCTTAGTTTAAAAGTAATTCTTTGTGTGTGGTTCTCTTTCCCAGGTACTAGTGACTATTTACTGGCTGGGCAAAGCAGCAAATAGCTGTGCATCTTACAGTGGAACAACGCTAAACCTGAAGGAGTTTGAAGGCTTGCTGGCTCAGATGAGAAAGGTAACTTGACTTTTCTTCTTCATCCCATGATGTTCAGACAAGGTGGGAAAGCAACACATTTGCTTGATTTTAAGATCTTTACAGTTTCACGTGGTAAAATTGCACAGACCAAATATGTCATGCACTCAAGGAAATGACCGCTTGTCTTACCAATGACATCTTTGCCTCATACACCCACGCCTACCTGAACTTTTATTCCCCTCTGAGAATGGGAGATCTGAGCTTTATCCAATTTTAATTCCAAAAGAGAAAGTTCAATCCATCAGTATATGACTTTAGATACCAAAGAGCTCAGTGCTTATTTTCTTGGGGGAATAATGCCTGAATTAAACAGTACAGCATTATACAAAAATGAAGACTTGCTCTGCACTTTCATCCTAAAGGTTATTTTGCTTACCCATCAAGGCCTTGGTGTGGGTGAAGTAACATTAGCCAAGTTCTTGCCTGGGTACCCACTCTGGATGGGCTCTGAAAAATTAGAAGCATTCTCTTCAAAGATGCATATTTTATGACCATTGCATTTGAATGACCTGGAAATTTGGAAAACGTGTTTTGTAATAGTCAAAGCTTTATTTGTGTATTTAATTATGGGAGAGACTGACCTAAGGTAGGAATTTGCCCAAGAAACAGTGCAGTGTTTTGTGTGTGGCTGCCTATGTGTTCCTTTTTAGGATTCAGCAGTGTACATTAACTCACCCAAAGTACTAGCATACAGTATTCCCCGGGAGCAGCCTCACCCAACAGGCCTTAGTGAATAGGTAAGGCTCATTTGTAATCAGTAGCATCCATGGGTTTTGGATAAGACCCATAGTGCAGCATATATAATTAAGGCCTTCTTCTTCCTCTTTTCTCTAACATGCAAATTAAATGCACCAATGAGACCTCGTTGAGAGACATTCTGTATTTTACGGATTTTCTTTTAATACTGAAAGCAAGAATTTGCTCCAACTTTCTAATGATTTATTCTTTTTTCCTTAAAGCTAATAGTTCTAATAATTCTTTGCATTTGGCTGGAACCAGGCTGGCTCATATATGTATAAATGGACAAAGCTTTCATATTGGTCATAACACATATAAACAAAGTCCTTGAAGCTAAATTCCTTGAAAAATAAAATAAACACACCACTCAATCAAACACAACACTTTGCTTCTTAGTCTTAACTCTTATTTGTCCTTTAATCTTTCATCTCTCTCAATAAAGGATACTTAGGGAAAATACAAAGGTAAGTTTCAGTATGGATTTGTGAAATCTAAATGTTTGTTAGTCTTATGTTCAATTTGGACTTGGATAATGATAGGTGGATTATCTGTTTTAAACTATTTAACTGCCTCATAGTTTCCCTGCTGATTTCTCTTGGAATCTGATTTCTTCTCATTATTGATGTTTCTTATCACTAGTCCAGCTTCTCTATAATCTGAGCAACTATTGCTCTCTGCAGCTCTCCTAACTTCTCTTTCTAGTGAGATAGTTGGTTACTAACAACTGCCTTGAAATGACCTGTTGTTGTGAACAGCTGTTACTTTTTTTTAACGAATATAGATGACATCACAGGACATGAGGGAGTAGTCAGTATCACTGGCCAAAGCGTGAGTTAACTAAAAATGGCCAGCTGTGGTGCTCCCATGTCTCTATATAAAGAGAGTAATTGACCTGAATTTCACAGGTCTATCCAATGCCTGAAAATATTAGATTTATCTAAAGTGTATACTATCTCATTTTATCAATTAAGATTGAGTTTAACTGGGAAATGCAGACAACTCTGCCAGTGGCTTAAATAAGATAGAGTTTTATATCAAACTCACATAAGGTCTGGACATGAGCAGTCCAGGGCTAGTGTGAGGGTCCCGTGACCATCAAGGGCTCAGGCTCCTTCTGTCTTTTTACTATACTGTCCTCAACTCATGGCCACTCACCTGCTGGTCCAAGATGGCTGCACAGGCTTTAGCCTTCACGTCCACCTTTGAGCCAGGAGAAAGGAGGGCTGAGGAGAAGAAAGGCCTATGCCTTCCTTTAAACACACTTCTGGGAAGTCATGCACTACACTTCTGCTCACATCCTATTGACTTGAACTTGGTCACATATCCATACCTAGCTGCAAGGAAAGACTTGGGGAAAGTAGATTTTATTTCATTTAAAAGCTGTGTGTATTTTCACTGGAGAAGAAATGGAAAACAGATATTGAGAGACAACTGGAATCTCTTCTGCTCATATACAGACTGAAATAAATTTGAAATTAAAAGCTTTTCTTTCACAAAGGAGGCTAGCCCGAAATTTTTTTATGTTCATTTTTTTCTAGTGGGAGAAATGTGCATAAAAATGATTAACTGTGGTACAACTTGTTAAGTTCTGTAGTGCAAGGAACACATGTAGAACCCTTAACATAAGCATCGGACACATAGTAGATGTTCGTAGTAGGTTGCTATTGCTATAGACAAAAAAGGTCTCTGAAAGCATCATGACAATGGCCTTTCGCTGGGCCTGGATACGTCAGAGAAAGTTTCCCAAAGGAAGGGACACTTAAGCTGAACCAAGGGGAATTACTATGAGAATAGTGAGATTAAAGGGAGCACTGTAGGGACGAGGGTGGCCCTAGAGATCTCAGGGCCTGCAACTAGAAAGTCAACATTCTAGGTTCTTCCCCTCTCTTTCTGTCTCTCTTCTCTTCCGGTCTCTTCTTGAATTCATCCTCTCCTCCAGTAGGCAAACACTCTCTCATAGCAGAGACCATGGCCAACAGCATCCCTGGGATTATCTGCTCCTAGCTTCTTGCCCAGAAGGCAAGGAATTCTTCTCCCTGGCCCCAGCTTTAAAATTCCTAGGGTGTACTCTGGTCCAGTGTGGGTCCTATCCCTGAACCAGTCAGTGTGACCAGGGACAGGGTATACCATGATTGGCCTAAGCCACTACTGTCTCAGAGGGTGCTATCAGAACAAGGGGATAAAGAGGGGGGAGCTTGATGGGCAAACAAGTACAAGACCTTGGCCTAGAGCAGCAGCCATCATCAACTTCTCTTCCCTTAACCTGCTTTACTTTTTCATGATACTTACCATTCAACTTTGTATTCAATTTAAGGGTTTTTCTGTTTGTTTTTTGCCTTCCCTGCTAGAGCATAAGGCCCATGAGGACAGGGAATTTATCGAATTTGCATAACATTGTGTCCCCAGCACTGAGACAGTGCTTGGCACATAGGCGATGTTCAGTCAGTATCTGTGGAATGAATTGCTTCACCAACCAGAGTATGGTGAGTGGAGATGGCTCATCAGGCTGGAAAAGTAGAACCTAACACACTGCAGAATAGGATTTAGCCACCTTATAAATCACAAAGGAAGCAGAAAACGGTGAGTGGTAAAACAGAGGCATCTGGAGTTTCTCAGATACCAGAAGTCAGTCACCAACTGTAGCTGGTTCTCATTATCTCTGACAAAGGAGGCTAAGAAGAGGACAGCTGAGTAAAATACTCCAAAAATATTGTGGAAGCTACTAATTCACACCCCATTCATTAACACACTTTTACTAGAACAACCAGCAATTAGCACGATGGACAGATTTGAGTCTTATTCCCTTTCCCTGGAGTGCTCTCTGTAGAAGACAGGATGCCACTACTGGGCATCTAGATGGAAAGCATAGACGACGTAATAGACCCCGAGTACAGAGTACTTAGACTGTGCTAGCCTTTGTGTTGGTTTATATCTTCTAACCCCTCTCCCAAAGCTTGCCTTTGGGTGACTTGATGGAATCCAATAAAATTGTTCATCCCGCGGATGTCCAAATCTTTATTTCTGGCTAAAGAGCCAGCCTCTTGCTTCACCCTGGGGTTTCTAAGGGACCAGCTTGGCCAAGGATGGCCACAGGTGACCTGGTTTTCACTTGTCAAGCTGACCCTGCCATTCAGCTTCCAGCTCTCACTTGACCCAAGGTTTAATTCTTGGCTTTCTACAAAGTCATGAACAGAACAGCCTTTTTGTTTTTCTTTCCCATAACTGGCTGTGAGAAAGCAGCTGAAGCTCCAAGAAGCATGTCAACTTTCTCTTTTTCCTTTCTGTTCTCCTGTGGTTTGTAGGGTAGGGTGGGGGAGACATCTGGGTGTCTGGGGAAACTTGCCTGATATTATTTTCTTGAAAATCCAGTTTTGTAATTCTGTGCCAAGCAGCTTGTAAAATTGTGTCATTTCTAGATGTTACCAGTGGCTCAACTTCCTGAGTGTCTGCCCTCCCTGATGGGAAATTGGGCCCAAGGCATCTAGTTATGGGATATAAATGGAGAAGGAGATAGAAGAGTATCAGTGTGTATATAAGATTATGTCCTTAACTGCATTTATAAATTTTCTATGATTTATATATTGACATTTACCTGCCAAATGAATACATAGTAGTGATTATAACACAGCTAACATTTTTCGAGCACTTATGCGTCAGGTGTTTTTCTGAATGCTTTCCATATAGTAATACATTTAACCCTCCCAGCGATACTATGAGATAAATATTATTAGCTCCATTTTACAGATGAGAAAACGGAAATTGGGCAAGGTAAAATAACTTGCCCAAGGTCAGACAGCTGACAAAGGGTGGAGCCAGGATTTAAACTGTCAGCTGAGCTTCCAAGACCATGCTTTTAACCTACTCTAAACTGTCTCTCTTTTGCAGCATGTATAGGTTGGTGATCTAGGCATAAACAGTGTTTAGCGAAAGGACATTATCCAGGTTAGTGTCATCCACTGAGTAAGCAGGCAGTAAGTGTCCAGCCGCTGGGAGAGGTGATGCTGATGTTGACAGCTGTAACTATACCAAAGTTCATCAAATGTCAGGTTTTACCATTTGGTAGTTGAAGACAGAGTCTTGTGTTAGAATCACAGCTTTGCTGATTACTGTGTGACCTGAGTCAATTTACTCAACCTCTCTGATTCTTTTCTCCTCTATAAAATAGGGGCAATGCTAACCCCATCACTGGGGAGCAGGTTGTGAGGATTAAAGAATAGAGCATAGAGAAAGCATCAAGCATAGCCCCAGACACATAGTGAGTGTTCAATAACGTTAGCCATTTAGCCTATTCTCGGTGGATAAATAATCCAAGATAATTACTTGCATTTCCAAAGAAACTAAATGCAAAACCATATCCAATTTAGATGTATACTTTTCAGTTAGTCATGAATTCTTTTTCCTGCTAGTCAGGCCTGGCTTTTGTACAAGTCCTGGTTAATTTTGACCTGCGAGTAAACTAAAATACCTTAATTTCCATAACTGGAATTTCTGCCTTCCTCGGGAGGGTCATGTCATCTGTACTCACCCAGGCTGTTTGACAACCTGTTCTTCAGGGGCACTAATCAGGTCCTCGGTGTGGCTGCAGCAGGGTATCCCCCTCAACCCTGCCCTTCCCCTTTTTCCCACTCCTTCTCCTGATGCAAGACCACTGTGCGTGCCTTGTGAATTACAGCCGCTCTGTCCCCCGAAAGGGTCCCCTGCTGGGGAGTGTGTCAGAGGATCTGGTTATAATTGATAGAAGCAGCTGGCAAAGGCACTTCCTAAAAGGCTTTGGCTCCGGCGAGCATATTAGTCAGTGTAGACAGTTTCCAAAATTGCTACCACGGAGAATATTTATTTATTTTTTCTTTTCTGTGGGGAATGGGGAGGGGACCTGCCTGAGAATCCCAGGAAATCTGCAGTGGGACCTTCCAGTCTTTGCGGATGTCATTCACAGCCCTGACTTTAAGCAACAGTCTGGGAGAGATTAAACTGAGGTTTATCTTTGAGTGACCGGAGTTATTTCTGTTTTCGTCAGCTTGGACTCTTGTAATTAATGCTAAGACACTGGCGGGAACAAGGCTTTTATTATAATTCGAGGGTGAGGATGGCTTTGACTGACCTTTCTTCTGCTGGAGTTTCAGTGTTTTAGTATGTGCTGCTTGCGCTGGAAAGAATTTATAATCACAGGCTGTCAAAGACAGCCATTGTTCTCACTGCTCTGAACATGTGGGTCAGCCACAAGTGCTTTCAGCTCCCCCAGTGCCAAGAGCTGGCCGAGCGCGAGAGCATGCCTGGATTCTTCCGAGGCATCAGGAAAATCATTTCACATATTTTTCACTGCTTTTTTTAAAAATTTTTTGCCCCAGAAAGACAGCTCCCTTTCAGAGCAGGAATTTCCCTTCAAGGTAGCAGAAGATGGAAGCATGCTGCTCCAGGATTTTACGGAACTGATTCTGCTGCAAAAAACAAATGCTGTGTGCATTAGCCAGACAGCATAAACAGAAGCAGTTGTGCAGCTAAACTAGGGGCTGGGTCCCAGAACAGACATGCAGTTATGGATCCTGAAAGATGGGTCAAGGTTAAGGTTTTAGTTTCTTATTTTTGTTTTTATCTGTCATTATATTCTTGTGAATCCAAACTTGATGATCTTTTATTCTCAGTTCCTTGGACTTTTTTTCCCCAACATTGTGGAGTACGAGATGCTTGGGGATTTTTTTTTTTTTAATATGTGTGATTTTCTGATTGAAAAAGTTACAGCAGGGAAGGGTTAAAGAATGAAGTGTTGTGTAGATGATAATCAATTTGATAACTGGTTGCCGTAGCCTTTTCAGATTGATTCTATATGCAGGATTTTTTGGAGACCGTTGGAGACTGATTTTCCTGATATTTGTAGCCTCTGTGTCTGTTGCTGTGACGTCTGTAATCCTTTCGTTTTCTTCTTGAACAGGAGACTGATGACGTTGAGAGCCCTAAACGTAGTATTCGAGACAGTGGCTACATCGACTGCTGGGACTCTGAGCGCAGCGACTCCCTCTCTCCCCCTCGACACGGCAGAGATGATTCCTTCGATAGCCTGGATTCCTTCGGCTCCCGTTCCCGGCAGACACCTTCACCAGATGTAGTCCTCAGGGGAAGCAGTGATGGTAGGTTGGAGCCTTAATAAACTGCACATCTTAGAATCAAACATTAACAAGGGCTGCCTTGTCACCGGCCGAGAGATTGGCCCTAGGAAGGTAGACTCCATATCCACCTTGCTGGAATCTGGTAACTCTAAACTGGTAGGGAAAAAAATCTCTTAATGTTGTTTTTCGTAGTCCTTAGAATTTTGGTTGGCTTTGCCAGCAGCTGGTTTGAACACGGCCTCAATGAGCATATCTTCTGTTGGAAAATGTGTTACATCATTCCTCCCTGGGTCTCAGTAAACCAAGACGCTGTGCAGACCATTAGCTCATAAAGTGTGCCGAAGGTTTATGTGCTCCAGGTACGAGGAAGGGAAATGTTTGAGTGAGTACCACACTGTGTAAGTGAAAATAGATCAACTTCCAGCAAACTGGAAACACACTGCACACACTTATGAAAGCTCTGAAGGTTGGGATTGTGAAACCGTAATTGGCACAGTTTGGGCAATGCTTTTGATACCTGACCATTGACTAGAGCGATGCAGATGGCCATTAATGTATAGAACACAACTCAGACTGCCTGTTTCTTCTGAGGCTGGGTTTGATTTAAATCCCATGCATTTTATGTCACCTGAAAGGAATGATCATTTTTCTTTACAAAAATGTATGGTCATGCAACCTGATGTAAATTTAACACATATTTTCCAAGAGCTGTTTACCTTACTTATCTTGCACCTTTGTGCTTTTAGGAAGGGAAGATAGATTGGCTCTGCATGTATAAACTTGCAGAAAGACACTAAGGCTGGTAGGGAATTTTTTTGTGTCTATTTCTTTTTCATGTATTGCTTGACTGAAGCTAATGTTTCTAGAGACTTTAAGTCTTCTGTCTGAGATGAAAATTATCTTTTATAGCTAAAAGATCCCTTTCAGCTATAAAATTCTATGTTACCAAAATACTTGGGTATTTAACATGCCCAGGTCCTGAGTTCATTACTCGACCCCTGGTATCTCATTTAACCCTCAGTACATATTACAAGATACTCAGTATCTGACTTAGTCCTCTCACAGGGCTGTGAAACATTCCTTAGTCATATTTTACAGATGAATCTTAGAGAGGTTAAATAATCATCCTAACATTGTCTTTTTTTTTTTAAAGTAATTCATTTATTTATTTTGGCTGCGTTGGGTCTTCGTTGCTGTGTGCAGGCTTTCTCTAGTTGCGGCGAGCGGGCTTCTCATTGCTGTGGCTTCTCTTGTTGCGGAGCATGGGCTCTAGGTGCATGGGCTTCAGTAGTTGTGTCACACGGGCTCAGTAGTTGTGGCGCATGGGCTTAGTTGCTCCACGGCATGTGGCATCTTCCCGGTCCAGGGCTCGAACCTGTGTCCCCTGCATTGGCAGGCAGATTCTTAACCACTGCTCCACCAGGGAAGTCCCCTAACATTGTTTTTAAGTGCCCTAAGTCGCTGTAAGTAGTGTAACGATGTTAGCTTCTAGAAGCGTGAGTCCAAAACTTATACCCTAAAGCTTAATTTACCCACACGTCTTTCTGTTTGCCTAATAGATTTTTCAAATTCTAGCATGACTGAACTAACGCTTTTGTTTAGTATTTAAACTTTCCAACAAATAGATTAGCCTCAGGGCCACATCGTATGTGACTCCTAAAGAATTCCATGGTGCATTGTGAACTGCTTGAAAAACATTTCTAAAAATTTACATGACATCTTAAGTCCCACCCACAGTATTAGAAGTTACAATACCAACTGCATGATCTAATTGAGCTTTAACATAACTGAAAGGGAGATTTGCTTTTGTGAAACATATTTTAACCAAACTATTTCATCCATATTATTTTGATTGTTTTAAAAAATAATTATTGTCTCATCCTAGTTTTTAATAACTGGTAATGCAGATCCTTTATTTATTCTGTCACCAGCTTCGAGGGGTTCAGAGTTTATAATGAGCCACATCTTGAAGGGATTTGAGATGGTAATTACTAATATTGTACTAATATGTGCTGAGGCACAATTTCGTTTGCAGCAGTTAAGATTGATAAGACAGAGACTTTTCATAAAAGTTTCCCCATGTAAAGAAAAACATGAAATTGAGCTTCACAAAACACCATCCATGAAAGAGCATCTTAACACACAGATTTCACCAATCAGCCGGATACCTTCAGGCTTATGTTCTTGTAAACTAATCAAGACCTAATGAGGTTTTAAAGAAAAACAACACTTTTTTATCTGCCTTAAAAAAAATGTGGTATAATTTTATCCAAATAGATGTTGTATTTCATTAGAGTTTATGGTATATTTTTTAAGTGATGATAATCAAGAAGATTGCTGGTCCTAATAAACACTTCCAAATTTAGAAGAACATTTTAATTCTTGAAAACTTATTTCCTAGGACTCACAATCAATTAGGGAAAGTCTTACCATGAAATTCTCCAACAACATATTGGGTCAATAGAGAGAGTTTTCATTTTATTATTACTGAGGTCCACTGACCCATTCAGTAGGGATGATCAAGAGCCACACTCGTAATAGGTGCCATGATTCCATGGGTTGGACACGAGAGCCACCTGGTAAGGAGGCTGTGGATCTCCAGGGTCAATTCAGCCAATCTGTCTTGCTAATAAATAGGTGCCCAGCTCCTCCCTCACCCTCACTGGCATGCCTTCTGAGGCCACTAATAAGCTTCCCTGAACAGGAAATACAAAACCTTCCACTCAGCTGCTCTTAAAATTAAGAACATATTTTATAAACATAATGCATATTGTTAAATAAATATTCTTATCTTTTATAGAAAAGATGAGTTAAGGGAGAGAAATAAGGAATGAGAGAAATTAGAGTGTTAGAGGAGATGAAAAAGCAGTGGGTTGGCGGTGTGTATGGTAAAGATACATAAAAAAAGACCCCTACCCTAGTTGCTGGAAGGGAGAGAAATGTAGCCCAGGCGTAAAGGAAGGATCAGACTTTGATAAAAGGATGTCATCATCATCACGTGCAATGTTGGGCATAGATGGAGATGCCACCCTAGTACATTTTCATGTCTTCAGGATGAAGTCAAGTCAAAATCTTTTGAAGTCTTGGCCTGAGATAAGAGGAGTTCTAACACTTATGGAAAGTCTACCTCACCAGCCACTATCTGGGTGCTTTACATCTCTTGTAATCCTCACGACAACTTACAAGAGCTGTATTATCACCTCCTTATTTCCAGTGAGGACACTGAGGTACAGAGGGCTTACATTTCCCAGTCACACAGCTAGTAGATGATGGAGCTTAAATTAGACCCTGGTCTCTAGGTCCAGAAGGTAACCTTCTTTCAACTGAGCCACTCTGCCTCAGGGCATTTGCAAATTAACGTTTCTTGAAGTGCCTGTTGAAGACATTCATCAGAGACTAATTGGGGGAAAAAAAAGGTTATCAGTTTATGTGTTAAGCAACCTATTTTGAGACTCTCTCTCAGTATATTATGGATAATATGTTTTTAGATATTGTACCAAAATAAGTTTCATAGATTACAGGATTTTAGAAGGGGGGGAACCAAGACAACTCTAATCCATACTAAGCCTTCATAGTTGATTGAAGAAGCATTTTCCTCCATTCATTTATTCAGCAAAATACAGTTCTTCCCCTAGTCAGGATGCTTTAAGCAAAGGACATTTTTCCAAGAGAAGTGTGTTGCAGAGGAAGGAACTGTTTATTCCCTACTTGTGCCCAAAGTTAGGAAACTGCAACAGTGCACATCATGATGACGACATCCTTTTATCAAAGTCTGATCCTTCCTTTCCCCAGGGCTATGCTTCTCTCCCTTCCAGCAACTAGGGATCTTTCTTGGGCTGGAATCTGGAGAACAGAAACTGGAGTCTGGAGCTGTTACTTACCAGCCATGGAGAAAGGGCTCTTTGGGTCTCTCTGGGCCTCTGTTTCCACCACTGTAAAATGGAGATAATATCAAATAGGGAAACAAATCCAAGTGCTTAGCAAGTTAAGGTAGTATTAGTGTTTGTTATAAAGCATTCGCGGGGGGCTCTAAATATTTTATTATGACACTGAGACAGATAGACTTGATAAAAGACAGGGTGAGAAGGGAGCTAAGTTATGAATCAAAAACCAACAAGTAATGAAATGGTCAAAACTTCAGAACGGAGGCTGAAAGCAAGTGGCATGAATAATTCATAAACTGAATATTTCATCTGCAGCAATGAACAGCTTGTTTATGGTCAATGCTTTAACTTTCACCATTTTTTAAAAGCCATTAAATCATTTTATCTCCAGGGCAAGTCATTTCATTCCTATTTTTACAGTAAAAGGACAGGCAAGTGTGTTAGAGGCAAGCCTAGGAGCCCACAGGTCATCAGTGGCAGATCCGGAGCTATTATGGCATAAAGAGTAGTCAGTGTTTGTTAAGCACTTACTCGGGGCCAAGTACTGTACCCAAGAGTTTTACATGTATCTGATCCTCCCAGCAGCGCTATGAAGTAGGTGATATGATTATCCTCACTTTATAGATTGGGAAACTGAGGTTTGGAGTGGTGAAGTGACAGATGACAAAACTAATGAGTGCCAGAGCTCAAAATGAAGTGGATCTGACTTTACCCCCTGCACTACCCACTCTGCTAGGCTGCCACATCGCTGGACTCTTAGTTTAAGGTTCTTTTCACGAGGGTAAAGAGGTTAATTTCTATTTGCTATCAGTGGAGCTGAAGAACCTTTTCATAATGGTCTCAGGGATTAAGAGTTTTCAACCAGCATTCAAATGGTGGCTGCCTGTCACAGTAGTGTGTGTTTTCATGACAATTTCACTCTAATGGATCTTAGAAATCTGGTGAGATGAGACTCAGGAAACAAGGATACAATATAATTATGGGGGCTATTGACCAACAAAAGACTGATGTTGGTAACGTTGAATTCCTTTGTGTTGTGTAAAGCACTGTTTAAGCCAAACTAATTCATTGATTCATCTGATCATTTGAGGGTACCCACTGTGCGCAAAGACACTGTGATAAGTACAGTGTGAAGGATATAAAGTCCTTATTTTCAAAATACAAGGTAGAAAGCATAATGAGTCAGAAGAGAAATAGATCTTCTGGCCACAGTGTTCATAGGAAACAAAGATTGCCTCCAGCTATGGGTACCAGGAAGGGCTCCGTAGTAGAGGAATATGCACTTATTATAACTCAAGCTATTTCCTGGAAGGCAAACCCTTGGTATAATCCATACTGATCATTTTTCTGAATTCCTATAGTTCTTATATGTCTGTGCTCCTTGATTATAACTGATATTCTCCAGGTGTTTCATGAGTTGGTTAAAGGTACCTCAAAGACAAAGGATTATAAATCCTTCATAATTCTTATTTGTCAGAATATCTAGCACAGTGTAAGACATGCAACAACAGGTGCTGAATAAAAACTCCATTGGTAAATTTATGTTTCTTCTTTTGAGAGTTGAAGAATCTGAGCAGGCGTATAGTTCTATTGCAAATGTGTTGTTAATTGTAACTCTCAGATACAGCTAAGCTTTCTTTTTTTTTTTTTAATTTGACTTTTTTTTATCCTGATTAGAATGGAGAGCTTTTCCCAGAGTGGATTAACTTCGACTGATACTTTAGATTTGTTAAGTGAATAATTTAAGGAAGTATTCCCCAGAACCCACAGATGTAACCACATCCCCCATACTGCATACTTGCCATTGGGAACTTTATTGCTAGCCCAGCACACTTTCTCAGCACCCATCCTCTCTTCCCAGGGAGAGGAAGCGACTCAGAATCCGACTTGCCCCATCGGAAGCTGCCGGATGTGAAGAAGGATGACATGTCTGCGAGGCGGACTTCCCACGGTGAGCCAAAATCAGCAGTGCCTTTTAACCAGTACCTCCCCAACAAAAGCAACCAGACAGCCTACGTCCCCGCACCTCTGAGAAAGAAGAAAGCAGAGCGAGAGGAATATCGGAAGAGCTGGAGTACTGCCACCTCCCCCCTGGGTGGGGAGAGGCCCTTCAGGTAAGACCTGGACTGCGCTGCTCCCATCCTGGCTTGTGGTACAGGAATTATGGCCCCAGGACAAGAATGAGCTCAAAGAGCCATTTTAGAACTTTGATGTCAGATTACAGATGGAGGTGGGCAGGACAGATCTTCAGAGAGGGATTGTCATGATAGAATATAAGCTTCGTGAAGGCACCTGTTCTAGGTGTACCTGGCACCCAGTAGGTATTCAACCAATACTGGTCTAATGAGCAGATTTTAACAAGCAGATTTTTGAAATTAGCTCTATCGGCAGGACACTAAGAACATCTGTCATCCATGGCCTTCTGTGGAGACTGTCTGACTCCCACTCCTGTTAGATCAGGTGCAGTAAGACCTTTTATCTAGATGTAAGTTTATCTAGATATGAGCTCAAGCGTTATTGAAGGGATGCATGAACATGCTTGAGTCACATGTAGAAACAGTCATAATGAAATGGAAGAAGCATTGGACTTCTCATCTCTTGAGAGAAACAAGCAGTCTTTCCCCTAATCTCTGATTATGTTTTTGTATTTATTCATTCATTTATTCAGCAAGTATGCATCTAGTGAGCTTCTACTACATGCTAGGTACTATATTTTAGGCTTTGGGGACCCGGTGGTAGCTAAGATAGAGTCCCTGCCTTCAAGAGCCGTATAGTCCAATAAAAGAAACTTACAGTCTCGTCTAATCCCTTTCAGCAAAACCACCCTTATCATTGCATGGTTATTCCTTATAGTCCATCTTTATTATCTATGGTTTCCCATTGAATAAACATTAAAAGTTTTAATTATTGGACAAAACATGAATTTTACCTTTCTAGAACAAAAGGTTTTTGCCTTTCAATATCAATTCTGAAATAGCTCTTAATCAATGTCGAGATTATGATGCATTGTATTAATTTAAAAATGGCTGCATTTAATTTTTTTTCACATTACCGGGATCATATTGCATGCTATGATTTTTTTTTAAGTGGAAGTAATATCAGAATGACCAGGAGATGACATGGGATCTGCTCCCCAGCCTAGTCTGTTAGTTTGGTCAATTTTGTTGTCCAACTCACTAGCTATCCTGAAACAATAGAGGAAGAGGGAAGTGAAGTGGGGTCTCCTTGCGAAGAGGACCCCGTCAGCCGAATGGACCCTGGTGGGAAGCCTCCTGGTGGTGGGTTAGAATTACCCACCAGCAGTGGGAAGGAGCAGTCTCCTCCAGAAGGAGCTGCAGTGGCAGCAGCTCCCAAGTCTGAAGAGGAAGATGCTGCTGAAATCCAAAAGCGCAGAAGGCTAGAGCAAGCTGGAATCAAGGTCATGCCAGCAGCACAGCGCTTTGCCAGGTTAGCTTTGCGGGCCAAGGACAGGCCTGGCTGGCTTTGTGCATGCCTGGAGGTTTGGAATCTGTCTGGTGTGATGGAGTTTCCATCTTGTTTTTCCACTTCCTGCTTTATCCGTTGCATCATTATTTCCTACTTGCAGCACATAGAAATAGCTAATAGTCTTTGTCTTCAGGCCTGTCTCTGCTGAGTTTTTGGTTATTTTAAATGGAGGTGAAGAGGGAGCTTTGTGCTGCTTGAGTAGACCTTGTCCTGGTCAAGTATGTGTGGTCAGTCATTTGTGGGCTGCAGGATTTATCGAGCAATAACATCTTATTTTTCAATTGTTTATGGCTTGTTAATTTTCACACTACCCCTAAATGGCTCTTATCTTACTTTACACATCACTAGAAAATAGTTCTTTGGAACGGGGAACACTCTCTTTAGAAAGAGTGGCTGGCTGACAAAAATCCACTTACTTTCTTTGTCCCAAAGGAATAGTAAGTAAGATTAGGTTTATTTGACTCATTTTCTAAAGCTCGTTGATTCAAAAACAAAGAATGGAGTAATTACTTCTCTTAATTGTAACAAAGGCACTAGTATACAGTCCTGGTGGCCTCATATTACATGTGAGATAGAGACCTTTAGCGATTGAAGTCACAGAGAACTATAGTTCTACAGTTTTGTGTAGTGTTTGGGGAAGCTGATTAATTTTTCTCATATAATAGCCACAAAGATACTAACAAATAATAGTGAGACCAAAATTTATTTGACAAATTGAAATTCATAACAGTTTGACAATTGAAATTCCTTTGCCACTTGCTGTTCCATTTAATCCTAAAAGGTAGGTGATATGCCCATTTTCAAGCAGAGTAAACTGAGGATCAGTGAAAGTAAGTTACTTGACCGTCTCAAAGCTGGTTACCACTGACCTGGTGGCCAGATTCAGATGTTCTGACCATAGTACCACAGCTGCCTCACACACATTTAATGGAATGTCTTCCATTCCTCCATACAACTCCATGTGTGATTATTGCTGTGGTCTAGGTCTTCAGTGAAAGTTCCAGTACTGACTTATATGGATTTAATCCTAGAGTAGCTCTGTACTGATAAAACATCAAGGATGTAATTCTTTCTGTCTGTGGTATCCCACAGACAGGCTTGTCTGTCCTAAACATGTATGTGCTTCTAGAAAACTCTAACATAAAACTGTGCTAATGTTACAAGCAACTCTCTGGGTTTCTGAAATAATGAAGGATAATGTCACAGAATCTTAAAAAGAGAAATAAATCCAGATATTCTTTAAATTTTGGTTCAGAGACCTTGTGAGACACATGCTTTTTCAACATCATTTGAGTTTCTACTTATATCAAAGACCAGGCTAGATGCTGAGAATACAAAAATGAAATATATCCCCTTACCGTTTTTCAGATTTTTCCTGCTTCTGTCTTCAAGTCTAGGGCACAGTGGAAATAGGTAATAGATGATACAGATAAGAGTATGAATTTATAAAAAATCTTTAATCTTAATACCCTTGACACACATACCTTCATTTTTTATCACATCTATGAAGTCTTTAACTAAAATTTACCAAAGACACTATCATCTTTATGATGTTTTTTTTCTTGTTATCTTCAAAAATTGCCAATCTGCTTGATTTTTTAAATCTCATTTTAAAAAATTGACTTTTCCACGATTACTAATGCTGCTGACTATTATACCATGTTTATTGGCTACTTGGGTTTCTTCTTCTATAAATTCCCTCATATCCTTTGCCATTTATTTTTTCCTTTTAAAAAAAATATTGTATTGTGGTAAGAACACTTGGCATGAGATCTACACTCTGAACAAATCTTTAACTGTACAATACAGTGTTGTTAACTACAGATACAATATCATACACCAAATCTCTAGAATTTATTCATCCTGCTTAACTGAAACTTTATGGCTGTTGATCAGCAATCCCTGTTTCATCCTCCCTCAGCCCCTGGCAGCCACCATGCCACTCTTTGATTCTATGTATTTCACTACTTTAACTACTTCATATAAGGGGAATCATGCAGTATTTTTCTTTCTGTGACTGGCTTATTTCACTTAGCTTAACGTCCTCAAGATTAATCCATGTTGTCCCATATTACAGAATTTACTTCTTTTATAAGGCCGAATAATATTTCTTTGTATGTATATACAACATTACCCTTATCCATTCATCCCTTGATAGACATTTAGGTTGTTTCTACATCTTGGCTCTTTTGAATAATGATGCAATGAGATGGGAGTGCTAAGATCGCTTTGAGATCCTGGTTTCATTTCTTTTGGATATATACCCAGAAGTGGGATTGCTGGATCACACGCTAGTTCTGTTTTTAATTTTTTTAAGGAAACTCCATATCATCTTTAGAGTATCCAAAAGAGCAAGGGGAGACAAATGGGCAGATACTTTAAGCAAACTCAGCACACCCAGGAATCATGATGACGTAGAGAAAAGAAAAGAGTGGGCAAAGGCTGGGGATTCCACGAGTATACTGTGCCTCTTCAGTAACTGGGAGGTTTATTTTCTGATAAAACAGTACAATCTTTTATGACAGCTCCCATTCTGTGTACAAACCTAGAATCACGGTTAGTTTACAAATGTAATTCTAATTGATGAGTAGTATATTTTTGTGGTAATTTTTGCTCCTGTCCATGTTCCTGTTATCTGCCTTAATTTTTACATATTTTATCCAAGTTAGCTCTATTAAGCAGAAATTCGCAGGTCAGTTAATATCTGCAAATGTCACACCTTAGAGCTACTGACTTAGCATTTAAAACGGAGTTCAGGAAAATCATGCATATTCCCAGAGAATGTTCCCAATAGCAACACAATACAGCTGCTCCAAACACCCAGAATTCATTTGTTGATAGATTTTTCAGCTGCTAGCTCTCTCATAAAAGTTTTATACATACCATGCCACTAGCCTGGCCTCTCTGTGTCTTTGTCACCTACTTTTTGCAGCCCACAGCAGAGTTGACAGTCATTCTAAGTTTATCCACATTTGGGATCCTGCTTTTAATGTGGCAGAAAGTAGCTTAACTGGAATGAAATGCATATCATGAAGAAGAAAAGGATTCTTGGTGTCTGGAAAATAAGAATATAAAACATTTAAATATGCTGATGTCTCTTAAGGCATTGTAACCTCAGTCTCCTATCTTTGCAATCCAGATGAATTCTGGCCACCACATCTTGGAACCCAACAAGAGGCCCCAGATATTTCTTGCAGCCCATTTTTTTTAGCTGGGCAAGTCTGTGTTTGCAGAGATGGGTAGAGGATGAGGCATAGGCAAGGAAGGAGGCATGTAGACAAGAGTAAGGCTGTACTTTTACAGATTGGTTTTTTGTTTTTGTTTTTTTTTGGCTGTTGTTTCCCAAGTATTCTCAAACACCTCCTTAAATTATTTTTAATATATAAAAAGGAGCAAAAGTGCATGTTAGTCCGTTTTCACGTGAGTTTAGAAGCCTAGAAGTCCCAAGCTTCCTGTCAAAGAATATATTAGGAGGTATCTTAGCACCAAGGGACAGAAAGTAGGTCTTTCTTATTAAATATGTGGAGTTGATATTTATTAGAGTTGCCACTGAAGTCAGAAGTACATAAACTACTTTTCCTTCTCTTATAGTTTATGATTAAGTTAGCCTAATTACCCACCCAAATATGAGACTCTGCTAAAGAAGCCAAGATTTCTGCATTTAAGAGGATAAAATAAGAAGCAAGATTCACTTCTCCTGAATTAAAATGCCATGGAGATTTGAGTTCTCTGACTTGGTGTTTCCCCTTGGAGAAGTAAACTTTTTTTTTGAACTGAATTATAGGTTTCACGTGATTGGACTTCTTTTCTAATTGTTTTCATATGTTTCAGCACTCAGTCTTTTCTGCTAGTCTGTGGATCTTCTCAAGCACATAGTAATTAATTACAGAGGGGGGGAAACCCTCCAAGGAACAATAGACATTTTAGAAATCTTTAGAGGAAGAGCAGATGCAGCTAAGTGCCAGGAACGTTTTCTCTCCATCCCTCCTTACCAGATGCCTGTGTCACTGCTTCTTGCTGTACAGATTCTTGGGGATCAGGGACCAGGCAGACACATAACTTGCATGAACCTTTGTGACTCTGGATGTAGCTGCCCTATTGGGACACTGTGTGAACAGGGAGGTCCCTGGTGTTGCCCGTGACATTCCCAGGAGGCCAAACAGGCTTTTCTGGAGAGCCCAGTTTCTTTCAATAGAACAAACTGACTGCCAATCTGAGCTGGTTGCTTGTGTGTTGCCAAGTAAAAGGGGGTGAAAGAAAATGCTAGCTCTTCCTTAGTTTAAATCATTATCTCATTCACTTTGAAATATATAAGACTTTGAAACTCTGAGACAAGAGCTTTCCCTCCCCCTCACCTGCTTAGGACCCACAATCTCTCCTACAAAGATAGCCTTACTTGTCTTAGGACAGGGTTGCCAGGTTGAAGGCAAGGCTTGGCATTTCTCATTTCACATTAGACTGTATTCCTTCTTTAAAAAAAAAATTATTTTTGGCTGCTTCAGGTCTTAGTTGTGGCACACAGGATCTTCCGTTGTGGTGTACGGGCTTCTCTCTAGTTGTGGCACGTGGGCTCCAGAGCACGTGGGCTCAGTAGTTGCGGCGCTCAGGCTTAGTTGCCCCGTGGCATATGGGATCTTAGTTCCCCGACCAGGGATCAAACCCGTGTCCCCTGCATTGGAAGGCGAATTCTTAACCACTGGACCATCAGGGAGGTCCCTGTATTCCTTCTTAGTAAAGCAGTGATCTGGGTCCACCGAGCAACCCCTACTTCCCAAGGCAACTAACTCATCTGTGAATGACTCAGACAAAATAAAAGTGCCAGACCGCCCCATGAATATCAAGCCAGACAGCCAGGGTCTGCCACTTAAATTTACTTACTTTACCTACATTCAGATGCCTGGAACTGGAAACCTCAGTGGGCATGATAATACTGATCTTGCAGGGTTGTCATAAAAGTTAGTGTATCTGGAATATACTAGCTCTTCAGAGCTATTATAATTATTGAAAAACAAAGTAGAATATACTGAAGCTTTACAATAGACTGACCTTCAGAAAAGAAGGACTCATTATAAAAAGTCATTTAAATATTCTGCTAACTAGACACCTGCGAACACAATCCTACATATCTGCCTTATACACATTATTTATTACTTCATAGCCAACAGTGCCGGCCCAGAATTTATGTCATTAAATTTTTGCTCTCTCTAAGCCTGCCTGGAAGCTCTGAATTTACAGGATTCAAGCAATTAGCAGAATGTCATTATGATCGTTTTTTCAAGTGGGCAGGGAGTGGCTTTAAGAGGCCAATGATATGGAAAGCTTTCTTCACCCTCTTTTTTTAAGTCCACATATCTAAATTGAGATCACTTGAAATGAGTCCTGCTACACTGGGCATTTAGCCTGAAAAGAAACACCCTGGGGAATTTGTAGCCTGGCTGGACTCACATGATGCATAATGCACGAGATTCTCCCTTCTCAAATTGGCATCACAAATTGGCATGGCTATTTGCATAAATGCATATGTTTTATTCCATAGCATTCTGCCTGAGTTGGGGAAAATTGAAACCCAGGACCCTGGTCAAAAAATGGAAGGAGTGTTGCTTTTGGACTTGAAAGCTTCAAGCTCAGGATCTGCTCCTTTACTAGAATTGGAGTCAGATCAGCTGAGATGAGATAATGCATTTGAAAGGGCTCTGTAAACTGTAAAGTGCTGTGCAAGCACTGTAAGGTATGATTAGTTAGCATTCTACTGTCATTAATCCTGGCTGAACATTGCTGTCTGTAACCAGCAGTGCAAATCACGACTTCATTCTAAGCACAACTCATATGATCCCTTTATTTAGTGACCAAAATACTTCTCTTTCTCCTACTTCCATAGTAATGATAATGCCTTATTTTTTGTATGATGTTCTGCTTTCAAAACTGTTCCTGGCCGTGTCCTTTGTTTAATGAATAGTGCAGTGATTAAGAACAGGACCTCTGGAGCCAGACTCCCTGGGTTTGAATTTTAACTTCAGCAGTGGCACTTTGAGCTTGGGCAAATTTCTTCACCTGATCTCAGTTTCCACTCTATAAAATGGGGATGCTAATCACACTACCATTGCCAGGCTAGTATTAAGGTTAAACAAATTAACACTAGCAGGAATTCTGGCACGTTGTGGGCGCTCAATAATAGTTAACCACCTTCTTTGTCATCATCAATGTGCTTTTTAAATAATGCGTTTTCGAAGAGATTAATTCAATGGCCTATCATTTCCCACTGACCATTCTTTATGGCCACAGTCAACCAATACCAGTCGGTTCTTGCCAGACTTGTTGGCTAAGGATGCAGGGAGGAGAGTGAGCACGGTCCAGGAGTGGCCAAGCAGGAGACCAAGAGCCGGAGTGCAACTCAAAGGGCAGAATTTTATATTTTAAGAAATAACTTTATTCAGAGAGCAAAGCACCACCCACCACCTCTAAATTCCATGATTTAAACTTTTATTGAGAATAGTGGTCAGCAGGGAGAAGGAGTTTTCTGGACATGACTAATGATGGTTTGATTTTTCCAAAAGTCAGGAGTGAGGGCCTGCTGTTATGTTAGGCTGATAGGCCTCTGCAGCAGTACAGAGTAAGCAACAGACAGCAGGCCACCTGGTCAGCCAGAGTAGACAGCGTTTCCTTGCTTGTATGACTCTCAGCCAGGCTAATTCCTCCTGTCTTCATTTCTGAGACGACCTGTCCCATGACCATGAAGAATTTACCCTTAATCCTCCTTCAGAAATCGGATACAAAGTAGGTGAACTTTCTTTAGAAGTCAAGATGCTTTATCTACTCACCATCTCTATGAACTGAGAAGATAATAAATGACATTTTTAAAGTTTTAATATTTTATTATGACTTAGAAGCAAGGCTGATCTTATGAGTGGTGGGGGGGGGGGAGTTTGTTTGAGTATCAGAAAGGCGCCATCGACTGTATTCCCACCCTACCCACCCCCAACAAAAACAAAAAACAAAGCATAAAAAATCCTAATATTCCACCATTAAACTGCATTTCTCTTTAAATTCTAAAGAATTTAAAGTTTGGTGCCTTTAAGATTTCCTTGAAAATGAAAATAGCCCTAAGTAAACATTTTGGCAAAATGTCTTAATAGGATTTACTTGACAGCTAGCATATGACAAAGAGGAAGAGCTGGGCAGTGGAGAGTCATGGGGGTAAAAGACCGAAGAAAAGGTTGCTGGTGGGAGGGTGCAGAACACATTAAGCTTTTGTGCCTGAGTCCATCCTATCAATGGTCATAAACTATTCCAGATGTTTCAGGTTAGCTCAGCTCTGCAGAAAGACCGTCCTTACACTTTGCAGTCTGGTACACATCCTAGGTGTGCTGTCACATAGCTGCATTCATTAGCATTCCTCCAGATCAGATTCTTGGTAGCTCAGATTTTTGCCCTGTCAGTCAAAATAAACTGAGTACCTATTGGGTACATTATTAATGTGCCAGAGAAAAAATAATAACAAAATGTTTCTTACTTTTCCCAATTTCATGAAAAGAATTTGGATTGTCACTTTCAGAGCCATTTAGGATTCTGCCTTTCTGATGCTGATGAGGCCCTGCAAGTTAAATGAAATTTTAGTGTTGCTAGTAGCTGACTAAATTCCAGGTTTTGAAACCCACCCTAACCCTGCTGCAACTCTGGACTAAAATAGTAAACAGATGTCATCTGGACTAATGATATTGAGAAGACCTTTCACTAACAAGACAGTTGGCTGCCTGGAGATGGGGATTTAAAAACTGTTTTGGTCTGATCACATGTGGAGTTCCATTTAATTTTGCTTTATCAGTCAAAAGCAATTAAGTGATGAGAAAGAAGCTGTTCGAGATATTATCCTTCGCAAAGAAAACCCTTTCCTGATCCACCAACACAGCAGAGATTCAGAATCAGAAGATGAAGTTGCATGTCGACTGCCTGATCTTGAGAAAGATGACTTTGCTGCCAGGAGAGCAAGGATGAACCAGACCAAGCCAGTGGTGCCACTGAATCAACTCCTCTATGGGCCTTACCGAAAAAAAGAGGCAGAGAAATCAGATGGCAGCAAGCAACCCTCAAAGGGAATCTCAGAAAAGAAAAGTCTAGAACATAAAAGGTGTGCTCTGTGTGTGTGTGTGTGTCTATGAAGGAGAGAGAGAATATAATTCGGCAAAGGTGATTTGTATTAAAGCTCCCCATTCCTCTGTTTCCTGCCCTAATTACATATAATCAGTAACGGTGGTTTATTTTAAAGTGGAACCCCAGATATCCAGTCTCTCCTAAGTTCAGATGGCAGGGAGTAGAATGGTCCTGTCCAAAATAGGGCTGAATTCACCAAATAAATATGGAGCTCAAGTGTGCAGATGTGCTATATGTGGGCACATCACCACATATGGGTGCTGGTGTCAGGGACGGGCATTATTGGCATAAATAGACATGTGCTATTGCTGATCAGGGAACAGCCACCTCTCAAGGTTGCTCCAGTTCATCCATAGCAGGCAGAAATCATAGTTATTCCTTAGCTATGAGCCCTTCTATCTTATTAGCACCTTTGAGATATGGGGGAAAAATGAGGCTTGCTGTTTCTTCCCTCACACCAACACGATCACCTAGACATCTGATGATGGAGATTTCTCATTAAAAAGTCCTCAAATATATAATATAACACACTTCTATTTGTTCTGTCATAGAAATTATTTTTAAGTGAGTTTCCTTCTCCCAACTTTTCTCCCATCTTCTTAATGAGGGAAAGGAAAGCTTAATGAAATGGAATTTGGCCAGTGATTTTTATCCTAAGAGGGATATGAATTCATTCAAGCCATCAGCCTGCTAAATTTCAGTGTACAGAGTTCATCATTCTTGTATTTTTCCTTACATCAAAATCAGAGTTCGCATCTTTATTATTTAATTGCCATATTTGCCTATCACTTAAGAGGTTTATAATCTATGAACTAAGAATATAAATGTCTAAACTGTGTTTTACACAATTAAAGTGGTTCTTTGGGCAGAGTCATTGAGATCAGTGAAGCAGTTAGTGTTTTCTATTGTTTTATTTAGGAAGCACCAGGTACAAAACACATGAAAGATCTCTGGACATAGAACAGGGATTTGAGCATAGAAGACCCGGCACATTTTTTTATAGGACACATTCTAGCTTCAGGAGTCTCTTGGTCTTTGCAGTCCTTGTTGGCATGCCTTGTAACAAACTGTTCTCAGAGGGCCTTGTGGGAGGGATCAGTTGTTGCCAGTGGAACAAAGACTTCTGGATAACTGAGTAGCATCAAGGCATATTGATGGGGATCAGCAACTTGAGTTAGGAAAAGGAGTAGCTTTTGTACCTCCCTTTTTTCCTTTCTCCTGCATGCAATTTTAATTCCTGATATTTCCAGCCCCATTTGTCTGTTGTCACCTGACTCTGTGTTTGGGGACACAGCCCATGATCTCTCTAGAGAGCTTCAAAGAACTGATGAAAACAAGAGGGCTCCCTGGTGGCTCTTTGCTATGCCCTCCTTGATCCCCTTCCGCAAACTAAAAGTAAATAGAAAATTCTGTCGCCTTCCTATTTGCATAGGCTCTGTAAATACACCAAGTCATCCAGGTAACAAAAGAATGCTTCTTGGTTTTCTGGCTTGGAAGATTTATTTTGAAAAAAAATGAATAGCCCTATTTATGTATATTTCTGAAATTTTCTATCTCAAGAAACATATTTAGTTAGAAACTGACTTTTAATGTGATATAATGTTTATGCATATAGATGCCACAACTTTGGTTTAAATTATGCTATTGTCAACATTAGCCATCTAACGTTCACTTCTTAGGAAAACGATTGAAAATATCAGATTTAGCGTTAATAAAGGTGAACAGTTATTGACACAAGAAACAAATGGGTATTGCCTCTGTGGATCCAGGTAAAGAGGATACCCTCTCTGTTCTTCAAGTTTACATTAGCCAAACCTAAGTAATGCTATCAGGAGGCAGAGACTGAGTTTGAACATTGAAACTTTCTATTCAGCATTGACCTAATCATACTTTGTGGCAGTATGAAGGTTTATGGTTGAGGTGTTCAATATGTGAACAATGTTCCAACTATCTCCAAACTGATTCTAGAATTTGGATCATGCAGAGCTCATTACTAACACTTTTCTGCTGCAGTAAAAGACGTTCCAAGAAGGCTCAGGGATTCAATCAGAAAACTTGAATTCATTACAGTAACTTGAATAGTGTGGGAATTGGGCATCATTACTGTCAAACTGAAATCTCATTACCATTCTTAATAGTCTTTCAGCGAGCCCTGGCTTCTCTTCCTAAACTAAACTAGAGTCTGTCATCTGGTGGAAAAACTGTCTCTTTACAGTGTCAAAAGGGTAGCATAGACAAAAGTAATCAAGGCTGCAATTGATTCCATATTTTTGAGAAAGGGAGAGGTGCTTCCATCATTCCATTCTGTCTTCAGCCTCTGAATTTCCATGCTTGACATTCTGTTTGTCTGCTCCCCTTCCTGGAACCTGATTTTTCCAATAACGTGGGGGCCTGGATCAAATTGACAGCAACCAAGGCCAAACGGAAGAGGTGAAGTCGAGGGTGACCTGTATTGTGCGGGCTCAGGAGAGTGAACCTGCGGCAGAGGGGCTCAGGCAGGTGCCGGATCTTCACAAGGATGACCTGGCGCAGCGCAGAATTCAGGGCAGGCTTGGCCCTCACCGCGAGGCTCCGAGCTTTGTCACGGTCACCAATATAACAGAAGCCGACCGGGAGACGTGGGAGAGGCTGAAAGTGTCAGGAAAGAAGAGGTGTGTCATGTTTTCCCCTGGATTTCTCCTAACAGTGGTATCATTTAACTTTGAAGGAATCACTTATCCTTCTATCATTTTTTATTTTCATGGCCAGAAAAACTGCCTCAAAACACAGAGCATATTCTGCATGAGTTGAAACTTGTTAATACTAAAAATTACAAGCCACAAGGACAGGGAACATCCTCTTTGATTCAACTGATTTATTGTGAATGCTTATTTTGATAGACTTATTTACATGTAAGGAATTTAAACTTGACTTTTAAATAATTTTAATTATTTCATTGTACCCAAAGTTTTCTTATGCCATCATTTATGATGTTAAGAAAGCTACAGAAACTTAAAGTGCTATTTACCTAGGCAAGACAATGATCATTTCTTCATTTGATTGATTAATGGAAAAGCAATTCTGCTTTAGACATTGAAGTATATTTCATACATCCAGTATTTTTTCAAAACTCTTCATTGATTTTACTCACCTTAGAAACCTTTGGAACTTATTTCCGGTTCTGACTAGGGATGGAGATGTGGAGCACACGTGTGCCCCTGAGCCTTCACCAGAAATTAAAGCAGAAACTGCCATCCGTGATGACTTTGCCAGCCGCAAGGCAAGGGCTTATAAGAAAGCTTCCAGCCCTAGGCAAAAGTTCGTGCACTTCGGACCAGTGACAGAGATAGATCAGCAGACATGGAAGCGGCTCAGCATTGGCAGGGCTGGGCCGAAGGAGGATGCAGAGGAAGTCATCAGTCACAGCCACAAGATTCAGACGTACTCTGTGTCCCCTGCCTTGGCGGCCATGTCCAGTTTACAGGAAGACCACAGGCTTAATCCACAAAATGACTGCAGGTATTTTTTGCCATTACATGTGCAAGGAGATCTGCATGGGAATCCCTGCTGCTTTTAAAGAGTTTGCTGAAGCACGTTAAAGAAACCGCCAGAGATGACATAGTTTTAACAGCCTCTTTTGCTGGTTAGCAGAGAAGTAATGTCTATAGATTTCCCCGCGGGGAAACGTGTGTGAAGTTAAATGACAGACATCCACTTTGATTCTGTTGTCACCAGAATCACTGCCTGGGAATGCCAATAATTTTGGCAAATGATTCATCTTCCCTTGGCTGCATTAAGCAGTATTTTATTTGTTGGCAATACTGAACAAACTAGATGGAATGCTTTAATGATACCCTTCATGTTTCTCCTAAAGATATATTGATAAAGATCTGGGTTATCTATACCCTCCCTCTTTCTTATCCCACGAGGGAGAAAAAAATTGTTATTAGTGTCATTAAGTTCAGATTTTGGACATCTAAGTAGACACACAAAAAAGTAAACATCTCTCCCCACCAGCTCCTGCCCAGTTTTTAAAATTATATAACAGAACATGAGTGGAAAAAGACTCTTCTTCTGAGGGTTCCTATGAGTCAGGAGTTTCCTTGGTTGAATCACCATCCAAATTTGTGAGGCGTCACCTGGGAAAAGACCTTGTAGAGCTGTCACCAGCCCTCATCCTCACTGGAGGCCTTCCAGCTGTGAATTCCCAAGCCCTCTGTTGGGGATTTGGTTCTGCAGGCTGGTCTTTTGTCCATTAAGCAGGTATAGGGCATTTCTAAAGTTCTGGATTCTCCATGCGCTAGGTGTGCTTGGGGAAACTTAGAGATCAGAGTCCACTCTGCACCCCACTGTCTACGCAGGGCCCAGCAAACATTAATTTACTAAACATTTGCTTTGCCATCTCCATGTGAATTGCCTTCCTCCCCTTTGAGGTCCCAAACCACTACCCACACGTCCTCTTTTGTCTTTAGCTGAAGAATGGTACTTAAGGTGAGGGTTTCAGCCATTTTGGTAAGCTACTCAGTTTTCCTGGGTCTCTTCCAGGTATACATGTTATCAAAATTTGTTTGAGTTTCTGTTAAAAAATAATAATAATAAGATTCTGGATTCTCCCAGGAAACTCCACTCCACCTGCATGGTGGGAGCAAAGCAGAGCCCTCCACGGCAGGAGGAAATGCTCAGGACAGTCTCCTCCATGCCTTGTTCGTGATGTCCAAAGCACACAGTGGATGGTCCATGACATAGAGAGGGGTTTCTTTGGTTCCATACTGTGGATGATACCCTAGAGGCTGTCAATAGAAATAACCCTGGTACACCAGCAATGCTCTGCTGGGGTTTCAGAGGCTGATGGGGACTGGGGGTGGAAGGGGTGGGACTAAGAAATTAGTAAGAAATGCATCCTTGAGTCCTTGACTACTAAGGGGCCATCACTCAGCCCCATGGTGGCAGAGTCAGGCTAGCCTTCTTTGACTTTCTCAGGCCCTTGCCAGGGTTCATATTCTATTATCTCATTCTGAGTATGTCATCCTTACTAACCGGCTTCTGGAATAGCAACCGAACTTTCTCTCTTAACCTTTCAGTCTCCGTGACTTACATTGTCTCCTTTCCTAACTATTTTCCCTCTTCCCTCTTGCTGCCAATGCTACTTGATCATCAACAGAATAGTGACGTCTGGTGTAGATGACCATTGTGAAAGGGTCTGCCGGCTGGCTGTGGTGCCAGAGTCCCAGGAAGAGCATAGCTGCAGTTTAGGTGAGTGCCCGAGGAGGACAGAGAAAGGTGAGGACGTGAAGGCTGACAGGTGGGCCCAGGGCCTCTGGTGGGAATTCTTTCCTAGTAGTAAAGCTGTCCTGTCTGGCTTTAGTTACCTGCAAACAACTGCCTCAGGATGACAAAGAAGCGACTGAAGGAGTTGTTCAAAGAGGTTCTGAGACGGTGCCAAAGGCTGAAAGATCCGAGGAGAGCGGCCAGCCACTGTGAGCGCCTCGCCCGCTTTCCAGGGTGCGCTGCCTCTGCTGTTTGTGGCTGCTGGGGCCCCCAAAACAGCTTAAAGCCACAGTATGCGCTTGATGACTGATGTGGCGTGGAGCCCCTTAAAGGAATGCGCCCATCCCAGGGTCAGAGTTCTGCTTTCAGTGCCCTTCCTGGGTAGAGACTTTAGACTTTGCATGTGGTTGGGTGCTGGCCAAATTTCATTCTCAGGAATCATGAACACCAGAAAGGGAAATCCATTCCCGTGTAAGTATCAGCTGCATGATGGAGGTCCAAGGTATTAATCCTCAGTTGCTATATGTGCTGCTGCCTCTGTGATCACTGGCTTCTTCCATCTTGAGTTAATGCCAAGAGAGTGATGCTACTGAAAACATCTTTAGCAATAAGTGCCTTTGACTGGCTGGACTGATGTGCCCTAGTTCATGTCCTCTGACCTCTGAATGGGAGGTTTCAGAGAGAGAAGAGAAGTCAGAGAAGATGACAGCTCCTGCCTGGAGTGGCAGTGGACTGAAAGGCCAAAGAAAATTGTATGATTCACAAAAAGATGATGTGATGGCCAGGAGAACTGGGATGTCTCTTAGACACATTGGATCCAAGCTAAACCAGTTCCGTCCAGTTCCATTTGCAAAGCAACACATTGTGGAGGAATCTGCCAAGGGTCCACCAATAAAAGATAAGAGGCCAGAAGATTATCCTAAGCTGTTTTGACTTTGTTTCTCCAGTCTGAGCCTTGATACATGCTTTGAATGTGTCATTAATGCTTTATGGTTTATCAGTGCCACTTACCTGCTATTGCTAGCAGAAATGAAATGATTAAATGACTGGCCTAGTCTGCCAAGATTTTTTTTTCTTTTTTTTGCATGTGAGCAGGTATGGAAAGAATAGTTCAGTTGTGAATTGTCCTATTAAACATTCTTTCTGACTCTCATTTTGTGAGCAGCCTAAATGGGAAACTCTTTTATTTCTTCCTAGCTCACATAGGAGCCATCGGGTAAAGGAGTTGAACTTCTTTCTGACCTACTTGATTTCATTCTGATTCCAGGAGGGTCTTCAGGTCCAAAGAAGATATATACTACTTATAAAATTAGTTTAATTTAATTTTAACATTAGCAAATAGTGCTTTCTAGAGGTAGGATTCCCATTCCGTGCTCTGACTTGATTTAAAATGAAAGTAGGGAATATGTTAAAAAGGTAATCAACAACGACCTACTATACAGCACAGGGAACTCAATATTCTGTAATAACCTATATGGGAAAAGAATCTGAAAAAGAATGCATATATGTATATGTATAACTGAATCACTTTGCTGTACACCTGAAACTAACACAGCATTATAAATCAACTATACTCCAATGTAAAATACAAATTTAAAAAAATAAAATGAAAGCAGGGAAATAGTAATCCTGGGGTTCATGGTCTGGTTTCAGGTCCTATATGTTGAAGCTTCTGTTGCTATTTAGTAAGAGTGATAGACTTTTGTGAAAAGTGTGGTCTGCCTGATCAGTGCAGGGCAGAGGAGTAAGGAGTGTGTAGCATAATTAAAGCTCCACTGTAAAACAGGAAGTGATGAAGTTCTGCTTCACAAAGGACCTTGATGGCAGTGGGACAGAGGGTAGAGTGGGGAGTACGGAAAATCTTAAGAAATCCCCAAATTTTAAGATTAAGATCCTAGCCATCATTCCCATCTGGATTTAATGTATGTTTTACATTCTTCTGAATCATAATACTACCATAGGAGAGCCTTATTGTCACACTGGTTTCACACTGGTTTCAGAGTAGTAGCCGTCTCCACTTTATAACTGTTACCCTTTCAAAGTGCTTCTGCTTCCTCCAGCGTACCTTCTCCTGGGAATTCACAGGTAGGTTGAATGGCTGTTGGCTCCAACTCACAAATGGGAAGCCTGATGTAGAGAAAAGTTACACCTGGATCACACCTGTATCCCGGCAGGTGAGGGCAGGTTAGTGAGAGAGGGACAGCCTTGCCCACCACGCTCACTCTCTCCCCAGATGCCCTGATGTGGTGCTGGACCCTGCATCCATGGGCTGCTGGAGAGCAGTTAGCATGAAAGGAGAGAAGGAAGTGAGGCCTATAGGCTGCCTACTAGAACATTCTAGGCAGCCCATTTACTCACTTCTCACACAGCCTTTGAGACTAAGCAGTTTCTTCTGTATTCTACAATAAGAAACCGAGGCCCTGGTCTCACACAGCTGGTAATCACAGATCCAAGATCCAAACCCACCTCTGTCTGAAGGGGGAGCCGCCGTTCCACGCCAGCGCATTACCTACCAGGTTACCAGAGGAAACTGTGGCGGTCTGACCACTTCCCTGTTACTTGTATCTGTCCCTCTACCTGTGATTCGGGAAGAGACCTCTTTATATTCACATGGGACTGAATGGCTGGTTTGAGCATAAGGAGGTATAGTGAGATTAACTCTGTGACGTAATTGTGTGATTGAGCAAGCACACACATCGGGAATTCATGTTTCCTTTCAACAAGTATTTACTGAGTAATTACTATGTGTAAAACGCTGTGCTGGGTGCTGGGGGATAATCTTAAATGAGCAGTAAATCCATTCTTCCCTCTCACTTCAGATGAAGCTTATGCTAGTTCACAATATTGCTAATCATTGATCCTGAAGTGCTTTATTAGTGCTGAAAGTTACATAAACACAATCAATAGGTGAATAGAGTATTCTTTTTGTCTTTCTAAATACCGCCACCGTCACAATTAAACTTTATTACTTGCTTTTTTTTTTTTTTTTTTTGTAGGATGCTTATACCAACTGTGATTTGTCTGGCCAATTTTGTACTTGATAGTCTGTTGACTGACCTACTTTGCATTTAAAAAAAAAATCTCTTAGTGATTTTTTAAACTCATCTTTACTTTTCTATTTTCCATAGGACAACTGGGAAAATCATTTGAAGCCCAAACTCTAATTATCTTCTCCCTAACAGCAAAGGCAATTCTGATGAAATTTGTGCCCTCTTAAAGCTAATAAATTAGTCTGAGGGGAAATTTCTTAAACCCATATGTATATAGTAAACAGATAAATGAAGGTCATCTTCAGAGACTGCACTATTCTTTTCAATTTCCAGAACATCCAATAAGTACTTATTGAGGGTCTAGTCTGGTCACTGTTCCGAGAACCCCAAAAGAAAAATCCCTACCATCATGGAGCTTATGTTGCAGTGTTAATCTATATTTGTTGGCAGAGCTGTCCACGAAATGCTGTTAAGTGTTTTGTGTAGAAGCAATTTAAATTTAAATATATCCTGCATGCAGCAACATAGCTGAACCTCATAAACGAAATGTGCTAAGGAAGCCAAACTCAGGAGAGTCCATGCTGTATAAGTCCATTTATATAGCACAAAACTCAACACTAATCTGTGGTTTGTGAAAATTCATCAAGGTGTGTGTGTATGGTCTGTGCACTTTCTATATGTATATCTTACTTCAGTAAAACATGAATTAAGATATTCCAATAGACACAGAAATACATACCAACTGTTAATTGATCATTCCTAGATTAGCCATCCATTAAGAATGACTTCTCTCTTCGCTTCCATAGATAATTTAGAAAACACTATATTTGAATGTCTATTCTAGTAAGCCTGTTAATTAACTGGGAAACATTTTACCGAGGCTTCAGAATTAACAGTGTTAATTCCGGGTAGAATTAACACTGATTATGCACTCTTTCTTGATGTGAAGGAATCCATCTGCCTCCATGCAGTGATGGTTTTGGAAAATTGAGGGTATTAATTTAACCTTTAGCACCTTCTGAAACTATTCCCCAGAGAAACAGAAAATGGGTCTTGCTTCTGGAAAAGAGACATTCACAAACACTTTCCTTTTCTTGATTTTGGCCATTCCAACAGAAACTTTGGGTTTTTAGCTAGTGTGGTTGCCTTCACTGTGCATGAAAATAATTATTAATGAATCAGACTGTTGTAGAATGATGAAGGCATCAGAGAGAAGGGTGTATGTGTGTGTACACCCATGTGCTTTGGAGTGTTTTCTCTAAGATCATGGGAAGAGATCTTTAGAAATTACTCTTTTCCCTATAAATTGTTACAAACTGAACACAGGATCAGGTAATTTTTGCTGAAAACCCGCAAATTTAATTTATTGGACTGAAAGCAGGACATTTTTTCTTTACTCAAAAAATTCTTTGTCCGCCATCAGAATGCATGAATGAACAGCCTTTCAGGGCATAGGTAAGAACCTTCTCTTAATATTCTCCTTTGCTGAAATAGTCATTTGTGGGAGCTGCTTTTTTTAAATGTGCTTAAAATATGCCCTCATAATGTTCTAGTTTTTATTTTCTAATTTGACCTTTTTCTTTGTTTTATCAGATGCATTAAAACTTAAAATGCCTATATCAAAGAAGGTACAACTTTGTAGATCTAAATAATCAGAAGAATATAAAAGATTGTTTTAAAAAAACTTCATTTTTTTTTTAAGTTGTGGAATATCATCCACGTCTGGTTTTGATTAAGGCTGCCAGTTTTCTAGGAATTGTGGTTTTTGTCAAATGCATGCGGAAGGCACTGATTGGGGTTCTGGTTGGAGTTCTGGTTTGCTTTCAGAAAACTGCAGAAACACTCTTTGATGTTATTTGTGCAAATGCATTAACACATCAGGGAAAGGGTCAGTAAGTGTGTGCTTCTATGCTGGGTGTCCATTACAGCCCATTACTCTGCACAGAAAGGCAAAGAACAGTTCAGCTGTTTGTGAACCATCTTAATACATGTTTGGGTTTTTCTAAGCTGCCTTCTGTAAACATTGTGGGTTGCACCTAGCCTTTTTGTGTTTATATTGAACAGATTCTTTCTTTGTGGGTAGCATGGGGATTTTTTTCATTTCTCCTCTGGGTTTTACTACAAATTTTGCATTCTTCAGAAATGTCAAGACTTTGCTTTCATTTTCAGCAGTTAATGAATATTACTAATTGTATAATGACACTTCTCTTCCAGTATGATCAGCAAAAAAGGTTTGGCACACATACATTTCACTAGTAGTTTTTATTTCCAGCTTGGTTACAGCATTAACCTCCGTCTTACCAATCCTCTAATTTTGTATTTGGTCTTATAGATACGGACCGAGAACTCCTGTGTCTGATGACGCAGAGTAAGTTGTCTTGTATTTGTAGGAATACATTAATTACTAGCCTAAACTGCATGCTTCCAGTACTCACCACTAATTGAAATGCAATTAATATAACAGTGGATTGAAGAGCTAACTGACTCTTCTCTGCAGCCTCAGAGAAGAACTTGAAGTTGGAATGCAGAACATATGTTCTGTGCAGGAGAGATGAATGAAAAAGCCACTGAAGCATGATTCTAATATGCAGCTGCTGCTTAAAAGTTAACATTTACTTTTTATAGACAGGGCATATGAAAGTTATTCTTGTTTGCGTTCGGACGTTGGAACCCCTTCTGAACCACGGAATTGTTAAGAGGCTTTTCTGCGCTTTGCATTGAATTCTTGATATGTAAAGGCTTAGCCATGAAGTGGTCATTCTCGTAGCTACATTTTTTTTAAGCTAAGAAAATAAATCCTAAACCACGAATGATAGGTTCAGAAGCCCAAGTTCCTCCCAGGTTGGAATAATATAAACTGTGGGATGCTTGAGACCAAAACGTTGGGATTTCGTTCAAGTTCCATGGCATAGTCAGGGGTCAAAATGTACAACATGACTTGGGCTGCCTCTCCTTGGTTTCCGCTCCTCTCAGAGATGCATTTCCCATCCCCGGCCTCACATCCAAATTTGAAAAGAATCCACTCTCTCCTGTTTGTGACCACATTAACTCCATTTCAAAAATGGATTTCTCATAGGCAGAGCATTCTGAAACTGATATCCGAGGCAGAAGTTTTCTTTGCAGAATGCTCAGATTTAAGAAACATGATTAATATCTCATTCCAACAACAGTGGCCCACTAAGCCTGATGTCTGTCCTCTGGGAGAGGGATTTTGTGGCCTAGTGGGAATCTGGGCCATCATAAGAGTGGACCCTAGTATTCCCCCTGCCTGTCTTCCTGGCGTGATCCATAGTTTCAAGTCACCAAGTGAGGAATCTAAATAACAGTGTAGAACAGACAAATATCATTTCCACCAATGACAACGAGATCAGGCCACAATTTACTGTTTTTGAATTGTGCTTTTTCCATGTTTGTGTTCAAGAGGTGAGCTTAGTCTGTACTTGTAGCTCAAAGCAGTCTGACTCGTGTGCCAAGGGTATCAGTTTCCGATGTGTGATGCGCAATTGCTTTGTGGCCTGACACATGGAACATTCATGTCTCAAAACCAAATTTAGCCGGAGCTTGACTGACTGCATGAAGCTAAGTAGTCTATAAAATTGAGCCCTGGTTGTTGCTTTTAAAATCTACAGTGGCAGTATTTAACATTCACTGAAAGGAGGGTTATATAAGATTGATAGGCAAAACACTTCTTTGATTTGGTTAGCAAAAACATTTTGATAGAATGGATTTACTCTTCATCATTGCAAAGCTGCTGTGCAATTTGCCTAATACAGATCTCTAAAAAACCCTAAAAGCTGAAAGAAAAGAAGCTACATTAAAGAGCTTTTGAATTTTACTTGTACCTGAATATGAAACCTCACCCTTAGGAGAAGTTAATGATTTTTTAAAAAGGGGTGGGAGTGGGGACTCCTCTAAATTTACCAAAAAAGCAGCCTTATGGGCCAGGGTGAGTATACAGAGCTTCTTTTCCAAGGGTCTTATCTAGGAACATCCAAAGGGCTGAATTTCTTTCTTGGAGTAGACGTAATTTATATGAAACCATGTGGAGAACAAAAAGAAAAGTTTATGTCAGGGTTTTTTTTTTTTAAACAGAAATGTATAATATGTTTTGTTCATTCCCCCACTATCTCCCTTTTTCAAAACCTTTAAGGACAACTATTGGCACAGGCTCTATTTGTTCATAATTGACACATTCTTAAAATGCAACCCAATTAAAAAAAGATGTGCCCTTTAAGGAAAATGCAGGTCAGGGGCAGACCTACCACACAGGCAAACAGAAATTTCCACCTCCTGGCAAGCCACGAATGGCTCCATGGATTTAGTTTCACCTCTTGCCCTTTACTTCCACATGCCTCCTCTCCCAGCGGTCCCCTCCGAGGAGGCTGGACACTGTGAGAGCCAAAGGCCATTTTGTTCTTAATTCCCTTACCTTAGACTTGGTCCAGAAACAGTTTCCAGGCTCCCCTTGAGGTAATTTAATCCTGGCCCTCAGAAATGCCAACCCATCACCGAGAGAGGCTCCTGGGCCCTGCAGCCAGGGCCCCTTGTCCCAGCAGCCCAAGGGCACAGCCTGTTGTGCTGAGAAGCATAGCCTTGGTGCAAGTCCATTTAACATTCTGGAACCTAGGCTTCTGCAGGGTCCCCCACCCCATCCCTAGACAGGCACTTCTTCATTTTGGAGGCTGAGTCCAACCTCTGAATTAGGGAACATTTTCTGAATGGTGACTCAGCTTATTTTCTGTCGACTATTATCAGTTCTCAGCTTGCTTAGTTCCTTTTTTTGAAATGGTGTAAAGATATTGCTCATAGTTTTATTATTTCTTTTTCGGGCCAGTTGGCGGGTGTTTCTTTAAAAAAAAAAAAACTCTAGGAAAAAATAGTACTTCCTGGTATATGAGAAGGCAGGCAAGTGTTTCTCTTTTTATTTCACTAACCAGCTTTTGGCCACATTCGGGCTGAGGTAGTTAAAACTTCATGGTGGGAGCAGAGATAGGAACCCGGGACAGAAGAAGGCAATTCTGAAGGCCTTGCTCCCATCCTCTCCATGCCAGTCGAGTGAGATAAGCAATTCTCAAATCCTGGAGAAAGCTGCCATTTTCTTCCCAGGGTCCCAGAAGAAGTCTTTGCTCTATGGCCACCCACTGTGGCCTAAACCAAAATTCTGCCCTTTCAAAATTATAGATGGCAAAGCTGAAGGAAGGGACCTCCTTCCTCTCCCACAATCTGCCAACTATTTAGTAGATTACAAGAGAGTCCCAGCTCAAAGGAGTTTATATCTTCTAAGACCTTCACAAAGCCTGTAAATTGCCTTAAAAGATGAACTGACTGAATCAGACATATTTAAAGGTAAGACTTTTTTAAACTCTGAAAGGAAGAATGGGATGAGTTTGGGTCCCTTTCTGGAAAGCTTGTTTAAGGGGATTTTGATCCATGAAGTTTAAAAACCATGGGTTAGACTTTTCTACCTAACTCTGCAAATTCCTAAATCTTCCTTAAACCACATTAATAAATAGCATAAACTAGGTGAAAAATCGCAGCCCCTCCTGTCTTTTGAGGGCTACAGTTTATCCTTCAGGAAGGTACAGCTGCCACAATCAACACTGTCCCCTGAGTTTGTGGACAGCTCCTCACGTGGTTTGTCATATCCATGCAAATAGAAGCCTCAGATCAAAGAAAGTCCCTTGGCGCAGATTATTAGAATACTCTTGGGGAAAGCAGATTACAAGTGCAGTCTTCAGTTTTAGCTCTCTTAGGTCAGACTCAAATTGTGCAACATCCAGAGAGAGGGGAGAGGCACCCACACATCCATGCAAGTTCATCTGAGTGGACCGAAATGAACGTGGGCAGCCATTGCTTTGGGGTCATCTTCTCCTTCCAGAGAGCTGCCTGCTAAGGAACCCACTGGCATCCAGTGATGCTGCTGCTGTGCACTGTCTGGCCATGGGGATGACTATTTTGGGCATCACTGATGATGTCTGGAACTAGTTGGTGTCTCAGTGCATGGCTTTTCTTTTTCTTTGTGTTAAGCTGGCTTCAAAAATGGACTATCAGTCTTCTGTTCTTAAACAGCCCTCCACTTGATTTGAGCGCTCTATAACCCATTTGGTTCCCAGAGCTAGTCACTTCTTTGAGAGAAAAAAAATGGAAGATTTTGCTTTGGTTTTTATTTCTATTTTTATCTTGCTGCTTCAGCTTTTGTTGTAGCAAAGGTCTACATAAGCATCGCAGAAAAGGCCCTATGGACTTGCCCAACATTTAATAAGCTCCTATAGAATATATCAATTATATGAACAGCCTAAAAATTTTTTTTAATTGCTTTCCCCATACTTTTGCTTTTAAAAGAGTAAATTCAGAGGTATCCTGACAAAAATAAAGTGAAATCATTGTGAGAATTTTAGGATACAAAGCATATACTGATTTATATATTTTATCCTTTAATCTTACCATAAAGTATTTTCTTGATTCCAAGATGCCATCAACGCACTATCAATTTACAGACAGTTTTACAGGACATAGAAGTAAACCACATCAAACGTATGTATCATTAATACATAGCTGTTGGATGCAACCAAAATTCAGAAAATACAACAGGAAAAAGTGATGCCTTAGACTTGAAGCTGTATGATATATTTTTTTTCTTTTTGAAAATGGAGAAATTGCCTCAGTTAACGGAGAGAGCATTTAAGCCAGCTCTTTACACAAAGAAGCATTTACTGCAATTACGTTTCACTTCAGGGAACACCACTCTCCCTCCCTATAAATTCTCCCCAAGTTATACATTTTAACTCTCTTCATTTTACTTTCTAATACAAGTGAGACGAGCCCAGAGCTTCAAATACTTTTTTCTAGCCCTTTACTTTAAACATATATTGACCCCTACATATAAAATTAGATTGGCCTGATTCTGCCATCACTGAAGACAAAGATGGTCACATTTTCGCTTTTTGCCGCAAAAGGAGAAGAGGGGAGGCTGCTAGCATGCCCGCTGCTGCAGGCCGAGGGATGAATAGACTGCAAATCACGCTACCGCCTTAAGCTGTGGAGGGAAGGGGGCAGTTTTTCCAAACGCGGTAGCGCCCCGACGCGGCGGGACGCTGCAAATGCGCGGAGACTTGCGGAGCCCTGATCCCTGACCACCGTCGTCTGCTCTCTCCACACGCAGGAGCACGAGTATGTTTGACATGCGGTGTGAGGAGGAGGCCAAGGTGCAGCCGCACAGCAGGGCCCGCCAGGAGCAGCTGCAGCTGATAAACAACCAGCTGCGGGAAGAGGATGACAAATGGCAAGATGTGAGTGCCGTCCAGGGCCGTGGGCAGCGGGGAGACTGCTGTGCCCGCTGGGCTAGAGGCCCTTTGGAGCAGAAAATCAGGTGGGGCTGGAAAACCAGACTTGGGCTGGAAAGCCATGCAGAGGAAGGGGGCCCCTAGAGGGCTTCAAACGGTGACACAACCCATGTGGGCATTAGGGAAAGTACCCTTGCTGAAGTTTGGCCACAAAAAAGAGGGGAGCAGAAGGGAGGCGACTGTCATGGGATGCAGAATCGAGGAGGGACTGTCTTTTGAGGCTATATATTTGGAATCGATGATAATAATGATGATGATGATGATAATTGCCAACACTGAAAGCGTACCAGTAACAGGTACTATTCTAAGTACCTTGCATGTAATCATTCTTTAATCCTCTCAGTAATTCAATGAGCTAGCAACTATTATTGTCCTCAGTTCTACAGATGAGTCCCAGAACAGCTAAGTAACTTGTCCAAAGTAACACAGCTAGTGAGCAAGAGAGCCAGGATTATAACCAGTAAGGAAGGCTCCAGGGCCTGATGGGGGCCTTGGGATCATCTGTGTGCTAAGAGCAAAGAGCCAGGGCAGGGGAGAAGCCTAAAGATAGGGATGAGAGGGGCTTCCCTGGTGGCGCAGTGGTTGAGAGTCCGCCTGCCGATGCAGGGGACACGGGTTCGTGCCCCGGTCCGGGAGGATCCCACATGCCGCAGAGCGACTGGGCCCGTGAGCCATGGCCGCTGAGCCTGCGCGTCCGGAGCCTGTGCTCCGCAACGGGAGAGGCCACAACAGTGAGAGGCCCACGTACCGAAAAAAAAAAAAAAGATAGGGATGAGAGGAGGGAGAGTGGATTACTTCATCCTCACAGAGCCCTCTGAGGTGGCTACTGCAGATTTGACTCTACCTTTAGTCAAAAAAGTTAACTTTTCTAAAGTTGATAAAATGTGGTAATAATTATGTCTGTGCCTGGCACCTTATGTGCACTACCTCATTTAACCCTCACAACAGGCTTGTAAGAGTAGGTATTATTATCATTTCTATTTTAGAGATGAGGAAACTGAGGTGCAGAGAGGCTAAGAAACGTGCCTGAGATTCCAAAGCGTGGAAGGGATAGAGCTAGGATTGTTTCTCACAGCCGCACTCCCACCCGGCTGACTCCAGAATCCTAAGTCTTCAACATTATGCTCTAACTGCCCATAGGATTTGTGGTGAGGTTCTTGAAAGGATCAGATGACTTAATACATACAGAATTGTTGGTTCTGTAAGACCCCAAAGCCAATTTTTTTTTCTGTCTTTTCTTCCTTCCCTGAGGGAATTGTAGGTCTGTGGTTAATTCCTACCATTCTGTTGTCAGCGAGTCCATTCACAATGCAGAGGTCATAAATAGCAATAAATGAAGTTTCTTACAATACCCTCTGAGGCAATACTTTAAAATTTGGCAACTGACATGGAATTTGATCACAAATTTTACATTACCATGTTTAAATAAATGCGCTGCCCTGCTATGGATAATGTAGATATTTCTGAAGGGTTCCTGCCTTCGAGGTAGTCCTGTTCCAACCAGACTTACGTTGGATGTACAGAAATGTCTTAGTCTGGCCGATAGTCAGTGCTTACTCAACCCTGAAGAGTAGAAATGGAATTATGTGCAAGTCTGAAGAAAAATGTTCTATCTCCCTCCCCCACCCCTGCAGGACCTGGCTCGTTGGAAGAGCCGTAGAAGAAGTGCTTCTCAGGACTTAATCAAGAAAGAGGAAGAAAGGAAAAAAATGGAGAAGTTACTGGCTGGAGAGGATGGGACAAGTGAACGCAGGAAAAGCATCAAAACCTACAGAGAAATTGTCCAGGAAAAGTGGGTTCTTTCTGTGGTTGTTCTTGTTGTTGAATGTACAGTGTTATCTAGATGTGCTTTTCCTAAAAATTGTTGGTTATCACGACGGCTCTGACACCAATATTACACTTCCTGTTTGTATACTTTCCTTCAGCTCTAACAAGGTCTGCTTTGCAACTCCTGTGACCGTTGCCTTGTTCTTGCTTCCCCTCCCATGCCCATCCTTTAGGGAGCGGAGAGAGAGGGAGTTGCATGAGGCATACAAGAATGCACGGTCCCAGGAGGAGGCGGAAGGGATCCTTCAACAGTACATCGAGAGGTTCACCATCAGCGAAGCTGTTCTTGAACGCTTGGAGATGCCAAAAATTCTGGAAAGAAGCCATTCAACAGAGCCAAACTTATCCTCCTTCCTGAATGACCCCAACCCCATGAAATACCTGCGGCAACAGTCACTGTCTCCACCCAAATTCACTGCCACCGTGGAAACCACCATCGCTCGTACCAGTGTACTGGATGCCAGCATGTCAGCAGGCAGTGGGTCTCCAAGCAAAACTGTCACTCCCAAAGCAGTGCCTATGCTGACACCCAAGCCTTACTCCCAGCCCAAAAACTCTCAAGAGGTCCTGAAGACCTTCAAGGTAGGATGAGTTCCTTAAGGGTAGAACCAAAACTGAACCCCAGGTAATCACTGGAAGGAAGCATCTTGCCTCAAGAAGATGCAATTGTTTTTATCAAACAAAAGCAAAATGTGTTAACATGTATGATTGTGAAGTTTATGTGTCTCTGAGATCTGGTTTGCAAATAGTTAAGGGATAGATGATTCCCCTCAATTCCTGTTTTTAAAACTGATGGGCTTCAGTGAGATTGGTGGTTGAGTCATCTCCATGAGTAATGTCTGTTTCATAGTTGGATATGATGACATGGTCTCTCTATAGTAGTCATAACAAGCCCTAATTTAGCAGCACCCTAGGTATCTCCAGCTATCTGGAGGTATTGCAAATTCCTCAAAACAAAATTTTGATTGCCTTTGGCTTAAATAGAAGTATATACAGCTACCTCTCTTTTAGGAAGAAACTGCCATCATATCTAAAAAGATGCTACAATATAAAAAAATAATAATACAAGGAATACATGGGATGTACTTGGTTCTCAGATGAGACAGATTTTTTTTATTTTTTAAGTGGGAAGAAACTATGTTGTTTTGGGGGCTGGAGGGGTTGCCAATGAATGTGTAAAGTGATGTACCAGAACCAAAGAATCTATGACAGTCAGACGTCTTTTTTCTTCCTCAAATTCTAATATTTTCCCTCACATCAGGAGGAAGTGCTCATCCTTTGTCTCAAGCTATGTTGACTATAAAGAAAAATCAGTTCTGATTGTCCCTGCATACCACATGGGTTCATAATAGAAGACAGGTGGAATTCATCAGTAGCAGACACGGGCATGTGACTGTAAAGAAAGTTTGCTAAACTAAACTAATTGAGCAGTGGGATGCCATGTATCTTCCTATTGAATTTCAGAGGGAACCAAACCACACTTTCTGACTTTTGCTTAGATAACTCTGAATGTATCTTCAAAATCTGTGCCTTAGGCTTTGGTGAAACAAAAGAAAAATGTCCTGGCTGTCTCATCTGGGTTGAATTGTGATGTTTATCCCTCAAGGGAAGGGGCTGTGTCCTTGTTGTTCATAGCTTCATCCTGAGTGCCTGGCATAGGTGCCTAGGCACTCAGCAACTGTTCATTGAATAAATACACTAATTTTTCCTGAGAAGATGAGCTACTCATCATGCAGACTCGTGCACACACAGATATACACATGATCATATGTGCTCGGCAGGCCACCTAAGTACCTCAGCAGCTGTCCTTCACCTAGGGCCCACGGTGATGCACTGTCTGAGATTTCATGAAGGCAGGTTTGATGTTGAGGTGGCCCAGCACAGGGATAGGGAATACATTTATTTAAGTTGGTATCCAAGGCAGCTGATCAATTAATCCAGATGTCCACTTCCTATCCTTAATATAAACAGCACAATGTGATCATTTAAACAGAAGAATTAGGATAGATGACTTTATGGCAAGACTTTGGCCCTGAGAAAACCCAGTCCCTTGCCATTGTGGCAAGACAGTGTGGAGGCCTCAGGAGAGGTGGATTGAGGAACTGGATAGAGATCCTTTCAGAGCTGGGGCTCACCAGTGAGCCCTCAACTCATCATAGGCCTTGATGGCTGTCAACCCTGTTCACAGCCCCACCATTGAGTGGGTGGACCCACTTGTATGGTAGTATGTAAATGGAACAGTTGTTGCCAGATAAGGCCAGAACTGAAGCTAAGGGGTGTGTGTATGTGCATGTGTGTGTGTATGTGTGTGTGTGTGTGTGTTTTCTTGTGGGGAGGAGGTGGGCACGGGAGACAGGGAATACAGGCTCAGTTTCTTAGTACAACAGATTTAAGAGTAAAGGAAGAGCAAGTAAAATGGTTTAAGGCAGTGTTTTCAAACTGAGAGTTGCCACCTGTTGCTAGGTTATGAAATCAATTTAGTGGTTTGGAATCAGCATTCTTTTTTTTAAAAAAAAAGGAGGTAGAATAGAATACAATGTTTAAAAAACAGCCTAGTGCATCACACATAAAAAAAGGTAAATATGATTTTGCAAAACTTCGTTTCAGTTATCTTTACGTGTGTGCGTTCAGTGGTGATTTCAACTTCATGGATTACAGACGATAGATATACAAGCCACTGACTTAGGGTGAATAAACTATAACTAGCATCTGCCCTTCTATTATTCCTTTTAAAAGATTTTAGAAGGTTTAGTAAGAAGAATAGCTAATATTTACATACTTACAATGTGTCAGATACTGTTCTAAATTCTGTGCATATATTAATCCGTAAAATCACCATAACAGCATCATTAAGAAATACTATTATCGGGGCTTCCCTGGTGGCGCAGTGGTTCAGAGTCCGCCTGCCGATGCAGGGGACACGGGTTCGTGCCCCGGTCCGGGAAGATCCCACATGCCGCGGAGCGGCTGGGCCCATGAGCCATGGCCGCTGAGCCTGCGCGTCCGGAGCCTGTGCTCTGCAACGGGAGAGGCCACAACAGTGAGAGGCCCACGTACCGCAAAAAAAAAATAAATAAATAAATAAATAAATAATAAAGGTGAGGAAACCGAGGTTGAAGATTACATGGCTGTTAAGCAATAGAGCCAGGACTCACTCTGAGGCCGTCTCACTGCAGAGCTTCTTTTCAGGACCACGCTACATACTGTCAGACCTTAAGACAGATATTTCTAGATGCCTTTTAATAAGCCAGACTAACCACTGTCACTCCTTTCTCGCTCCCACTACCCTCCCTAGACATGGGTGCAAAACAAAAATATTTTAATGTGCATGGCCTCTTTTTCTTGAAGAAAATGGGATGGTCAGGTTAACTAGAAATAGGAATTTACTGTCACATAGCATAGCACCAGGTTCCCTGCCCTCCATGATAGCTTCCAAAAAGTACCCATTGCTCCTGACCATGACAGGATAACCTGTGAAATATTCCTGATCTAAGATGAGGTCCACCTAATTTAATATGCTAATCAGAAAAAAAAAAACTCAAAGTTGTGGATTAGCAGTCAGAAAGTAAATGAAAAATTACTGGAACCCAAATATGCCCTTGATTTTCTATACAGCAAAATAAAAACAGACCCACAGTAAGGTGAACATGAAATGTATTCTAACGTGAAGCAGCCTGAGAAGGCAGACCAACTTTTAAAGAAACCTTCAAAGATGGCATTTAGAGGAGCCCTAGTTTCTAGAACTGACTGAAGCATATAAAAGACCTTATTCTTTGTTAGACCATGATTATTAAATGCTAATGATTTAAGGTGATTCTGAACGTGTTATTTTGTTACAGTCTTTTGCTGGGGAATAGCATGTTCTTGTTCATTCCGGTTTTTACAGGTAGATGGGAAAGTCACCATGAATGGAGAGACGGTTCACGTTGACGAGGAGGAGAAGGAAAGAGAGTGTCCCCCGATGGCACTTGCCCCCTCGTTGACCAAATCCCAGATGTTTGAAGGTGTGGCCAGAGTGCATGGGTCCCCCATGGAGCTGAAACAAGACAACAGTAGCATTGAGATCAACATAAAGAAGCCAAGTTCTCTTCCCCAAGAGCTGACGGTAAGAAGCAAACTTTTTTTTTTCCTCTTCGGGATAATTTCAATGTGAAAGAATCTATTTAAAAAAAAATAAGTAGGTCTTGATAATGATCATTTCTTTCTAGGAAGGTGTATTAGTTTGCTAGGGCTGCCATAATGAAGTGACACAAACTGAGTGGCTTACACAACAGATATTAATTGTCTCATGGTCCTGCTGGCTGGAAGTCCAAAGTCAAGGTGTTGGCAGGGTTGGTTCCTTCTGGTGTCTATGAGGGAGAATCTGGTCCTGGCTTCTGGTGGTTTGCTGGCAGTCTTTGGCGTTCTCTGCCAAAGAAGAGGTAGATGCACCACCCTGATCTCTGCCTTCATGTTCACATGACACTCTCCCTGTGTGTTGTCTGTGTCCAAGTCTCCCCTTTTTATGAGGACACAGGTCATACTGGATTAGGGACCTACTCCACTCCAGTATGACCTCGTGTTAATTTAATTACATCTGCAAAAATCTTGTTTCCAAATAAAGTCACATTCTGAGGTAATTGAGTTTAGGACTTCCACACATAAATATGGGGGAGGACGCAGTTCAGCCCTAACAGAGGAATATAGCAGAAGGTGTCATGTGTAATGAGTAAAAACCTTTCTCTTGTCCCCCTGTGATTGGTGTCTAGTGTTATAGAAAAAGAAATAAATCTCTGAAATACCTTCATTTTTGTTTATTCAGGACCCCATCAGACTTGTTAAAATAATTTGAAAATAACTGGTGCCACCAGAACCTGACTTAACATCCTTGACAATTTGTATAAAAGGGTATCTTTCTTATTAGTTTTAAAAAACTCATTAAAAATCAAATTAACTTTTTTATTGGTTTAGCCCCTGAAATCCAGTGTAATTAGAAGTACTATTGAATGGCCAAGCTGAAAAATGTAGGGTAATTCAAGAATAGCAGAAGAGAGAACTCAAAATAACGTTAGATTTGCTTATTTGGAGTATAAAACGTCATCAAGAAGATTACACTTTTTCTTAGATCTCTCACCAGGGTTCGTGCTGGTTTTGCTGATCAAACCCCAACTGTCAGTACCACAGATAAAGGCCGGCTTTGGGGGTAGAATCGGACTCTGTTCAGCCTTATCTGTTCTCACCAGAGGCTGATTTCTGTGGTTTTAATTTATAGTGTTTGGGTTGGAATTATAAAGGAAGGGAGAAACTGTCAAAAATTTTCCCCCAGCACCTAGAAAAGTTTGGTCCAGAGGGAAACTTGTCTTCCAGCTCCAGGGCTAAGTTAAATGACCCAGCTACCTAAACCCCTCCAGAGGACTAGATATTGTTTTTCTTATCTCCAGGATTTGTCTTTTGAAGAATAAAATATGTTTTCGCAGAGGAGTTGAGAGCATTTAACTCTTCCTCACAGTGCTCAAGCCCTAGAAAGAGATTCAAAGTGGAATAGACCAAAATAACTTCCTCACCATGGTAACATGTTTGCTGGTCTCTAGGAGAAAAGTTTTGTGATCAAGGCACAGGCTGAATCCCTCAACCTGGAATTTAATTCTACTTTTCATTTGCATGAATGTTACCACCTCTGAAGAGTTCTTATGTGTTATCATGAGATGGAACACTGAGTTCTGCTAGGAGTGTGGGAACATTACTAGTAGAGTCAACATGAACTTATGCTCTTAAATTTAAATGTGAAGTTCCCCCAATTAATTAGACATTGCAGTGGTAGGATTGCTTTTCTGGGACAGTTAGTAATTCTGTTCTTATTTTTCTTTTGCCACACTTAATAATGAGTGTTTCCTAAGTTCCCTTCATAAGAACCTTTCCATGACTCAATCTGGTTACTCTGTCCATCAGGCCACAGGACCTTTGCACATACTGTTGAGCACAGTTCTTTGTCCCTGTACTTTGGAGAAGCAACAGTGTAGGAGCCACACTGGTCCCATAACAGAGGTACACAGGGCTTAGGCAGGCCCAGTAGATTAATTCCAAGAACAGATCCTAAGGGCTCTGCTATCAGGCACGTGTCCATTCTCTACCTTTACCTCTGCCCTCTGACCATTTTGTTGTTTGAATCTGGGAGGAACCCTGCCCTTGGCGGAATAGGTTTTTTACCAGCAGAAGTTAAAGGAATAAGTAAAGAGACCAGACGGTATAAGGTCTAAACTTCCCACACCAACTATTTAATCTCTCTTGTTCGAAGCTTCTAACCCTTTGGGGAAAAAGCTTTATCAATCTTATATGGAATTGTAAACAGAAGAAAAGGGGGTTTTATTTGTCTGTTTTGGGGTTTTACTAAACCTCCCTTAAAAAATACTCATTCTTGGGGCTTCCCTGGTGGCGCAGTGGTTGAGAGTCTGCCTGCCGATGCAGGGGACACGGGTTTGTGCCCCAGTCCGGGAAGATCCCACATGCCACGGAGTGGCTGGGCCCGTGAGCCATGGCTGCTGAGCCTGCGCGTCCGGAGCCTGTGCTCCGCAACGGGAGAGGCCACAGCAGTGAGAGGCCCGCGTACCGCAAAAAAAAAAAAACAAAAAAAACCCTCATTCTCAATAATTACTAATTTTCTTATTTTTACAATGAGCAACATAAAAAGAAAATAGCCTATTGTCTCTTACTGCCAGGCATTTTCCACCTTAACAGTAGTTGTACTGCTATACTCTCTAATGGCAAAGAGAAGATGGGTTGAAATATGTCACATTGGTTACATTGCCCCAAAAGTATCTTGTTTCAAGAGAGGCAAAATTAGATGATCTGAAAGAAATCATGTTATTTCAGAGGTATATATGGTATAACAAGGAAAGCCCTAATCAAAAGGTGGCCTTGTGGACTTTTTTCTGGAAACCATCCTGATCCTGGGCAGCCTGAGGTCTAATCTCATGGAAGAGCCTGGGAGTCTCTTACTCTGCAAAAAACTGCCTAGTTTGGAGTGATTTCTAGTTCAATAAACCCTAGTGGTTCTGAAGAGGCCATAGCATTTATTTACCTCATGTCTAGTACTTTAGGCTCTTGAATTAACCATGTCAGGGGCTACTATGTTATTTTCTGGGTAGATAACTACCTGTATGTATCAGACTTCAAGCCAAGTTGTTAGCTGCACTTCACGAAATTTTGGCTAAAACACTCTTCATACTCGCTTACAACTTATGACACCAAAAGTTTTCCGTTTAGAATATGTTATCCTAAGAGCCGTTTTCTTTTAATTAATTAATTCATTTATTTATTTATTTTTGGCTGTGTTGGGTCTTCGATGCGCGTGGGCTTTCTCTAGTTGTGGTGAGCGAAATTGTGGCACACGGGCTGAGTTGCTCCGTGACATGTGGAATCTTCCGGGACCAGGGCTCGAACCCGTGTCCCCTGCATTGGCAAGTGGACTCTTAACCACTGCGCCACCAGGGAAATCCCCTAAGAGACATTTTTAAACCCACTCCTCATTTTACTTCCTTCTCCATGGTCCAAGAAAAGCATTTCTTGACTGTGTTTCAGCCAGTATATTCCCATTGAAATGGTAGAATTCATTGGTCATGGCAAAATATGGTGACCAGCTTAAAACAGGAGGCTGCACTCAACAGCCTCCCAGGCCTTTTTACCAGCTTGCACTTGATTTGCTGTTTCTAATTCATTTGGCCCATTCTGTGGGGCTGTCAAAGGAATAGTGTTCTTCTTTTTAAATAGTGTCTTTCTTCCCAAAACTGCATTCCCAACAGATATACTTTTTACAAAGGAGTAGCCTCACCCACCACTAAAATGTCACGGTTCCTTCAGGGTGAGCTGGAACTATTCAAAGGGCACAGTACCAGTAGGCAGGAGCATTAATTCAGAAGGAGAGTCCGAGTGGCAGAGGAGAGTGGGCACCACACTGCAATGGGCCACGGGGTGTGAGGTGGGAGGGTCAGCCTCTTGCGTCAGCACAACCACTTTTGCGTATGACGTCATGTCTTTAGGTTCCTTCTACCTTATCTTTCTCATTAGAAACTCTTGAGACCATCGACTCTTACTTTAGAAATAGATCCTAAATTAAGTTTGGCTTGTTATTAATTTTTAATACTCTGGTTATATCTATTGAGACCAACAAACTCCAGATCATCCTCAACTGAATCACCTTTAAGGTAATGAGATCGTGATAGCAGTTGTGCTGATGGTTGTCCGTTACCTGATAAGCATGAATAAATGACCTACTCTGTGGCCCATTTTTGAAATTGAAAAAGAAACTCATGAACTTGCTATGAGAGCAATTTTCATAAAGCAACTAGCAAAGTATATAACATAATATTTAATTAAGAGCTAGAAAACAGGGTTAGAAGCCTAGAGGGACATAAAATGGCAAGGAACAGGTAAGATCATTGTAGGCTGGAGTTAGTCTAGTTGGGAAGGTTTTATGTGAATTTCAAAATCAACTTGTAGGCTTTGCATTGGAATGGAGGGGGGAAGCAAGCTGTTCCACATGTTGCGACCAGCAGAAGCAAAGACCTTAAGTGGGGATCACAGGACTAAGAGGTGATGAGGGTGACTAGATGCCATACACTCCAACCAGAGGGATGGGGGCTCCCATGGCCCCTCCCAGTTATCCTTGAGATATTTCCCAGTGGAAATCTAACACTCACTTTTTTTTGCATTTTAAAATATTGGCTTCTGTAAGAAAATCATATCATAGCACAAATACTAGACTTGTAGAATCCAGGATTGGAAAATAATTTGGAAGGTCTTTTAATCTAAGGACTAATTTATCCTGTTTAGTGACCTACAGAGAAATGTCTCCCTTCAAGATAGTCTAGTGTTTTCTTGATCCAGTGTGAGTCTTTGAATCTCTTCCTGCCTTGTTGTTGCCAAAAATGACCCTTTCCTAAAATACCTAAAGTACCCCATGCACTAGGTCAAAGACCAAACCCCCCCTGAGCCTCAGTTTATATTTAAAATAAGGATAATAATAGTATAGGCATCTGATGGTTATCGTGAGAATTCATATGTATAGACCACTTAGCATGATGTCACAGTGACTCATAGAGGTGCCCTTAAGTTAGTTTTAACATTGTCGTTCAACAAATGGGAGAAAGAAAGTTACCGTATATTTTTCAGAAGCCTGGAAGGGTGAGAGGTGCAAAGTTTTTTAGGTTAAAGTAAGGTCATCAGAATCACCATATTGAACAGATGTGAATTTCAAACAAATGTGATAAATTCCATGTTGTCTTCCAACTCAGCCCGTCAGTAGCTCCAGCTGTAATTCTCTAGGAAGCAAACAGACATGAACAGCTTTTTCCAGAAGACGATTGCCCTTGCAGATGCTCACATGCTTCTTCCAACAGCTCTTTTTGGTTCTCCTATTATTCACTCTTTCCCAAGTCTGGCTTCCCTCTGCCACCTAAACCCCCAGGACTCTCACCCGTTGACCTCCTGTCAGTGCCCTCTTGCCAGCTCACCCCAACCGATGTCCTGCATGCCCTCTGCGCTGGCAGCACCCTCCCACCTGGTCTGTGGCAATTCTCCCTCATGGACCAACGGCCAAACTCAGCTCTGAGGGATCTAAACAACTTCATCTGTGTTTCTCAAACTAAGTAACAAGATCTTTCCACCTTGACAAAGCTCTAGGCCTTCCTCTTGAAAATTCAGTACTTTACTAACGTTTTCTGATCCAGGAAAACAGACAATCAGATCTTTCTTGAAACATTTCATTTTTCAGTGAGAGCAGGGTGAAGGCATTTGAGTAGGTGCTGTTTTCCTTACAACTGTGACCAACTGCAGATTCCTCTTAGATGTCAAATGTCAATAGACATTTCTCTAGAAACTGTTTTACTCCATCCAGAAGTAGTTGCAAGAGCATTAGATTTAATACTCTAATTAAGTCATTAAAGATATTTAGGTATGAAAGTGTTTATAGACTTCAAGATAGTATACATCAGGAACAATAAAAAAATCAAACCTAGCCCATCTGACCTGGGTCAGACCCACACATTGTTGGTTGGAGAAGTTTAAGGCAAAAAGAAAAAGTTTAAGGAGTGGAAAGGCTGATTCTCCACGTAGATCCTCTTTCAACCAGTGAAAATAGATATTTGGTGATGTAAAAGCAAAAAGGGAAACACATGCATGGCATATGTGGCACCTGGGTCCTGCTGCCAAGACATAAATAGACTGATTTTCCAGGCTTGCGTCCAGATAAGTTCTTCAGGACTGGAGCCGGACAATCAGTCAGAGTCACCAAATAGCAGCTCAGGTAAGGACCTTGGACATCACACCTTCCAACCCGTAGAGGTTAAATGATCAGTCCAAGCTTTCATACCTCCTCTGTCCTAGAAACAGGGCCACTCAGACCCTGGGTCTCAGGACCATTTGTCCTCTCCTGCTTCATATTTCCAATTCATTCCACAGAGATGCTCTCTGGGCTGGTTCACCAGTAAGATTCTTGTTAAAAGAACAGCCCAAAGCCAGGTAGATCTGTGGCTAGACCATGTCCCTCTCAAGCTAGGAAACTGCCACCTCCCACCTGTGGCCTCAGGGCTCGGTCTGGCACCAGGGCCAGTTTGGATGGTGTTCTTAGTCAAGGAGATGCCAACTCCTGGCTTAGGCCCCTGTAACCTTTCTGTGCTCTCATTCATTCATGTCCAGGGATCTGTTTTTATTTTCATTCTTGAGACAGTATTACCAGTTGGAGAAGGGAAGCCTTCTCCTCTTTTCAGCTATAACCAAAGGAAAGTGTGGGCTATAAAGCACATTTTCCAGCAAGACAGGTTTGTTTCAGGCAAATCTCTGAGTCCATCAGCACTGGTTAAAACTGCCAATTTTGAACTCATTGCCTTTGAAGTAATGATGTGAGTAGAAAAGTAACAAGACTTCAGAATCGAGTATCAGACAGAAGTTAATTAAACTGGCTTTGGGATTTCCCTTGATTATATATAGTCTATATATATATATATAAAACAGAATATAGAAAACCATAAAAAAATATAAACTAGTTATTACTCCAGCCACTCAGAAATTAAGATTTTTTAAAATGTGCATCCTTCTCTTTTTCTCAGTGTATATAAAATATTTTGGGGGCTCATGTTATTCAAATTGTGTTGTAACTTGCTTTTTCTCTTAATTTATCCTGAATATTTTGTTAGTAATAGCTTGATTTTGATGACTAGTATGCATTTAAACTAAGCTTGACAGTATAAATTTCATAAATATTGCATCTTAACATTTGCTTCCCTATCGTGGGTTACATGTTGACTCTATGTCAGATACCATGCTGGGTCCCTGCCCCCCTAAGAACCTGGACTGGATCAAAAGCCTCAAGATGGGGTGATGGCTGGGGGTGGTCCGGTCTCAAGCTGCCCTGGGAAGTGGGACTTGGCTAACTTGCTCCCTGTCCCGAGAGATCCCGGAGAGTTCTCATCTTTTGCATAATAAATGGATGAGAGGTAGAATGGAAAGGATGAGGTAGAATGGATGAGAAGGAAAGGGCATGGAAATGGCAGTTTGAATCATTTCAGCAATAAACTTGGGACACTCAGGTTCTGGATTGCATCTTATGGGTCAAAACCTTTAAATACCTGGGGAGAAGTTGGCAGTGGGTGTGACTCCAAGTCCAGATGTTGGAGCACTGAGGTTACCAGCACAGGTCAAGGTTCCTACCTCCCCTGCCTACTAGCAATGTGGCTCTGGGTAAGTCACTTAGCCTCCTGGGCCTCAGCTTCCTCACCTGTATAAAGGGAATCATATTGGTGCATACTTTACAAGCTTGCTCTGAGGACTAAGGAAGATAATCCACATCAAGTGCTGACATGTGGGAAATCTAGTAAATATTGACCATGGCTACAGTGACAACAGTGTATAACCATTAAAACATAATTTTAAGGGAAGATAAATTGGGTCATCTGGGAGTTCAGTATTTGAGTGTTAAGCCACATAGAAATGCATCCAGAAACATGAGTATTCTTGAAAATCGAAGTTCTGCATTAGTCATGCATAAGTAAAATATTACTGAAATGAGGTGTGCTAGTAAAATCATCCTTATTGAAGTAGTGCTTGAGAACTTTGTCTCTTCTGCATTATAAATTATGTCTAGGGCTTCCCTCGTGGCGCAGCGGTTAAGAATCCGCCTGCCAATGCAGGGGACACGGGTTCGAGCCCTGGTCCGGGAAGATCCCACATGCCGCGGAGCCTAAGCCCGTGTGCCACAACTACTGAGCCTGCACTCTAGAGCCACGAGCCACAACTACTGAGCCTGCACTCTAGAGCCCGTGAGCCACAACTACTGAGCCCACGTGCCACAACTACTGAAGCCTGTGCGTCTAGAGCCCGTGCTCTGCAACAAGAGAAGACACGGCAATGAGAAGCCCACACACCACAACAAAGAGTAGACCCTGCTCGCCACAACTAGGGAAAGCCTGCGCACAGCAATGAAGACCCAATGCAGCCAAAAATAAATAAATAAAATAAATAAATTAAAAAAAATTATGTCTAAAGGACTTCATGAATTATCTTATTTCATTGATTCCAAGGGGCACACTTGCCACACTTGAGCATCTCTAAATCAGGACATGTCTTTTTTTCAGGATATGTCTTATAATCAATAGTGTGTCCTATTTAACAGGTAGTTTGCTTTCTTTCTTAGTAGTACCTAAAATAATACAGCTTAAACTTGATGGCATCTAAGATTTAATAAAATATGTCCATTTCTTTGTCCATGTTTGGGCCGGGAAGGCTTTTGGCTCAGTTTTTGTAGTTATTTATTTCCAGTCACTGGAAACACCAGTGTTCTCAAGAGCATCATTCATCAATATTTAACTGCAAATTTGTTTCCCAACCTCAGATAGTTTTCCATAATCTAATCCATTTGAGGAGAAAACCTAAAAATCAGTATTTCAGACAGTATTTTATATATTAAAAATCAGTATCTCTGGCAGTATTTATATATTAACATCATAAAATAAAAAATACTATGTATTAATACTTCTATGTGTGTGGGGGACACTTTAAATTATTAAACCCAGGTTATTCTGTTGTAATACTAGGCTGGTGGGTCTTCAAATGCTACTCTCATGTCAGTTGTTCATATAACAGTGTACAGACACACACACACACAGAGAACATATATATGTAACTTCACTATAATAAAAGAGACTTTGGTTTATTTAACCATTTCCACTCATTAAGTCTCTTAAAGGGCTTCAATTCAGGCTTCTTGATGTATTAAAGAGTTACAAAATCCATTAAGTAGTATAAATATGATGCTTATTTCCTTCCTAGGGTTTTAAAGGTGCATGTTAATTTAATATTTTGTTCTTCCAGAATTGATACACAGTTATCTGTCATTAGAAAGTGCTCATCTAGTTATGAAGATGTCAAAACTACCCCATCCTCCAAAAGAAAAAGCATATCTTTGCCACTAGATGCTATTATAAAATTCTTTAGCAGCTTGAAAGGCTAGTGGCTTAAAGTTTCCTTGTGTCTTTTTTTTAACTTTGAAAATTTCCAAATAATTTTTTCACAAATTTTTTTCCATTTTTTATTGTGGTAAAGTAAAACATAAAATTTACTATCTTAACCATTTTTAAGTGCACAGTTTAGTAGTATTTAGTACATTCATATTGTTGTGCAACCATTGCCACCATCCATCTCCAGAACTCTTTTCATCTTGCTAAACTGAAACTCTGTACCCGTTAAACAATAGTTCCCCATGGCCCACTCCCCTCAGACCCAGGCAACAATCATTTTACTTTTTTTTCCCCTTCACTTTTCCCCCATGCCCCAGCCTCTGGTAGCTACCATTCTACTCTCTGTTACTACGGGTCTGGCATTTTTTAATTTTAATTTTTTAGATTCCAGATATAACTGAGATCATGCAATATTTGTCCTTCTGTGTCTGGCTTATTTCACTCAGCATAATGTTCTCCAGGTTCACGCATATTGTCGCAAATGACAGGATTTTCTTCTTTTTAAAGGCTCAATAATATTCCATTGTATATGTGTGTATAATATTGATATCTGTGCATATAGTAATATTTATGTATCAGAATATATGAATAATATATACATATATACATGTTTTCTTTATCTAGTCATCCATCAACATTTAGGTTGTTTCCATAACTTGGCTATTGTGAATAATGCTGCAATGAACATGGGAGTACAGATATCTCTTCGAGATACTGATTTCATTTCCTTTGGCTATATATACCTAGAAGTGGAATTGCTGGATCATATAATAGTTCTATTTTAAATTTTTGATGAAACTCCATACTATTTTCCATAATGGCTGTACCAATTTACATTCCCACCATCAGTGTACAATGGTTCCCTTTTCTCCACATTCTCAACAACACTTGTTATCTTTTGACGTTTTTATTTATTTATTTATTTATTTATTGGCTGCATTGGGTCTTCGTTGCTGCATGTGGGCTTTTTCTAGTTGTGGCGAGCGGGGGCTACTCTTCGTTGCAGTGCGCAGGCTTCTCATTGCGGTGCCTTCTCTTTGTTGCGGAGCACAGGCTCTAGGTGCGTGGGCTTCAGTAGTTGTGGCGCACGGGCTTAGTTGCTCTGTGGCATGTGGGATCTTCCCGACCAGGGCTCGAACCCACGTCCCCTGCACTGGCAGGCGGGTTCTTAACCACTGCACCAGGGAAGTCCCTCTTTTGACTTTTTGATAATAACAATCCCTAAAAGATATAAGGTGGTATCTCACTGTAGTTTTGATTTCCCTGGTGATTAGTGATGTTGAGCATCTTTTCATATACATGACTTCAGTTGGCCATTTGTATATCTTCTTTGGGAAAATGTCTATTCAGGTCCTTTTCCCATTTTTAAGTTGGTTTATTTGATGTATTTTGCTATTGAGTTGTAAGAGTTCCTTTTATATTTTGGATATCAATCCCTTATTGGATGTATGATTTGCAAATATTTTCCCCCATTCCATAGATTGCCCTCTCATTTTGTTATTTATTTCCTTTGCTGTGCAGAAACATTTCAGTTTGATGTAGTCCCATTTGTTTATTTTTGCTTTTGTTGCCTGAGCTTTTGGTGCCAAATCCAAGAAATCATTGCTAAGACCAATGCCTAGGAGATTTCCCCGTTTTCTTCTAGGAGTTTTATGGTTTTCAGTCATACTTTTAAGTCTTTTATCCATTAGACATTGATTTTGGTGTATGGTGTAAGATAAGAGTCCAATTTCATTCTTTTGCATGTCGATATCCAGTTTTCCCAACAGCATTTACTGAAAAGTCTATCCTTTACCCATTTTGTATTCTTGGTGCCTTTGTCAAAAATTAGTTGACCATAAAAGTGTGGGTTGATTTCTGGATGTTCTGTTCCATTGATTTCTGTGTCTGTTTTTATGCCAGTACCAAACTGTTTTGATTAATGTAGCTTGGTAACATAGTTTGAAATCAGGAAATGTGATGCTTCCAGTTTTGTTCTTCTTGCTCAAGATTGCTTTAGCTATTTGGGGTCCTTTGTATTTCCATATGAATTGTAGGGTTTTTTTTTCTATTTCTGTGAAAAATGCCATTGGAATTTTTAGAGGGATTGCATTGAATCTGTAGATTGCTTTGGGTAATGGGGATATTTTAACAATATTAATTCTTCCAATCCATGAATACAAGATATCTTTCCATATCTTTTTGTCTTCTTCAGTTTCTTTCAGAAATTATGGGGGGGTGGGGGTGGAATATGAGAAGTTGGGTAACAGAAAGTTGTTGAGAGCCCAGAAAGGGAGAGAACTTCAAGAATAAAATGCACAATGCTAAGAGCCACCAGCATCTGTGCTGAAGACAAGCTACTGAGAGGTTAATTGCAACTTGAAAAAAATATTTTTTTTCACTGGTGATATGACCCTAAGCCAACTGTAAAGGCATTTGGGAGCAAGAGAGTGGTAACTATGATTTTGAAAAACTGATAGTGAAAGGAAGGAAGAAGAGGCAGTCAGAGGAGGTGGGGAGGTAGTGGGGTTGTGTGCCCTCATAACATGGTTCTGCTTCAGCACTTATGTTCTCCTTCACGGAACATCTCCTTCTGACAAACCCAGCCTTTCACCACTGGAAATAGAAAAGAGTGAATTCATATAGGCAGCTCACCTCGTTGGCCTGAAAACTACTACTGGAAAAAAGAGAAAGAAATCCTTTACCTTCTAGAACCTTCAAGGGGATAATGTATTCAAGGTGGAAAAATATTTTTCTTTTAGGCAACCACTGAAGAAACTGAAACAAACAGTCAAGAAGATGAGAATTATGGTGAAAAAACAGAAAAAGGGAATACAGAAGTTGCCTCATCAGGTTTGTTTTTATAACAGACTAGTTTTAAGGTAAAGCGTGATAACTCTTAAGAGAATGAAAATAGAAAAGGTAGCGAATGAGGCTCTGTGACTGGTGTGGTTGTGCTGCCACCTAGTGACTTCCTGGGGGAATTCTGACCAAGTGATTTATCTTGCTGTAAAAAAAAAAAACAGGAACCCATGCTTTTTTGCTACCTTGTTTCATTTTGTTTTTTTTTGAAAGTTTATCTCCGTCATCATAAAAGAGTTATATTTCCCCAAATCAATAATGCTAAAAACTGAGGGTTATATTTAACACACAGTAACAACAATAGATAAGACAGATTAAAAATATATCATCAAAATAGATGCTGAGGGCTTCCCTGGTGGCGCAATGGTTGAGAGTCCGCCTGCCGATGCAGGGGACACGGGTTCGTGCCCTGGTCCGGGAAGATCCCACATGCCGCGGAGCAGCTAGGCCCGTGAGCCATGGCTGCTGAGCCTGCGCGTCCAGAGCCTGTGCTCTGCAACAGGAGAGGCCACAACAGTGAGAGGCCCGCGTACCGCAAAAAAAAAAAAAAAATATATATATATATATATATATATATAGGTAGATAGATAGATAGATGCTGAAGTGGTAAACCCAATGAATAGTTTGAAAGAATAAAGTAATGCCACACATATGAACAGTGAGAATGAATAGAAACCCACTCTTCCCTAAAGTAATATTTCTCGATATTTTTAACACATTTTTTCTTTTGATAAACATGAAAACCTCTCACCCTCTTCTAATACCAAGTTATTTTTAAATGGCATTGTAAAGTAAATTAAAAGTCATTACTAAAAATTTTAGCGTATACTTTTTCAAACTAGACTGTACCTCCACATTCTGATATGCCCCTTCAGGTGGTGACTTTTCCACCCACTTTAGACTGTACCAAATTCTTCTTTGTATATCCGAGAACACTTAATTTTCATTGCATTATATTGATTTTAACCACACAATCCTTAACACATTCCAATTATGAGAACATGATGTTAAAAAGGAACATCGAAATACAAAAGGAAGAGTCAGGCTGCCCCTCATTTGGAAAGAAATTTGGATAGAAAATATCTATAAATGTTCACCTGTCCAACCCACCTCTCGTAATATTTCCTGCCAGCATTTTGTTTCATGTAGTGTTATTCATATGTAAACTGGGACTCTTATTCAGAACTTAAGTTTTTCATAGTGGGGTTCTTTGATGTGTTTTATGTTGCTTGATTTTTTAATAATATCATGAAAGAGCCTAGAGAATTCTAGTACCTGAAGCTCTTTTGTACCTCTCATCACACTGTAATCCAGCTCCGTGTTGCCCCGGGCAAGATATGTACTCAGTGTACTTCCTGGCGTGGCAGCACCAACGAGCCTTTATATGGTTTTCATCTTGTTCTTTATGTTTCTGAATGTAACTCCATTTCAGAGCCACAGTATTTTACATCAACTGTGACTGGATCCAGCCCGACCGTGGCCTTTGTGGAGCTTTCCTCCAGCCCCCAGGTGAAGAACGAGGTGCCAGAAGAGAAAGACCAGAAGAAACCGGAAAATGAAATGAGTGGAAAGGTGGAACTGGTGCTGTCACAAAAGGTGAGGTGGACTAAAGCCGTTAAGTCCACGATTCATGTGGCTTCATGTTACTGCCGGCTGCTATGGTGGCACCATTTTGTAATGAAGATTTATTTTCTCTCCTGATCTTGTTTCCTACCTTTGATCTGTATTTTTTTTCTTAATACAAATATAATACATGTTCATTGTAAAAAAAAAAAAAGTAACTACATATAGAAAGATGTCTGTGTTAGGCCACTTGGGCTGCTATAACAGAAAACCATAGACTTGGTGGCTTATAAACAACAGAAATTTATTTCTGTCAATTATGGCAACTGGGAGGTGCAAGAGCAAGGCACTGACAGTCAGCATCTGGTGAGAACCCACTTCCTGACTCACAGACAGCTGTCTTCTTGCTGTGCCCTCACTTGGCAGAAGGGCCAAGGGAGCTCTTCTGAGTTTCTTTTATACCGTCACTAGTCCCATTCATGAGATCTTCACCCCCATGACCTAATCACCTCCCAAAAGGCCCAGCTCCCAATACCATTACCTTGGGGGGTTAGGGTTTCAGCATATGAATTTTGGGGGGACACAAACATTCAGCCTATAGCTATTTATTTTTAATGTATATTTACAGTGATATACATGTAAATATGTAACAAATCTATCAAATAATATGTGTAAATATACATAAAATATATAAATAAAAAACAGAAATAGAGCAAGAGAGAAAAAGTCACTGAAACCTACCTCTCTATTAATAATAAGTGGTAAATATATTCTTTCAACATCTTTTAAAATTTATTTTAAATGGCTAATTTTTAATTATGAAGAATTATATACATTTAAAGGAAAAATGTAGTATAGATATCTGTTACAAAGCTTTGCAGTTAGGTTTTAGTTTGCCATGCATGAGCTTGCTTATCTGTAACTTACTCCATATTCTCTTTCCGATATTTACCTGTTTTACAGTAATGGTACTTCTGATGCCTCTGAACTTGAATAACAAGGAAACTAGAAAATTATTATTCTGATATAATGGGTTTTAACATCTTGTTTTTATTAAATTTCTTCTTTGTTTGGAGTCTCATCTCTTTCATATTAATTTAGTTTGTTTTCAGGCACAGTCTAAAAGTCATCTTTTGTACCTGTTGTCCTCAACCTTGGTTACCCTTTAGAATTTAATAGATACCAGATCATATAAATCTCAGTCTCTGGGAACAGAGCTCAGGCATCTGTATTTTCAAAAGCTCCCCAGGTGATTCTGAGGGGTCACCAAGATAGAGTACAACTGACTTGCGTACTAGATACTTTATGTGGTGATATTCCAACTTTAAAAATTAAACCTAAATTTGGATTTGACTTTAGAGTGAAAAATTTACCACTTCTAGTTCTGGTTCATCTATCATCTACTCAACCAATAGTGGTTGTGCACCTACTATGTGCCAGGTACTCTGCAGACACTGGATATTCAACAGTGAATAAGACACAGCCCCTGGCCTTAAGATGCTGAGGGTGCTGTATGTCTGGTGGAGCCCAAAAATGCCTGCTTCCCTGATGCCTTTTGGGGATTTCAGACTCTAGCTACTCCCCCATTTTTATACATAGAGAATTAAAAAATGGTCTGGAGGTCTGAACAGAAGAACCTAACTGTAGGAAAAGTGTTGGGGGCAGACAGGATTTCCTGCCTTTGCAGGTTGTGCCTGATCCACATTACACTTGTAATCTATTTATTTATTCTTCTTGCAAATTGACCTTTTATCCTATGTAAATATAAAATGAAAGGAAAACTCTATAACATTGCTAGAAAAAAATATTTTTAAAATCAAACAAAATGGATACCATAACATAAAAAATATTCATCTGCATTCCTCATCTGCGTAACCTCATCTATGTGATCCATCTTTGGACCCCCAGTGTCATGGCTACCCTACTATGGAAAAAATTGTTTTCAGGGGTTCTTAACTCTGTGTGTATGAGTGTGTGTGTGCACACACACACGCTGCACGTGTGCCCACGCGTGTACATGCACCATGGACCCTTTGTCTATCTGGTAAATGTTATTCTCAGAATAATATTGTTTAAGCCATAAAATACACAGCATTACCAAGTTTTCCTTGGTATCAAGTAGTACAAAATATGTATAACCACATGACTTCTTTTCTGTGGACTCCAGGTTAAGAATCTCTGCTAGATGATTAGCAAATGGAATAATGGTCTTTGAACCCAATGCTTTTCACACCATGTGAATTTCTCCTTTTCTCCTTTCTCTACTTTACAGTTAACTTTTAGAGAAAGAAAGAAAGAAAGAAAGATGATGACAGTGGTTGCAACAGCTTTTATTTTCTGACTTCACTTGAGAGTGTTACCTTTATAAAATGAAGTACCAATGCACACAGGCTGACTTTTTACATAGTGGGTATTTTGAGCATTTCTGCTGAGATTAACTGTTTCATTTACAACCAGGCATTATCTGAAACATATTTTTGTCAATTCCACTATGGAGGAAATGGTATGAGCTTAAGATTTGAGGGTTGTCAACTTTGGTAAATCTAGGCCTTAGGTTTTGCTGCATGTTTAACACTGAAGTTCATTTGGACATCTGGTTGACCTCTGTAATGCAGAACAATTAACTGTATTTTCTTCAAGATTCCGTTAGGGTTGAATATATTATTCATCAAGAAAAATAAAATCTTACTGAGGAGAAATTCTAGACATTAAATCATCCTGAGGACCAAATAAGAGATCAGCTTATGATGAAACAAGTGCTCTGGAGCCTCACTCGCCCACTGGCCATAAAATTAATCTCTTCATGGCCACCAGCCAATGAATCAGAGAAGATTCTTTAAGCAGCTAAAAGGACATCGGAACTGATACAGCCACACTCCTCATTCTGATCTCTGCTCAGTCTATTGACTCTTTATTTTGGTCATTAGTTTGGTTATCTGGTCTTTCAGGAATCAGTTGATTAGAAGCAACAAATCGGAAGGAGGGTGTTCTACCAAAGGTCCTTCCGATTGGGGAGAAACAAAATAAAATTAACTAGCAATAACAAGAAAAATCTGTTTTTACAAAGCAAACATAAGAATTTTTAAAGCCTGTAATTTTGGATCTATTTACCATAAGGTCACGTGGTCTAACATGCTTCAAAAATCCCTTAAGGGCATCATCACTATGGCACTGTTTGATATAATGGTTATTTACAATAATGCTTCTTTGTCAACAAGCACAGTATATTGTCTGTAATGTGCTTTGCGTAAATTTGTTGGGGGGGGTATGTAGTGTCTCAAGAATAATGCCCATTAGAAGGTAATATTACTTTAATATTTAATACTTACATAGTAAGAATTTTTTTTAAATCTTATGTGGAACATCTCACTTCCTGACATTACAAATTCAGTATTATGTAGTACCAAGAAGAGAAACCGTGATTGATCCCAATAAGAACATGAGACAGAGTGATGTATTATCTCAAATATGAAATATTGTCCTCTGAGTTTGAAGAAACATGATCATCAAATTTTTATGCTCTAGTTTGATTTCTCTGAAAAATTGACCTCTATATTAATGTAGAAAAACATGAAGGGGTTTAGAGAAGGGGCAAAATTTTCCATTTACAATTTAAATGTTTGGGTTTATTGACTTACTGTAGCCATGGATCCTTACATTTTATTTCACCTGTGCATTTATTAATGGACAATACTTGTAATGTTTATGTCTGTTGCCCATGATCCAGGTGGTAAAGCCAAAATCTCCAGAACCAGAAGCAACCCTGACGTTTCCATTTCTGGACAAAATGCCTGAAAGCAGCCAATTACCTTTGCCAAATCTCAGTTCTCAAGGTAAAAAGATAGAAATGTTTTGTTTTAGTTCTACATGTTCTGCTGGGCCCATTTGTAGTGAAATATTCTTCATTTTCAAGGGAGATTACTTCCTTTATGTTGATGTACCTTTAGCCATTGGGTTTGCCAGAGTCCATGATGGCTAAATTAATCACTTCAGAATGGAGGTTTGGAGCTACAGTCTCTATTTGGCTTAGCCAGGAACCCCAGCTGCCAAGACCGTTTTGTCAGCCAGGCACTGTAGGCACAATAGGGCCTGTACAAGTATTTGATACCCGAAAATAATTTTTATTGGCTCTTAAATATTTTAAAAATTACAGGGCTTCCCTGGTGGCGCTGTGGTTGAAAGTCTGCCTGCCGATGCAGGGGACACAGGTTCGTGCCCTGGTCTGGGAGGATCCCACATGCCGCGGAGCGGCTGGGCCCGTGGTCCATGGCTGCTGGGCCTGTGCGTCCGGAGCCTGTGCTCCACAACGGGAGAGGCCACAACAGTGAGAGGCCCGCATACCACAAAAAAAAAAAAAAAAAAAAAATTACAAAATAAAAAATCAATAACTTTAATAGTTTATGATCTTAATATTATATCAAGTTCATTAACTGTTAATTGCCTAGTCTTCCTAAAATATTCATTTAATTTGACAGTGATTTTGGAAGAAAGTCAGATTTTCTTGCCCAATAATAGTTCCTGGCTGTGCATGATGATTACCAAGAAACATTCATGATCATAGATTAAATGTGTTACTCATAGCCAAAAACTTTAATCTTTCCAAAAATTCTTTACAGTTAGAATATATAGTTATATGGAACACATATATATAGGCTGAGGATAAACCTTAATATATTTCATATGTCTGATACATTTTATTTTATTTTTTTAACATCTTTATTGGAGTATAATTGCTTTACAATGGTGTGTTAGTTTCTGCTGCATAACAAAGTGAATCAGCTATACATATACATATATCCCCATATCCCCTCCCTCTTGCGTCTCCCTCCCACCCTCCCTATCCCACCCCTCTAGGTGGTCACAAAGCACCGAGCTGATCTCCCTGTGCTATGCAGTTGCTTCCCACTAGCTAGCTATTTTACATGTGGTAGTGTATCTATGTCCATGCCACTCTCTCACTTTGTCCCATGTTTGATACATTTTAACATGTTTGGTATAATTTAGGGAGGGATGGCCTCAAAAAATATGGGCGTTTAGGGCCTCTGAAGGTCTTAAAATGGCAATGGCCACTGCAAACTCCCCAAGTACCTTTAGGCCATGTATAGGTTGTGAATTCACCCCTTCACTCTTTAAGAGCCCAACTTGAATCCCTTTATCTTGGTAAGAACCCCAGGCGCCCACAACCACCAGAAAGGAGCCTGAGGGCTGTGAACAGTAGGGGGATGGGTCCTGAGGATTCCATGATCCATAGGGACTATGCTTCACAAGAGACAGACCACTGGGCTTTACTGGTGTGAGTTCTCTCTCTTTACTGATGTGATGTGAAAACGGCAAGGGTTCAGGAGGCAAGAACTATAAGGTTTCTTGTTTTTCTTTTTTAATGTGCTTTCCCCAGTACACTTTATAGATCTATCAGTCCAGGCAAAGAGAGGATGTACAGGGTCATTGTGGCTGGGGACTTGCTACTTTTCTTTTCAAGGATGGGCAGCTCTTTGGCAGAATGCTATTTGGCTTCCATTAGTCTTTGTTGACGGCTGGAAGATAAGTTGGGCTCTATCTACATAACAGGAAGTACTCGGGAGGGAATTAATTGGTACCTGTACTGATGATCACTAGCTTCTTAATGTGGAAACAAGTTCAATACTGTCTTCAAAGCATTTGATTTAAATTCGTCAGCCCTACTGTCCTGATGGGAAGTGACAAAAGTAAATTCTCCTAACTGGGTCAGCAATTGGTCACATTTAGATTTTAATTCTGCCCTATTTCTAGCACTTTTTAATTGTGTATATAAGTAATATAGAGAGGAAATAGATATTTTAAGCCATATTAATTAGTTTTATTGTCTTAGATATTTTTACATCTAATTATCTGTTGTAAGGCATTTCGATTTTGTAAAATGTGCTGTTGAATTAAGGGACTTTACTTCATGCTTTATCTAAGGTAAATGAAAAATAAAATTCAGTGGCACTAGAGCATTTCCAAAATCATTCTTCAGGATGGGATTATATTTGTCATACACCTGTTCCATACTCTTGTCTGGTTCATGGAAGCTGTAATTACAGCTGCAGGCTCTGGAGACAGAAGGCCCGGCTTCAAATTCTGGCTCTTCGAGTTCTAATCTGTATGATCGTACCCACCAAGCTCTCTCTAATCTCTGTCACCTGTAAACTGGAAATAATAACAGTACCAACCTCATAGGGTTGTTGGAAGAATTAAATGAGATAAACCAAAAAAAAAAAAAAAAGCATTTAGCTCAACATCTGACCTAGAATAAGCACTACAGTATAATCTAGTAGCTGCAGAATAGCTGCAGTAGGAGTAGAAGTATAAAGCAAGGTGCCAGGCAGGAATAAAGCATTCTTAAATGCTCTCCTTAAAATAGGAGTGTTTATATTGTAGAGACATAGCAGTAATTTTCAAACCTGAGATGTGGCAGGGTCTCCTACAGGATTAATTAAAACACCGCTCTCTGGACCCCACCCATACAGCGTCTGATTGTGTAGGTCTGGGCTGGGGCCACAGTATTTACATTTCTAACAAGTTCCCAAAGGTGATGCTGATGCTACAGATCCAGGGACCACACTCTGGAAACCACTGGCTTGAAGTATGTGTTTAAATTGTGTACCAAAAACATCACTGGTAGATGTAAAAATAACATTAATACTTGTTTGGAGTGTATAAAGTTCCTATCTTTCAAGAAGCAAAAGGCCTCTAATAAATGTAGTCTTAAAAGACATGATTTGTCTTTAATTGGGGGTTGGCGGGGGAGTATAGGGCTTTGTCCAGCTATAAAAAGTCAACATAGGGGCTTTCCTGGTGGCGCAGTGGTTGGGAGTCCGCCTGCCGATGCAGGGGACACGGGTTTATGCCCCGGTCCAGGAAGATCCCACATGCCGCGGAGCGGCTGGGCCCATGAGCCATGGCCGCTGAGCCTGCGCGTCTGGAGCCTGTGCTCCGCAACGGGAGAGCCCACAACAGTGAGAGGCCCGCGTACTGAAAAAAAAAAAAAAAAAAAAAAAAGTCAGCATACATTTAAGTGACTAGTCAGAGGCTGCACATCAAGTCCAAAGAAGCTGTAGGGCCAGGATCAGGAATCCTGGAGCCATACCTAACATTCTCTCCCCAGGACAGTGATGATGCCACCATCTCCACCAAGTGGTCTATTTCTCGACTGCTCAGACAGGCTACTGCAGATGTGCTGGGGGCCCTAGTGATGCTCCACAGATTTCCCTTAAACATACACATGTGCATAAATAGTCTTTAAATACTCTGAAAACATTCATAAAATAACATTTAAAGAGGACAGATTTTCTTTTCTCAACTGTCTCCCAATGGTAGAAAGATATCTTGAATTGATGTTTCAGGAAAATATGTGCACATTTTAAAAACCGATGTCTTTACTTGCATTGAGAATGATGACAGATGAGCATAGCATTTAGGTTAAGGATGCAAATGCCTGCCTTCAGCTTCTGTCTGCTTGATGCCACCCCATTACAGATACACACATACACATCTTTTTACTACACACGTATATAACTGCCACCACAGACTTCCATAATAACATTTATAAAGTGTGTAAGAATAATTGAACTCATCTCTGCTGTCTTTTATACTTTTCTAGTGCTTTCCAAAAGCAATGTAAACTGTGCATTTTGCCCGTACATCACACATCATCCCATCATTTTTGAGATTCAGCATCTTAACAATATCACCTTTAAGTATGAGCTCCTAAACTCCCACCCAACACCAAACAATAGCATAAACTGGTCCATCTATGGACTTTTGACCACATCTTCGGGTTTTGTGTGCATTTTATTGAGATATTTTGTACTTTGGATTCTTTCACTCTCAATCCTTGTTCTGATGACAGCCGAACCTCCATTAGTACTTGGGAGTGTGGTTCTATTCAAGTCTCAGCCCTGTTTTCATGGTTTTTCTATTTGTTCTGTTCTGCCATCTGATCTAGAGTCGCCTGGCACTGCCAGCGTTCTGCTGAGAGTTCAGAACTCTTGGCGACGTTCCCAGTTTTTCTCCCAGTCAGGTAAAATGCATACTGGGGAGCTCTATTTCTTTTTTGCAAAATCCATGTTGTGGGCAACCAATTATATCTGGTACTTTTCTTCATTTCTGATTCCAGGGGCACACAGTTAGCAAAGAGCTGGTTCATTGATATCAGTACCAGTTATCAGTACTAAAATTGGGGGAAATTCGCAGAATTTTACTTTGATTTTGAAAATCCAAAGAAATAATATTCACCTCTTTCTTTATGGTCTTCTTCTTCTTTTTTTTTTTTTTTTTTTTAAAACAAAGATTAGAAGCATTTACCTGGAACTGGTAACGGTCCTCTTGTTAACTGTGTCACCTTCTCTACTTCCTGGATGACATCTGGCCTCTCTCTGTGTGATCCTTCTCTGTGTCAGACAGTGAGGGAACTGGTCAGTCAAGCCAGAGTGCAAGGTGCCTTAAAACGAGCACTCATAGGAATAGATTTCGCTTCCTATAATCTAGTACCTGGTGCTAGTTGATGGGATCAATCATATTACACTGGTCATAACTTCTCTTGGTGATGGGTACAAGCTGCTTCAGGGGTCTGCTTTATCATGATTTTCTAATGCTCTTGGCTAACCAAAAAAAGTTGGTTTGAAGCTGACATAGGAACCACACTCCACTGAGACGATCAAAAAAGAAAGACAATTAGAAGCTACTCACATTGTGATCTGTTTTCCTTTCTTTCTATACAGTGGATTCTCCAAGCAGTGAAAAGTCACCTGTAACTACACCTGTAAGTAATTCCTACTGAGAAATAAGATCATGCATTTAGTGTGATTTTAATTTATAAGGTTTTTGATTCACTTAAAGGGGATTCAATCAAAAACGGTCTCCAAACTTTTGATTGTAAAAGAACATTTTTGTCACATATAATGCTGTCAGTTGAATTATGGAGAAAGAGATAGATTATCATTTTGCACAGTTGTTATCATGCCTGGAAGCAAAATGATGAGTCAGGAAAGTAAAATCTAAAAGAAACAACCAAAATGAATGTGACATAAGGAATTAGTAATAAAATATGCAACTTCTGTAGGCATTCAAAATCAGCTTTTTAAATGAAGACAATACTTTAACACAGTGTATCATCAGCAGACAGGGCCCAGCCTGGACTTTCCCTGGGAGACCCATGCTGTCTGGGTTATATTCCTTCTCACAATCAGTATCTTGAATAATATATATTTTTTAACATCTTTATTGGAGTATAACTGCTTTACAATGGTGTGTTAGTTTCTGCTGCATAACAAAGTGAATCAGCTATACGTATATACATATCCCCATATCTCTTCCTTTTGGCGTCTCCCTCCTACCCTCCCTATCCCACCCCTCTAGGCAGTCACAAAGCACCGAGCTGATCTCCCTGTGCTATGCAGCTGCTTCCCACTAGCTATCTGTTTTACATTTGGTAGTGTATATATGTCCATGCCACTCTCTCACTTCGTCCCAGCTTACCCTTCCCCCTCCCCGTGTCCTCAAGTCCATTCTCTCCATCTGTGTCTTTATTCCTGTCCTGCCCCGAGGTTCTTCAGAACCTTTTTTTTTTTTTTAGATTCCATATATATGTGTTAGAATACAGTATTTGTTTTTCTCTTTCTGACTTACTTCACTCTGTATGACAGACTCTAGGTCTATCCACCTCACTACAAATAACTCAATTTCATTTCTTTTTATGGCTGAGTAATATTCCATTGTATATATGTGCCACATCTTCTTTATCCATTCATCTGTCAGTGGACACTTAGGTTGCTTCCATGTCCTGGTTATTGTAAATAGAGCTGCAATGAACATTGTGGTACATGACTCTTTTTGAATTATGGTTTTCTCAGGGTATATGCCCAGTAGTGGGATTGCTGGGTCATATGGTAGTTCTATTTTTCGTTTTTTGAGAAACCTCCGTACAGTTCTCCATAGTGGCTGTATCAATTTACATTCCCACCAGCAGTGCAAGAGGGTTCCCTTTTCTCCACACCCTCTCCAGCATTTATTGTTTGTAGATTTTTTGATGATGGCCATTCTGACTGGTGTGAGATGATACCTCATTGTAGTTTTGATTTGCATTTCTCTAATGATTAATGATGTTAAGCATCCTTTCATGTGTTTGTTGGCAGTCTGTATATCTTCTTTGGAGAAATGTCTATTTAGGTCTTCTGCCCATTTTTGGATTGGGTTGTTTGTTTTTTTGATATTGAGCTGCTTGTATATTTTGGAGATTAATCCTTTGTCAGTTGGTTCGTTTGCAAATGTTTTCTCCCATTCTGAGGGTTGTTTTTTCGCCTTGTTTATGGTTTCCTTTGCTGTGCAAAAGCTTTTAAGTTTCATTAGGTCCCACTTGTTTATTTTTCTTTTTATTTCCATTTCTCTAGGAGGTGGGTCAAAAAGGATCTAGCTGTGATTTATGTCATGGAGCGTTCTGCCTATGTTTTCCTCTAAGAGTTTTATAGTGTCTGACCTTACATTTAGGTCCTTAATCCATTTTGAGTTTATTTATGTGTATGGTGTTAAGGAGTGTTCTAATTTCATTCTTTTACATGTAGCTGTCCAGTTTTCCCAGCACCACTTATTGAAGAGGCTGTCTTTTCTCCCTTGTATATTCTTGCCTCCTTTATCAAAGATAAGGTGACCATATGTGCGTGGGTTTATCTCTGGACTTTCTATCCCGTTCCATTGATCTATATTTCTGTTTTTGTGCCAGTACCATACTGTCTTGATTACTGTAGCTTTGTAGTACAGTCTGAAGTCAGGGAGCCTGATTCCTCCAGCTCTATTTTTCTTTCTCAAGATTGCTTTGGCTATTCGGGGTCTTTTGTGTTTCCATACAAATTGTGCAATTTTTTGTTCTAGTTCTATGAAAAATGCCATTGGTAGTTTGAGAAGGATTGCACTGAATCTGTAGATTGCTTTGGGTAGGATAGTCATTTTCACAATGTTGATTCTTCCAATCCAAGAACATGGTATATCTCTCCATCTGTCTGTAACATCTTTAATTTCTTTCATCAGTGTCTTATAGTTTTCTGCATACAGGTCTTTTGTCTCCTTAGGTAGGTTTATACCTAGGTATTTTATTCTTTTTGTTACAGTGGTAAATGGGAGTGTTTCCTTAATTTCTCTTTCAGATTTTTCATCATTAGTGTATAGGAATGCAAGAGATTTCTGTGCATTAATTTTGTATCCTGCTACTTTACCAAATTCATTGATTAGCTCTAGTAGTTTTCTGGTAGCATCTTTAGGATTCTCTATGTATAGTATCATGTCATCTGCAAACAGTGACAGTTTTACTTCTTCTTTTGTGATTTGTATTCCTTTTATTTCTTTTTCTTCTCTGATTGCTGTGGCTAAAACTTCCAAAACTATGTTGAAAAATAGTGGTGAGAGTGGACAACCTTATCTTGTTCCTGATCTTAGTGGAAATGGTTTCAGTTTTTCACCATTGAGAATGATGTTGGCTGTGGGTTTGTCATATATAGCCTTTATTATGTTGAGGTCAGTTCCCTCTATGTCTACTTTCTGGAGGGTTTTTATCATAAATGGGTGTTGAATTTTGTCAAAAGCTTTTTCTGCATCTATTGACATGATCATGTGGTTTTTCTCCTTCAGTTTGTTAATACGGTTTATCACATTGATTGATTTGCGTATATTGAAGAAACCTTGCATTCCTGGGATAAACCCCAGTTGATCATGTTGTATGATCCTTTTCATGTGCTGTTGGATTCTGTTTGCTAGTATTTTGTTGAGGATCTTTGCATCTCTGTTCATCAATGATATTGGCCTGTAGTTTTCATTGTTTGTGGCATCTTTGTCTGGTTTTGGTATCAGGGTGATGGTGGCCTTGTAGAATGAGTTTGGGAGTGTTCCTCCCTCTGCTATATTTTGGAAGAGTTTGAGAAGGATGGGTGTTAGCTCTTCTCTACATGTTTGATAGAATTTGCCTGTGAAGCCATCTGGTCCTGGGCTTTTGTTTGTTGGAAGATTTTTAATCACAGTCTCAATTTCAGTCCTTGTGATTGGTCTGTTTATATTTTCTGTTTCTTCCTGGTTCAGTCTCAGAAGGTTGTGCTTTTCTAAGAATTTGTCCATTTCTTCCAGGTTGTCCATTTTATTGGCATAGAGTTGCTTGTAGTAATCTGTCATGATCCTTGTATTTCTGCAGTGTCAGTTGTTACTTCTCCTTTTTCATTTGTAATTCTATTGATTTGAGTCTTCTCCCTTTTTTTCTTGATGAGTCTGGCTAATGGTTTATCAATTTTGTTTATCTTCTCAAAGAACCAGCTTTTAGTTTTATTGATCTTTGCTATCATTTCCTTCATTTCTTTTTCATTTATTTCTGATCTGATCTTTATGATTTCTTTCCTTCTGCTAACTTTGACGTTTTTTGTTCTTCTTTCTCTAATTGCTTTAGGAGTAAGGTTAGGTTGTTTATTTGAGATGTTCTTGTTTCTTGAGGTAGGATTGTATTGCTATAAACTTCCCTCTTAGAACTGCTTTTGCTGCATGCCATAGGTTTTGGGTCGTCGTATTTTCATTTTCATTTCTTTCTAGGTATTTTTTTGTTTCCTCTTTGATTTCTTCAGTGGTCTCTTGGTTATTTAATAGTGTATTGTTTAGCCTGCATGTGCTTGTGTTTTTTACAGATTTTTTCCTGTAATTGATATCTAGTCTCATAGCGTTGTGGTCAGAAAAGATACTTGATACGATTTCAATTTTCTTAAATTTACCAAGGCTTGATTTGTGACCCAAGGTATGATCTATCCTGGAAAACGTTCCATGAACTCTTGAGAAGAAAGTGTAATATCCTGTTTTTGGATGGAATGTCCTATAAATATCAATTAAGTCCATCTTGTTTAATGTATCATTTAAAGCTTGTGTTTCCTTATTTATTTTCATTTTGGATGATCTGTCCATAGGTGAAAGTGGGGTGTTAAAATCCCCTACTATTATTGTGTTACTGACGATTTCCCCTTTTACGACTGTTAGCATTTGCCTTATGTATTGAAGTGCTCCTATGTTGGGTGCATAAATATTTACAATTGTTATATCTTCTTCTTGGATTGATCCTTTGATCATTGTGTAGTGTCCTTCTTTGTCTCTTGTAATAGTCTTTATTTTAAAGTCTATTTTGTCTGATATGAGAATTGCTACTCCAGCTTTCTTTTGATTTCCATTTGCATGGAATATCGTTTTCCATCCTCTCACTTTCAGTCTGTATGTGTCCGTACGTCTGAAGTGGGTCTCTTGTAGACAGCATATGTATGGGTCTTATTCTTGTATCCTTTCAACCAATCTGTGTCTTTTGGTTGGAGCATTTAATCCATTTACATTTAAGGTAGTTATCGATATGTATGTTCCTTTTACCATTTTCTTAACTGTTTTGAGTTTGTTATTGTAGGTCTTTTCCTTCTCTTGTGTTTCCTGCCTAGAGAAGTTCCTTTAGCATTTGCTGTAGAGCTGGTTTGGTGGTGCTGAATTCCCTTAGCTTTTGCTTGTCTGTAAAGCTTTTAATTTCTCCACTGAATCTGAATGAGATCCTTGCTGGGTAGAATAATCTTGGTTGTAGGTTTTTCCCTTTCATCGCTTTAAATATGTCTTGCCACTCCCTTCTGGTTTGCAAAGTTTCTGCTGAAAGATCACCTGTTAACTTTATTGGGATTCCCTTGTATGTTATTTGTTGCTTTTCCCTTGCTGCTTTTAATATTTTTTCTTTGAAGTTAATTTTTGATAGTTTGATTAACATGTGTCTTGGCGTGTTTCTCCTTGGATTTATCCTGTATGGGACTCTCTGTGCTTCCTGGACTTGATTGACTATTTCCTTTCCCATGTTAGGGAAGTTTTCAACTATAATCTCTTCAAATATTTTCTCAGACCCTTTCTTTTTCTCTTCTTCTTCTGGGACCCCTATAATTCGAATGTTGGTGTGTTTAATGTTGTCCCAGAGGTCTCTGAGACTGTCCTCAACTCTTTTCATTCTTTTTTCTTTATTCTGCTCTGAGGTAGTTATTTCCACTGTTCTGTCTTCCAGGTCACTTATCTATTCTTCTGCCTCAGTTATTCTGCTATTGATTCCTTCTAGAGAATTTTTAATTTCATTTATTTTGTTGTTCATCATTGTTTGTTCGCTCTTTAGTTCTTCTAGTTCCTTGTTAAATGTTTCTTGTATTTTCTCCATTGTATTTCCAAGATTTGGGATCATGTTTACTATCATTACTCTGAATTCTTTTTCAGGTAGACTACCTATTTCCTCTTCATGTGTTTGGTCTGGTGGGTTTTTACCTTGCTCCTTCATCTGCTGTGTATTTCTCTGTCTTCTCATTTTGCTTAACTTACTGTGTTTGGGGTCTCCGTTTCGCAGGCTGCAAGTTCATAGTTCCCGTTGTTTTTGGTGTCTGCCCCCAGTGGGTAAGCTTGGCTCAGTGGGTTGTGTAGGCTTCCTCGTGGTGGGTCCTGGTGCCTGTGTTCTGGTGGATGAGGCTGGGTCTTGTCTTTCTGGTGGACAGGACCAAGTCCAGTGGTGTGTTTTGGGGTGTCTGTGAACTTATTATGATTTTAGGCAACCTCTTTGCTAATGGGTGGGTTTGTGTTCCCGTCTTGCTAGTTGTTTGGCATGGGGTGCCCAGCACTCTAGCTTGCTGGTCGTTGAGTGGAGCTGGGTCTTAGCACTGAGATGGAGATCTCTGGGAGAGCTTTTGCCGTTTGATATTACATGGGGCTGAGAGGTCTCTGGTGGACCAATGTCCTGAACTCGGCTCTCCCACCTCAGAGGCTCAGGCCTGACACATGGCCAGAGCACCAAGACCTGTTTTTTAGGAATTCTGGGGTATTTTGTTCTTTGTTTTCTTTCTTTCAGGTATTTTTTTTCTTACTTATTTTCAGTGAAATTTCCAGGAATGAAACAATAAGCAGGTGAATGGTCTCCAATTCAAAGCCAGGCATTTGTCAAGCTCTTGCTAGTTCTTGTTTCCCTGGTTTCCCTGAAAGGGAGAACCAGGAGGTGGTGCCAGGCTCTGTCCCTACTGCTTCCCCGTGCAGACCGGTGCTCACATGTCCTCTCACTGCCTCTGCTCTTGGAGGGGCAGCCTGTGAACACACATCCCAGTCTGGGGCATGTAGGGCTGTGGTACTGACCGTCTGTGTATTTCTCTCTCTGTCCCCTCTGCCACAGATCGGCTGCTTCACCCTCTTCTGACAGCCTCAAATGCTTCCCTTCCAGTTATGAAGGGATCTTTATAGTCCTTTCTGGTGTCCAAGGTCTTCTGCTAGTTTTCAGCTGGTGTTCTGTGAGAACTGTTGCATCTATAGATGTATTCCTATGTGGAGAGAGATGAACTCCACGTCCACCTACTCCTCTGCCATCTTGAATATCAGTATCTTGAATAATATTAACTGTACATTTAGTTTTCAATTCTTTATTTAGATGAAATAAAGAGAGCACTTGCTAATTAAAATGTCAAGACCCATGACACTGTAGAAATTCCTTGCTGCTGAATTATACCTGGACATTCTTTATTTATTTATTTATTTTTGCAGTAGGCAGGCCTCTCACTGCTGTGGCCTCTCCCCTTGCGGAGCACAGGCTCCGGGGCACAGGCTCAGTGGCCATGGCTCACGGGCCTAGCCGCTCTGCGGCATGTGGGATCTTCCCAGACCGGGGCACGAACCTGTGTCCCCTGCATCGGCAGGCGGACTCTCAACCACTGCGCCACCAGGGAAGCCCTATACCTGGACATTCTTCATAGACCTGACTCTTCTCTGAACTGAGTATTTCCAATGCTGGGCCTGGAATACTCACCCTCTGAAATTTGAATTGGTTTGGAGCCTTCCTCTATGGCACAATCAACTGTAGCATTTCCTGAGGCCCCCAGGTGTAGCTGCATAATCACTGCTGCACCTTTGATTACAGATTTACTAACCATATGACCCTGAAGGTGCTGTATAACTTCTCTGAACCTTGTTTTCCTTGGTAGTACAGTGAGATAATAACACTTTCAGAGTGTTGTGGGCTTTATTTGAAATAATTACACAGAAGCCTGTAGCACAGTGCCCAATACATGAACGAATCCTCCCCAGTGGCTAATCCAAGAGGCCCACCATAGCCAACACCAATTCTTATCTATAGGTAAATTGTCTCACTTTGGGAATTCCTAAGTACCTGTGCAGAATGGAGAAGGGACCCATCACCCATCACAACCCCTCCCCAATATCTCCAGCCACGTTCCAGAACTACCAACCATTTGTGGAGGCTCAGTCTTAAGCCAGTACTGGGAATCCTGAGTTTGTTGGGAAGCTGAGTACATCCACAGAGGATGGGACCCCCAGAAGGACCCCAAGGCTGGCATTCATGGCACAGATCTGAAGAGTAGTATAACATAACCCATTGAGTTCCATTTTAAATGACATGGGAACAACCATGTCAAATTGTTCTAGTCCCTCCTGGCAGGGATGGAGAGGAAGGACGTCCTACAGAGATACATTCTTATTTCTGTGTATGGAAAATAGAATAAGAAAGAGAGAAATTACTGACCCATATAGGTGAATTCTTGAAAATACCCACCTAAATTTGATGTTCTTTTGATGATAAATAGCTCTTCATAGAATGGAAAATTAAAAGAAATTGGAAAATAAGAGAAGGTTGAGGGGAAGTAAGCATTCGATTAGTCTGAACTCAATAGACTCGGGGCAGTTTTGCTCAGACGTGAAGTGGCCCAAAGCTATAGGGTCTACGAAGGGGAGAGAAGAGGATGCATTACCCAGCATGAAGTTATTCCATTTATTTATTCAACGAACATTTCCTGAAGACCTAAAAATTCAAGGTCTTGAGATACTTAGGCAGGATAAAGGGCCCTCTTTGCCCTCAAGGAACCCCTAGGCCAGGGAAAGATCCAGATCTGTAAACAGATAAATTATAGAACAAAGTGTGACAAACGCTCTGCATTCTTTCTCTGGAAACTTTTCTATCTCTGTTATGGTAATTATCCCACTGTCTCCTGGGGATCGTTTATATATGGGTCACTCCCTCACAAGCCCACCCCCATCCCCACTCTCAGCTGTAAGCTCCATGAGGCTGGGGCTCTTGGCCGCCTGCTATGCCACCTGGTCATAAGTAAGTGCTCAGCAAATAGTCACTGAAAAAGGAGCATGACCACTTCTCTTGCCCTCCTGTTTATCACAATGGTCTCTTCCTCTTTATCTTCCTCTGAAAATGCTCATTGTTTTTCTTTCTTGCTTTCTAACAAATATTCCATATTGTCTTCTGTGCTCAATCCCCATATCCCACACTTCTCCCTCCTGTTTCTGCTTACTCCTGACTTATTCTTGCCATTACAACCTAGGGAAACCTGAAAATTAACTAAATAATTTCTAATTGTTGCTCTTATTTTCCTGCTGTTGGAGTTTCCCCATTGGGCTCCCTATAGCTTTATTCACATTACCACACCCTTTTCCTCAAAAGTCAAAGAAGAGCCATGCCCCTGAGAGAGGGTCTGAACATTTAAACTGCTTCCAAGTGTTAGGAAAATGCCAAGTGGAGCCAACATCCAACTCCATTAATTCCAGGAGAATTTTCAACCTGGGATCCATATTTAGATGACATTTTATGGTCATCCAAGGAAATGTGGGAAACTCTGGATTTTATACAATAAAATAGTTTTTCTCCTGCATAACTTGTCAGAGGCTTTCATATGCAGATATGCAGTATGAATCCCAAGAGTGGCATATAGGAAATACATTTCCCTCCCTGATTTGGCCACCTTTCTCTGACTTTTTGTGACCATCCCTACCATTTTCAGGAACCACAGCAAGAGTATCCACCGAGGCCCACATTTCACATGTCTAAATACATTAAAGCTATAGATATTTATAATGTTAAAAATTGAGCAACAGCCATGGCCTGGCTCGTATTCTCAGCCCGGAGACTTCCCTGGATGGGCCAGCCATTGTGCACCTGAGTGGTAGCCTGGATTACTGGGGGCAGGGCAGGGGAGGTGGGCTGGCCCAGCTATCTTGGGCAGTAGCTAGACCCATCTAAACCTTGGATGGGACTGACTCTGTCCAGCTTCGCAGGCAGCCAGAGTAGGTAGAGTCTGCCTGCCCCGCACCCTGCCCCAGACTCTCCCCCTCCTCCCTAATTCCTTCACCCTCACCCTGCTCTTTCCCTCAGGATTCCCAGACCGTTCTAAGTGCCTCCCAAAACTGTCCCATCAGAACAGAGAGAAGGGAAGAAGCACAGTTATCGGGGAGCCTGGATTGCCTCAGCACCTACTCTGGGTGACAAGGGAGGCCAACTTTAAACACATCAGCCTCCCCACTTTTGCTGGTTTCCCAGGGACTAGCTATGATTTCTCTTCCCCCTCAGACCCTCTCAATCCCATTCATATTCCGAGGCCTGGGTGCCCACTTTGGTTCATGCATCCTTCTCCCATTATTCCCATTTATTTACTTGGTTCTCAAAATCACAAAAACCTTTTTTAAAAGACCAAAAACACCAAAGTCTGTGGGTTTGAATGTTTGTTTTGTGGGCCCTGATCAGGGACTCCCCTTGCCTGGATCTCTGGTGATGCTGGCGAACACTGGTGAGTTAAATGATCCCACTTTAGAGAAAACTGGGATGGAAAAGCAATAATAGCAGTATAAAAGATGAGTTCTGTAGCACAGCAAACACCACTTCTCACAAAATGCAGTTCTGCTGAAATAAACATTCCTATTTGCTTGGACCCAGGATCAATATGCAGAATGAGTATCTTATGCTTAGGAGCGTGAATACATTTAAGAAATCACTTCTAAGAGAAACAAAGCAAAAGCCTTCCCATGCCAGTGGCTAATTACTTCGCGTTTTCATTAGCTCCGGAAAAGGTTCACAGAATCATACCAGCATATTGGAAGTAAACCAAAGAGGGACTAAGATTAAAAAGTGGTTTCTGGGGCTTCCCTGGTGGCGCAGTGGTTTAGAGTCCGCCTGCCGATGCAGGGGACGTGGGTTCGTGCCCCGGTCCGGGAGGATCCCGCGTGCCGCGGAGCGGCTGGGTCCGTGAGCCATGGCCGCTGGGCCTGCGCGTCCGGAGCCTGTGCTCCGCAGCGGGAGAGGCCACAGCAGTGAGAGACTCGCGTACTGCAAAAAAAAAAAAAAAAAAAAAGAAAAAAAAGTGGTTTCTGCCAACAAAGAGCACCTTTAGATACGGGAAGGTTTCTGCTTCTGTGTGTCCATCTGGGTGTCAAACCATGAGCTAATTGTGCCCCTTGGCCTGGCCTGGCCTTGATGACATGGCTCAGTTCTGATCATGGGTTTTATATTCTAAACAGTTGAAGTTGTGGGCATGGGACCCAGAAGAGGAACGCAGGCGACAGGAAAAATGGCAACAGGAGCAGGAACGTTTGCTCCAGGTAGGACTGGGTTTGCTGCTTTTTATTTTTTTCTTCTTTTTGGTGATGCTCTCTTAATTTCTGCTGTATTAAATAGATGTTTAGGGCCTCCCTGGTGGCGCAGTGGTTGAGAGTCCGCCTGCCGATGCAGGGGACATGGGTTCGTGCCCCAGTCCGGGAAGATCCCACATGCCGTGGAGCGGCTGGGCCCGTGAGCCATGGCTGCTGAGCCTGCGCGTCCGGAGCCTGTGCTCCACAACGGGAGAGGCCACAACAGTGAGAGGCCCGCATACTGCAAAATAAATAAATAAATAAATAAATTAAATAAATAGATGTTTAGCCCAGGGAATACATGGAATCAGCTTCTTCTCAGAAGTCGTTGAGTCTAAGTCTGTTCATTTTGTGTCCATGAGACAGAATGCTCTGAGTCTAATTCCTCCCACCAGAGGTTACACTGATGAACATAAGGAGAAAGCATTTCACTTAGAAAAAAAATCCAAGTATTGATTAAGGGCCAGTCCACCCACTCATCACCCTGTTCGCTGCCAATCAAATTCCAGTCCAACTAGGAGTGGGAAGGAATTATCAGAAAGTTATTTATAGCCTACATGAGAAATAAAAGTTGACCTGGGTCTTCTTCCTTAAGTAGAAATGTTTGCTCCATCTTTGAGCAAAAGCTCCTAATTTTCAATTCTAGAAAAATTCTGGGAGTTAACTTATCATGCTCCTACTTGTTTCATCCCAGTTTTGTGGAGCAACAGAGCTTCAAAAAATAATCTAGTAACCTTAGAAACTAACCTATGCTGAGCATTTAGGGTGTGCCAGAACTGGCATATTTGTAGGTGCTTGACATATTTTACCTAACTTCATTCTCATAAAACTCATCAAAGTATGTCTTATTGATCTCAGTTTTCAATTGAAGAAATTAAGGCTCAAAATAAGTTAAATAATTGCCCAAGGTCATACCTCTAACAAATGTTGAGCCTCGTTTCAAATCCAAGCTTGGGTGACTCTAAAACTCATGTTTTTTCCCCTATACTCCCAATGGTATTGATTTTACCAAAAGTCATAAAGAAAAAGAATGTTAAATCTCATTTATTTTTGTGACTTTCTGCTGATGTGTAGAAAGCAATGCTTAATGCAAGTTTATTTTACTTTTTTTTCTTATCTTTTTGTTCTAATCCTTTGGCTTAATTCCCAGGGGTGGGGAGCAAGAGTCAGCTAGATAGTTAATTAATTGTAGTGTGGCTCTAGGTCTGCCTGTTAAGTTTGACACTTTTCAAAATTACATAGGAGTAAACCTTCAATACCAAAATCTAGTTCTTAGTAAGAACTAGGTTCAGCAAAGTCCCAGAGCTGTTGGGACATTTAGGTCCATTGGCAGACCCCAGACCAGCCCTGGTCATCTGCTATTCTCTTGGAAGTCAGATGCCCATTCCACCAGGAGTCAGAAATTCCACAGAGTAAAGAAGACAGCCTGTGTTTCCCATGGTAGTGCTGTGTCTGTTATACTTTGAAAGGTGGCCGTGGTTTTAGGTGTGGATGGGGGCTTAGGGGCAAGGTGTTTATGGGGAAGGAAGGGTGTCTGTGTGTGTGTGTGTGTGTGTGTGTGTGTGTGTGTCTGTGGACAGATATACCATATCTTTGGCCCCTGTATCATCAGTTCATCGTCTTGGTGAGGGAAACATTTGATATAAGCTCCTAGAACCAATAAATGTAAGAAGCTTTGCTTGTTTTTCATCTTCTGTAAAGTTTTAAGGTCTGTTTCCTCTATTCTGAAGACCCTTGGAGTCCCTCTCTAAAACTTTACAATATTAGGTTTTATAACAAAATTTTTAGCCAAAGTTTAAAAGCCTACCATGGGTTGACCAACAGTGGTTTGGCCAGAGCATTAATAGGAACATTAGGCTCCAGACAATCCCATAAAGCCCTTTTGCTCCTAAGATAATAACATAACAAGTAATACCTGGAGGAATTCTCGGTGCCTTCCCCAAGAAGATGGAAGCACAGACTCATGTTAGCCTCAGAGAGAAGACTGACAGTAATCAGCCTAAAATATTTGACTGTGCATAGTATACTCCAGCAATTCCTTTGTCTCTGTCATGTCAGGGATGCCATTCTCAAGGCATCCAGGGGTGTCAGTTCGCATCTTAAGCATTTGTTTTAATTTCCATGTATTCATTTCTTCTAGTCAGCTGTCAGGGACTCCAGTCACATTTTTAAAGCTCTCCTTATCCTATTCAGAGCATTTTTATTTTTTTCTCTGGAAGTGGTGACTAGTGTCCTATGTTTTTCTGAAAACAATAATAACAGTTCTGATATCAAAGCCTTCTAATGGGCTGTTTAAAAGCTACTCTTAATTCAGGAGGAATTAAAGTTAGGAAGATTCCATTTTAGTAGAATGGCCACAAGCAAAGAGTAATTCAGCCACTCAGCTAATTATCGTTTTGTCCACTTTGGACCTTTCTCCATCATCTATCTTGTAAACCTGCAAGGTTTTTTTTTTAAAATCTTTTATTAAACTGTCCCAGCAGCAACGTATTTCTATTAGTGGAATGGCAAAACTCATCTCTGAAGGGCCCAGTAAAAGCAAACTATTGGTTTAACCTACCTCTAAGGACAAAACCCAAGTTAAGAAAGAGTTTAGAATCTTTCCATCTTTTCTCTTTCCATAAGCAAATGCCTACTCATATATCTGAAGAACAATTCTATGAAACACCCACAGCAGAAAAGATTGTTCTCTGTCGGATTTTTATGTCCCTAACATGTCTGAGTACCACAAAATGGTATTCCCCTTTTGGTGCATGAATGGGTTAGCTTCAGAACGTTACAGCAAGAAGAGAGTCTTGCAACACATTGTACGTGATGGTTTAGTGGGGGGAAAAGTCCCAATGATGTATGCACTGGTCCATTCAGAACAATCTATGGAAATTCCATAACAGGAGAGATACCAGAAGGAGCAGGACAAGCTGAAGGAAGAGTGGGAAAAGGCCCAAAAGGAGGTGGAAGAGGAAGAACGCAGATACTATGAAGAGGTAGGAAATTCCCCGGAAGGAATTTGACCCTGAAGCCCTGATTCCTCAAAGTCTATCAGCACTTTCTCTGTCTGTGCTGTGTGTACCCATGGGGCATGTCTGATTCTCTTTACTCACAACAGAGCCCTATCAACCTTTTAAAAGAGTCCTATCCTATAGGCTGTAAAAGACTACTACTCTTCCAAGTTTAGCTTGTGGTAAGGGTGTGTTGAGTCATGGTCAAGGGGGAGAATAGAGTTGTATCTCTTCTTAGTCACAAAGGTCAGATTCTTGATTTGTCTTAGATGACATGAAAGTATCAGTTTGTTTATTTGTGTGTTTGTTTGAGGCGAGCATGTTTGGTAGTAGTGAATTAATATTAATTTTTATGAGGATAATTTTGATATCAAGGCTAAGTGAATCCTTACTACTACATTCACTGTATGGTACTAAAGAGATTTAGAAGGGAGGAGAATTTTGTTTCATTTGTTTCATTTTTTAGATGAACAAACCAGACCACGTTCGAGAATTTGAAACTACACTTTATGTATATTATCCAAAATCTGTTTATGATTAATATTGTTGTGAATTTTTTCTTCAACAATAATTTTTGTGCATAATACTTTCCCTAATAGCATTTCTAATTTGGCCTCTTGAATCACACTAACTAATTAACTTGCAAAGACTCTGTTTTTCTAAATTAAATGCTAATTTCTAAATCATTGCCCATAGAGCATGTTATCTGATTTACATGCTTTTTAAAAGTAAGACCTTTTTTTATGCCGTGCTTGTTTATACATAATTCTGATGTTTGTCCCTAAATTTCTTTAATGACACTTCTCTCTTGACAAATATGATTTATCCTTTCTCTCCCTTTCATTAATTCCTGTCCTTCCCCTAGGAGCGCAAAATAATTGAGGACACTGTGGTTCCATTTACTATTTCTTCAAGTTCTGCAGACCAGCTGTCTACATCCTCCTCTGTGACTGAAGGCAGTGGGACAATGGTAAGACCATAGATTAAAAGGAATTCATGAAATAAGAAAACTAAAATAGAAGTACTAAACCACAAGGCCAAGTTTTCCACCAGTTTGAAGCCAAGACTAGCTGTTTCTCTAGAATCATGTCAGCTACTACGTGGCCATTGTACCCCTTCATACTGTCATTGCCGTGGTGAAACCCTAGAGTCAATCCCTGAGAGCAGTAAATGTATTACTAGGGCCAGCCCTGCCCCCACAGGCTGGAAACCAAAGTCTCTGCACTGGTTGGCAAGACCCTGGTTAGTGATGCCATGTGCTGGAATGTCTTTCTAACTGCCCATCATTCATTCATTCAGCAGACATATGTTTCTCTCTGCCAGACCATACGTCTCTTTGCACTGGATGTTAGCAGTAGGATGCCAACAATACACTCTCACCAGCCTCCATGAAAGTTTCTTCTGAATCACTCTTAAAATTCCACATGAATTGGGCTTCCCTGGTGGTGCAGTGGTTGAGAGTCTGCCTGCTGATGCAGGGGACACGGGTTTGTGCCCCGGTCCGGGAAGATCCCACATGCCGTGGAGCGGCTGGGCCCGTGAGCCATGGCCGCTGAGCCTGCACGTCTGGAGCCTGTGCTCTGCAAGGGGAGAGGCCACAACAGTGAGAGGCCTGCGTACCACAAAAAAAAAAAAAAAAAAAAAAAATTCCACATGAATATATATATATATATATATATATATATATATATATATATATATATATATATGTGTGTGTGTGTGTGTGTCTTCAAGGTCTGGAGAGAGTCCAGAAAGGTTGGTCAACCTCCATATCCCCCAAATAAGGTCATGGAGGTAGTGGACAGAGGTCATACCAACACCTGGATAGTCCATAATCTGCATTTTAGTTTTTGATGGTATAATAACAGAATAAATTCATTTTGCAATAAACATATCACTTGGGTATATGTCATATTAGTCATTTCTGTAGTCAATATAAGCTGCAATACACTGAAATTTTTAAATTATCCAATTTTAACTTAATACAAATGAAGATTGTACAAAAATAATTCACCAAATTTGATATTGCATGGTCACTCAGGAAGCTCAGATTATTGCTTATCTTTGCTATTATATACAAAGATTATCACAAAAGCCAAATCTTTCATGTCTCTTTCATATATTACGATGATAATTATGAAAGATTTTCTAGACTCTAAAATAAGTTATTTATGTATCATCATCAAAGGAATTCTACACTGTCCAACAATTTTTCAATATTTACCAGCCATTTTCAAATATCAAAATTGGAAGTGTATTGTTTTTTATTTTTTTTAACATCTTTATTGGAGTATAATTGCTTTACAATGGTGTGTTAGTTTCTGCTTGGTTTTTTTTTTTTTTTTTGCGGTACGCGGGCCTCTCACCGTTGTGGCCTCTCCCGTTGCGGAGCACAGGCTCTGGACGCACAGGCTCAGCGGCCATGGCTCACGGGCCCAGCCGCTCCGCGGCATGTGGGATCTTCCCAGACCAGGGCACGAACCCGTGTCCCCTGCATCGGCAGGCGGACTCTCAACCACTGCGCCACCAGGGAAGCCCTCTGCTTGTTTTTTACTTAAATTTTTAAAATTTAAATTAAAGACTAAAAATGTTTTAATTTTTTTATACGATTTTTAAAGGTTACACTACATAATCTGCATTTTGAAATAACCCATGGGCACTCAAATGCCACTTGTCTTGAAATAAACAATCCTATGACTTTGTTTTATTTTGAAAGATGGGTTTTCTAGCCAGTTCCCTTTTATGATAACTTCTGAGAGAGATCCAGGTTACATGTTCATTTCAAATCATTGGAAATCAGTTACTATGAAGACTGTTAATTTGAAGACTGTTCTTTAAATTGTAGTCAATGTGATTGAGAAAATGCTTCAGATATTCCATGGCCAGACATGAGTATTGTCCAGTGTGTTTAAAAATTATATTCAAGATTATCCTTGTTTTCCCCATTAGAATAAGATGGACTTGGAAAACTGTCGAGAGGAAGAACAAAAGACAAGACAGAAGAAACCATTCCAGGGGGATAACAGTGGCTCATTGCTTAAGACTAAGGAAGGTGATCCACTGGAGGAAAAGGGCAGGTATGAGCCGTTCCAGGCTGTCCATCCATATGCGCAAAGCCGGGCTGCGCCCCTTCACTCCCAGGAAGGGCACCCATCACTAATGCAAATCATATTCAGCTTTGGAATTATCATTCCAATAATACATTATACATATATTATTGCTTGAAGACATTCTAATGGCTCTAAAGTCAGTGTCCTTATACTATTGAATATAAATAGCCTTATTTTTAAATAGGTGAAACCTGTTTTTAAATGAGGGGAGACAGTATAGATCACCAAAGGAGCATGTTGTCAATTCAAAGTCCCAAACCTAAATACCACTCACCTGAAATGGTTAATGTGTCTGGAGGGATAGAGTTTAAAATGGGGCTGTGGTGTGGTTATAGAGAACAGTCTGGTGGTTGCCAAGGGGGAGGGGGTTGGGGGAGGGATGGAGTGGGAAGCTGGGGTTAGCAGATGTAAGCTATTATATATAGAATGGATGAACAACAAGGTCCTACTGTACAGCACAGAGAACCTATGATAAACCATAATGGAAAAGAATATTTTAAAAAAGAATGTATATGTGTGTGTGTGTGTGTGTGTATATATATATACATATACATATATATATATAAAACTGAACCACTTTGCTGTAAAACAGAAATTAACACAGCATTGTGAATCAACTATACTTAAATTTTAAAAAATATTAAAACTAAAGAAAAAGAAAGAAAAAAAATATTGTATCAATACTGATTCATTAACTGTAACCAAAGTACCATACTCACAGAAAACAACAGGGGAAACTGTGTGCAGGGTAGATGGGAAGTCTCTGTACTATCTTTGCAATTTTTTTAAATAACTCTAAGACTGGTCCACAGAAATAAAGTTTATTTAAAGGAAGAAAAAAAAAATGAGGCCGTGGTGTCCTACTCACTGTGGTTTTACTATGGACCTGAACTTTGCCATTAGTATCCTCTGACCTGTGAGAAGCCATGTTTACTCTGGGTGATAATATAAAGGATAGCCAACAAACCCCTTGGTCATGGGTAATCCCCCTACCCCATGGGTTCCAGTATGTTCCATGCGAGATCAGAACAGGATACCCAGAAACTCCTGGAGCATTCAGAGCTACCTCAGACTGGAGCAGAATCTGGTTGTAGGTACGGACTGTAGTGAGTTTATTGATGGGACCCCATGCCTGACCTAAAAGGGACCTGCAGAAACCCCAGAGGCTGGCAGTGCTCTGCCACCAGCAAGTTCTTTATGATACAAATGTTGGCCTCTGGGGCTCCGATATATCAGATAGATGTTGGAAAGTGTGCATGCATGTGTGTGTGCGCATACACACTTGGGTACACACACAGCGCCCTCAGAGGGACCCAAAGACACAAAAGGCTATCTAAGTATCATTTTCAAAGACTGGCCAATTTGAAAGGTTGGCTGGGAGCTGAGCTCTTCTGATGGGATTTGCACTGAGAATTCTCCTATGCTCATCAGCTAGGAGACTCAGTGAATTGTAAGATATTAGAGCTTGGGACCCATGTCCAGAGCCTGCAGAGCCCTTGGAACAGCACATCTGTTTCCAGTTAGCACTATTTAAAGAGACTTTCCAGTTTTTGAAATGAAAGCCACTAGTCAGGAATATTTGAAGGATGCTAATAAGCATTTTCCATGAATTACTGCTCGTTCTCCAGACAGTCCCTGTTGTTGCCAGAAACCTTTAAAAAATCTCCTCTGTCTCTCCTTTCTTTGCACATAGAAGCTACTAAAGGGCCAGTGAATTACCATAGGCTGCCGAAGCCCCATGTGGCTCAAATATTTTCCACAATAAGTCCTCTCTTGTGAAAATTTGGGAGATTGCATTTAGCTCTGGCACCCCTTGAAATGATTAGAATGAAGAATTTTGTGGACAAGGAGGTAGAGAGGGCATCAGAAATGATGGTTTGTTAAACTGCTGGATAATGAAAATGCGTAGCATTTTACAGTATTCTAAATCCATTTTAAATCTAGTTTAAAATAAAAAGAATAAATATTTATTTAGCCCCATTTCTTTTTTCGTATATTAATCGGTCCTGAGGGATAAGATCGATAATTTTAGTTCAGTTGCTTTTATTCCTGTTCTGAAATATATTTGTTATTTTAACAGCCTAACTCAAGGAGTCTTGACTCATTCTGAGAACCCTGCATTGAAAGGAATCTATCAGGACCTCCAGCTGGATACAGAAGCTGGGGCCTCACCCTGTGGGATAAACCCACAGCTAGCTCAGGGTAAGAATGGAGAAAACCAAACCCCATGTTTCAATTATTGTAAGACCCCTTCCCCACCCCATTGTCCAGACAGATATGACCTCTGCTGGCTGCAAGCTTATCTTCCAGCTTATGCTAAATAGCACGGTCCGGAGGCTCCATGAAATCACTGTGAGACCTCAGCAGGCATTAGCACTTTAAAGAAATGTGATTACTAAGCACTAAGGTGGCAGCTTTACTGAGCACTAAGTGTATGTTCTTTACTTGGCCTCAGATCCATCCCGGAATCAGCAGGTATCAAACCCACCAATGCACATTTTAGAAGATGTGAAGCCAAAAACCCTCCCATTGGACAAAAACATTAATCATCAGATTGAGTCTCCAAGTGAAAGGCGGAAGTGAGTAACCAAATAAGATGGGTGTGGAATTTCTTTTCTTTTTTTTTAATTGACTAAGGGGGAAAAGTGAAAAAGTGTGAGATGGCTGGATGTTAGCAGCATTTTTGTGCTTTCTGTCCATTGACTGTCATTGACAAGGTAACAAATATTTATGGAAGTTTGGAACAATCTTGCTGGCAAGTAAATATTTAGTCTGAATTTGGCAACTTAAAAGAGACAAAGTAATGTTTTTAACCCACAAATCTAAACATTGGAAAGACTGTGCAGGTCTGTTGTATTAGCAATTTATTTAAGTGAGTTAAATTGTCTCAGAGCCTATGGACAAATGTTCTTTCAAGGAAAAAATGTTTCCTCTCCTCATCATTCTCTCCCCTTAACTAACTACCCCAGGCTCTATTCTAATTTAGTAACAATTGTATTTTTTATAGTAATAATAGTTTGCATCATTTTTGAAACATGTCAATATAATAGGCACTGTGTTGAAAGGTTTACATATATCTTTCTCCTCTTCTTTTCATATATTAACTCACTGAACTCTCCCAATAACATTATTGTGTTATTGTTCCCATTTTACAGGTGAGGAAATTGAGGCTCAGAGAAATTAAATAACTTATCCAAAGTACTTGTCTGGATGAGTGGTAGAGGGATTCAGAATGAACCCACAGTTCCATGATAAGATCATACTTGAGCCAGAGGTTCCTTGTAATCAGTTTTAAAAAGATAATATTCATTATACTTTAACCAATAATTCTACCTGGAGCCAGACCACCTGGATTCAAAATATTGACTCTGACACTTACCTGCATGGAACTTTGAGCAAGATACTTAATCTTTCTCTGTTCCAGTTTCTTCGTGTATAAAATGGGAATAATAGTAGTGCCTACTTCATAGGGTTTTGTGCCTGGCAAGTAGTAAGTACTATACATTGTAGGCAGTGGTGTTGATAATGACAGCGATGGTGATGATGATGATGATGATGATAGCTTGTTTTATAAGTTCATCCTTTTATCTTATTTTTCTTGTTACATTTTTTATCAATACACTTTTGAACCATTTTCCCCTTTTCTCTTATGTCTATCCAATTTCATTTCTCTATGTCTAGATGACATGCAGAATTAATAGAAGGTAAAATCACATAGAAGGAGTCGTTATTTTTATTGATTATTGTGGTGATTTTCCATCATTTTTCAAGGTGATGGTCCTTATACTTTAGGATATTCCATGAAAAGCTGATATTTTGGAGAAGACAAGCTCTGTCTGAGGAGGGAGGTTTGGGGGGTCAGGGGCTCAGGGAGTTATTCTGAAAGCAGTTACAAGACAGATGGCCTCATGCTCTGTTCATGTCTATGCTGGCATTTCTCTTTTCCTTGTTCTTTTCTGTCCCTTTCTTTACCAATGAAATTAACTTTTAAAATCAAGAGCCCAGAACTGACAGCTTAATCACAGGCAGGTCTCATGTGTAACCAACAGCACCTGTAAAACCATTCTGGGGGCTTCTGGCTGGGAACCATTCTGCTTTGTAGATGCCCAATGACATAGCAGTCATTAGGCGTTTTGAACATCATCCCTAATCACGTAACAAATTTATGAATAGGGGTGGAAGGCACCTCACTGAAAGATACCTCCATTAAGCGCTGCCCTTTATTTCTGGGCTCTCTTTAAGAACTTTTCCCTACACCCCCATTCATCTCTCCCCTCCCACCCCATCCATAATTTTTATATCTAACTTGGAATGCAACTTTAACTAGCAAAGAGCCTGACCAAAATAAAGAATAGAGAACTATTCTGTCTTTCTGTTCAACAATGCCAGCCTGGTTTTGATATCATACATCCAATGTCTGTACAGTCTGCTAGATGGAAACTTTTTTGTCCTTTGTAAAAAAAAATGACCCCTAGGACACACTGTGGTCTTTTATTTGGTTGCCAAGGAAGTGGGGTGTTTTTTTTTCCTTGTCTAAAAAGCCTTTCCTTGTGGGATTGGACTTCTCTTTACTTGACATGATGTTTGGCTCCTTTCCCATGTTACAGGAAAAGCCCTCGAGAGAACTTCCAGGCTGGGCACTTGTCCCCCTGCTCCTCCACCCCTCCTGGCCAGTCACCAAACAGGTACAAGAGGTCAGCAAGCCTTTCTGAGGCTGCTTTGTTTTGGCTAGAGCCTGCAGAGCACAATCGCAACCAAATTAGTGCTTGCCAGAGGATTGTGAGGGATTTGTCCATCCATGTCTCTTCCTACACACACATAGGCAGGAGGAGAGAAAACATCCCCATCTGCCTAAAGATTTTATCAGCCCACAATCGAAAGAGCCAAGTGTGTGACGTTGGCGCGGCTGTGGCCATAGGGCTTTAATTACATTGTGCAGAACCTGCAATCTAATAAGAAAATCCACCAGACAATTGCCGGGCTCCTAAGTCGGCGCCTTTCCCTCCAAGACGGCTCGGACCTTCTAGGCGGGATCCGCTGATGGCTCTTACAGTGAACCAGGCAGGCGCTGAGAAATGAAACTTCATCCTCCCTTTTACTCTACTCGAGCTCTCTAATGATTGCTTCTGGACATTAATTAGGCCCCATGATATTCATAAAAGCTGCCTGAGCTCCCATTCCCTGGAGAGACAAATGACTGAGTACTCCAAGGTTTTCTTTGATTTCGAAATTTCATTTAACTACTGGATAAGAGGGAAATCCTAATAAATAGAGTTTGCTAAGGGCAACTCTTCCTTTTTTCTCTTGTCTTTCTGTTTCTTCTGTCCCTCTCTTTGCTTCCAAATGACGTTGCACATTTTAAAATTTCTTGTGTAATTCCAAGAGCTTTCCCGACAATCGGCATCATTGCAATCCGATCTTAGCTGTGGGAAAGCTGCCTTAGAGCACAGTCATCCTGTCTGAGCCAGGTGGAATGGAAACCCAATGTGAGTTCTTCATACCGGATCACAGAACTTGGTATCAGAGCAGGGATTTGATCCCACATCTGCCTGATACCTGTTAGGCTGTATCACAATTTCCTCTTTATTTTTAAACAACAACAACAACAAATTTTAATAAGGAAAAAGAAATGCCCTAGTGGGCCAATGAACCAGTTATAGAAAAATTTAACACAACATTAAAACCTTAATAAAGCTAAACTTGACTGTCTTTTAGGATGTGAGAAAACATATGATAAATACATTAAATCATTTCAAGGCATTTGATCACTGTGGTTGAACAGACTACAACGCAAACTTTTTATAATAACACACACCTACACGCACACACACACACACACAGAATTCCATTCCACAGTGGAGGCCTATTGTATTTAATCTATCAATTGTCTGCATCTTATACCTAATGCTTAATTCCTGCTCATTATCAGTTCAGTAATTGTTTCACTTACGGTATAAACATTTTAAAAACTCATGTTTTATTTATTTATTTATTTATTTGCATGAGGCTCCATATTAGTGTGTTTGACCAATGATTCTAAATGGAACATTTTATTATGACATATATTTTGCAACTTAGGTCTATAAGTGGGAAGAAGCTGTGTTCTTCGTGTGGGCTTCCGTTGGGTAAAGGAGCTGCAATGATCATCGAGACCCTCAATCTCTATTTTCACATCCAGTGCTTTAGGGTATGTATTCATCTCTCTTCTGCCTAAGTACAATCTCATAATGTCTTTTGGCCTCGTTCTGTGCTGAGTGACTACCTCCTGGAAATCCTGACAGCCTTTGCTTGTGAGAGCCTCCTGACTCTAGGTTGTACAGAAGTGTGCGTGGAGTCCATCCTTCAGGGTGAAACTCTCCTATCATGCATCCCTCTGGGATGTCGGGTTAGAGGAGGCAAAACAGATTTGTGCGACGTGTCTTTATAAAACCATTTTTCGTTGCTAAAGAGCATATACTTTAGCAGGAAGCTGAGAAAGCCACCCTGGAGGACGATGATGCTTCTGAATCTTTTAAGGCCAGATGGATTTATTTGGAATGTAACATTGTTGCTGCTTCTCAAACTCTTGAGACTCAATTCAAAGATTTTTGGTCTTTGACATAATGGAAGATTGTCAATTAAGTGGTTACAGCTAGTTGCTAACTTGTAGGTCTCCAAACGAGTATGTCTACAGTCACAGACTGAATATCACTCCCTCTGAGAAGCTGACCTACTTACCACACTAAGTCAAGTTGCCTTTGCTACAGGTCCTTATAGAACCTTTCATGGTCCTCATCGCTCACTATTGAATTGTTTAATTATCATCTGCTCTCTACAAGCTCCATAAGGGCAGGGACCACGTCTGTCTGGCTCACCACTATATCCTCTGTACCCAGTGGTGATGGTATCAATAAATATTTTTAGATGAATGAATTAATAAATAACTGAAAATGAGGAGGACTAAATTCTAGTCCCAAATCTCCTGCCAACAAGCAGGTGAACGAACCACTTATGCCTGATTTATTATAATATTTACAAGTCAGACTATATCAGCATTTCCTTTTTTCACCCATGGACATGTTTCAGATAATATATAATTGTGAAGCCAAACCTCTGTCTCTGAAAAAGAATCATTTCTTTCTCTTTATAACCCTAACATGCTTTCTGTGTCCTTCTTGGATTTGTCCTGTTTCTCATTAGTAGCCCCCTCAGCTATAAAGTAAACTTGCATGGGTTTAAAATAACTTCCACTTTACCTATAAGCTAAGAGAAAGTGAGTGAGGTTGTCCCAAAGTTATTAATTTAATAATGTCAGTAATCACTGGAAAGCAAAACTGACAGACAAAATGCAATATGGATACTTAATTAGACTCCATTTATCAATATTCTTATTGTAAAATTGACATAGGTAATGTATATCCTAAATTGTCTGGGAATGTTTGGAGGCTATATACTTTTTTTTTTTTTTTGGCCACGCTGTGTGTCATGTGGGATCTTAGTTCCCCGACCAGGGATTGAACCCCTGCCCCCTGCATTGGAAGCATGGAGTCTTAACCACTGGACTGCCAGGGAAGTCCCTGGAAGCTTCATACTTTTAAAAAATTCATATAATACCAAGATAATATGTTCCAACACCACAGTTTATTCTCAGAAACTTTACCAGAACTCAGAATAATCAAGGTGGCAAAGAGTCTTTGCAGATTCTCAGCAGATAGGGGACTTGTCTTCTTAGCTGTCAAGGCCTTTATTCTCTCAAGTCACTCACTTCCTGGAGCTGACCTGATGCTTTAAGGTACATCACCTCTTAGATTTATCCCCTACCCTTCTGTGTAGATGCAGCTTGTAACATAATTTGGATGAAGCCTCCCTCTGCCTGAGATGACCTTAGAGCATCAGTCTGGGGCTGGCCCTTGTTTCCTGGGCTGGGTCAAGATCCCCCTGCAGTAGGCTGGCATGAACCAACATGCCAGAGAACTGGCATGTTCTCTGATTCAGCCAGTACAATGTACCCCACAGTCTCTTTCTGCTCTCAGGCTGACTTGGTATCACTGCCTTTAACGTGGAAACATAAAGTGGAATAGCTATTTCCCAGTCATTCTGGTCGGGTAGAACTTACCAACAACACTAAAAAGCATTTGAAGATTATTCAGGGACAAGTTTCAATATATATTGATCATTCCTTGGCCATGTGTTTATTTAAAACCACTAGGATTTAACCTGTTTAAAACGGTTCTTCCATCTTGATTGAGAATCAGTGTGCATAGGCTTTGGGATCAACCCGCTACCACTTACCAACTTCACAACCTTGGACGAGTCAGCTAACCTCTCTGAACTGGTGTCCTCTGAAAAATGCCAGGAGTTAGGATAAAATGCTAAAAGTATATTGTTGCTGGAAGTCAAGTCGTGGTGCAGCATCTAATACATAGTAGATATGCAACAAATGTGGAGGTTGGAGAAGTGATTACTGTACTATTCATGTGAACAATAACTAAACATTATAAGGAAACAATTCCTTATGCACCTTATAACTTCTGTTCTTTCTACCCTATAGTGTGGAATTTGTAAAGGACAGCTTGGAGATGCAGTGAGTGGGACAGATGTTAGGATTCGAAATGGTCTTCTAAACTGTAATGACTGCTACATGCGATCCAGAAGTAAGTCCTGAGGGGAAATACCTTGAGATGAATGAGTGCAACCATATATGCCTTTCATAGACCTAGCTTAGGAATTCAGCTACTCCCCATCAGTTGATACTCCTACACTGAAGGAAAGATATATTAGCATCCAGGTAAAAGAAATGATAATGAAATAATCCCGTATTTACCGCTTGTTTCTTACTGGAAGTTACTGCTATAACATGGACTAATTCTTTTTATCCAGAAGTGCATTAATACACCAGCAGGTAAAAATGTAAAACAAGTTTGAGACACTGCTTGAGCTCACCATAGAGATTTCAGTGAGATGCAGGGATGCTATAAAGTCTGGAACCCTATTTATTTGTTGAGTCATCTCTTTAGAAGACCAGTAGCATTTGGAGGGTGTTTCACATATGAAGAATAGCTCTCCACTGCTCATCAAATCAAGCACCAACTCCTCAATATCTACATGCCTCCATTCAGGAGTTTCATGGCATAATGTGGGCTTGTTCCCAGCTAAATTTAAAATTCTTTGAAAGACAAATGGTGGGTTCTACTTCTCTGTGAATCCCTGCCCCCTCCAAAATACCTTAGTACATACTAATCAGAGAAGCCCTCTTGAGGAGCCTGCTCTCGCATCTCATGTCTGGGTCTCCTGCCACAGAAAGTTAATGTTATTTGGGGGGGGGGCCACCAGGGGGTGCTGTTGCCCAGCTGCTGTTTAGAAAATCTGAAACTAGCCAGTGGCTAGCCTCTGAATCCTTCCTCGCTCTCCATCCTAAGTATAGTCCTTCTGGTGCATGACCTAGACAGCAGGTGATTCTTCTATTCAAATTCATCAGTCAAAAACTCTTTTAAAAAAAAATATGAACGAAGATCTGGAATTTGAAATTCAAGAATTTTTTATTATTTCTCTAAGTAAGTGAAGTGGCATTTTTACAGTCTTTTTATGTGGGTTTCTAAATCTGCAAGACTGAAGATTTTAAGAGTGAAAATTGAAACTAAGTTGTTTTATAGCTATAGATTTTGTAAATTCAGAGAAATATATGCCTATTTTAACAAAATGATGGGAAATAAAAATTAAACCCAGGTGGTTTTGATCTATGATAAACATTTGACTTGAGGTCAAAACAGTCCCAACTTAGAGCTGCTGCCATCAACCTGGACTATTTTATATGTATATACAAAGTATTGATATTAATTTTTATATTATGTATTATACATATAAAATATGGGATAATAGTATACCATATATATACCATAAATATATATACAGGTATATACAAATACATATATACATGTATAATATATAATAATTACATTTTACTTAAACTATGTTTGTATTTGTTTGTTTTGTTTTGTTGTTTGTTTGGGTTTTTTTCTTCTTTATCCCTCCCACCCTCCCTATCCCATCCCTCTAGGTGGTCACAAAGCACCAAGCTGATCTCCCTGTGCTATGTGGCTGCTTTGCACTAGCTATCTATTTTATTTATTTTTTTATTTTTTTAAATTTATTGGAGTATAGTTGATTTACAATGTTGTGTTAGTTTCAGGTGTACAGCAAAGTGAATCAGTTATAGATATACATGTATCCAATATTTTTGGCAAATTAAAAAAAATGATAATCTTAGGAGAAATTGGGGGCTTCCTCTTTTTTCTTTTTCTGTTTTTTTTTTACTTTTGAAGAAGAATATTCTTTGATTTTCTCTTCTTGTGCCAATGCTCTTCTCTTTATTTAATTTTTGAATTTTATTTTATTTATTTTTTTATACAGCAGGTTCTTATTAGTCATTAAAAAGGAAAACTAAACCCTTTTGTCTCAGGATTCAAAGTGATTTTTTTCCTATCATCTAACATAAATTGGAGTTTTTCCTGCAACCTCAATGACCTGCTGAATGTGAGTCATGGAACCAGAAGAGGGCACTGTTAGGTTGAGGGCCTCTTGAACCAGATTTGAAAAGTGCTGTAAATCTGAATTTCTTTCATAATTTGAAGTGCTTGAAGAATGCCAGCAGAGAACAAACCTGAACTCACCTCTGGAAAACAGTGACCTGCTTTCATCCAGATTTTCATTTTAATTGAGAAGCTGGGTGTTTCGCTGTCATTTCTTTGGAAATTAGCTTTTCAGATCTAGTCCAGCAATTTTTCTGTTGTGTATACGAATATAAAGGCCACTAACTGCTTTTGATTCCAAATCTAAAGACAAGAACCACAGAGTTCCTGTAATTGTCCTGTAAGATGAAAAATAAGGTGATTGGAGGTAGATTAAAGACATGATTTTTTCTTTAATGTTTTTGATGCGACATTTTACTAGGATGTTTTTTAGAATACTAAGGTACTAAGAAGAAAGCAAAAAGGCTCAATATCTCTCTGCCTAGATAACCAATATCAATATTCAAAAGAATAAATAAATAGAAGTTATAAGTGGTAAAAGGTTATAAAAATTAGATTGTTTAGAAAGATACCAAATTAAAAGTGAACCTCTTCAACCTTAACCACGTAATCACTTTCTAATAAGTTCTTGGGGAGAGGGGCAGAATGTATGTTTGTATACACGCACATGCGTGCGCACACACACACACACACAGATGCATATGTGTGTGACACATCTACCTGTATTGGTTTTTATTTCACAAAGGTAATGACATAGCCACAGTGGTACTTAGTTTTTGTTGCTATTGTTTTTCACTTAATGATATATCTTGGGAATTTTCCATATAGCATTTTCTTTCTCCTCATTCTTTTTAATGGCTCTTTAATAGCTGCATACAATCCCATTGTGTGGACTTAACTGTAATTTAAAACTAATGCTCTATGAATGAGTGCTCCAGTTATTTCTAGTTTTTTAATATTATTTTTTAAATGTTCCAGTGAACATCCTTGTATGTATGTCTTGATGAACATTTGAAAGCATTTTCACAGGGTAGATTCTGAGCAGTGGTACTGCTGAATAAAAAGGCACGTGCTTTTTAAATTTTCAGGCAACTTGCCTAATTATCTTCCAGAAGAGTGTATGCTCCCTGCAAAGTATATAAGAGAGCCTCTTTCTCTCTCCATGCCTATGTCAGCTCTGGATATCATCAAACTTTTAAAATTTCCACTCTGCTAAGTGGGGAGGAAAAAAAAAAACCTCTTTGCTTTGATCTGTAGTTTTTAACTATAAATGAATTTAAACCTCTTTTCATATGTTTGTTCACCATTTATATTTCTTTTTCTATTGACATTTATATTTCTTTATCTTTTGCCCATTGTTCTATTGGCAGTTGATTTTTACGAGTTCTTTGTAAATTAAGGAAATTTTCCCTTTATTTTATATTTGCTGCTTTGGGCAGTTATCATTGGTCTTTCTACTTAGTGATTTTTTTTCATAGAAAAGATTTTCATTTTAAATAGTTAAACATATCTCTTTTTTCCTTTTTGGATTCTGGGTTTTGTGTCCTACTTAGAAAAACTCTCACTACTCCAAGGGTATAAATAAATTTAGCTGAGATTTCTCCTAGAAATATTTTCTGGGTTTTTTTTGGCATGTAAACATGTGATAATCAGAAATGTATTTGGGGACAAGAAATAAGATAAATACTAGCTTTATTTTTTTTTCCAATTAACCAATTGTATGTCTGTAACTTAATGAATAATCCCATTTTTTCTTGTTAATTTGAAATACCAGCTTTCTCTTAAACTAAGTTCCCATATATATTTGGGTCTTCTTCTGGATATTTTATTATGTTTTATTATGTTCTATTACTATTTATTCTCTAGTATCAGTTTTAATTATTATAGCTTCATATTATGTTTCAATATTGAAAGAGAGAATGGCTACCTTCTCTCCAATTATTTTTTCTGAGTTTTCCTAACTCTCCTGTTTATTTTTCCAGATAAATGTTAATATCATTTTAGGCTAAACTTTAATTAAGTTACCACATGACAGGGAGAATGACCAGTACATCTGAGAGTACTGCTCATTTTTCTTGGTGTCATAAGGAAAAACTATATCTTCAGAGTGAATAGGTGGAAAGGCTAATAATTGGCTAGAGAAATACACTTGAATTGGTTGAATATACCCCAAATGCATTAAAAGAGTCAGAATGGGAAAAATGGCTAAAATTTTTTTTCTTTTTCTTTTTTTCTTTTGATCTAAGTTGAGAAGAGAGGAGATGGATAGATGTGAGGGGTGGTTTACATCATAAGCATTCTAAGTGAAACAAAATAATTTCATTGTGTAGAATAATAAAACCTGAATATATAAGCCTATTTTCTTTAAGTAAGTAGCCACGTTTAAATGAAATTTTTCTCTTGGAGGGGAAAAAGAGCATAACAGCATATTAAAATGCAATTCCTAAAAGCAATGTAAACCGTTTTTAAGTTCGTATGTAAATGGGAATAGAAGTGCAAAACAAATTACCTGTCATGGATCAAGGCATCACATGTTTAACTGGTGCCATTTGTGCTTGGGTGTTAGATGACCATGTCTTTGTGTCTGTTCCATCATTCACTCTTGTGAGATGCATTTAATGCAAAATCCCTGGGGCCTTTTCCAATGTTGCGATTGCCTCATCACAACTCTAGTGCCTAAAATGAAGGAGAAACTTTATGAAGGTTTCAGCAGGGAATATGGGACCCAAACCATCCTTCCTAGATAGGTTTGCCAGATAAAATACAAGATGCCCAGTTAAATGTTTTTGAATTTCAGATAACAGTGAATTTTTTTTAGTTTGTGTGTCCCAAACATCACCTGCTCAGGATGTAGCACAAGTATATCCCAAATATCCCATGGGATATATACTAAAAAATGTATCTGTTGTTTATCTAAAATTCAAATTTTATTGGGTGTTCTGTATTTTATTTGCTAAATCTAACAATCCTCATGTCTAGATCATATGTCAAATTCCTCCTCTTGCAATGTATTTTTTCTTAGAGAAACCACAACCTAGAGAAACTGAAAGAAGAGAGATTATTTTCTTGCTTATTTGCCCCAGAAGACAAGGTAGAAAACTTGGTGGAGATCATTTGGTTTAGGGTGAAATCCAGAGGACTTCAACCAAACTTGACAGGGCATATGAATCACCTTGTTCAGTTCTGGGACGGGGCTCAAAAGTCTGCATTTCTAACAAGCTCCAGGTGATGCCAATATGGCTGGTCCCCGGACCACACTTTGAGTAGCATAGTGGGACAAGTTTCCCCTCCCTAGAGGGAAGAGACTTTGGCAAAGGGCATTGCTAATTTTGGAAATGTTTAAACATCTGAAGCCAGAATTGTTGACTACTTTAACCAAATGTTGCTCTGTGTTCTTTGTCCCAGGTGCTGGCCAACCCACAACATTGTGACGTGGTTTTTGAGCTTCCAGATCACTCACCATTTCCTTACTGAGGGTGTCCCCTGGCAATCGTTTAACAAAACCCTAAGTGCAGGGGCTCCTCAGCATTCACCTAATTACTGAAAGGCTATTCTAAAAGATGGTATCTGTTCTTTTGTAGCACAGTGTTTGTGTTTTTCCTGCTTTCCTTTTTTTTTTTTTTTTCGGCATTTGCACAGTATATACAAAAGAATATTGAATTGTAATGATCCTGAATAGTTCCAAAAAAAGGTCTTAGCATGGTCAAACAGGCTTACAGTTTAAAATGTGTTATTCTCTTCTTTGGGAGTTAATGAGATAAATGATGCAATAAACCTTTTTTTTTTTAGCATTTCTAGGAATTAAAAACTTTATGTTTACAGAATTGAGCTGCAGAAAATGCAGGACATGCCAATTTGAGACATGTGGTCTTCTGAGACAGGAGCATACAATTAATGCATTTCAGAAACTAAAAATCACACCATCTAGCTCTGAGCTATAACTTGTTTTTAATGCAAAGATGCTAGTCTGATAATATATACTGTAATCCTGAAACATTTGTGTTACTTACTTTTTGAGGTGGAAGTCATACCAATAAATTATTGCACCGTTAGTGTTAGATTCTGTGTCCTTTGGAAGTTACGCCATTGCTGTAGCCTGACCCATCAAATAGAGAGAACCCTTGCTATACGGGCTAGGCTTACACTCTGGGACATTGACCAAGGGTAGGAAGAAACCAGAGGGACATAATTCAGTCATCATTTCCAAAGTTATTACCAAAATCTGTGAGGAAGTTTAATCTTCCAAACAGTGGTGGGTCAATGATAGCCAGGAGGGCTTTGTTGCTTGCTTCTCTTCAGGCTCTAGATTCAGCAAGAGACTCAGTGTGGGACATATGGAAGCTCTCATTGAGATCAGCCCATCATTAGATGTGACCACTGCTCACCCTTGCCTGCAAGTTCTCCTTGGGGGTCTGAAGCCCAGGTGGCTAAAGTAAAGCATTAAGTCCATCTTAATAGAATCTGAATGACATATGATGTGAGAAGCCACCAGCATGTGATCAACAAGAACCTACTGTTCACATCGTGCCCTGTCCACCCTCCTGGATACCTACCTGCTCTCCTCACGCCCTACATCACCAACTCTCTTTACTACCAAGAATTCTGGACCTTGCTCATGGAGAAGTTTAGCGAGAAACTCTTGTGGAGAGCTGATTTATTTTTTGCCCTGTGTGATGAATTTCATCTGGCCAAGAAAGGAAGCAAGTTACTATAAAGCATCACATTTTAGATCTCCAGGCTGTTTTCTTTAAGACTGGGGAAAGGGGGACTATTTATTCTGCCTTAAAATGATGGCAAATAAGTGATGATGACAGATGACATTTTGTGAATGTAGACTCTGGATATACTCCTAATAGGTTAATGTAGTCATAAAAGGAAATCAAGTAGATGTTTTTCTGTTATGTAAGCAATAATTTTTTTTCTGTGTCTTATTGAGTATGACTAGCAATTATTTATTTACATGCTAGACGGTTCTCTGCATGCGGGTTCCATGTAAGTACAGAAATTTCCTCAGCCACTGGAGGTATTTTGACCATTTTGTCATTTGGATGAGCTGTTGTTAGATTGAAATTTACAGATCATTTCATTTAAAATTGTGCCTTAGAAAATGCAAAGCTGTTGCACATAGTCAGTGATGAATTAAGGATGCAGTACATTGAAGAGAGATGAAGTCACCTCCAAGTTCTCAAGACTTCTCATGGAGGTGTTCGCTGTTTTACAGGAGGAAAAAAATTTTAAAAAAGAAAAATAGAAAAATTTAAAAAAAGAAAGTTTTGAAAATGTACAGATTAAGTCCAATATTTTGATTAACCACCTGCATGTTTTATTAAATATTTTGATAATGTGGATGTTTACACTTTGCATGATACTAGCAGAGTACTTTACCACCAGTAATGCACAAACATGTACAATATGATTATTCATAACCAATTTTTATAGAATACTTTTTACATGTGGAACTCCATCTGTTATGTAAGGATTATATGAATATTGCACATTCTCTTCTGGTTTCACAAACTCATTTATACATATTTCTTAGTGAGACTCATTGTACATGTATTGAAGCTAGAATCAAGTCAAGAAAAATCAAGCCCCATTCTCCAACTGCAAAATGTGCTTTTCCATAATGAACAATAGTCACCAGCACAGAATAATCTCCAACATTTTCTAAATTCTAATTGCCGACTGTTTCTATTTATATTTGATTTATATTTCATTTGGAGTCTGTTACATGGCAGCTCGAGCAGACTAGATCTTGTTTTTTCCAATGCAGCATAATGAGTATGATCTATTTCTTTTCAAATAATCTTTGAGATCCCAGGAAAAAAAAAAGTGCCCTGCTCTGTTGAGCTACAATGTAAATGTGTTTGTTTAAAAAACAGATGAGGCAAGTGAGTGATTTATTGTTCCTGAGGAAGTATATCTTTTTTTTCCTTATACTTCAAAAGCTTGTCCCTTCTCTTTCTTAAGGAAGAAAATGGGTAACTCTTTGTTTTTCACTTGCAAACTTTCATGACATGTGTTCATTCTTTCTGTGTAGTGTTACTAATGCAATACATATTATAGTTATCTATACACAGTGTAAGACTTAACAGGCTGAAATGATCCACCTCATATGTGAGTCCGTCCAAAAGATGTTACTGTTCTGGGTGGGCCAATGTTCTATATCAGTTACACTAACCTTCATTTAAAATATTTATTCTAAAATGCCTCTGAGAAATAGTAAAAAATAAACATAAAAAAAGTTGTCTAAAATGCAACAGCTTTTATAGTAAATGTACATTTATAAATAAAATACTCAAATCAACTTTGTATTTCATTGATTTTTTTTGAGGGGTGGGGGGGCCAGTTTTCTTACTTGGGGAAGAGATAATCAGGCTGTCTCTCTCTTGCAGCTTTTGGTCCAGAGTTACAGGGTCAGTTGATGGCAATGATGCATATTTGCGTATGTATATTGATGCATCTTGAGGTCAGCTATTTAAGGCAAATCAAACTTACTAGCTGATTGTAGGAGTCACCAAGGAATTGCCTGCCACTGAAGGATTCAAACTCCTTGAGATGAGAATCACAATAACCAGGAGAGACCCTGCAAATACCAGAGGAAATTGTCTAAAACAACCAAATGATGGCTTACTTCCAGTACTGGCTAGAGAAAACCATGTCAAACCCTTTAAAGCCGCTATATTCTGCCGCTTTTTCCAGTGCTGACCCAATGCTCCCTCTCACTGTATACATACAGTCTGTTCACTGAGGGCCTTTCTCTCCATTGTTGAATCTGGGAATATCCTTTGAAAAGGTGGCATCCTGCTGATACTGTATCAGCAAAATACACATGTATCTTGCCTGGCACTGTGTCTCTAATTTGTAGGTGATTGCAATAGCAATCAAATTCCTTGAAAGTTTCCACCCTTTTAAGACGCAATATTCTAATTGCTACTGCAAGTTGTATTCTGCTTCTTTTTTTTGCAAAGTTTGGTATGCAGTTAGTAGTTGCTGCTGTTTCCATATAAAAGTGAATTATTTGCCTTTTGTAAGAGAATTTTAGCAACTATTGAAGTAGTTTAATATATCCCTTGTTATTTAAGTGAAAGTTTATTCAACTACAATGCATTTCAAAACAAAGAAAAGATTGTTATTCTAACATGTGATCTATGAAGAATGTCTTTATTAAAAGAAGAACATTTTACCTGGGATAATGTTGAACTAGCTTTTTTTCCATTGACTTTCTTCAAGACCTAAGGACTCCTTTTTAAGGTCTGAATCTGGACCACAAAGGATCTCTCCCCATCCTTTGGCATTATCTAAGTCAGGGGTTACAAACTTAAATGACTGGAGGGACCAGCTAGGTATTGTAAATGAGAACCAGAAGAGGACAGTATTAAGAGAGTGGTATAGACTATGGCAAACTGAAAAAAGAACAGTTTTGTCTAACAAATGAACATATCTATGAAACAGAAACAGATTCACAGACGTAGAGCACAGACTTGTGGTTGCCAAGGGGGAGGAGGGGTGGGAGAGGGAAGGATTGGGAGGTTGGGATTCGCAGATGCAAACTAGTATATATAGGATGGATAAACAACAAGGTCCTACTGGATAGCACAGGGAACTATATTCAGTATCCCGTGATAAACCGTAATGGAAAAGAATATATATGTATAACTGAGTCAATTTGCTGTACAGCAGAAATTAACATAATACTGTAAATCAACTATACTTCAATAAAATTTTAAATAATAATAAACATTGGCACTGGTGCACAGCAAAAAAAAAAAAAAAAAAAAAAAAGCAGTCCTGTCTAAAGAAGGAGGCAGGTACCCAGCTCTAACCAATTGTTTTCATACAAAATCCCCAGCTTTTTAAATATTGACAATTCAAAGCATTTTCCAGCACAGTGCCAACCAAAATTGTGAGGCTCCACAGTCCAAGTTTGTTCTCAGGCCACAACCTGTAACTAAATCTCTTTTCTATCAGCTGCTACTAACTTGCTGTGTGTCCTTTCATTTGACAAATATGTCGAGATTTGCCATCCAGATTTTTGCTTTTGGAGTGTCTTGGGTCATTCAGAGAAAGAAGCTGATAAAGCCATTAATCAGCAGGTGGTATCGCTACAATTCATGACACTTTTCAGCATTATTTGTGTATTGTCATCAAAAATTGCTCTTTTACAAGCACCCATGTTCAGCATTTTGCAGAACCATGCCCTTCCCCTTCCTTCTTTCTTTTGAATGACTCAAAAGACAAGGCAGAATCTTTTCTGAACCTGTTTAGCACCATTTTATCAACTGTACTTTTGCAAGCATTGTTTTATTTGTCAAAAAGCAGTTCTGGCACATGAGAAGATAAATGTATGCCTCCGCATTTTATAGATGAGGAATAGAGGTATACAAGGAATAAGTGACTTATTCTGAATGAGTGTAAGATTTTACATAATTGTGTATTTCAACTGGCTCCAGTCAGGAGGGATTAGGTGAAGCTCATATTCAACTGTGCCTGGTCCTCATGTCTGGGACCCCACATGAGCCAACTAGGGGGACCCCTGAGCATAGCTGGACTTCGCAGGATTTAATCCGCACTCAAACGGAGACTAGAACACTCTTTTTATAGTAAACTTACACTTATAAAATACTCCAATAGACTTAGTATCCAATTTTTACCCCTTGGGCATGACCTTGGACACTTTGGTGTTTGCTGGAGAGGAGGCCGAGGAGTGTCTCCACACCATCCACACCTCTGGCCAGAGCTGCAGGGACCTCTCTCCTGACACGCACCACCTGCAAAGCCTCCCCCGCCCAACCCCAAGTCTGATCTCCAGAACTGGGGAATACCAGTTCTGCCTGATAGATAACGCAACTTTTGTGTTGCTAAACTGGTCCTCCACTTTCTCAAACTCAACAGCCAAGGCCTGAACAAAGGAAAGGTCCCTCTCTAACCACTCTGTTGGGGAGAAGACACTGAGGGCCCAGCTCATTGATTCCTATAGTACAGTATCATTTCACCACAAACGAATTCATTCATACAGGAATCAAGGCGTTTCACTTTTTCAGCAGGAATAATGACATTGTCCATGAAAGCCTGTTTTCTTCATTGTCCATCAAGGAGAGAGAGAATAATCATAACAGGCCCTGTTGGTTTAGAAAATACCTTGGCTGGGGAGTTCCCCTACAGTCCAGTGGTTAGAATGTGGCACTTTCATTGCTGTGGGCCCGGGTTCGATCCCTGGCCGGGGAATTAAGAAAAAAAAAAAGAAGAAGAAGAAGAAGAAAAAAAAAAGAAAATACCTTGGCTGAAAGTGACTGAAGTATAACTATAGGAAGCCCCTGTCAAACATCATGTCAAGCACTACACCCTCACTCTCAATGGTACAATATTAATTACTGTCCCAAGCTCTGACCTTGGAACATTCAACAGTTCCTCCTGAATTCATGAAAAGTTGTGATGAAAGTATTTCACGTTTTCTAACACTTTGAAAATTGAGAAGCTGCGTCTTGTTTATATGCTAACACTCTGGGAAACAAGTGAAATATTTGATTAGAGAAATGGCGAATGCCTATTCTGAGATGATCCAAGAAAGTTTGAAAAGAACAAAGGAATTTGCCTTACCAAATGGTAAACTTTACTAGAAAGAGAACAATAAACAAAGTAGGTATCTTGGGCAAGAATGGATAAACTAATTATAATTAACACAACAAAGTATATGGTCCAGAAACAGACCCAACTAAACATAAAAATGTTAGTGCATAATAATGATAACACAAATCAGTGGATAAAGGAGGGACAGTTGATTAATGTCATCTCTTCATCACAAAATTAATTCCAGATGAGTTAATTTTTGTCAAGTGTGAAAAACAAACACAAACAGGAAAAGGAAGAATTAGGATTTAAATATGCTTAAAAACATACTCAATAAAGAGAATTTTAAACAAAATTTAAAAGTAATAAGAAACTAGGGGAAATATTCCCAACAAACATGACAAAGGGTTAATATCCTTCACATATGAAGTCCTTTACAAATCAATAGAAAATGAGCAAAAGGACATGAAAAAGCTGACAAAAAATAAATATAAATGACCAATAAACATGAAAAAAAGTTCAGCCTTACTTGTGATCAAAGAAATGCAAACTTTAAAAGTAAGATAAGGCTATCTCTACCCCCCAAAAAATAGAAAGTCCTCAATTATATTAAGAATTTAAAAACTTCTATATCGCAAAAAGAAAGTTTTTAATAAAGCTACAAACCAAGAGAAGTTATTTGTCACACATACAGCCAACAAAGAATTAGCATACAAACTATATAAAGAACTGCAAAATATCAATAAGAACAGGTCAATAGAAAAATGGACAAAAGACATGAAAAGGCACTTCACAGAAAACTTAACAAAATATATATATATATTCAATTTTATTAGGAATGAAATGCAAATTAAAACAATTATGAAATGCCATCGTATACTCGTGAGATTGATAAAAATTTAAACTTTGATGATATCAAGTGTCAGTGAGGATGTGGAGAATGGGAACTCACACACTGCTGATGAGAATGTATATTGGTAAACAACTGTGCATTATCTAGTGAAGTTGATGAAGCTCATACCCCTTGATGTAGCAATTTCACTTCTAGAACATAAACACCTTAGCCTAAACTCTAGAGAAGCTCAAGAAACTCTCACAGATGTCCATGGGACAGGTTCAAGGATGTCCCTCACAGCGCTGCTTTATATAAATTACAGTACTCCGTTTTAGCAGTGAAAAATTAGTGAGCCACGGAGTGCACATATACACTTGGATGAATCTCAAAAAACATAACATTAGGTTAAAATAGCAAGACACCAGAGATTACATACAGTATGATACCCATTGATATGAAGTCCAAAGGCAGTAGAAAACTAAACATTATAGTCTCTGTGGGTACATAATATATGGTAAAAGAGCAAAGCAAAGAAATAATATAAACAAAATTCAGGATTTGTGGTTGAAGGAGGGGAATGCTGTCAGGGAGGGCACATCGGGAAGTATCAACTTGATTGCCTTTTTATTTTTTATCATCCACTCATAAGTGCTGTTTTGTTATGAGTACCTTCAGGCCCACGAGATATTGCCAAACTGCTTTCAAAGGCGATTGTTCCAAGTAGCCTGACAACAGTGTGTGGAAGATCCTATTTCCCCCATCACACCCAAAACTCGCTAAGTCAGGCTTGTTAATTTTTACCTCTCTGGTGGAAAGGAAATGGTATTTCATTGCCTTCATTTGCATCCTCCTGACTACTGATGAAGCTGGGCATATTTTTATATCTTTATTGGACAGTCCAGTTTCACTTCCCTGAATTACCTGTTCATTTCCTTTGCAAATTTCCTTGTTGAATTTCTTTTCTTTTGTTTATTACTTTATAAGGATTTGTAAGTATTCTAGATCCTAAATCCTTTATCAGTCACACACATTGCAAATGTTTCTTCTCAATCTGTGGTTTGTCTTGTAAACTTTATTTTGTCTTTCAACAATTTTAAATTTTAACATAGTAAGTATATGAACATCTGTGTAAGTTCTGTGCTTCTAGAGCCTCATTTAAGAAATCCTTCCCTACTCCAATTCTATAAAGGTATTCTGCTACTTACTCTCTTAAAATTTTTTAAAGTTTTGAAATTCACATTTAGATCTTTATCAAGTGAACTACAGATCTAACGTGTTTTTTTCCCTTTGGATAGTCTATTTTCCCAGATCCACTTATTAAATACCTCATCCTTTTCCTGCTGATTTGTAACATCACTTCTTTGAGAGACTGTCTTGCAATATCTGAGAGTCTGTTTCTGGGCAATAATTCCATCTCTTTGATCTATTTGACTATCCCTACACCAGTATCACATTGTTTTAATTACTATATATCAAGCCTTGATATCTGGAAGGGCAAATTTCTTCCTTTCTCAAAATTGTCTTGGCCATTTTTGGACCTTTACCCTTCCATATGAATTTTAGGAATAGCTGTAAAATGCCTGCTGGGATTTTAAGCAAAATTGAACTTACAGACTATAATTTTCTAATTGGTATTGTTAGTATACAAGAATACCACTGATTTTTTTAAATGTTAACTTGGGGCACAGCAACTTTGCTGGACACTCTTATTAGTTCTAATAAATGCATTGTTTATCATTTCTCTTTGATGTTCTGTGTAGTTAATCATCATCTACAAAAAAAAGTTCATCTCCTTCCAATTATGTCCTCATTTTTTCATGTCTTATTTTATTGTTAAGATGTCTAGTAAGTGATGATAATGGGCATTCTTATCCCACACTGCTATTTATATAGGCAAAAAAATTGGAAAACATCCTAGATGTCTAACAATAGGGAAATAGTTGTGAATACTATGGTACTTCCTTATAATGACATTTCTGCCATTAAAAAATAGCATTTTCAAAAATTTTAATTTAAATTATTAAAATACCCACAATAAAATGCTACATAAAAAGCCATTTATCAAATTAAATATGATTCAAGTTTTATAAGTAAAATGTATTATATAACATATGCTTTGTATTGTGTATGTCACTCAAGTGTCACCAGTTTTCAAGGCCTACAGGATTGAGCTTACCCATGATATCCAAATATAAATCCATGCCCCATCCCACAGGACTATAAGAAGTCTGGTCCTCTCTGCAGTTATTTATGGTGATCTTCAGCATGTCCTGGTTTTTGTTTCCCACCTTCCATGCTTGACTACTGCCCCAGGCTGCTGCTTCTGTCACTTTTGCCCATTTCAGCATTCCTTCTATACTTAAGCCCCAAACATGAGTACAAGCCATCACTCCTTTATTCTTCAGAGACCAGCTAAGAGAGGACTCCTGTGGTTTAATAAACTTTGATAAGTTTAATAAAGTTGACAATAGCACAGCCAAATTACAAGGCAAGAAAGAAAAACATCAAATTGGAATTCATGTACCATTGCACTTAAAATCCATTGGCCAAGCCTGTTCACAGGGAGCCATGTCTTCCTTCCTCCCTAGCTTCCAGCCTCTGGCCTGCTGCCGTGTTCAGAGACACATTCCTCTCAACTAGACTTTGCTTTTTCATATTCTCTCACTCTCTCCTCCCCTCACCCACCACCCCTGCTCCTTGGAGTGCACCATTGTATTCCAACATGCTAGAGGAATCAGAATCAAGCCAGCTAATATCACGATGATTTCTCAGGGCTACACTCAACCCACAGTGAAGGCAGCCTTTACCTCAGTTAACATCTCAGTCTGAAGAAGGAAGACAGACTCTGGAGGTGCAATGTTCAAACCCCAACTTCACCACTTCATACTTGTGACCTTGGGCACGTTGTTTATCCTCTCTGTGCCTTGGTTTCCTCACCTGCACAATGGAGATAATAATAGAATGTAACACATAGTGTTATTGTAAGGACTAAATAGGATACTGCATTTAAAACAGGACATATTCTAACATATAGAAAATGTTAGCAGTTTTCGTTAGTGTTGGGATTACCATGTGTTAGTAGGAATACAGTACAAGTTGTAGGAGTGGAATTACTCTACCGATATTCAAGGCTACAGTAGGAAAAAAAAAAAACTTTTGCTGAACTTGTTTCTCTATAGCTAGACAGTCTCACCAGTGCAGCTCTTCTGAGAAAAGAGAGTCTGCCCCCAAAATAAATTCCAGCATACCGCATTAGGGCCACAAAAAGTTCAGAGATAGTTTCAAAGCATCCTGCAAAGGAACTATGTAACAACTCAAAAAGAAATAAAATATTGGAATAGATAAACCAGAATATCAGTAGCAGTTATTTTTGATTTGTGGGATTATGAATGATTTTTATCCTAACTGCACACTTTTGTGTGTTTTGCCAACACTGGCCATCTATTGCTTTTATAACATGAAAAATTAAGAACAGTAGAAAATATAGAAAGAAAGCTATCCATACCAGATAAGAGTTTATTAGAATTTATTCAATTACCAAAATTCTACAATGAAATGTAGTCTAGGCTTGAATAAAGAGAGAATTCATCTGGATATTGAGTCTTGGCAAAGCCTGGCCATCACCATGTGACCATATTGCTGCTCTGGGAGTGACCTGTGAGCTTTTCAGCTGCAGCCTCTTAACTCAGATAATTAGAATTCTGTTCCCCTGGGGCATACTCAGATCTGAACATGAACTTGTAGCTGACACCAGATGCTCATCCCCATTTGCAGTTTACATGTGGAGAATTCACCCTATCCTTAAAAGTGGGTTGCAAAAATGCTTCCATAAAACTTACGTCAGTTGTCTAAAACCATTGCGTTGGCACTTTCCAAGTTTAGTATGACCTTGTATTTACATAGCAGAATGTACTTTAAGATAGGAAAAAAGGATCCTGTTAGAAGTTAATGGCAAATGTCCTCTGCCCTCAGAAATACAACAATTAAGATGAATCAGAAGCTCCTGATTTTGAATCAGATCTGCTCTCCTTGAGAAAATAGATTTTGGGCCTTTTCCCATCCTACTTCTCCTTGAAAAATAATGGCAAAGCTTTCCTTACTGGATTTTGTCATGGAATAGAATCCTAGGAACATCTAATAACAAAAGCCAACAAAGGGAAAGCAGATAACAGACTCCCAAAAAACATGGTAACTTGACATAAATGAGCATTTTGCAAAGTGTGTTCCTCAGATGTGTTATATGAAATGTTCTTCAGGAAAAGGATTCCATGGTCAAACATGAGTAGAAAGCACCAGATATCGTTTTTCTTGGAGGTAAAGAATGCATATTAAAGGCCTGAACAATTCTGCAGTAGTCCATTTGAATTTGTTAAACCCACATTTTCCTAAATATATTTCATCAAGAAACTATTCCATACTCTTCTCAACATTCTCTTCCACTTTGGAAAGTATTGACTGAACAATTAATACATTTGGGAAATCACACAAGTATCTTGATAATATACAGACTTTTTTTTTTTAATTCTTAGACCATTTTAAATTTCGTGATGCCCAACTACAAGAATGGCAACATTAAAACCAAATGGGAAACATCTGGAACTATGAAAGTAGGAAGTGGAGGCTCGTGAGAGATAAGGACCAAGGCAGCTGTGGGAATGGCTGGAATTCATTAGCACTCTTTAGTCAAGTTTTTCTCCTAAGAAATTTCTAATGGAAAGTAATGCTGTCATTAGGAACCCTGTCAAGAATATGGTTGAGGTACTCATTTCTCAGGGCAGGACAAATAAAACTTTTGTAGGGTGTCAAGAGACTGAACATTATAGGAAAGTATAATGTCCATATCTAACATGCCTTTCTCTCTCCTACCTTCTCCCAGCACTCAGGGGGGGAAAGCTCTAAAACTAGTATCCAAAGATCTCAAGCATTGCACCACGAGCAAAGATTCCAGAGGGCTGCTGAAATCTTAGAAAGTGTATAAACACCTTAAGCTGAATTCAGGAGACTAGGCAACTAACATGAGTTAGTATTGACGTTTTGTGGTTTTTTGTTTTGTTTTTTTCACTGTGCCACGCAACATGTGGGATCCTAGGTCCCTGACCAGGGATCGAACCTGTGCCCCCTGCAGTGGTCATGAGGAATCCCAAACACAGGACTGCTGGGGAAGTCCCAGTATTGAAAAAGCATATCATTGCTGTATAGCACAAGAACTCTACTTCACTTCTCTGTATGGTAGAAACTAACACAACATTGTAAAAAACTATACCCCAATTAAAAAAATAAAAAAGAAAAAGCATATCAGACAATCTATTCTGATAGACTAAGAATGTACTGTCTTTCAGAAAGCCGGTACAAGGATGCTTGTAAATTCTGATATTGGTTGTCTACTTGACCAGCAACCAGATTCCCTTCTGGACCCAAAGATGATATTGTTTGGTGATTCAAGAGTATGCAACAAATGCCATCGTTTCTTCTGTTTGGGTAATCTTTTGAATGGGATAAACATGCCCTTGTCTAACTTCTTAGTTTATCTTTGTAAACAAGGGGAAAAAAGTAAGGTAAGGATATATCTTTTGCTTTAATGAATCATTTAATACAACATTTTTGTAGTTTGAGTAAAACATTTGTGGTAGTTCCCAGCTTCATTGTCATTGATCTTCATCCTTTGGTGTAGAATTGAAGAATTCTCTGACTCTTTGACTTGAACCAGTATGTGATCAGTATATTTCTATGTGATTCATAGAAGGAAAGCATGAGTAACATAAATGAGAAGACTCTGAGGGGTAACCTCACAATCTTACTTTCTCTAATAGCTCTCAGAAACGGGGCTCAGTAAAAACACCAAGATTTCTGATAGCTTTAAATTTACTATTGTATCCTTTACTGCCTAACATAAAAGACAATTCAAGGATGGGGAACCTTGAATTCACTGTTCCCCAGAGTACATATAATAGAAAATCGCCACCTTCCCAACACCGATTCTACAGCAGTCATGTTTTAAGGTAGGATGAACCCCTTCACCAGCTTCAGGGGTAAAGTCTTACTGCTATAACCCATCAGGATAATCCCACCCCTTCACCACAGATATCGGTTAAAGTGACCTAGGTTTAAACCAATTAAAGGTCCAATCAACAGGGATCTCAGAATTTTTGTTAGATAGCTAAGGAAAGACTCTATCTTTCTCTGGATAAAAAAGAGGAAGCATGTGGACCTAATTATACTGACAGCTCTCTTCTAACATCAAAGGGCCCAGCCTCTGGGTGAAGCCCACACTGTAGATGGCAGATGTAGAGAAAAAAAAAAAACAAAAACAGAAGAAACAGAGTCCACAGTGACATTACTGAGCTCTAGACTAACCAGTTCCGGAACTCACACCACTGCATTTTCGTAATACCTGTAAATTCCTTTATTTATTTTTTAAAATTATTTATTTATTTATTTGGCTGCATAGGGTCTCAGTTGCTGTGCGCGGGATCTTCGTTGTAGTGCGCGGGCTTCTCTCTAGTTGTGGCGCGGGGTCCAGATCGCGTGGGCTCTGTAGTTTGTGGCACACAGGCTCTCTAGTTGAGGCACGTAGGCTCAGTAGTTGTGGCATGAGGGCTTAGTTGCCCCGCGGCATGTGGTTATTTCCCCAACCAGGGATCGAACCCACGTACCCTGCATTGGAAGGCAGATTCTTAACCACTGGACCACTAGGGAAGTTCCTCTTTATTATTTAATCCAGTGTGAGTTGATTTTTCTGTCCCTTGGAATGGAAAGCTTCCTAACACAGGCAGACATACTAGGCCATGACATAGCAATAAAATCACATTGAAATGAGCATAGGTGCCTATAGTTCTATCCCTGGTAGTACTTCGGGTTTAAAAAATTATTATGATGCTTATTTTAAGGTCAAAATTTAATAGGTTCCATAGTTTTTCCTAGTAACAACTTACCTGATTTTAATATCATTGATTTGCCTTTCTTCTTATTTACTCTTCTTCAACACCAATCTCCTGACTTTCCCATTTGGGGGAAAAAAAAAGTAGAAGAAGTTTGATATCTCTTTTTAAGTCAATGTAGTTACTATCATCTCATAAAAATTCTAGAAAGTTGGGTTAATTCACAGGGTTCAGCAGCTCTCCTGTTTATCAGGGGCCTACATACATAATGAAGTCCAGTTACTGCTCAGGTTAACCAAGTAAAAGGAAACATACGTGTCCCAGCACAATTCTGTTAAAAAGCAAACAAATAAACAAACAAGAATTGTCGAGGTACAGTCAAATCCAAATCCATGCTTTTCCCCCACAAATTTAACACTGTATTTCTTTGATTTTCTAAAAACCATATCACCTCATCAGTTGGCCTTTCCTAGATGGAAGACTGATTGCTATGGAAAAAGATTACAATATTTAATATTGAAATCTTGAAGCCTGGGGTTGGGGGCCTCTATAGACAGGGTCCTTTGGAAAGCACACTACAGTTTTCTTTCTTCAAGCCACAAGGCAAACTTCCAGCTGACAGTATTTGAACCAAGCACCAGAAAAATGAATTGTGTGTATAAGAGGACACATAAGTACTTAACCCAGAGGATATTCATACTATTTATTTCAGAGCCAAGGTGATTCCCTTCAGCAACCTGGGCTGGAGTCGGTGGGTAGGCTAAAGGGCAGAGTTAGCACGAGGTTCAAAGAGTTATTTCCACTTGGTGACTAAGCCCATTTGATTGTCTTAAGTGTTTCTGGCTTCTAGGGTGTGCTTTTATTTCAGATGATTATGAACGTTCCAAGAGGACTCACTGCAGCCACCTGGCTTAAGGACTATAAGGCACTTGGGAAATCAAATTTCAGGAGAGAAGATTGGTTTGACAAACAATGAACAAGGAGAAATCTTCTCTTTGCAGAGCTGCTGTGTGTCAGAGTTTATCCTCATTATATTATGGTAGGAAGAAAAGGACAAATTAAGACATTTAACTGCTTAAAATTTGAGAACCAATTGCATTTAACACAGCAAATCTTGTTACTGGACCCGTGGGTTTACCTTTTGCCTGTGTGAAGTCTGGTATGTGTTAGCAAATAACATTTTTTAAAACCATAGAATGGATCTGGGCTAAGTGGATAATCACAGCTACACATCCTCTGCTTTACAAGAGAAGATCCTGTAGGATCCAAAAAGTTTTAAAATTAGATCGGAAGTGCTTAAAAAGAAGAAAACGTCAAAATAACCTTACCTGCCCACCGTTGCTAGCACCAGCATGCTTTAAATTCATAGCAATTATGTAACTCAAAAGTTTTAATTTTTAATATAAGGAGTCATTCAAACGCTTTTATTCAAATGCTCCAATAGAACCATGAATACTCCAAGTTCAAATACTGATGTCAGACATGTTTATCTCTAGTGATGAGCCAATTTGTCATGTTTGGGGTGGAGGAAAAAGATAAAACAGTATGGCCAGAAAGCCAAAGTTCTCCTCTATTCTTGCGGATAGAGCTATCATTGACATTTAATTGAAAATACTGAACAAAACCTCACTAGTGGCTAATGTTTGCATATCTCATCAGGAATCAAGTAAATCACGTCTTCTGTGAGTGGCATCTTCCTCAAGTGTACAATGACAGGCTTAGACAAAATAATTATTAAGTTCTCTTCTACCTCTGTGGCCTATTAATTATTATACTGTCACTTCTTATTGTAAAATAATATTCTCAATGCAAAAAAATATCAGAAACCTTAAAAGAATTAAGCTCAAACATATTTCAAGCACCCAGAGAAACCACTCTTTGGAATATAGCCTGCACCTTAATTCAATAAACAACTGATACATGAAATGTTTATTTGCATTCAACATACTTTCAGAAAGGACTTGAGGTGGCTTCGCATAAATGCCTAATATTCAAAAGGGCTACTGAAATTAGGCTAAAAGTAGAAGGGCTTTGTAATGAATGCAAGGACCTCTTTGACCAGAGACAGTGATGCTAACAGGAATGACTGAGGGTGATCACCAATAAGTATTCCAAGATAGCGGGATTTTGCCTGTTTGTGTGCCTCTATATCCTTTGGTGGCTACTCCAGGTTTCCTGCAGAAATTTCCCTAAAATGGGACTAAGAGCCAGAGGCAGTTATTTGAAGACCTTTGAAGATGGTAAGCTATTTAAGGAAACTGGTCTACCTAGCATTTTCCAGGCTTCCTATGGCAGTCAACCAGGGGCAGTCAACCAGGGGCAGTCAACCAGGGGCAGTCATTGCTGGGGATGACCACAATTATAAGGTCTGAGCATCCTGGAAACCACTCATCTTTGAGGCATATTAGGCCTTCCAGAATAGATGAGGATATTCCTAGCACTATGTCTCTTTGAAGCAAATATATTCAAGCTGTTTTCAGAGTACTCAGACACTACTAGCAACTCTCTGTGAAATAAATGATGTAGTGACTTTTGGGGGTTAGCTTTTCTATTCAGCCTGATGTTTGCAACTGTTCAGAATCAAAGCTGCTGGCTTAATGCTAAATGATTTCTACTATGGCCCTCCAATTTGTGGATAACTATGATTTCAGAAAATCAAACTGGACTTGAATTTTGATCATAATTTGTCTTCGAAAATTGTGCTTTGTCTCCAATAAACCATGAACTTTTTTCTCTTGCCAAATATTTACTAAAATGCTAAGTGGTATGTTTATCAGAACTGAGTCTCTAGTGAATAATGATTTCCTTCCACTGGTTATACCACCTATAAAGACTAAGTTTAGTTTCATCCATTCATTACGTATGTATTGAGTATTATGTGCTAAACACTGGAGATACAAAGTGAAATGAGATAAACATGGTCCTTTTCCTTGAAGAGCCTACAGGCTAGGGACAAAGCTAGGCAAACAAATAATTACAGAGGAGTATGATGAGGTTATCATAGGGGAAGGGTGACAGTGTCTGACTCATAATATAAGCTCACTAAAAATTTAATGAATGAAAGAATTAATGAATTGCACAGTAACTCTTGGCAAGGATAACTAACCCAGGCTTGGAGGATCAGAGAAGTTTTCCAGGAGGAAATTATATTTAAACTGAGACCCGAAGGATGAGTAGAAATTTGAAAAAGGAGAAAGAGAAGGGATGACCACAGGAGAAAGTATTTTAGGTAGAAAGAAGAACAAATAAAAAAGCAGGGAGTCAAGAGACAACAGTGGCACCCTGGAGAAATTGAAACAAATCTAGGATGATTGAAATGTAGAGTTGCATAAGTCTAGAAAATAGGCAAGGACCAGAGCCTGCACAGATTTGGAAGCAATGTCAAGAAGATTGAATTTTATCCTAAAAACAGCAGGGATCCATGGAGGGTTTTAGGTGGCTGGCCAAGATCATAACCAAATTTGCATTTAAATGATCCCTCTTGCTACAGGAGGAATCTAATAGTAAAAGGATGATAGTAATCTGGACTGGAAAATGGCATATGGAAAAAAAGAGTACTACTCAAAAAATATTTAGGAGGTATAATCAAAGAGGCTGGAAACTAGATGTGGAGGATGAGGGAGAGAAATGAAAGATCATCTCCAGGTTTCTGGGGATCCGGTGCTTCAGTTATCTACACTGCTGTATTCCAAACCACTTAACATTTTTTTAAACATCTTTATTGGAGTATAATTGCTTTATAATGGTGTGTTAGTTTCTGCTTTATAGCAAAGTGAATCAGCTATACATATACATATATCCCCATAACTCTTCCCTTTTGCGTCTCCCTCCCAACCTCTCTATCCCACCCCTCTAGGTGGACACAAAGCACCAAGCTGATCTCCCTGTGCTATGCAGCTGCTTCCCACTAGCTATCCATTTTACACTTGGTGGTGTATATGTGTCCATGCCGCTCTCTCACTTCATCCCAGCTTACCCTTCCCCCTCCCCCGTCCTCAAGTCCATTCTCTATGTCTGCATCTTTATTCCTGTCCTGCTCCTAGGTTCTTCAGAACCTTTCTTTTTTTTTTTTAGATTGCATATATATGTGTTAGCATATGGTATTTGTTTTTCTCTTTCTTACTTCACTCTGTATGACAGTCTCTAGGGCCATCCACCTCACTACAAATAACTCAGTTTCATTTCTTTTTGTGGCTAATATTCCATTGTATATATGTGCCACATCTTCTTTATCCATTCATCGGTCAATGGACACTTAGGTTGCTTCCATGTCCTGGCTATTGTAAATAGAGCTGCAAAAGAACAAAAAATTCCGCAATTTGTATGGAAACACAAAAGACCCCAAATAGCCAAAGCAATCTTTTTTTTTTTTTTTTTTTTGGTGCAGAGAGGAGAAATTTGGTTTTGTTTTATTTTATTTTATTTTTTTTATTAGTTTCTGCTTTATAACAAAGTGAATCAGTCATACATATACACCTGTTCCCACATCCCTTCCCTCCTGCGTCTCCCTCTCTCCCACCCTCCCCATCCCACCCCTCCAGGCAGTCACAAAGCACCGAGCCGATCTCCCTGTGCTCTGCGGCTGCTTCCCACTATCTATCTACCTTACATTTGGTACTGTATATATGTCCATGCCTCTCTTTCGCTTTGTCACAGCTTACCCTTCCCCCTCCCCATATCCTCAAGTCCATTCTCAAGTAGGTCTGTGTCTTTATTCCTGTTTTACCCCTAGGTTCTTCATGACATTTTTTTTCTTAAATTCCATATATATGTGTTAGCATACGGTATTTGTCTTTCTCTTTCTGACTTACTTCACTCTGTATGACAGACTCTAGGTCTATCCACCTCATTACAAATAGCTCAGTTTCATTTCTTTTTATGGCTGAGTAATATTCCATTGTATATATGTGCCACATCTTCTTTATCCATTCATCCGATGATGGACACTTAGGTTGTTTCCATCTCCGGGCTATTGTGAATAGAGCTGCAATGAACATTTTGGTACATGTCCCTTTTTGAATTATGGTTTTCTCAGGGTACATGCCTAGTAGTGGGATTGCTGGGTCGTATGGTAGTTCTATTTTTAGTTTTTTAAGGAACCTCCATACTGTTCTCCATAGTGGCTGTACCAATTCACATTCCCACCAGCAGTGCAAGAGTGTTCCCTTTTCTCCACACCCTCTCCAGCATTTATTGTTTCTAGATTTCTTGATGATGGCCATTCTGACTGGTGTGAGATGATATCTCATTGTAGTTTTGATTTGCATTCCTCTAATGATTAATGATGTTGAGCATTCTTTCATGTGTTTGTTGGCAGTCTGGATATCTTCTTTGGAGAAATGCCTATTTAAGTCTTCTGCCCATTTTTGGATTGGGTTGTTTGTTTATTGCTATTGAGCTGCATGAGCTGCTTATAAATTTTGGAGATTAATCCTTTGTCAGTTGCTTCATTTGCAAATATTTTCTCCCATTCTGAGGGTTGTCTTGTGGTCTTGTTTATGGTTTCCTTTGCTGTGCAAAAGCTTTGAAGTTTCATCAGGTCCCATTTGTTTATCTTTGTTTTTAGTTCCATTTCTCTAGGAGGTGGGTCCAAAAGGATCTTGCTGTGATTTATGTCATAGAGTGTTCTGCCTATGTTTTCCTCTAAGAGTTTGATAGTTTCTGGCCTTACATTTAGGTCTTTAATCCATTTTGAGCTTATTTTTGTGTATGGTGTCAGGGAATGATCAAATTTCATACTTTTACATGTCCCTGTCCAGTTTTCCCAGCACCACTTATTGAAGAGGCTGTCCTTTCTCCACTGTACATTCCTGCCTCCTTTATCAAAGATAAGTTGACCATATGTGCGTGGGTTTATCTCTGGGCTTTCTATCCTGTTCCATTGATCTATCTTTCTGTTTTTGTGCCAGTACCACACTATCTTGATTACTGTAGCTTTGTAGTATAGTCTGAAGTCAGGGAGCCTGATTCCTCCAGCTCCGTTTTTCATTCTCAAGATTGCTTTGGCTATTCGGGGTCTTTTGTTTTTCCAAACAAATTTTGAAATTTTTTGTTCTAGTTCTGTGAAAAATGCCAGTGGTAGTTTGATAGGGATTGCATTGAATCTGTAGATTGCTTTGGGTAGTAGAGCCATTTTCACAATATTGATTCTTCCAATCCAGCAGCATGGTATATCTCTCCATCTGTTTGTATCATCTTTAATTTCTTTCATCAGTGTCTTATAATTTTCTGCATACAGGTCTTTTGTCTCCTTAGGTAGGTTTATTCCTAGATATTTTATTCTTTTTGTTGCAATGGTAAATGGGAGTGTTTTCTTGATTTCACTTTCAGATTTTTCATCATTAGTGTACAGGAATGCCAGAGATTTCTGTGCATTAATTTTGTATCCTGCTACTTTACCAAATTCATTGATTAGCTCTAGTAGTTTTCTGGTAGCATCTTTAGGATTCTCTATGTATAATATCATGTCATCTGCAAACAGTGACAGCTTTACTTCTTCTTTTCCGATTTGGATTCCTTTTATTTCCTTTTCTTCTCTGATTGCTGTGGCTAAAACTTCCAAAACTAAGTTGAATAAGAGTGGTGAGAGTGGGCAGCCTTGTCTTGTTCCTGATCTTAGTGGAAATGGTTTCAGTTTTTCACCATTGAGGACGATGTTGGCTGTGGGTTTGTCATATATGGCCTTTATTATGTTGAGGAAAGTTCCCTCTATGCCTACTTTCTGCAGGGTTTTTATCATAAATGGGTGTTGAATTTTGTCGAAAGCTTTCTCTGCATCTATTGAGATGATCATATGGTTTTTCTTCTTCAATTTGTTAATATGGTGTATCACATTGATTGATTTGCATATATTGAAGAATCCTTGCATTCCTGGAATAAACCCACCTCGATCATGGTGTATGATCCTTTTTATGTTCTGTTGGATTCTGTTTGCTAGTATTTTGTTGAGGATTTTTGCATCTATGTTCATCAGTGATATTGGCCTGTAGTGGTGGTGGCCTCATAGAATGAGTTTGGGAGTGTTCCTCCCCCTGCTATATTTTGGAAGAGTTTGAGAAGGATAGGTGTTAGCTCTTCTCTAAATGTTTGATAGAATTCACCTGTGAAGCCATCTGGTCCTGGGCTTTTGTTTGTTGGAAGATTTTTTATCACAGTTTCAATTTCAGTGCTTGTGATTGGTCTATTCATGTTTTCTATTTCTTCCTGATTCAGTCTCGGAAGGTTGTGATTTTCTAAGAATTTGTCCATTTCTTCCAGGTTGTCCATTTTATTGGCATAGAACTTCTTGTAGTAATCTCTCATGATCTTTTGTATTTCTGCAGTGTCAGTTGTTACTTCTCCTTTTTCATTTCTAATTCTATTGATTTGTGTCTTCTCCCTTTTTTTCTTGATGAGTCTGGCTAATGGTTTATCAATTTTGTTTATCTTCTCAAAGAACCAGCTTTTAGTTTTATTGATCTTTGCTATCGTTTCCTTCATTTCTTTTTCATTTATTTCTGATCTGATCTTTATGATTTCTTTCCTTCTGCTAACTTTGGGGTTTTTTTGTTCTTCTTTCTCTAATTGCTTTAGGTGCAGGGTCAGGTTGTTTACTCGAGATGTTTCCTGTTTCTTTAGGTGGGATTGTATTGCTATAAACTTCCCCCTTAGAACTGCTTTTGCTGAGTCCCATAGGTTTTGGGTTGTAGTGTCTCCATTGTCATTTGTTTCTAGGTATTTTTTTATTTCCTCTTTGATTTCTTCAGTGATCACTTCGTTATTGAGTAGTGTATTGTTTAGCCTCCATGTGTTTGTATTTTTTACAGATATTTTCCTGTAATTGATGTCTAGTCTTATAGCATTGTGGTCGGAAAAGATACTTGATACAATTTCAATTTTCTTAAATTTACCAAGGCTTGATTTGTGACCCAAGATATGATCTATCCTGGAGAATATTCCATGAGCACTTGAGAAAAATGTGTATTCTGTTGTTTTTGGATGGAATGTCCTATAAATATCAATTAAGTCCATCTTGTTTAATGTATCATTTAAAGCTTGTGTTTCCTTATTTATTTTCATTTTGGATGATCTGTCCATTGGTGAAAGTGGGGTGTTAAAGTCCCCTACTATGAGTGTGTTACTGTCGATTTCCCCTTTTATGGCTGTTAGCATTTGCCTTATGTATTGAAGTGCTCCTATGTTGGGTGCATAAATATTTACAATTGTTATATCTTCTTCTTGGATCGATCCCTTGATCATTATGTAGTGTCCTTCTTTGTCTCTTCTAATAGTCTTTATTTTAAAGTCTATTTTGTCTGATATAAGAATTGCTACTCCAGCTTTCTTTTGATTTCCATTTGCATGGAATATCTTTTTCCATCCCCTTACTTTCAATCTGTATGTGTCTCTAGGTCTTAAGTGGGTCTCTTGTAGACAGCATATATATGGGTCTTGTTTTTGTATCCATTCAGCCACTCTGTGTCTTTTGGTGGGAGCATTTAGTCCATTTACATTTAAGGTAATCATCGATATGTATGTTCCTATTCCCATTTCCTTAATTGTTTTGGGTTCGTTATTGTAGGTCTTTTCCTTCTGTTGTGTTTCTTGCCTAGAGAAGTTCCATTAGCATTTGTTGTAAAGCTGGTTTGGTGGTGCTGAACTCTCTCAGCTTTTGCTTGTCTGTAAACGTTTTAATTTCTCCATCAAATCTGAATGAGATCCTTGCTGGGTAGAGTAATCTTGGTTGCAGGTTTCTCTCCTTCATCACTTTAATTATGTTCTGCCACTCCCTTCTGGCTTGTAGAGTTTCTGCTGAGAGATCAGCTGTTAACCTGATGGGGATTCCCTTGTGTGTTATTTGTTGCTTTTCCCTTGCTGCTTTTAATATGATTTCTTTGTGTTTAATTTTTGACAGTTTGATTAATATGTGTCTTGGTGTATTTCTCCTTGGATTTATTCTGTATGGGACTCTCTGTGCCTCCTGGCCTTGATTACGTATTTCCTTTCCCATATTAGGGAAGTTTTCAACTATAATCTCTTTAAATATTTTCTCAGTCCCTTTCTTTTTCTCTTCTTCTTCTGGAACCCCTATAATTCGAATGTTGGTGCGTTTAATGTTGTCCCAGAGGTCTCTGAGACTGTCCTCTATTCTTTTCATTCTTTTTTCTTTATTTTGCTCTGTAGCAGTTATTTCCACTATTTTATCTTCCACCTCACTTATCCGTTCTTCTGCCTCAGTTATTCTGCTATTGATCCCATCTAGAGTATTTTTCATTTCATTTATTGTGCTTTTAATCGATGCTTGATTCATCTTTAGTTCTTCTAGGTCCTTGTTAACTGTTTCTTGCATTTTGTCTATTCTATTTCCAAGATTTTGGATCTTGGACATAGAATCTTGGATCATCTTTACTATCATTATTCTGAATTCTTTTTCAGGTAGACTGCCTATTACCTCTTCATTTGTTAGGTCTGGTAGGTTTTTATCTTGCTCCTTCTCCTGCTCTGTGTTTTTCTGTCTTCTCATTTTGCTTATCTTACTGTGTTTGGGGTCTCCTTTTTGCAGGCTGCAGATTCGTAGTTCCCGTTGTTTTTGGTGTCTGTCCCCAGTGGCTAAGGTTGGTTCAGTAGGTTGTGTAGGCTTCCTGGTGGGGGGGACTAGTGCCTGTGTTCTGGTGGTTGAGTCTCGATCTTGTCTTTCTGGTGGACAGGTCCACGGCTGGTGGTGTGTTTTGGGGTGCCTGTGGCCTTATTATGTTTTTAGGCAGCCTCTCTGCTAATGGGTGGGGTTGTGTTCCTGTCTTGCTAGTTGCTTGGCATAGGGTGACCCACACTGTAGCTTGCTGGTCGTTGACTGAAGCTGGGTGCTGGTGTTGAGATGGAGATCTCTGGGAGATTTTCACCGCTTGATATTATGTGGAACTGGTAGGTCTCTTGTGGATCCGTGTCCTGAAGTTGGCTCTCCCACTTCAGAGGCACAGCACTGACTCCTGGCTGCAGCACCAAGAACCTTTCATCTACCTTTTGGGGGGTCTGAGGTCTTCTGTCAGTGTTCAGTAGGTGTTCTGTAGGAGTTGTTCCACGTGTAGATGAATTTCTGATGTATCTGTGGGGAGGAAGGTGATCTCCGTGTCTCACTCTTCCACCATCTTCCTACCTTCCCTCACCAAAGCAATCTTGAGAAAGAAAAATGGAGCTGGAGGAATCAGGCTCCTAGACTTCAGACTACACTACAAAGCTACTGTAATCAAGACAGTATGGTACTGGCACAAAAACAGAAATATAGATCAATGGAACAGGATAGAAAGCCCAGAGATAAATCTATGCACATATGGTCAGCTTATTTTTGATAAAGGAGGCAAGAATATACAATGCAGAAAAGACAGCCTCTTCAATAAGTGGTGCTGGGAAAACTGGACAGTTACATGTAAAAGAATCAAATTAGAGCACTCCATAACACCATACACAAAAACAAACTCAAAATGGATTAAAGACCTAAATGTTAGGCCAGACACTATCAAACTCTTAGAGGAAAACATAGGCAGAACATTCTATTACATAAATCACAGCAAGATCCTTTTCAACCCACCTCCTAGAGAAATGGGAAGAAAAACAAAAATAAACAAATGTTACCTAATGAAACTTAAAAGCTTTTGTACAGCAAAGGAAAACATCGAAAAGACAACCCTCAGAATGGGAGAAAATATTTGCAAATGAAGCAACTGACAAAGGATTAATCTCCAAAATTTATAAGCTGCTCATGCAGCTTTATATCAAAAAAACAAACAACCCAATCCAAAAATTGGCAGAAGACCTAAGTAGACATTTCTCCAAAGAAGATATACAGATTGCCATCAAACACATGAAAGGATGCTCAACATCACTAATCATTAGAGAAATGCAAATCAAAACTACAATGAGGGGCTTCCCTGGTGGCGCAGTGGTTGAGAGTCCGCCTGCCGATGCAGGGGACACGGGTTCATGGCCCGGTCCGGGAGGATTCCACATGCCGCAGAGCGGCTGGGCCCGTGAGCCATGGCCGCTGAGCCTGAGCATCCGGAGCCTGTGCTCCACAGCAGGAGAGGCCACAGCAGTGGGAGGCCTGCGTATCGAAAAAAAAAAACCTACAATGAGGTATCACCTCACACCGGTCAGAATGGCCATCATCAAACCACTTAACATTTAATGGCTAAACAAACGACTGCTTTCTTATTTCTCATAATTCTGTCAGTTGACAGTGCTCAGCTGAGCAGTTCTTCTACTGCTGTTGCTTGTGCTCTCTCACGTGTTCTCAGTCAGAGGGCAGCTGGGGCTAGAACATCCAAGGTGGCTTCAATCTCGTCTGGGGCCTCGGTGCAGACGGCTGGGAAACTGGCTCAGCTGGAATGTTAGGAGAGTTGGGCCTCTCCCTTCTTTCCATGTAGACTCAGGGTCTCTCTGTCTTCATAGGGACCCTCCAGAAGAGTAGCTGGACATCTTAGGTGGTAGCTCAAGGCTCCCAAAAATGCAAAGGTGGAAGCTGCCATTGCCATGTCTCACTTCTGCCACATTCTACTGGTTAACATGGGTCACAGAGCCAGGCAGATTCAATGTGGGAGAGTCTAAATACAAGTATGCATATGGGAAGGTATGGTTCATCAGGGCCATCTTTGGTAAACAGCTACAACATATGGTGATACCATTCACTGAGGATAGAAAAACTGGTGGAGGAACAGCTTTGAGGGAAGGAGAACTTTTAAGTTAAATTTTGGGTAGATTGAGCTTGAGATGCATATAAGACACCCAGTAGGTTGGTAGATATGTATAGGGATCTATAACTTAGGAGGGAAGACTGGGCTAGAGATATAACTTTGAGAGTCCTCATCATATGGTAATGGAGACAGGAAGACTGCATACATTGAGAGGAGGAGAGCCCAGGTTAGAAAACCAAGAAACTCCAACTTTTTTTTTTTTTTTGTGGTATGCAGGCCTCTCACTGTTGTGGCCTCTCCTGTTGCGGAGCACAGGCTCCAGACGCGCAGGCTCAGCGGCCATGGCTCACGGGCCCAGCCGCTCCGCGGCATGTGGGATCTTCCCAGACCGGGGCATGAACCTGTGTCCCCTGCATCGGCAGGTGGACTCTCAACCACTGCGCCACCAGGGAAGCCGAAGAAACTCCAACATTTAAAGACTGAGACTGGGAAGAAGCACCTTAAAGGCAGTCTGAGATGGTGAAGTCAAAGGAGTAGCAGGAAAATCAGGAGAGCTTTGAGTGGTGTAATCCAAGTAAGTTTAGGGGTGTCAGATGCCTCCAAAGAGGCTGTCAATCAGAATAAGCTAGGTGATGTTGCAGTAACAAACTAACCCTCCAAATCACAGTGGCTTTACACTACGCATTTATTTCCTTCTCACACTCAATCTGCTGCAGGACTCAGAGGAAGCCCACCCCGAAGAGTGACCAGGCTGGTTCCACCCGGAGTCTCTGTCACCTGAAGATAAGTCCTCAAAATAGAGTAAGAGAGAACATGGAGGGCTCACACACACTCTTCTGTGTCTTGGCACAGAAGTGACACACATCACTTTCCTGTAGAGGTTTTGGCCAGAAGTAGTTTTCAAACTACAGGGGAGACTAGAAAAAGCAGTCCTCCTGTGCATCCAAGAAGAGGAAAATAAAATAGAACCCAGTGAATACATAATATTGTCTTTGCCCCAAAGATTAAGTAGGGTGAGGACTGAAAAGTGTCTTGGATATAGTAACAAAATTATCTTTGTATCCTAAGGAGCTCACCATAATGTGTCCTCCAAAAAGATGTTGACTGACATGCTTAAGCACCTACTGCATGTTTAAATGTGCCTAAACCCATTCTGAAATAATCCCTAATAACTCTTCTAGACCTAAGGACCTTGGCTTTCAATAATTACCTCTCCCAGTCTATGTAATAACACCCATCAAAAATATAAAACATCTGTAAGATGTCGTCCATCATGGTAAAAGCCAATTTGAATGAGTGTATGGTCCATCTCTCTGACTTTGCCTTTTCAGACAGTCAAAAATATTCTGATTCAAGTGGAGACAGTGGCTGCGTGGAGGCTCTAGTCTAAGCCAGAATCTTTAATTGCATTGTATTCTCTTATGACAAGTAATTAGAAATGACTGTTTCCTACCAGTCTGAATTACAAGATGATTATTTCCCTTTAACATTCACTGGTTGTTTGGCATTGCAAGACGGTGGTATTATTAAAAATACACTAATTATTGGAGAAAGTGGCCAAAAAGGAGCAATTTTCCAGATTTCAGGGTAACTTTGTCACAAGGAAGACGCTAAGTGGGAGGGACTAAAGGTTCCATGAAAACCCTTCTTCTCGTTTTTTCAGAGGGTAGTCCTGGGAATGTTGGATTGCCACTGACCAAAAATCTCCTTTTTAAACCAGCTCTCCCCCTTATGACTTAACTAACCAAGAATATAAAACTAATACAGGTGAGGTAGTGATGAACAAGAAAGAAGATTCTGCTTCCAACAAGAAGAAATGATCACTTAGTACCAGCTGAGGGTGGATCACTTCAAACTCTTGACTATTTCTGATGAGAGATGGAGAAGGGTACAGGGGATGGGATTTTCATTTTTTATTTTATTCATTTTGTTTTGCCTTTTCCTTATGAATAATTACTACTTTGATAATTGCTTAAGCACAACTTAATTTTTAAAAATACAAATACTTAACCGTGGTAGTTGAGGCCAGGGGAATTGTGAAGAAGTATCTCTAAAAGACAAACTAAACCTGCAACCAGTAGATAAAAAGTCCTGGAGATCTAATGTACAGCATAGCATTATAGTCAACAATACTGTATTATAAACTTCAAAGTTGCTAAGAGTTTAGATCTTAATTGTTCCCACCACAAAAAAGAAATGATAATTATGTGACATGATAGAGGTGTTAGCTAGAACTCTGATGGTAGTCATATTGCAATGTATAAATGTATCAAATCAACATGTTGTACACCTTAAACTCACACAATATTATATGTCAATTGTGTCTCATGATAAATAGATAAATAAATAAATAAGAAAAACTAATTTTTTCAATAGATGTCTTTAACTTCCAGAATGTTGTGACTAAAAAGTTAGTTCTCTGTAACCTACAGTACACATAGAAATAATGTTAACCTATTTAATGTAGCTAAACTACCATATATTGGGGAATAAATAGAGAAGAAATTATTCATTTTAAAATTAATGAGCCAACAGAAAAAAATACTGAATGTGAAATAAATATAACTTTAAATGGCATACTTAGAAGCAGATAAGCCTAGGATTTATTGTAGAGATTCTGAAGGAAACAGTGCAAAGCGCCTGGTGACACTGATTCCTTATTGTGTTATCTACTGTTCCAATGTCTGACTTTTGTGTTCCTTATTACTACCAGCACTATTCTTACATATATTAGACAGGATAAAGTTGTTTGGTTTTTTGTTTTGTTTTGTTTTTTGCCACGTGGTGAGAAAAAGAGAGAGGAGGTGGAGAAAGTTATGTGGAAGGGCAGGTGGGAATCGCTCAGGAAAGAAAAAGATTCCTGAGGTAACTGACAACAAAGAGGAATGTGTGTAAGGAACATCTGTGTATAGCTCTGAGGGGGGAAATTATCTCAGTAGAAATAACTGAGCTATAGCTATAGAAAAACAAGCATCACGAGGCAGTGTACACCCAGTATGTTCACTCTTCAAGAAACATAGTTGGGTGAGACATGGGTTTAAACAATCCCAAAGTTTTGCCAGCAGGTGGAGCAATTGTCTTAATGTGGCTTGGTTGCCGTCCTTCGTGAACCTTTGAGTGGGTAGGGAAATTTAAAAACGAAAACAAAAATCTCAAAAGTGCATCCATCTGTTTCCATTATACAATTCTGTAAGTAAGGATTTGGTACTCTGAGAAGTCCTTGTAGCTGATTCTTTAATAGTGTCAACCATTTTGGATATGACTATAGAAAATCTCTATTAATCATCTCAAATTGAAAAGATGTCAGAGAAGTTGACTTATCCTAAAATCAAAAAGAAAAGCCTCTCAACACACCCAAATGTTGTAACAAGAAAAAACATTTTGCCCAGTAATTAAAATCACTTTGGACAGTGCCTGTTGCTTCAAGAATCTTCAAATATGACCTGAGGTTTGTTATTCATCCAGTAGGTTTAGCTTCTAATATGACTTTAAAACTTTACAGACCATAGCCTTTAAAATTCATCCTAATTGATGGATACTCAACATTGATTCTACCATATTAGACTGAGTGACTTATTTTAATTATTTATTTATTTATTTATTTATGGCTGTGTTGGCTCTTCGTTTCTGTGTGAGGGCTTTCTCTAGTTGCGGCAAGTGGGGGCCACTCCTCATCGCGGTGCGCAGGCCTCTCACTATCGCGGCGTCTCGTTGTGGAGCACAGGCTCCAGACACGCAGGCTCAGTATTTGTGGCTCACGGGGCCAGTTGCTCCGCGGCATGTGGGATCTTCCCAGAGCAGGGCTCGAACCTGTGTCCCCTGCATTGGCAGGCAGATTCTCAACCACTGCGCCACCAGGGAAGCCCTGAGTGACTTATTTTAAACTACAGTGCAGAGAGCAGTAGTTGGCTTGAAAACAATAAAATAATAATGATAATCATTTTTCCTCTCCCCTTCTTTTAGGCTTTGACCAAGAGAGAATAACTACAAGAAACTACTAATTTACAAAACGTGCAGATGACCTAGTTTATTCATAACCATAGGAGTTTTAATTTATTAAGCAGCAATTTAATATAAGCAATGCCTAGTAATTCTAGTGCACTATGTGTTTTGTAGGAGAATAATGTATTATTTAATGGGGAAGATAAATCTATCATTGGAAATTTTTAATAATGAGCAAAATTATGTTTGGGTATTTTCATGGGAAGTAATTAGTTGCAAACTGTCCTTCCCTGAAGGGTGGCGGTATTGGTTGCAATTGTTATTTTGTGGTGACTGACCTACCAGACAACCGACCCATGTCTTACTGCAGAGGAGTGGAGGGAGGACCAGCATGGGAGGACCGGAACCTGGAAGAGAGCCCATCAAAATAAACTCCTGACATCCATTAGCTCCAACCCCTGCCCCCAGCTACCTCAGGGGGGATCTAGAGATGGAGTAGATGTTGCAGGTGAAGGACTCTGCTTCATGGCCTCAGATGACTTGAGAGTCTGCAGACTGCCCAGGTGCTCTCAGCAAATCTCTCTCCATTTGGCTTGCTAAACTGCCTAAAACCTGTTCCCTCCTTGGGTGAAACATAATTGGGCGAGACATGGGTTCAAACATGCATCAAAGCATCAAAGCATTCGTTCTAATGCAAATGTTAAACCAGATGAGGAACATAACAATTCACGTGGATCTGTGAGTGCTTGGGCATTAAGTAGTAATTCTGTTATAGATAAGCTTTGGGAACTGACCGGGTATTATTAGAACACTGCAAGTATCAAAAGCTCAATTCAAACCAGCTTAAGCAAGTAAGGAACTCATTGGTTCATAGAGCTGAGAAGGAACCTAAAGTGGCTCATGCGATTAAGGGGAGAGCCTCAGGAATAAGGGCACGTGGTCTGGAACCAACAACTCAGACAGCACCAGAATTTGCTCATCTCATCTCGCAGTTCAGTTTCTCTCTGGGTGTTGACACAATATTCGATTATTGAAGATGAGTTTTCTCCATACAGCCAAGGAAGATTAATATGGACAGATCTACATTTATGTTATCCTAGCTTAGCAACACCAACAAAAGAGAGATTCCTTCATTCTTCTAGCATCCATGTATCAATCCCAGGAAAGTCCATGAGTGGCCCAAAGAGTCACATACCCACCTCTTGGACCAACCATGATTGTGGGGAGGAGGTGGCACTAGGATCAGTTCAATTTGGGACATGTGCCTGTCCCTCTGGTTAGAGAAGGACGCCATGATTAAAACCCAAGTAGTAGAGGGCTTCCCTGGTAGCGCGGTGGTTAAGAATCTGCCTGTCAATGCAGGGGATACGGGTTCGAGCCCTGGTCTAGGAAGATCCCACATGCCGCAGAGCAACTAGGCCCGTGAGCCACAACTACTGAGCCTGCGCATCTGGAGCCTGTGCTCCGCAGCAAGAGAGGCCGCAATAGTGAGAGGCCTGCACACCGCTATGAAGTGTGGCCCCCGCTCGCCGCAGCTAGAGAAAGCCCTCGCACAGAAACGAAGACCCAACACAGCCAAAAATAAATAAAAAATAAATAAATAAAACCCAACTAGAGTCCCACAAGGTGGAATAAGAATGCTTGCACTGGAAAGGGACCATTACTAGACATAGAAGAGACCTAAAACTCTTATTCCTTACTGTGGAGGAAAAAAAGTCTATAATCCATGGCAACCCAGAGCCCTAGGAGTAAAAAGGTTAGTAATGAACACTCTCCAAGGTTCAGTATTTCAAAACATTTAGCAGGATCCCACATGCACCTGACTTCCAGCAACACAGACTCTCTAAAATGTCCCATTCCCCCCTTTTTACTTGAATGACTTCAACTGTGGCGATGATATTGTGAATCCAAAGCTCTGATTGGCTTTTGAGCAATTCCAAGGCATTTTTGAAGTGGGTGGGAGGTACCAGCAGCCTCATCTGACAGCTGTGGTTTCTGATGTGAATGGTGGTATCTGGTTTACAGTTGGCCTTGGAAATGGGCCAAGGCCATTTTAAAGTGATGGACACAGGTAATGTGTGGGAGAAAATGTTTCAAAATTTGGGGTACATATGGGATTGACTCAAAGGAGTCCTTAGTGAAAAGACTGGAAAACCACTTCTGAATGGCATGTCTGGAAAAGGGCAGAAATATATAGGATCCACAGCCAGGACCATGGGGAAGAAATGAGTGAAGGAGAGAGGGTATAAATGGAAAGAGACAGCGGGAGACACTGCAGGCTAGCTTTATCAATTTCTATTGTTTGCCAGGATGCCCTCTTCAGAACACTGCAAACCACCACACAAACTGGAAACCTGGCATCATCCTAAACTCCTTCTCTCCTCTACCAACCCAGCCCCCTCATTTACCTCCGATCTCAAGGATTCCACTCCCTAATGTCTCTCCTTTTGCCTACTTTTCTCTTGTTTAGTTTAGCCCGTCATTATTTCTCACCCAGTTTACCACCACCGCCTCATACCTGGTGTCCCAGTCTCTAATTTTGCCTCCCCACTGCCAACCTCACAACCCCAATCCATTCTCCACACTCCAGGGCAGTCTTTCTAAAATAGACACTGGATCGTGTTACTTTCTTACTCAAAACTTCAGTGAGTCTGCCTGGACTCAAAATAAAGTCACCGAACATGGCCTCTAACTCTAATCTCTGCAACCTCTTCTCTCGACAGTTTCCCCATACGATCCATCCTTTGTCCACAGAATGTCTTTCAGTTCTCTTAAGGCAATTTGCTTTTTTTTTTTTTTTAACCTTACAGCCTTAATATCAGTATAATGCTGTGCCTTTTTTGTGTGTGTGGTACGAGGGCCTCTCACTGTTGTGGCCTCTCCTGTTGTGGAGCACAGGCTCCGGACGCGCAGGCTCAGCGGCCATGGCTCACGGGCCCAGCCGCTCCACGGCATGTGGGATCTTCCCGGACTGGGGCACAAACCCGTGTCCCCTGCATCAGCAGGCGGACTCTCAACCACTGCGCCACCAGGGAAGCCCTGCTGTGCCTTTTTTACCCACTCTCCCCCTCCTCTGTTTTCAAAGGTAGTAAGTTATGGAAACCCAACCAACTAATGATACAACCAATGAGCAGTATTTGTTAGGGTAGAGTCTGAGCTGCTAAAACAAAGATCCCCCAATATAGTGTAGCTTAAACAAGAAGAGCTTAATATTTCTTGCCCATGTAATGGTCCAGAGCCAAGGAGTCCTGGCTAGTAGAGCAGATCTGCCATCCTCAAATGCAGCTCCTCTCTGGCTACTTTCTCTTTTGCATGCACCCCAGCCATTAGAAAGAACAAAGGGAAAAGAAGAGCTCACCCATTTCTTTTATTTTTTTTTTAAATTAATTTATTTATTTTTGGCTGCGTTGGTTCTTCATTGCTGCACGTGGGCTTTCTCCAGTTGTGGCAAGCGGGGGCTGCTCTTCCTTGCAGTGCTCAGGCTTCTCATTGCGGTGGCTTCTCTTGCTGCGGAGCACAGGCTCTAGGTGTGCGGGCTTCAGTGGTTGTGGCATGTGGGCTCAGTAGTTGTGGCACACGGGCTTAGCTGCTCCGCAGCATGTGGGACCTCCCTGGACCAGGGCTCAAACCCGTGTCCCCTGCATTGGCAGATGGATTCTTAACCACTGTGCCAGCAGGGAGGCCCTCACTCATTTCTTTTAAAGGCATATTTTGAAAGTAGTACAATTCTATTGGCTACAACAGACAAATGATCACACTGAGGTTCAAGGAAGTGTGGGAAATGTAGTGTGAAGCTAGGCAGACGTGTACCCAGCTAAAACCCAAGTTGGGTTATTGTAGGAAGAGAAGAATGAATATTGGCAAATGGCAGCAATCACTGCCATAAACCATTATTCCCCAAGGCATGCAGATGAGCTAGGAGGCCAAAAAAAGACTGAACAACTTTTCAAGTTGTAACCCCTTTTCTCCCCCCTTCTTTAGAAGCAACACCAGCCCAGTATAGGGAAGTCACCTGCTGAGGACAGTGGGGTCAGGAGCTCTGAGGTTGGGAAGAGGGCCAGAAGCAGGGCCAATACTCAGTCAGTAAGCACCAATATGGCTGCACTGGTTGTTAAAATACTAAAACATAGCCACACCGCTTGGGAAAGAATCACTCTTCTAAGATCTCCTAAATGCCTGCCTGCAAGCCTGGCCATCCCAACTCCTCTCCTGGGATCCTCAGACTTCTTCCATGATCCAGCAGCTAAAGGATTAATGCCTGGCACAGAGAGAGACCCAAGAGATTGAACCCTCTCTGCTGGATAACCCATTTAATTGATGCTGATTGTTGATAATTTGGATATCACCCCTGGCCAGAAGTCTAACATCCAGTGGCCTTCCTCAGCCACTGAATACTCTCCAAAATAAAGACAGAAGTGCAATGGACGGAACTTCATCTTTATTTTCCTTTTGAAATCTTGCTTGTGATGAATTGGGAGATTAGGATTGACATATATACACTAATATGTATAAAATGAATAACTAATAAGAAACTGCTGTATAAAAAAATAATAAAATAAAATTCAAAAATTCAAAATAAAGAAGAAATCTTGCTTTAGATACAGAAAACCTGAGATTGAGTCAGATTTCCAAGACCTCTAACATCAGTGAATATGACCCCTGTGGGAGATGTTTATTTTGCTAGAGGAGAAAAAGGCTGAGCTCATGAGGAAGGGAGGCTCAAGTTATGTGTCCAAAACAATGCAAACAAGACTTTAGGAAATCAACATATGGGAAAGCCAGAATTCATCTAATAGATAGCCACCCAAGGGCATCTTCAGACCACCGAATCCTTCTTCCAGCTGGGATACGAGTGTGATGGAGTGGAAAGAACACTGGATTGGGGGCCAGAAGGCCCTGGTACTAGCTTGGAAAAGTGGAAACAACAGGTTTGTAGACTGGTTCCCTGATTACAATCTGTACAACCAGTCTCTACAGCTGTAAAACGAGAGAGAATAATATTTACCACAAAACGCTATGAGGGCCGAATGAACTAGGGTGTGCCGGGTGCCGGGCATGCAGTAGGCACTCAATCAAAGTAAGTCCATGTTTCTTGTCACTTCATTCTCCTCTCTTGTTCTCCATCTTCACCCTTGTCCTAGTCCTACCCATCCCCATGCCCCACCCTGAACTCACACTTGCACAGGAATTTGTAGTCGGACCACAAACAGGTCACTTAATATATATGTCTCAGTTTTCCCACATGAAAAGCAGGGATTATGCAGAATTTCTTGTGTGATGAAATTATTAATGTGAAGCAGGATACAGATGTGGAGGGCTGCTGTTTGTGGTCAAGAGGAGCAAAAGGGGGGCTTCCCTGGTGGCGCAGTGGTTGGGAGTCCGCCTGCCGATGCAGGGGACGCGGGTTCGTGCCCCAGTCCGGGAAGATCCCACATGCCGCGGAGCGGCTGGGCCCGTGAGCCATGACCGCTGAGCCTGTGCGTCTGGAGCCTGTGCTCCGCAACGGGAGAGGCCACAACAGTGAGAGGCCCGCGTACTGAAAAAAAAAAAAAAAGAGGAGCAAAAGGAGGTGACAGATTTACATAATTTACCATGCATATTGCCATCATTTCTATAACATAACTTGCAAAACTACCTACAGTAAACATTTCAGATTACCTCTGGATTAAAGCAAAGATCTGTGATACTAGATATGCCAACCATTTGTGTCAAATGATCCCATCTTTCAGAATGTGCCTGGCCCAGCGTAGACACTCAGTGTTTGCTGAGTAGAAGAATGGATTTATAATGAATCCACTGACTCTGTAAGGCAAGGCAGCATAAAGTAGAATGTACTTAAGGTACGTGTGGGCTGATTGCATACCAAACCCAGACTGATGCTTGAAGAAAGAAAAATGAACCAGCTCGTGAATTATGCTGAAGTTTACACTTCTCCTCAAACTGGTAATTGCTCTAAGAAGAGCCTGCTGCTTCAGTCATTGTCAGCTAATAGATGAAAATGTATGCTTTCCTAAATGTATATTTGAATTTCTAAAGTCTTGCATTTCGTACCAAGAACGAAATTTCACTCAACATTTTCACTTACTAAAAGGAAGTAACCGATGAATAAACTTTGTTTTTAAAGAATTACCTTTTGGAAGGGAAGTAGAAGTCTATAAATAATTCATGAATCTGCAAATAATTTTTCTGTGTTTCTTTAGCATTGCTCACATTAAAACACCTGGCCCAGAGGTGCAAACTACCCCTCTTCTCTACAGATCCATCAGCAAGTTATTTGTTGAATGTCTTCTGGACTCTGTCAGAGAAGTTTAAGGTGGTGGCAAAAAACCATTAGAGAAAAGGGAGGGATGTAATCAAGCATTAAGTCCTAATGTTACAAATAAACCATATCCCTTTAAATTAGATGCTTTGGGGGGCAATGCTTAGAAGGTTAGGCAAAAAAGGGATGTATGTAAGTATTGCCTCAAGAAGGGCCTTGTGGGATTTAGGAATTTAGACTTGATTCTATAGCAACAGGGAGCCACTAAATACGTTCAGTGCTGTGTGGGGTGATGGAGATCTATATCTTGGAAAAATGATGCAGGCAACTTGTGGAGGATGAATTGGAAGGGATTAGCCTGGAAGGGAGGCACCGAATGAGGAGGCCATTACAGTAGCACAGGTCAACAATGGGGGATGAGAATGAGGCGGGCTACTGAGCTCAGACCACTTCAGTGAGGCTGCTAATTAAAGGCAGGTCCAGGTAAAGCGCGAGGAGGGGATTGATACATTTTGAGGACAGGCAGTGGAGAACACATAGGAGTCAGGATTGACAATAGGATGTAAATGGGTCTTAAACAAATTTAAATGATAGGTTAATCTCTGGGGTGAAGTTAGACATTTTTCCATTTAATATTTTAATTAGAAGGGTAGTTAATTCCTGTTCTGTACGCATAGGACACCGATCTGATTTTTATTTGTTTAAATAGTAAAATTTGGAATTTTCCATCTCTATTCTCCAGGTTTCAGGAAACCCATCTTGATTTACCCTTTCCAACACCTCCATTCCCCTGGGCCAGTACCAGGGGTGAGGCCTCTGGAAGCGAGAGAGGAGACAAAACTTCTTTTATTTGTCCTAAAACCCTAAATCCTTTATTATTGTTGAGATAAAGTGAATCTTGTTCTATCGATTTTGGCAAAAAAATAACACAGCTCACTTAAACAAAGTTCACGTTTTAGGACCTCAGAACTTAAAATTACTACATTCTTATTCCTCATAAAGTTCTGTAGTATAATATTGTGTTCACAGAGTGTGGTCTGTGAAGGTTAAGACACAGGCAGACATGGTTTTTCCTTTCAAAGATCATGCAATTTTTTTTTTTTTTTTTTTTTTTTTTTGCAGTACGCGGGCCTCTCACTGTTGTGGCCTCTCCCGTTGCGGAGCACAGGCTCCGGACGCGCAAGCTCAGCGGCCATGGCTCACGGGCCCAGCCGCTCCGCGGCATGTGGGATCTTCCCGGACCGGGGCACAAACCCGTGTCCCCTTCATCGGCAGGCGGACTCTTAACCACTGCGCCACCAGGGAAGCCCAGATCATGCAGTTTTTTATGATTTCTACTTACAGTTAATCATACTGTTTTCATTTATAATAGTAACAAGAAATTTCCTTTTAACATCAATTTATTTAGGTAAAGAAAACTAGGTTAATGAAAAGAAAAAGAAAAATTACACAGGAGGTTTTCTGATGTATGCAAAATTGTGAAGGTGGTAAAAAGTGAATGAAGTTTGGGGAACACTAGGCAAGGAGGAAGAACATGGGGTTCCAAGGCAGAAGATTCAAGTCTCAGCTTGGTTATAAATAATGATGGCTTTAAACCAGTTGGGCAGTTCAGTTTTACTGAATCTCATCCATGAAATGGGGACAGTAACATCCCCCTTGTGGGGTCTTAATCCAAAGAGACAAAGTATGTGATGGCATCTTGAAACCTGCCAAGTGCATTGAGAACGTTAGCTTTGATTGTTGTGACAGGTGTGGCAGGCACTGATGTTCAGCCGCTGATTTACAATTGCTTTTCCAGAGGCAGAACCTTAGCACAGGGACCTCACCTCCCTGGCACTGTGTACGGTGCCCTAAAATGCATCTGTTGCTTCCTGATGATGTTATCAATCTTTAGGGGAAAGAACTTATTGATTTGTTTCTCTTAGAAGTGCTTCTGCGAATTGATCTGGCCGTTTTGATGTCGCAGGCTTGCTAATGCCTCGGCCGTCCCTGGCTGTGGTTGGAAATGATCCTGCTGCAGGGAAAAGAACGGATCATTCTGACACTCTGGGGTCTGGCCTGGCTCCTCCAGGTCTGAGTGGGCTCAGAGCTGATGCTTAACTCCCACAGGGCTCTTGTTCAATAACAACCAGTGGTCTCAGAATGCGCTTCTGCACCCAGCTGTAGTTGGGGCTGGGGGACATGGGTATTTTCATGTATATTTTCCTTGTTTAAAATAGCCAAAGGGACCGTGGCAAAGAATGTCATGTATTCCCCGAATGTGGAACTCATTCCTATAATTTTTTCCATTCCAAACATAGGTTCAATGGAGGCAGCAGAAACATTGAATAAAGTGCATGGGGTTTCTAATGCAAGTTTCCACCACTTATTCCTGTAGCAATCTCTTGCAAGTTTTGCATCCCCCTCTAAGCCTCAGTTTGTACATCTGGAAAATGGGAGTAATAATACCTATCTATAAGATTGCTGTGAGAACTAAATGAAATAACATTCTTTGATTCAACTGGGCCACACAGCAGGTTGTGGACCTATCAGTTAGTTTCTTGGGACATTGTTGGGCTTTGGTTAAGTACAATCCATTTATCACCTGCAACAGATGTCTCCAGGCTCAGATTGGAAAGTGTTAGCAACCCTGAATCAGCCTACTGTAATATTTACCAAAATGAGATGGTGACGTGGGCACTGAGCTGGGGAAGAGGCCTTGACCCTCTGCTCCTAGGAGAAAGTCATAAAGAGGGAAGACCTAATGGTGTAGTCCTTGTCATTTGGGGGCCACCTCCTAAACTCAAGCCCTTATGGCTGCTTCTGGTGATGCTCCTGTGAATTGGACTCTGAAGAAGGCTACCTGAAAGAAAAGTGATGGACAGGGAGAGGAGCATCCAAAGTAGACCCCATGGGATCTCACCCACTTCCAGAGCACCATGGAATCCTTCCTGTTCCAACTCCTCAGGTCCAGTAGGCACCTGGCACAGGTAAACACTAAGTAAGCATTCGCTGGCAGAAGGATGTGGTTCAGAATGCACACAGCAACAAAATGCTCTTGAATATTTAATCACACACAAAACTGTGCACAAATACTGCCTTGTGCCCCATCATGACCCTTACAGGGAGAGGGTCCTTCATGAGGAAGCTTTTTTTTTTTTTTTTCCAGTATGCGGGCCTCTCACTGCTGTGGCCTCTCCCGTTGCTGAGCACAGGCTCTGGACTCTCAGGCTCAGTGGCCATGGCTCACGGGCCCAGCCGCTCCACGGCATGTAGGGTCTTCCTGGACCGGGGCACGAACCCGTGTCCCCTGCATCGGCAGGCGGACTCTCAACCATTGCGCCACCAGGGAAGCCCCTGAGGAAGCTTTTATGCTCTAAAAGCATGAGTAAGCACAAGAGTGCTGTGTATAACCAGGTACAGTAGAGCAGAGTGGTCTCTGGAATCAGGCTGACTTGAGTTTAAATCAAATTCCAGTTCTGCTGCTTACCAACTGTGGGAACTTGAATAAGCTATTTAATCTCTTTTAAATCCTGGTTTCCTTATCTCTAAAATGGAATAATCATAGTACCCATGTCATAAGGTAGTCGCCAAGATAAAATGAGATAGCACATGTAAAGTGCTTAGCACAGTTTCTAGCACATGATAAATCCTGAATAGAAGTTAAGTGTTATTATTATTATTGGCTGTTAGTAGTGGGTTTCCTTTGTCATGAAGTAAAACATGTTTCTAGACCTGCTGCAAGGAGGTTATTTACTGGGCACTTAATCAAGTCTTTGGGAAGGCTGCTTCATGTTTCCTTGTAAGGTGTTTTGAGAAGTATAGATGATGCTTGTATATATGTTTTTGCAAGAAGACACAAGTTGCATTTTGAGGAATTGATTTTTTGGCCTTAAGACAATTGGGTCTTTTTGTTAATCAGGATTCTCCTGCTCAGAACATTTCTACATAGAAGGAGAGAACCACATCTAGATGATAACCCTGTGGTTACTTTCTCTTTGAGGGATTGTCCTTCAGCACTGTTAGCACGAAGATTGGTTAGGACTGGTTTTCATGTCATTCTACTGGAAAAACCTGTTCTGGGATTTCCCAGTGAATCACAAACAAATTAGGCAATTCATACGGGTAATACCCAGGTCCATCAATATATTCCAGGGGAAAATAAAAACCTTAAATGAATATCATACTAATGGTGTTGTGAAATGATTATGGACTTTGATGACAACAGACCTGAATTATCTAATCCATCTGCCACTTACTGGCTCTTTTAAAAAAGGATTTAAGTCTCTCCAACCTTGTACATGTAACAGCCTGAAATGTCATTCTCAGACCCCCATCCATCTGGTGAGTCCTACTCCACATTCAGCACAAATATCCAGGACAACTCTTATTTATCAAGATAGTGGTTCAGTTGTTTAACACAGACCAAACAATTGCTGGTGTAATAGTTTATTTATTTCTCTGTAAAAATTGGTAGAGGGGGCTTCCCTGGTGGTGCAGTGGTTGAGAGTCCGCCTGCCGATGCAGGGGACACGGGTTCGTGCCCCGGTCTGGGAAGATCCTACATGCCGCGGAGCGGCTGGGCCCGTGAGCCATGGCCGCTGAGCCTGCGCGTCCGGAGCCTGTGCTCCACAATGGGAGAGGCCACAGCAGTGAGAGACCAGCGTACTGAAAAAAAAAAAAAAAAAATTAATAGAGGATAATAGGGTGGCTTCTACTCTAAGAAGTGGTCCATGGGCTCAGGAACCTTCTATTTCACCACCACATCTACATTCTTTCACATAGCAAAAGGAAAAGAGGTTGACAGCAAGCAGCTTTCTTTAAAGGGCATGACATAGAAGTGGCACAGATCCCTTCAGCTCTCATCCCGTTGGCTAGAACTTAGGCATATGGCCATGTCTAGGTTCAAGGGAGGCTGGGAAATGTAACCTCTATCTGGATGCCCATGTTGCAGCCAGTCAAAAAGTCAAGGGGTTCTTTCACTAACTGGAAGAAGAGGAGAATACTTATTAGCAAGAATTAGCAGTCTCTTGTCACGTTCTTCCTTTCCATTCAAGGAGCCATTAGGAGCATAGGAACTGTGTTGCATTCCTTTTTGGAAACCAAATACTATGAAGCCATTAAAAATAAGGCAGATCAACAGATTTTGATAGGGAGTGACCTTTGGGATATATGTTGACTTTTTTAAAAAAGTACAGAAATTAGGTAAGCCGTCCCATTATACTTAAGAAAGATACAAAAGAAACTAGTAAGTCTGGTTACTTTGAGAGGACAGAGGTAGGAAGAGGATATACTTTTCATTGACCCTTTTAACTCATTTGAACTTCTACCTTGTGCGTGTATCACCTATAAAATTTTTTAAAACTTTGAAATCACTGAATTATTCAGATATGGTTCTATTATCACAAACTACTTTTTCAGCAAGTAGGTGTGAATGACATGGAAACTAGTCCTAACCAATCCTAGCCCTAACAGTGCTGAAGGACGTCTCATCAAAAAGAAAGTAACTACAGGGCTATCATCTAGATGTGGTTCTCTCCTTCCAAGTAGAAACTTTCTGAGCAGGAGAATCCTGGGTTAACAAAAAGGCCCAATTGTCTTAAGGCCAGAAAATCAACTCCTAAAATGCAACTTTTGTCTTCTTGCAAACTCATATCCTAACATCATCTATACGTCTCAAAAGACCTTACAACAAAACACGAAACAACCTTTCAGGTGGGATACCCTAATTTCTGCTAATAAACGTGTACTGAAATTTTAGCCTTTTGCGAATTTTCAAGAAATGACTTGTTTAAAATGTTTCAGTGAACTTGAAGAAAATCTCAGCATAAGTGAATGAATCCCAGAGACATTTTCAAATATCCTTTAAATCTGACTCCCTTTCCTTCAATAGAAGGCAAGAGTGCCTCTAGAAAGAAGTTTCCATGCATGACTTTTTGAATATATGGTCAGGTATAGGGATGGTTAAATATCTGATTATTTTAACAGCTCTCTGGACTTTCAATGATTAGACTGAAAAAATTACTACAGTGTAAGGTTTCAGCTTAAGAATTTTTTGCCCATTTTGTTTTAAAATCAATACTGGAGAACATACATTCACCAGACTTAAAAAAAAAAAGGATAATTGCTTAAGAAAATGGTAATATTTTTCACTCTCTCCCCCCTTTGTTAATTTATGTTGCTCTGACTTAAGACTGAGATGAAGGTATATATGAATTATACCTGCAAGAAATCAAGGATATCACAGAGGAAGACAAGACATGGGCTTCTTGTATTAGTCTCTGCTTTAAAAAATTTTTTTTTCTTTTTTGGCTGCTTTGGGTCTTTGTTGCTACATGTGGGCTTTCTCTAGTTGCGGTGAGCGGGGGCTACTCTTGGTTGTGGTGTACAGGCTTCTCATTGCAGGGGCTTCTCTTGTTGCAGAGCACGGGCTCCAGTAGTTGTGGCTCGAGGGCTCAGTAGTTGTGGCTCACGGGTTCTAGAGCGCAGGCTCTGTAGTTGTGGCGCATGGGCTTAGTCGCCCCGCGGCATGTGGGATCTTCCCTGATCAGGGCTTGAACCCTTGTCCCCTGCATTGGCAGGCGGATTCTTAACCACTGCGCCACCAGGGAAGCCCTGCAATGGAATATTATTCAGCCATGAGAAAGCAGAGCATCCTGCCATTTGTGACAACATGGTTGGACCTTGAACACGTTAAGCTAAGCAAGATGTCAGACAGAGAAAGGCAAGTACCATATGATATCACTTAATGTGGAATAATAAAAAAGTGAAACCTGTTAAAAACAGAGTAAAATGGTGGTTACCAGGGAATCGGTGGGGAGGGGGTTAAGAGCAATGGTGTTTAAGGGTACAGACTTGTAAAGAATAGTAAATAAACCATAGAGATCTAATGCACAGTGTAATGAATATAGACAATAATACTGTACTATAACTATATAATGTGATAAATATCACTATATCAGCAATCATATTACAATATGTATCAATGTAACACAGCTGTACACCTTAAATTTATATGTTACATGTCAAATTTATTCAATTAAAAAATCGAGATATGATTCACATAACATAAAATTCACTCTTTTAAAGTGTACAATTAGGTGGGTTTTAGTATATTCACAAAGTTGTATAGCCATCATCACTATAAATTCCAGAACATTTTCATAACACTCTCTATCCTTTTTAACATTGGCTTAAGGTGTCAACAGGCAGGCTAAGGGCAGTGCTGGATTCTAGGCTATTGCCTCAGTGATTCCTCTGGACTCTGGGACCTCTCGGAGATTGATCAGGGCTTTGGAATCAAAGGGACATTGATTTGGAGCTCAGCTCTGGCACTTACCAGCTCTGGGATCTTAAGCAAGTTGCTTGGCCTCTCTGCTACTTGGATTTTTTAAAATGAGAACATTATTATCTACCTTAGGAATTTTGAAAGGTCATAATACATAACAAATGCTAAACAGTTAGCCAAGTACCTAACACATAGTAAATACTCCAAAAGCACAATATCTTATGCCTCAGACAAACCAGGTTTACACTTCACTTTTGCCCGAGGTAGCCATGCCTCTAGGGCCTTAAAGAAATTAAATTTTACACTCAGGCTCTTCCTGTTCTGAAAATCGCCCCTTAAATCATTGGATAGCAAATAGCAAACAGTCATCCACTTGGTTCCCTAATGAAATTATGTCCAGGTAAGAAGACTTTATTTCCCCCTTGATGTCTGACTTTCCCCAGAGGGAGGTCTTTGACATCAAATGCAAGGCTAAAGTAACATTGTTGTTCAATCACTTGGCCTCGGGGTATTTTAACAAACTAAATAGCTTCAGGTTCAGACAAAAGATAAAGTGAGTGACAGCCCAGAAGATGAAGAATTCCTTTTCTCATTTTTTTTAAGCTTTTTAGTATATTGGCTAAGACTCAGGGCTGTGGGTTGCATCCTGGCTCTACCATTATTAGTGGTGTGACTTGGACATGTGACTCAATGGCTTTGGATTTCAGTAGTGTAATAGAAGGAAAGCACCACCTTCATCATAGGGGTTGCTCCGTGGTGCACCCAGCACAGTGCCCGGCCCATGAAGATACTCAGTAAATATGATGAGGATGTTCAAATCCTGTTGAAACCTTTTAATCACCTCCTGCTCTCCTGTGCTGTCTGTCACCTCCACGCAGCAGTGGTCTTTAAAATCCTGGAATTTTCTTTGTTCAGCTTTGGGGGCTTGTTTTATTTTATTTTGTGCTTTAAAGGAGCATGTTATAGGATTTGGCTAATATTTCTTCCACCTGTAGAGTAAAATGATTACATGCTCTGGTCTTGATGAGAGATTCTTAAAGTCAGAGCTTTGCAGTGGGGTGGAATACCCGGCTCTCATCAATTAGCCAGGAGCTCCTAGCTTGTGTGTGTGTGTGTGTGTGTGTGCGTGCACACGAGAGCACATGTGTGCACGTACCACAGAACCCTTGGCAGCCGGTGATGCCCATGAACCCCTCTCAAGATAACGTTATTAAATGTAAAAAAATAAAATGCATAGGATTACAAAAGGAGCCAATTAAAATAAAATTATGAAAAATGTTTTAAAACAAATTGGTGCTGTAATCATGTATGTGCGTCTTTATTAATGTATTAAATAACAAGATCTAGTAGCTGGTTTAATAATTACCACAATTTCAAATTAATGATGAATGCAAATGACCTATTGAGATAGTTTCAAAACCTCTAACATGACATGAAAGTATCTGTGATTTCACTGGTGACAGTCATATGTACTAATACTACTACTGTGGCTTTGTTGCCTACATTCATCATTGAAAAACTGCCAAATTTCAGGTAGAGATTAGTGAAAATATATATATATGTATTTTTTTCTCTCCTCCTTGAATTCAATCCATGAACCCAAGGTTAAGAACTCCTGAGTTAAGCCAAGACTAGCACTACCCAAGATGTCTACTGTGGTGATGGGGACATAGTCATAGACCATCTTCAGATAACCTGCCTACTGGTCTGAGGAGGTCACAGGTCTTTGCACTGTACTTTGCTTTCCAATATGGAAGTACTAGTGAGTGAAGGCATTTGGTTTTATTATCTACAGAGAGTTGTGAGCGGCCACTCTGAAATTAAGCCTGGAACAATTAAGGATTCAGGTGGGCTTTGTCATTTGCGCCATTTGATTTGTCTGTCATGGTGGTGCTAAATGAGCCTAGAGGTTGACATCTATTCCTGACATCTATTCCTGTCTACCTACCAACATTCCACGGTTCATCAGTGTAACCGTTCTTTCCCCTTTCATGTGCCATGCTTCTGGTCACTCCTTGCCTTGTTCACTTACCAGAGAGGGACTATGAACCGTAGATGTGTTGCCTTGCAGAAATCATTCTCCCTCCTTCTGGGGATCCCAAAGCCTGCTCCCTTTCAGGCCCTGGACTTCATTCTGAATCTGGTTGGGATTCGCCTCCCAGTCCTGCTCTTTCTGATGCCCTTTCTAACTCTCACCTACCTTTCAGAGTCCTTTTGCAAGGGGAGATCTCTTCCCAGGTCTGGCAGTATAGGACCTCATGGGCTAAAATGAATTCATCCCTTTGCAGAGACTGTAAAGAACAGTTGTTAAGGTGCATGGGCTTGGGAGACAAACCAGTTGGGGTTGGATCCCTGCTGCGTTACTACCAGCTGTGTGACCTGGGCATGTTACCTTACCCCTCTATGCCTCAGTTTCCTCTTAAGAAAAAAAAAAAAAGTGGGAATAGCACTTTTCCAGTAGGGTAGTTGTGAGGATTGAATGCTTTAAAGCTTGTCAGCTTAAAAACGCCTGGCATATAATAAGCACTCAATAAATATTAGTAGTTATTACTTGTCAGCCTTTGGCTGATTCTAGGCTGTTAACTGTCACCCTCAGCAAAGTTCTCCAATTCCACTTTGCATATTTTCTCACACTCTGTGTTCCTGGGCCATTGACATAAGTGACAACTGAGGGATCTTTTTAATCTTCTGAGGCTTGAGCTAGGGAGATTAAGACAGAATCCAGGAGTTACATAATAAAATAATGTTAAAAAATAGTATTTGACATTTGCTGAAAACTCCCTGCTCTGCCAGGTACTTACTGGACATCCTATGTAATCCCCCCAGCGACCTCACAAGTCTGTACTATTATTCACATTTATGGTTAATGAATCAGGCTCAGAGGGATTAATTATTTGCTGTCCAAGGTCACAGAGTTCCTTTCCCTGAATTGAGGGCCATCTCTATCTAGCCAGAGGCCGTCTTTCTAAGGACATGAGGTGAGTAGCAGACAGCTACTCTTTGCTGGGTTATGGGCTCCCCTCTGAAACCACTCTCTGGTTCCCTGTACTCGGCCATGGTGAAGGGGACTTGGCCTAGAGAGGGCTGTCTGGCAATAACTCATGCAGGTTTTGTGAAGTCACATGTGGTCCCGGAGTTGCCAGGAAAAGGGATGCCTTGATGAGCCAAAATGCAAATTCCTTAGGAGAGGAAAAGTGAAAGTGAGCTTGTTCACACTGTGCCGGGCTCCAAGGAAATGACACAACACAAGAGACATAGTGTCCTGCCACTAGATTCCATCATATTTCAGGAGCATTATTCTGCATTTGATCATAAACTTGCCTCCCGACAGTTCGCTTTTTGACCAGAGGCAGAGGTGACCCAAAGTAAAAAGAAGTTGATATTTGAAATACTAGAGCTGGATGCCTCCAGATATTTAAAATACAGTCTTCTGGGAAGCTGGTGGGGAAGGGGGGTGGAGAGAGGGAAGCATGTTTTCCTCACCATATTCCAAAGTTTCCCTTGTCCTGGAGATAAGTAGCTCAAAGCAGGTCAAGGCCAGGAGAAGGGAATTTGGGGAAGCTTATCAAGTTTATCCAAATCTGAAAGGATTTCTAGGGCCCTCCCTGGGGTTTCCAAAAACTCTCCTTTGGCTATTTGTTTTTCCTCTTCTTTCTCTATCTCTCTTCTTCCCCTATCTCTCTTCTTCCCTCTCTCTCCTTATTGTTTTCTTTCTCTCTCCTGGTCTTGTCTTCTCCAGAATGCCTGTCCCACTGGCCTGATGTCAGCTCACAGAGGCTTACTTGGCAGCCCTCAATGCCTAGAGGAAGGCTAATTTTCCTCCAGCCAAGCCCAGGACTGGGTTACCTGGGCCTTGAATGCCCTTTTTGTCAATACTCTCCTGCCTTTCTTTTTGTCTCTTCCAGACCTTCTAAGTTATATTTACAACTGAAGACTGGGGTCTCAGGGATCTGGCAATTGCTGGCATTTTAGACCAGCACAATTAATGCCATTGTTTATGGAATGCTGTCTTGGAGACTTTACTGAAGGTCATTTAGAGACAGATTTTTTAAAGACTATTTAAAAGCTTTTTAGAAAAATGACTGGAAGTTTGATAAGACCCAAAGGTTTCAAGTTTTTTGATGAAACCTGCCTAATCTGATGCACACTATATTTGGATTCTTAAAGTGAGAAGCCCTGATAAATTCAAACCAGATCAGCTGCTAATCCTCAGACCAGAGTTGGCAGACTGGCCTCCACTCAAATGAGGGAAGCTGGCTCCTCCATTGAAAAAGCCCAACCAGAAAGGTACCAAGGTAAGTACCAAAAGTCCACACGGGCAACTGCTTGAAGAAGTTGACCCAGCCAAACAGTCCAAGGAAAAGGCAGAATTCCATCTTGGGTCTGTGGTGATGATTCCTTCCTTCCAAAAGGGTGTCACTGAAGCTTCCAGAACCGCTCCCACCCCCACCACGCACAAACACACCTGTTCCCAATGCAGTTCCAATGCTAGAACCTTCCCATTTGGGTTTATTATAGTGTAGTTCAGCGGTTCTCATATCCTCTACAGGGCTTGTGAAACACAGATGGCTGGGCCTCACTCCCAGAGTTTCTGATTCACTAGGTCTCAGATGGGGTCTAAGAATTCATGGGTCTAACAAGTTCCCAGATGATGCTGAGGCCGCTGGTCCAGGGACCACACTTTGGTAACCACTGGTATAGTTAAAGGGCAGGCTCTGGAATCAGATTTCCTGGGCTCAAAGACTGGCCCCATCCCTCATACACGAGAACCTCTTGAGCAAGTTAACCTCTCTGTTGCCTCAGCTTCCTCATCTGTTTAAAAGAAAATAGGGATAGTAATTGCACCTGCTTCCTGATGTTGTCTTGAGGGGTAGATGAGATAATGTATGGAAAACACGACCTAGTACAGGCAAGTGCTCGCTAATTCCAGTTGTTGTAGATGTTAGTTCTCCAAACACACCAACATGGCAGAGCTGCTCTCCGGCTGGTGCCTTCCAGATGCACCCGTCCACGCAAAGACCCCACCCACCCACCCTGGCGTCTCTGGGTGCCAGCAGTTTTGGGGGCTTAAGGAGGCTAGACCTCCTGGCCCTCCCCGGACACCATCGGTCCTGAAGGCACCTGCATGCTGCACTTTCGAGTGCTTCTCAAAGCTGGGAATTAGAAGGCTGCCTAACCCTGCTTCCTCGGTTGCCGAGTCCGCGGAGCCGCAGCCTAGGCACGGATCTGAGCACTTTTATCAACGCCCTCGTCTTCTTTTGTGCTCTGTGACTGGGAAAGAAATAAAAATGGACCAGAAGAATCCTGCCTGCTGTCCCAAGCACTAAATTTTATATTGGCTGGATTTAGCCGCGTGAACTTAGATTCCCCAACCCACCTAGTTTTCCAGAGCCGCTGCGGCATCTAGATATTCTGTACAATTTCCTTGTCCTCCCTTATCGTTTTTCAATTAATTTTTTAAAAAAATCAAGCAAAAATGAGTCAAGAAAAAGTCGGAATTGTTCAGTTGCTAGATTTGCTTTTTGTTTTTATTATCAACAATCAAGTTAATGGTACACTCTTGGAAAACTATATGCACATGTAGAAATATTTCCCTTTTAAATAGAAGCATTCATTTAACACATATAAATAAATTCCAAAATCTGAAACATAACTTATGACGCTTATGTTCACAAACATAGTCCAACAAGAAGGAAAAAATAAAAAAGAAATCAGACAGACATGCACCTGATAACAAAAATATATACCATTGTCTGAACCGTGGTCTCTCTAAACACAAAGGAATTGAACCCGTGAGAACCTTATTATTCCATAAAGACACACCATAGAGACTACAAGAAGAGAAAAACATTATACGGTCACGTAGAGGAGACGGTCTGTACTGATATTAACACGATACAATTGAGTCACAGAACACAGTTGTAGAAAGACACCAAAAAAGTTAAAGCCTCAACATTCAACTAATATCTATAGTTTGTGCCTTTTAAAATAAAAAACAAATAAACAAAAAATCCCAACAGAGATGTCTAAACTGCGAGAAGAATGGAATCATCAATATACAGTCCATCCACCATACAGGATGTGCGTCCATTTCGGATCAAACAGAAATGCAGAGACACTTCTGCAAACTTGTGTGCGCCTCTTTTCCTTGCTGGGTAGATTTCTCTGCAGCCATTTGCGTGGACTGCAATTGACTCCAATCCAAAGCAGTGCCAAAAAGTTCAGTAAAAGCTGGTGGAAGAAAATGCCGGTTGGGGTGTCAGGACAGAAAAAAAGGGAAGAGTTGCGAGATATGTGACATCGTTTGCAGAGTTTGAAGATGAAAAGGCATTTCATGTATAGGGCATCTTTCAGGGCCGAGTGGCTGCACAGATTCAGGTTGCGAGCTGCAACTGTGCGCGGTTCGGATGCGCAGATGGCGGAATGCTGTTCGACGAGGTGGGGCTGGCAAGCTGGCGCGAGGAAGTCACCTTGGCCGCGGGGACCATCTGCACGAATCGTCGCCGCAGTGGCCCGAATCCAAGGACAAGAGGGGAAGCGGGGCGTCTGGAAGGCCTTCCTACTCTCCCTGAAGAGGAGCCCCAAGGGAGTCTGTGCTGTCCGGGGTGGGGGGCGCGGATGAATTTAGGGATTCGCAAGATGGAGCCCTCACACAGTGCCAGCCGCAGCTTCCCTCTTACCCCCTTTACTTTATTTATTTTTCTTAGATTTTAAAAACTTTCGGGTTTTTAAAAAATTGTTACTTCCTTTTTTTTTTTTAATTTGGGGGAGTTTTGATTACTTTTTTCTTTTTCTAAGCAAGTCACTGAGTTGGTTGTGGCCTCCCACCCCTCTCTCCCTGTCACCCTTCTCGGGCCACAGACACACATTCCCCGAGACAGACATACACCGACACGCAGACACAGCCTCCTGAGATCCCCCCCGAGTCCAGGCCGCGCCGCTCACACGTCCCCGGCGGCAAGCGGAGCCCTGGCCCGTCTGCGCGGCCCTGAGGCAGGTGCGAAGCCAGGGAGGTGTGTTGTTTGATTTGGTTTGGTTTGGGGGTTAAGGAAGGGGGCAGGAGTGGGGTTGAAATGGAGGCGACGCCGTTTTCTCTTTATTCTTATCGCGATTACTTTAGGCTCTCAAGGAAAAAGCCACGGCAGCAGCGACAACAGCCTTGGGCCTACCCGCTCGCCCACTCGCCCGCCAGGCCCCGGCTCGCCCGCTGCCGCCGCCGCCGCCGCAGGATCCCAGATCAGAACATACTGCTCTTCACTAAGGCGGCTTTGGCACCGTTGGGTCTTTGGAGCGAGGATAGGACGCTGGCGAAGGGGCCCCCGAGCGAATCCGGGATGGAGGTGATGGGCCCGGGGCCGGGAGCCCAGCCTTGTCCAGGGCCCCCGGCCGCAGCCAGGCCTCCAGCTGCCGCCGCCGCCGCTGCCGCTGCCGCCGCAGCCGCCGCCGCCGCCGCCGCCGCCGCGCCGCTCTTGCCGGGTTCGCCTCCCGGCCCCCCCGGCCCCGCCGCCCCCGGGGCTCCTGCAGGGCTGGGCCCGCCGCCGCCGCCGCCAGTCGCCCCGCAGCTGGGAGTGGGGTTGGGGTTGGGGCCCGGGCCCCCAGTGCTGTCCGGATCGGTGCTCTTGGCCTCTTTGCTCTCGTCGTCCCGGGAGGAGTCGGACTTCTTTCCCGAAGAACCGTTCTTGGCCGCGGCCGCTGCAGCCGCGGCCGCGCGCTCCTGCTTGCGGAACTTGGCGCGGCGGTTCTGGAACCACACCTGGCCCGAGAGGAGAAGAGAGGCGGCGAAGCAGCAAGAGAAAGAAGCCAACGGGAAAGAAAAGCGGTTAGGGTGGCCCACGTTCCATTTCAGCTTGTTTTAAACTCCACGCGCCGCGGATACCCCCGCGCCTGTGGCTGGTGCATCTTTTGAGAAACTTTCTTAGGGCGACTTGAGCATGTCCCGGAAATGGTGGCTTGCAGGAGAGGTGAAAAGGCTGCAGGTCCCAGAATGGCCCTAAAATGGAAGCCCTTATTTGGGCGGACCTTTGCTCAGTCTACTTCCTGAGCCACTCCAAACTCGCCATCGCCTCTAGGCCTCAGGTCTCAAGTTAAACTCTGAGTGGTAGACAGAAGGCGGGGGTGGGGGAGCTCTGGGCTTGGGGCCTGCTGTCCATCCTGGCCTTTGGGCCTGGAAGAGCTAGCGTTGGTGCGTACCGCCCCTCCACTGGGGGGCTCACGGGCAGAGCCGCCATGGCCTGCTCTTGAGCGCACCTGTGTCTCTAAAAGGTTAGAGTACCGCGCGGATCTTGACCTACATAGAATCCCAGACCCTTTGCGAATCTGCTGCAAGTCACAGTTCCCGGGAAAATGCACCTGTACCTCTACGCCATTAGCTCCGAGTTAAAAGCTCTTGAGTTAGGAGGGATTTGGCAAAACTACTTATACTACGGAGGCAAAGTCTGCACTCCTCCCCCAGGGCACTCCCTGTCCCCTGAATGCCTCTGCGGCGCTAGCTGGGGTGGGAGCACTTTGCAGCTGTGAATTTATAGCCAAGAACGCGCTCCCTAACCCTTCCTCGCGCGCACGGCCCCTCCGGACCTGGCCTTTCAGGAGAGGCCGGAGAGCTCGGACCTTCAGTAGAATAACCCGCACTGCACCCCTGCCCCGCGCGATGCTGCAAAGCCGGATCGGCTTCCGGGAGCGCGTACCTGGACTCGCGCTTCGGTGAGGTCGATCTTCAGGGCCAGCTCCTCCCGGGTGTAGATGTCGGGGTAGTGCGTCTCCGCGAAGACCCTCTCCAGCTCTTTCAGCTGCGCACTAGTGAAAGTGGTGCGGATGCGCCGCTGCTTGCGCTTCTCGTTGAGGCCGCCGTGATCCGTGAAGAGCTTGTAAGGAACTGGAGGACAACAGAGGGGACAGAGTATGAGCAAAATGGTCTGGAGCGCGCGAGCCGCAGAGCCGGAATGTGGGGACTCCAGAGGTCAGATGGTGCTGGAGCCGCCGCCGCCGACACCGGCGCGGGAGAGTGGCCGAAAGGAGCTGGCGAGAAAAACCCGAGCAAATTAGTTATACACGGAAACAGGGGCGCAGACTTCGGGCTGTGGTGGGGTCCCTCCGGGCACAAGCGCCTTTGGGTGGGTTGAAATAGCGCATTGGAGACGGCTGAAGGCCGGGGACACGGGAATGCTTTGATGAGGAAGAACGAGAGAGGAAAAAGAGTCCGAAAACCTCAGTCGGAATATCAGGAAGCCAGGGATGAAGTTACCAAACCCTCCCACGGTTGAAACTTTTTAATTCTCAAAAGTTGACCCGGCCCAAAAGTTGGGGGATAGCGCTGCAAAAAGAAAAGAAAAGAAAAGAAAAGAAAGAAAGAATCAGAAAAATGACCCGCCAAAGAGGTGTGAGCCGCTGTCGGATCTTAAAAAAAGAGACACTGCCAGTAATGAGCTTTACTCTTTGTTATTTAATTATTTTCTAAGCTTTACGTCTCATCGCAAAGTAAATAAATTATGCCTATCATTTTGGCAGCTTAAGATAATTTTGTTGGCGGTTCGGGTGTGACTAGGATAGTGTAACCCTGTAAGTGAATTACCCCTCCCTGCAATCGCTTCTAACGTGATAAATTCTTTCATTTGTGTAAGCAAATTTCGTTTGGTAAATACTAAACACATTTCCATTTTCAAATGCAATCAAGGCTTCCTATATACGAGCGGAAAGGCGGCTTCCTCAGCTGAGAAAGCTGGCGGTCCTTACCTGCGGCGTACGGACTGCTCTGGTGGTCCCTGAGGGTGCCGAGGCTGCAGGATCCTGGCGTGAGGGACGGGCAGCCGGACGTGGCCCCAAAAGTGGTCCTTATCGGGTTATACTGGAAGCCACTGGCCTGGCTGCAGGAACTGAAGTCAGCATAGGCTGAAGCCAGGCTCGAGGTGTCCATCCCGGCCATACAGGACTCGTAGGCAGAGGAATTGAGGTAAGAATATTCCATTTTATACATTGAAAAGGCTCTGGATGGCTCAGCCAAGTGGAAAAATGAAATAAAAGATGGGTATGGAGAAGGTGGCTGGAGTGGGGAGATGTGCACAGCTCAACGCCTGCCTCCAAACTGGCCTCCTTACTACCAGCAGAGCCTAGTTTTATGAAAAAGCCTCCTATGAGATGCCTTGTCTGAGGTCTCTAGAGCATATAGTCCTCATAATAAACTTGGCTCTTTCCACTTGGACAATAGCAAAGCGGTTGGTCTTATTGCTGGCGCTTTTTACATGACAATAACTCATCCGTCTATTGGGCTGGCACTGGGGAACTGAGCTGTCCAACCTCCCTATCATTGATTCCTGCATCTCTAATTAGAATTTAATACCACACCATTACGCACTGAGCCCCTGATCCTCCCTTCTAACCAGCTCCCTGCCCTTTAATTCAATCACACTACTTGGAAATAATGAAAGTTGGGTGACGATTCTCCCTGATCCAATTTCCCTGAGCTTTTAAGCCTTTTTAACTGATCATATACCTTAGGCATAAATTGAGATAGTGTGTGTGTTTTCCCCCTTCTTCTCTCTCTCTCTCTCTCTCTCTCTTTCTCAGTTAGGGAGAACAAACCTTGATGTCATAGAAAACTTGTTTTGTAAGAGCGTTACACGCTCAATTTAACAACAAGCCTACCCCCTGAAGTGCATGAAATGTTATAAAGCACTAGGACATTGGCAAGACTCAGGCGCCCTGTAACACAGAGTAAGTGGGCCAAGTATGTGAACGATAAGTGGATTTCTTTAAAATACACCTGGTAGAGGGTTTTTTTTAAAAAAAGCATCTTATAAACTGCATTTCTTGTCTTGGCTTAATGTGCTTTTCTAGAGACTCCGCTTACCCAGCCATTTAAAAAATAAAAGAACATCCAAGTAAAGCTCTTGAATAAAATACATCTGGATTTTCAACCAATGGCTTCTTTGTGCTCAGTTCTGGGTTTTTCTGCATTAGCGTGAGGTTTGCATTTTGTTGGTTTGTGTGGTTGTTGCTTTTAATTACTCTGTTTAACTGGCAAGCGGGCATGAAGTGTCCCCAAATGTGCCTCCTCTTCCATCCCTCTCGGGTGCGCTCCTTTTTTTTTTGTTGTTTTGTTTTTTTTTTTTGCCTCCAGTTTTTCAGGTACCCACAATTCTCTAAAGACCCGAACCTTCGAAAGAGGATTGCTGTCTGCTCGCCCTTTAGGTTTGCTGACTGCAGTGAACGAAATCCTTGCTCTTTAAATGCCCAGGCTCCAGGTCGGGAACTTTTCTTGTCCAACACCCCAGGCTCTTGGGTGCTGGTAGCGAGGCACAGACAAAGAAACGAGCAGTGATTTGTGGACCTCGGTGGCCCCATGATTTAAGCGGAGGGTAATTTTCATTTGGTTTGTTAGGCTCTAGCAGAATAAGGGAAACTATTTCATTAAATCCTTTCTCTCGGTGGACAAGAGGAGGAATGCTTAGTTGAATCGCCGTGTGGTGTAAACAAACCCTGGATATTTTATATGAATTAAATGTGCAGATAATTAGTTTTATTGCATTCATTACCCCCTTTATGTGCTCTGTAACAAGTCAGTAATTAAAGTAACAAACTCATAAAGTCTTTATAGGGGCATTTAGGCGTTCAGTGTTTGCCAAACTAAGTGGTTTAATTCGATGCTAGTGCCGGGGAGTGGATGGGCGCCCGCTCTCCACTGCCACTGTGTTTTATTGCGCACTAAACTGCAGCGGACGCCGTAATGGATTAAACAGGGACAGCAGCCCCCCAACCTCGTGCTTCTCCGCTGGGTGAGTTTCAGGCTGATTTCAGGTGATGGCGCGTCCTCTGGACATGAGGAAGCACTGAAGTCGGGAGTGCAGGCGGTGGGACCCGCCGAGGAGCTTGGTGATAGTTTTATGGGGAGGGCTGATAGTTTTATTGCAGTTGTATGTTGTACAATGCGTATTTGATAAAGAAGGGCCCTTGGTGACCACTGTGCACTTTTTTGTGCACGGGGTGAAATGAAAATAAATGTGTACAAGGTTGTACTGCGGCGGGAAACAAATTGCAGCGCTCTAAATGGTTCTTCTTTATGGTCACCAGACAAGAGGAGAAAAGAGATGCAAACATCTGTCTTCAGTCCCCTAAACCTAAAGGCCAGCAAAGACGGATGCGAATCCAAGTGTTATTACTGTGGGGATTTGTCTTTATTTATCCCGCTCTCATGAATATGAATCTGCCTTTGGATCGGGAGGCGGCTGTGCCCCTTCGGACGCTGCACATAGACTTTCCCCACCCTGACTTACCCATCCCCCGCCCCGGGAGGTGGGGGATAGGTTGTCAAGCACAAGGCTGCAATTGTCCAGGTTTCTCTTGGACTTTTCAGGGGAGCTTCCTGGCTCTCCCAACGCGACACCGCCGCCCCAGGCGCACACTCGGGGGATGTGGATGCTGGGAGCACAGGCCTGCGTGGCACCCCGCTAGCCCGCTTCTCCCGCTTATATGGGGTTTAAGCGCTTCTGCAGAGAAGAGAAAGACATGAGGTGTCCTGGAGGGGATGCGTTTGGGCTCCAAGGCCCACGCTTGCCAATAACCAGGCTCACACCGCTCTTGGCGCCCGCGCCTGGGCGCACCCGGGGTTGTGTCTCAACTGGGTATAGAGCGCACGCGCCCCGCGCCGCTGCTCCGCGCCCGGGCCCGGCCGTACACCCGAAATGAGTGCCGGCCGATTCCCCTTCGGGTCCTAATTTGCAGACAGTCCCCATTGGGGCGGGGGCGGACCGCGAACCTGGAGTGTGCGGGGAGCTGGGAGGAGAGGGGTTTATTTCGGCCTCTTTTGAGGATGAGTCTTCGGTGAAGATGTAGAACTTTGGGGTTTAGTCGGTGCCTGGAGGCAGTTCCTGTGCGCAGGGGAAGTTGGCGTGGGGAGTGAGGTGTGCAGCTCAGGGGAGCTGGGTGTTGAAGAGGCGTCGGAGGGTGACTTCTGGAGAAGACGAGGACCGGGGGGAGGAGCCCGCCAAGGGCCAAGGCGAGGGAAGTGCGAGGCCGCGGGGGGGCCCGGGGGAGCCGCCGAGGGGCAGGCCCAGCAGCTGCCAGTGCAGGGCACCGGCTCGCGCTCTCCGCTGCCCCCGGGCCCGCCCGGGGCCGGGTCTCTCCCCGCCCTGCTGTCCGAGGCTCCCACCGGCCTCGAATCCCAGCCTCCTCCGACCCACCGCGCCAACCCTCTCCCAGGTGCCGGGCCCGGCCCCGGCCTCTCTGCAGGCGCCCCCTGGTGCCTGGCCTCGCTGGCTCAGGATGCTGTGCACCGCCTTCTCTTTGTACCAGGAGGCCTTTCGGCACCGGCACCGCACGGTCCGATGAACGAAGGCGCTTGACTTCATTTTCCCCTTTGTAGGCCTTGTAGGTTTAGTTTGTTCCGTGTTACTGTCCCTCTCTTCGCCCCACCCCCCCATCATCCCTGGCCCATCGTCCCCTGTGCGGGTCTTTTGTGCTCCGTGGTCCTGATTCTGACCCGAAGATGAAAGGCGTGAGGGGCTGGGCCAGGCCAGAGCCCCAGCCCCAGCGCCCTGTTTTGTTCCGAGCTGTGCTTTCTACACGCGAGCTCTCCCCTAAAACTTGTACCAAATGGTTAATTTAATTATTCCAACTATAGACCAACTGCTTCAGCAGCCTCCACCACGCGTCTGGGAGGAAAAAAGAAACCATCTATAAGAAATAATCTAATAAAAGTGAAGTGTAGAAAAACCCCTCCTGATTTTCAACCGGCACAAATAGAATTAGAGCTTCAGCATCCTTTTCCCAAACAGACCTTTTGTCCAGATCACAACTTCAGCCAACCAGCAATGTGTACAGTGCCCGCTATTTATTTTAATAGAGGTGGTGGGTAGCGAGATGGATTGATAGATAAATGGCCACATGGATAGATGGATGGTTTGATCCATCTTCCTCTGACTTCTCTTTCTTAATATGTGTACACGGTTGATTTTTTTCCCCCTGCTGATTTTCTGAATCAATAATGGAAAGGCAATGCTATGTGGTAAAAGCGGGGGGGAAGGCCATTTAGAGCACAAAAAAGGGAAGAGACTACCAGCATATATACCATGAGAAAAAAAATGTTTACATGCTACCCAGTACCAAATGAAAAAGGTTGAAAGTTTAAAAGAAACTTTTCTTTCCTTTTCTTTGCCATTCATAGGAGGGTTTCTTTTTCTTCTTCTTTTTTTCCTTGAAAGTCAGAAAGAATGTTAGAAGACAAGGAAACAAAACAGCAAACAAAATGCCATTGTATTGTAGTAGCAATTCATGGGAAAACGCTTGTCAGCCTCCTAATGCTTCACTCCTTGGAGGCTGTTTGGAGGCTGTTTTACCACAGGCAAAGCACAATAACATGGGAATGAATAAAATATGAAATACCAGTGAGAGTTTCAGAGGAGTTTTCTTTTTGATTGCTTTATTTAATGCTGCATCCAAATTATCCCAGCACGGTAAATCCACTGTCCACCAAAGGCTCAACTCAGAACCAACAGTACTCTCAACCAGAGAATTAAAAAACAAATTTGCCCTTGGGTTTCTCCAAAAGATTGCTGCAGGCAGCAGTCTTTCCCACTCACCTGCACTAAGAAAATAACATAGATAGGATTTACTTCCCCAGAACATAAAAGGAAACCAGCCACAGCATCCCCAAATGTGAAGATCCACTGATATAGACATTCTCCTAGCATTTTAGAATTTTAACCATATTTTCCACATTTTAATACACATGTTTCATAATAGAAACTCTTTGTATTTCTGGCACTGTGAGACAACTATTAACTAATAAACAATAGCATCTGCAAAGCAATTAACACAGTGCTTGGCACCTGGAAAGAATCCAGTGAATGTTAGCCACCAGTACTGTGATGATGATAATGATGCTGATTATGATGGTGATGATGATGGTGATGATAATAATAATGATGGTAGAGTCATTGAATTGCATTGGTAGAGTCTCCTTGAATTGCACACTAAATACTTGGCTTTGCAATTTGGATGGTGCATGGACAATGTCTTTTCTATTGTATATTTATAATGCATGTGGAAGAGGGTGGACAAATCATAGAGAATGTTCCAGGACATCAGATGGGAGAAAATAAGGCAACCAGGCAGAAAACTTCCATCTTTTAGGAATTCACCAGAAAGCATGTATGTATATAAATTAATTCTATGTTTTATCTTACATTAGGCACAGTATTTACGCATGATTAAGGTGGTGCTTTACTCCCATATGTAAATATTGTGTGTTCAGGGTCATGTCACTTTAAAAGGCACTTGCCCTGGGTTAGCTGTGTGAGTTTGGGTTAAAGCTTTATGAGTAAGTCATAGATGGTGTCTCTGTATTTGAATGAACTTTGGAGGCACTCCATGTGTAAGTGCTATTCTCTAAATAGGCAGTGGGGTACAGATCCCCAGTATCCATCCTTTTAAGGACATCATCATGGAAGAGGCCAGCTCTCCTCCTCTCCTCCACACCTCCCGCGTGCTGTGATTAGCAGAAGCGGCTGCCTATTACCTTTTTTGCTGGAGTTTAGCTAATAGTAGTAACATCTGCTGGGCTGGTGGTGGAGGAGACATGGGGTATTTGATCAGAGTCACAGATGTAGAAGTGACATCTGCTTGCAACAAAGAAAGGAGAGACAAAATTAAATTAGGCAGGGAGGCCTCTCTGAACCGCCCCCAAAAATCTATTTGAAAAGGGAGGAAAAAAAGTAATCATGAGCCCTGACCAAGCTTGAAGGGTACAGAAGAGCACCTGCAGAGAGGATCATGAGTTTCTGGACCAGTAGCTGCCAGAATAACTGGAGTAGCACCATCCAAATGTAGCAATGTCCTGAAACCTTAAAGGCATCTTTTTATGCTCCAAAGAATAGAGTCAGGTAAGATCGTCCTTCTCAGCTGAGAATGTCTTGACCTGTGTCAGTATAGTATGGGTTGAGAAATCATTTTCAGGTTGAAGACAGGAAGAAGGTAAAGACAAAGCCTCTTGGGTTGATAATAGCACAGAATTTTTTTATTTTTTATTATTATTATTATTTTTCGGTACGCGGGCCTCTCACTGCTGTGGCCTCTCCTGTTGCAGAGCACAGGCTCCGGACGTGCAGGCTCAGCAGCCATGGCTCACGGGCCCAGCCGCTCCACGGCATGTGGGATCCTCCCGGACCGGGGCACGAACCCGCGTCTCCCATATTGGGCAGGCGGACTCTCAACCACTGCGCCACCAGGGAAGCCCGCACAGAATATTTTGAGATGAGTTTGGACAGAAACAGATTTTTATTTCATAGCTATGTTAAAACTCCTACTGCCAACAACTAAGAATGAGCCACTTTTTACTGGGCTTAGAGGATTGTATTTGGCAGTTAAAACCTACATGCCTGAAATAAGGCTCAATTAGAAGGGGAGGGTGGTATAGAAAGAGAATGTTCAACACCCTCCTAACCATTGTGCTAGTAAACCACAGCGATACAAAGGGGCATCCCTCCCCCCACCATAATGATCTCCTAAATTTCTCCAAGTGGAACAGATTATCATAGCTTTATATAAAGGAATTTCACAGTGATAACAGAAACCACTGGACAAGATTCCCTCAACTTTCTACTTCCCAATCCATAACCAGTTGACATCTGCACCCACTTGCTCCTTTCTTGTCCCTGCTGCATGCAGGAGGAAAGCCTATTCCAATCTAAAGCCAATCCCTCCACGGTGCTTTGGAGTCCAATCTCTTCCACTGGCTCAAGACCTTACCCAGTTCTTCCTTTCATGGATCTTCAAATTCTCATGCTCATCTGGATGTATCCTGTTGTCATCTAACCATGCTCAAACTACACTCACACTAATAACCAAACAATGAACACCACTTTCTTCCTTGGTTACACTCCCCCACCCCACCACTTATCTCCCTTCTCCCCTTGACCGCCAAACATCTTGAAGGAGATGTCTCTTCTCATTGTCTCTATTTCTTTACTTCTCAATCACTCCATAGCCTCCTCTAATATGGCTTCCACCACCCTCAAACAAATTAAACATTTCTCATTAAGGTCACCAAATCCATTGGGGATTTGCTGGGCTTTAACTTCCTTGAATGTTTAAGTTGCTAGCGCTGTTGAACAAATACTTCCAGTTCTCCCCATTTCTGGGCACACAGTAGGACTTCACTTCCCTGTCCCCTAGAAGTTAGATATGGCTATGTGACTTTGGCCAATGAAGACTGAATGGAAGTTTAAAGTGTGACTTCCAGGTGAGCCTTAAGGTCTGGTGTCCAAGTCTCTACCCTCTCCTTTTTGCCCTGTTTAATAGTAGCTGACAGAGCTTCAGATGTGGCTGCTGTGTCAGCCTGAGTTCTGATGTGAGTATGACCTGAAGAAGAGGTCCCAGAAGACCCATAATGGACATGTAGTTTCTTAGAGCATCAGAGAAGGATTCTGGAAGAGGCGGCATCCTCTATCCTCCCCTACGAGGTGACTCATCCTCCTACTAAAGGGTGAATAGGAGGGAGCAAAGAAAATGGTGGTGGTGTGGAACAGGAGGAAGTTGCAGGTAGAGGAACCAGTGCTGGTCAGACTCCAAAGCCAGAGAGAGCATGGAGTGTTTCGGAATCTAGAAATATTTCATTTCAGTTTTCTGTTAGAACAGGAGATATGGGGGAGGGGCGCACAAAGAAGGGTGTGATGAGAGAAGATAGGAGAGATAGACTGGAATCAGGTCCTGCAGGACTGGGGATGCAGTGAAGTATAATCTGGGAGGGGGGGAATGAGGGAGCAGGGGAGCTGGGAGACAAATTAGGAGGCTGCAGCCCTACTGTAGGCAAGAAATGATGGGTATCTAAGCCAAGAGAATAGCAACGTAGGACAAAGAGAAGTAAGGGAATTCAAGAGGGGTTACAGAAGTGGAGTCTTAGGGCAGGCAGAGGACATTGTCCTGCCATGTGCTAGGATCTCAGAGGGTCCAAGAGGACACCTCAGAACAAAAACTCTCCCCCATATCTGCTAGCAAGATCTTCACTTCTGTAACTTGGGCCTAGAGATCCTCATTAGCACACTTACTTCTCTGGGTTTGGTAGCACGTGGTACTGTCAACCATTCATTCATTCACTCATTCAACCCGTATTTGTCAAATACTATATTCTGGAAATCGGCACTTTAGAGTAGAAGTGATTCAGATAGTGTCTGAAAAGCTAACTTTTGAGATGGAGCAAACCCGAGGTCTGCAGGTTTCTGAGTGGAGGTGGGAGTCAGTGGACTGAAGGTGGAGACCCCCATGGTGCAGTGTGGCAACACGCGGGCTCCGAGTTTGCAGGGTCGAGACTGCACGCTGGACTGTCACTGCTCAATCCGGAGAAAGACCTTAGTTACCTCAGGAATTGGGATAAGAATTTGTGTGGTCCTTTTAAGTCCTAACATTCTGTTTTTGTTCTGGTTTGGTTTGGTTCTTTTGCCTGAGAACCTCCCCCTCGAGTATTTCTCTATGAAAGAGAGAACACAAGGGGCAGTGAGTTTAGTGGGAAATCAAAGGAGTTCAGGGAAGAGCACAACGCGGAAACCAGGAGAGAGGAGGGTAATTGTCCTCCGTTCCTCATCCTTTTTGTTAAGGTCTTAGGATTTTGTGTGTATTTCCCTTCTGGGAGTATTTTCAAATGAAGATGCCAAGAGCCAAGTATCACCAAGGAAAGAATCACGGATGGTGGAATAACACGCATTCTAGAAGTGGAGGTAGCTCTTTTAGGTGGCACCTCCCAGTGTGACTCCTGTCGCATCTAGTAGGTATCCATATCCTCCACCCACAAGGAAAGCTTGCCTAGCCCCTGGTAGCTGAGGGCTCTATGTTGCCTCTGGCATACACAGAATTTGTGGCAATAACACCATCTTGTATCTGAGTCAGCCCAGGGAGCCAAGTGAGAGCCGTGTCAGGAGCTCTGGAGTCATTCACTAACTTAAACTGCTCAGCCTTGAAATACATATAAAAATGCTTGAGAATCCTGAAACTTCTAAAACATATTCTTCTTTCTGGGTTTTCAAAAGATCCTATTGTTGTTGTTTGTTTGTTTATATTACTTTGTTTTATTTAGGAAGTTTGTGGAGTTTACCAGTAATATGCTGCAGCTTCATGCATTTTAATGTGAATTTCAGCTGATTCAGAATTTAGAAGCAAATGTAATCCAGTACTCAGGGACAGGCACCACGTGTCCTAGACCTCAGGAGCCAGAAGACAATAAAATGCTTACAGTGATGCATGTTTGTAGTATTTCCCCAGTTAGATGTAATGGAGAATATTAATTTTCTTTTTAAACACATATTTCTCTCTCTCTCTCTCTCTCTCTCTCTCTCTCCACCCCCTTGTTTACTGGGGTAAGTTAAACTGCTGCCTAGAGAATTATGAGTTGAGGGTTACAATCACAAGCTCACTGCTAACTCTGTTGCTTGTGATCAACCTTCACCATTTGAGATTGGACTTGGGGGAAAGGAGGAGGAAGAGAGATTTTTAAAGAAGAGGCAGGGAGGCTGCTAGCAGGGAAATGGGACATAATAATGGACAAAACAGCACAGTGAGTCGCACAAGAGACTACAGAGCAGAGGCCAACAGCTTTAACCCAAACCCCAGGGAAACCTCTTGAATGAACAGTGCTAACCGCTGAGAGGTGAGCCACAAAGCACCAAACAACCCCAGGGTGGAGCCAGACCGTGCCCTTCCGGAGATTGAGCTGAAGCCAGAGGGGTTTCTCCGGCTTGCCTTGCCCAGGCCTGTGTTCCTGGGGCAGACGCCTTATTTAGCAGCTATTGCGCAGCAAGCCTCGCACCAGCTGCTGAAGCTCCCTTATAACCGAGGGAGTAATTGATTCTGGCCCCTCTTCTCTGTGCACCAGGAGGGGACAGCAAAAACCCTTCAAGGGAGGTTCATGACTGTTCTTGGGGGATGGTCAGGCCAGAGCAGACTGCACCCCACAAAGGAAGCACTGCATAGTGGTCAGAGCTGGCCCTGGGTGCCCTCTTCCTATTTTTATTGTTAATTACTTTTTTCTTATTACAAAGTACTTAGTATCCATTATAGAAAATGTTATGGAATGTATTCCTTAAAAAGTGATAAAAATCAATACTTCAACTTTTTAATATAACTTTTCAGTCTTTTTGTTCCATGTGTAAACATAAATTTTTTTAAATGGGAAGCATTCTCTACGTACTGCTTTGTAATCTCCTTTCCCCCCTAAATCATGTGTCATGAACACCTTCCCATTTCATGTAATATTCTTCTAACACAGTTTTATGGCTATGTGGTATTACACTGCATGATAAGCCATAGTTTATTTAGTCAACTCTGTTCTGTTGGACGTTTAGTTTGCTTCTAATTATTAAACTATATTAAAAGCACTGCTCTGGACACCCTATTAGCTAAATCTCTGTGCATATCCATATGATATTCTTGCTTAGAATTAAACCCTAAAAGTGGAATTCCTGGATCAAAGAGTATACACTGTTTAAAAAGCTTTGGACACATGTTGCAAAACTGCCTTCCAGGAAGGTGGCACTGGTTTCTATTTGCAGAGCAGAATATGATAGTATCTGCCTTCCAATACTCACCAGCATTGTTTAGTACCCGTAAAAAAGTTTTGCCTACCCTCTTCTTACTGTGCTATTTTCTACGGAAAAGAAGGAAAGCAGAAATAGGTAAATTCCAAGGATAACAGAGACCTGTAAAATAGAGTCAAAATGCCAAAGTCCAGCTTTATTTTAAAAAATAAATATCTAATGATGGACAAAGGGGTCTTCTTATCTTTAGAACTAGATGATTAAAAAAAGATAAATTCATTACTTGGGGCTGGTTTTATTTTAACATTGAGACCAAATTATAAAGAAAACTCCAATTTTAATTTTGTCTTTTCTATCAAAGAGAATAAGCTTCGGAACGAAAAGGATTAGCGTGAACACTAGTGACAGGGACCAGAGCCCCATTGGTGATTGTGAAGGGTCCTGCCCACTTTAATGCGTTCTGCAAGGTCTCTGTCCCAGGGGCCAGAGAGAACGCACCAGTGAGATCACCAAACGATGGTTGGTGGTTTCCGTGGAATTGTGAAGGATGAAAGAGAAACGAAAAGACTGCTCTTCTGGCAAATCCGTAAATTTTCAGAAAAGGAAAGACCATGGGTTCTGAAGATAACAGACTGATGAACTCAACAACAAATTCAGGTAAAATGCTAGATTGAATTTTAAACGTATTATGAAAATTTCCCACATATGAAGGAAAGAGAACAATATAAAGAAAGCATCATGAACCTTTATCCAGACACAACAATTACCCACTCATGGCCAACCTTGTCTCTCCATCCCTACCCCGCTTCCACCCTGCCATTCTGACCCCCACTGCCTCCCTGACTTGGTGGTTTTGAGCCAATTCTATGACATCATATGATTTCCTCCTTAAATATTTCAGTATTAGCCCTAAAAGATAAGGAATTTTTCCCCTAAAAATAAATCATCACAGTGCCATCATCACACCAAAAATATCAACTATAATTTCTTAATATCTTCAAATATCTGGTGTTCCATTTTCCTGATGGTGTCACAAAAAAGTATTTTTTGAGTTATTTTGTTTGAATCGGAATCCAATCAAGTTCTGCCCATTGCATTTGTTTTCATGTCTCCTAAGTCTCTTCTGATCTACAGGTCCTCCCCCCTCCCCTTTTTTTCCTCCCCACAATTTATTTTAAAGGAAAATGGGTCATAGGTACTGTGGAATTACCCACATTCTGGATTTGGCTGATAGCCTCCCCGTGGCGTTTAATCCTAACCCTTTTTATTTCTGTAAACTGGGAGTTGAATTTAGAGGCTTCATCAGGTTCAGGTTCGATTTTTCAACGAGGATACTTCACAGGTGGTGCTGTGTACTTCCTCTTGCACCATATCCTTGTCTCTCTCTTTACGATGTCAGGTTTGATCTGCAAGGTTGGGGTATCATCAGCTGGAACTATCCATTATAAAGTTCCCCATGAGCTTTCTACCTAATGATTTTAGGAGTTATTGATTAGCATTGCCTAGATTAAATGATTTTATTCGTTTAGGGTATGCAAATGGTAATATTCTAATTATATCATTTTTGTTATTTTATTAGCTAGAATACTTCTATAAAGAGAAAAAAACCCTTCCCTTATCAAGTACTGGATATCTAAGATATGGTAAGGTTTGACAAGTTAAGGAAAATGCTGAAATCTTTCTCTTTATATACCAGTTTTCAGAATAGTGAGTTTGTTCCCTGGTGTCCTTCAAAGACCATCAGTGGATTTTTTGTGTTTTGTTTTGTTTTGCAGGGTTATGTACTCATGGGTCTAAATATATTTTATGTATTTTCTTTTATTGCAGTATTTATTCTTATTTATGCTCAAATTATCCAAACTGTGACCAGTGGAAGCCTCTTCCATTTGGCTTCTCAGTTCTTTTGACAGGACACTAATTGTCTTTGATAGCATCCTTGTAGCTGGTACAAGATGGCCCAGGTTCCTCTTTTATACTTTTTGCCTAGACCTGGAATCAACCATTTCTCCAAGGAGCCCTGGTTCTTTTTAGTGGGAATTGGTATTTAGAGACCACATTGCAGGTCTTAGATTGGATTTTAGCTTGAGTGATATACGAGTATTTTGGAAAGGAAGTGATGGTCACTAGACACCAGGGACTAGTTAAAGTCATCATACATTTATTAAATAAGACATAGCTCATTCTAGATGAGAAAGAAGAGAATGGGCATAAACAAACAACTAGGACATGGTACTGTGTATAAAGAGCTTTGGGGAAATAATTATGCCCGGAGTTAAGGAGTAAAGCTACAGCAAGGAGGTGATATCTAAGCAATGGAAATAGGCAGGCAGGTGAGGTGGAATGGAAGAAAATCTGGACAGAGAAAAGAACATGAGCAAAGCCCTGGAATCATCAAAGTGCATGGTGCATTTGAAGAAGAGTAGGATTTGCTTCATTTCCTCTGACAGGGATAGTGGATGTAGAGAACAGCCAATTGCAGTCGACATAATGTATCTGGACTTCAGCAGGGCATTTGTCCAGGCCTATCATGGTATTATTTTGGACAAGATGGAGAAATATGGACTAAACGATAGGATGATTAGATGAATTAACAACAGTTAGGTGAATAGATGAACCCAAAGGATGCTGATCAGTAGATTGACATCAGCATAGAGAATGGTCTCTAGTGGAGTGACATAGGGCTCTGTCTAGTTCAACATTTTTATCAATGATTTAGATAAAAGTATAGAAAAAATACTTAACAAATCTGCAGATTATATGAAGCTAAATGAGACAATGAGTAGTCTTAGTGATAGAGTCTGGATCCAAAAAGATACTGTCAAGTTGGATTTATTGAGATAAAATTTCTAGGGATAAATGTAAATTTCCACAGCTGAGTAAAACAAAAACAAGCACACACAGACACACACATACACACAACCACCTGGGAGGAGCACAGTTAGTAAGGCATACATGAAAAAATTTAGGAGTTTGGCTCTGCATCACATATTATTAATGTGCACGGATAATGGCAGGGTGCACAGTGTGTGATAGCGGTGCTTGTCAACAGTGGGCTGTTCAGCTCCCTCTTGGAGAATACTTTGAAAGAGCAATTGGCAAACTGGGGTAACTTATAGGAGAGTGTCCTGGCTGGTAGGGGAATTTTTTAATTTATAATGAAGAGTCGGAAACCTGGAATCAAAGAATTCACAGGGACTATAAGAGCTACAATAGCTATAGAGCTGCATGTAGAAGACTTTCGCAATATTACCCTAAGCCAATATAAGCATACAACTGGAACCACTGGGTAGAAGTTAGAGGGAAACAGATTTCTGCTCTGTGGGAAAGTGTTGTAATAATCAAAGCTTCCCAGAGGCAGAGTAGGCGGCCCCGCAAATCAAACCGACCATTAAAAACACAGAGACAACTAGCAGGGAAGTCGTTGAGGAGAGTCAGCCATCATAAGAAAGAATTAAGTTCTCTTCTGTATCAGAGAGTCCATGACCCCTGTTGTCCTTTGAAGTCTCCCTTTCAGGCTCCCAAATGCACATGCTACTCACATGACTGCTTAGACTCCACCCTGAAACGTTCTTCATTCACACAGTGCCCTCACACTTTGGTCTTTTCTTTTCATCCTCCTCCTATGCACCACTGTCAACGTTGCCATACTTCACAAAGACTCAAGAGAGATGGATTCTAGTTTTAGTTCTTCTAATAGTATTTCTAGGACCTCAGGTGTGGTAGGTTAAAGATGGCGGAAAAGTCTTTGATGTTCCTCCTGCTGAGAGATGGAGTCTAACTTTCCTCCCTTTGAATCTGGGCTGGTCTCAGTGACTTGCTTAACCAATAGAATGTGGTAGGAGCTATGGGGCTTCTGAGGCTAGGTCACAGGAAGCCTTGCTGTTGTCACCCCAGCTTCTTGGAATGCTCACCATGTGAGGAAGCCCCAATAGCCACTAGCAAAGACCAGAGAGAGAGAGACACCTACTGAGCCCCAGTCGCTGCACCCCAGCTGAAGCCCCAGACATCACATGGGGCAGAGATGTCATCCCTCCAAGCCCAGTCCAAATTTCATATTCAAGAGAAAAAGGAATGATTATTGTATTTTCAAACACTAAGTTTTGGCGTGGTGTATAGCACAACGATAGGTAACCAGAATATCAGGTAAGTCGTCCTAACTCTTTGGGACTCAATTTTCAATGTGTAAATGGGGTGAAAGAATCTAATACTTTCTAAGGTCCTCTTCCACTTTGACACTCTCTATGGCTAACATTTGTGGTCCCAGCATTCCTTTACACACCTTTTTAATAGCCACTTATTTAATTTATTTTTCTTCCAGTTTTATTGAGATATAATTGACATACCCTTTGTACTGTTTAAAATCATTGAGGATCTCAAAGAACTTTTGTGTATGTGGGTTAAATCTGTTGATATTTGCCACATTGGAAATTAAAACTAAGAAAAATACAAAATATTTACTCATTATTTTACACAAAAATAATAAAAACCTATTAAATATTAACACAAACAAAATACTTTTGATGAAAATATTTTCCAAAACAAAAAAAATATTAGAAGAGTGGCATGGTTTAACATTTTTGTGATTTTTTAAAAATACCTAGCTTGATAGAAGACAACCGGGTTCTCATATCTGCTTCTGCACTGAGATGTTGCAGTATCACATGTTATGTAAACTCTAGAAAACTTCACTGCACACTTGAGGGAGAATGAGCCTGCTTGAGGTAAACAATGTATTTATATTTCTATGAGAAGAGTTTTGACCTCACAGACACTCCCCTGAATGAATGTTGGGGATTTCCAGGGGTCACCAGACCATACTTTGAGAGACACTGCTCTAAAGAAATGATGTGGAAAATTAATCCTTATTCATTCACTTGTGGCTGATAACACTTAACAGTTTCAAATTTTAGAGGAATTTGTATTTTAACAAGGAATGAAGTCTTCCTCAGAAGGATCAATCTCTAATGGCCACATTTCAAAAACACAGAGAGGTCTTTGGTTAAGGGTTCCCTGTTCCAGTCCACTTCACAGGTCTCTGCCCTCTCAGCCTCCACTGAGTCTGGCCCTGGCCAGAAGCTGTGGCCACAAGACTAGACCCATCAGAGACAAGAAGAGAGCAAACACGCAGTCATGTTCAGGTCATCCATGGCTTCTTCAATTTTAGATACTATCTTTCTTGTTTTATAGACAGAGAAGGGTTAATGAGTGATTAGCAAAGAATTGAAGATTACTAACTCTCATTGCCCCCACTTTAAGCAATTAGACTGAGTTCTTCATCACGTTGGAAACTATGCTGAGAGACAGTGGCAACATGGAGGTAATATGCTTGTTTATTTAATTGAATTATTGAAAATCAGAAATGATATCATATCTAGACTTTCCTAGCAATGTAGATGTTTCCCAGAACTTTTAGCTGCAGATTTTTAGTAATTGCATTGTGCTAATCAACTAAAATGGCCCAGTATAAATGTTAATAAGTAAACATAATCATAATCATAATCCTGGACATATTCAGTTGCCAAGGACTTCAAGGAGTCATCCAACCCATCCCTCTGCCTTCAGGCATGGGTTATCATCCCATTGATTCTCAGCAGAAATAATGTCAAAAAATATGTTCTGCATTGGATTACTTCTTCCCACCTTCTTTATATCTTTTCAGATATCCTAGTCCAGAAAAAAAAGGTAATTAATTCAAGTTATTTTAGAAAACATTCAAAAAGATCAAGATACTGAGAAACTTGTTCGAAGGAAGATATTTCATGGATCTCTTTTTTTCTATAAATGAGGCAATGAGTATACTTTACATGTAAGACCTGCTGAGTCTACACATATTGAATATGATTTAAGTTGTTTGAGGGCTGGGTTAAAGGATCTTATTTTTTTATTTTGGTAACAACCAAATTGTAATAAATGATTAATTGGGCATTTTCCTCCTAGTTCCACTAGGAATTAAATATGTTTTGATGCATTTAACAGTTTGGGGATTTGAAAAGACTGTATAAACTAGCTAATACTTATCTGGGAAATTACTAGAATGATCAAAGATTTATGTAGGGTTGAAGAATATCTTGTCACCCTTAGGATTAAATGATTTATGAGAAAAAGTCAAATGGCAGCATGTCAGATGATGTCCTTGAATTTTGGTTTTATGAGATTTTTCTTAAAACGTAGTTCTTGTGTTATCAAGGGCTCTCAAAATAATAAAATAATCCTTTGGTGAGCTCTCCACCTGCCCTGAGACCTACAGAATAATTCCTTCTTTGATAGTCTATAAATTAAGCTCTGGCCCCAAAGCCGCAAACAAAGGTAAAATGTTTCTGTTTTCAGAGCTCTGCCACCATCAAAGATGGAAATATATACCTTCTCTCCCTTAGCATGACAAAGATCTTTGTCCAGGCCCTGGGTACTCAGGGACTATCTCCTTCCAGCCCACATTCCCCCTCACTATGGTCAATTTTGAATGTTGCAGCTAAACCTTCACTGTCTGGAAATTAGCCCTCAAGTCCAGCATCAGCTATCATGTTCAATACGAACAGTACACTTTTTTTTTTTTTTTTTTTTTTTTTTGCGGTACGCGGGCCTCTCACTGTTGTGGCCTCTCCTGTTGCGGAGAACAGGCTCCGGACACGCAGGCTCAGCGGCCATGGCTCACGGGCCCAGCCACTCCGCGGCGTGTGGGATCTTCCCGGACTGGGGCACGAACCCGTGTCCCCTGCATCGGCAGGCGGACTCTCAACCACTGAGCCACCAGGGAAGCCCCCTCATTGGGTTTTTATGATAATTAAATAATGCAAGGAGAGAACTTGGAGCAGTGCCTGGCACATTGCAAGCAACCCATAGCCTTAACTATTAAATTAGCTATTATATTCCTCAATACATCTTTGTGGAATGAATGTTGAATATTAGCAAAGGTTCAATAGTAGCCACTCTAAGTGGATGGCATTTCACATATTCAGTGAAAAACCTTAGGAGAGGTGTGGCAGCTCACATGCCAAGTCCAATAGTGACTGCTTGGAGTGCTGTGCTGAGAAGGATTCTGAGGCTAAGTCTCAGCCCATCAGGAGTTAGTGACATGCTCATTAGGAATGCCGTTAGGCCCTCGAGTTCTCGCTTCTATAATAAAACCTAGTACATAAGGCTACTTAGAAAGCTCTTTTACTTAACTTTGGGTTGGAGAGTTATTAAAATATAGAATTACATATAGGTTTTCAATCCATATTAGAGAGGTTTATAAGGACTCTATCATGTGTAGTTTGAGAAAAAAGAGGGCAGGCGTCAGCCGTCTGCACACGTGTAGATTCAGTGCCGAGCGCATAGTCGAAGCTCAGCCAATATTTTTTTGCATCAAACTGAAAATAATTATGTTATGCTGAAATTCTTCCCATGGAACCCAGAGGATATTGGTAAAATTAAACTTGAGTAGTGTTAATGTTTTGTTCATAAGCTTCATGTATTTTTGCATATATTTCATGGCATTTATATTAAATTCATAAATAAAATATTCCTCTGTTGGTATGAACTCAATAAAGCATTTAAAAATAACAATAAAAATGTCCTCCTGCCCTCTTCTATATTTATCGGTAATTTTTCTGATTTCTCAGCTCTTTAAGACTTAATGAAAGAACTATGCAGGGTGGCAAGTTGGTGACAGCAGATGTAGTCTGGCCAGTCAGAAGCAGGAAAGGCCTTAGGTGACCTGTGTGCAAGGATCACAAAACTTCAAACAAAACTGCTCTTCTGACATGGGCCATCGAACACTTCCTATCTGACAGGATGCTCCATCAAGACGTCATGAAACGCATGCTGTGTTTTCACTACACACTTTGGGAAATGTATATTAGAAATGCCTGCATCACTGAACATTGAATGACTCAGGTACAGCTAACAGAGGGAGTTGAGGACACTGGTTATGGGGCCACAGGAGGATAATGTCCTGAGCAGTGTCAAGAACATGGTTTTAAAGCCAGACTCAGGTTCAAACTCCAGTCCCACCAGGAATTTTAGTAAGTTACTATCCCTCTAAGCCTCAGTTTCTTCACCTGCAAAATGGAGCTAAAAATATATTAAAAATAAAGAAATGGCCTCATAGATTACTGTGAGAATAAACAAGATACAAGTCATCAAGGCCTTAGCATATGGTCAGTGCTTAATAAATAGTAGCTATTTGTTATTGTTGTTGTTTTGATTTTAAGCCCCTGCTCAGAGGATATTAGTGGGTAAAACTATAAATGGAATTTAATCTTGTAGATTAAATTAAATGTATGCACAAGCATGTTTGCACACATAATACTGTGGACTACTTATGCCTACATTTTATTGTTGTAATATTCTCCAAAATCGCATGCCAAGAATTTCTGAAATTTCACACCCAGTAGGCGTGATATAAAAATAGTCCATTTCATTCTCTTCAGAATGCTTTTTGAGGATTTATTCCCTCTTGGATGTCCTTAGGAGTCCTCTTATATGCACTGGGTCAGGATTGAGCAAAAATTCAACCCCATAATAGTATTTTGTAAAAGGAGATAAAAACATCTAATCACACCACATGGACTACTCTGTACAAGCAATGTTACTAAACCCAAGAGATGTCAATATAATTAAACTACTAAAACCCTGCTTTGTTCCCACTTCCCCTCTTTTACATATTAGGTGTATGATGACATAGTGTAAGGAGAATTCATGTTCCCATTACCTGACTGCTGAGGCCATAGCATATCTCGCCCATGGCCAGCAGCTGACAAAGAAAGATGATATATATAAGAACAAAAAAAGAAAAGAAAGTGTTAGAAGCAGCTCTCCAGAGAGTAGAAAATGCCCTATCCTGGAAGTGAACAAAAGCAGGGTACCCCCAACAAGCTGCATGCCCTGGACCAGTCATTTCTAATAGCTCTCCTTTGTAAGACATGAATTGGTTCAGGAAGCCTTCTTACAATGGGAAACTTACAAAATCTACACACAAATGAATCCCTGAGACTTCTTGTTGCAATATTTAGCAATCTGATTTTGAATTGGCCAATTATTTCATCATCAGGTGCATGCAGAAGTCAATTACAGAGCACAGCATTCAACTGATGTCCACTTTGCTGTAAGAATTGAGATCATACTCAGGCTCCCTAAGGGTTTGAGGCTGAACTAGTTCACATAAATAGGAAGCTGCACTTCCACTCCTGAAAGCTCAGCAGTCCTCAAGCAAATGAAAAACAGGATCTGAGATTTTAACTCTGGAAGAAACTTGGTCAAACTGAGATAAAAAGTGAGGTCAGTATAGATGCAAACTGAAATGATTCCTCAAGCAGCTGACATTTATGTCTTCTAATACATCCTCATAGTGACACAGGGAAAAAGTGAGAGAGATTGGGCCAGATTTTTGCTTGTACATTTATTTTTGGAATTGATAAGACCTGCCATTTAGAGAGTATTTCTTCTGTGCCAGGCTTATTTCATTTAATCCTTGTGACAACCCTATGCCTATGGTTGTCCCCAGTTAACAAAAAAAGAAACTGAGCCTCAGAAGGCTATATAATATGCCCAAAGTCATGTGGGGGGGCATTTAATACCCTTGTACTTCACTACTACATCTTACTCTACAAAGCAGAATAAAATATTTTCCATTTTAATTAACCTATTAATCACCTTTTGAGATAAACAAAAAAGAGAAATTCTAAATATATTTTGAACTATATTTTTAATATTGTGCCACTAATATGTATTTTTACCAGACTCCTAATTCTGATTTTTAAAAATTCAAGAATGACTAATAATTATCACAATAATAGGCAATTTATTAAATATACACTATGTACTGCGGTTGGCTAAAAAAATGGCCTTTGCTCTATGGGAAAAGAATCTAAGAAATAGTGGATAAATGTATATGTATAACTGATTCACTTTGCTGTACTCCTGAAACTAACACAACATTGTAAATCAACTATACTCCAATAAAAATTATTAAAAAATAAATTAAAATAAAATAAAATAATGGTCTTTTGAAGATATCAGATCTTAATCCCTGCAACCTGTAAATTTTAATTTATATGGAAAAGGGATCTTTGAAGATATGATTAAGATAAGAAACTTGAGATGGGGAAATTATATTGAATTATCCAGACGGGCCCTAAATTCAATCACATGGATTCTTTTTTTTATTAAAGTATAGTTGATGTACAATATTATATAAGTTACACGAGTACAATATAGTGATTCACAATTTTTAAAGGTTATACTCCATTTATAGTTATTGTAAGTTATAGCCCCCATGTTATACAGTATATCCATGTAGCTTATTTTATACCTAATAGTTTGTGCTGTTTAAGTTCCTACCCCTATAGTGCCCCTCCCCCCTGCCCTCTTCCCACTGGTAACCACTAGTTTGCTCTCTATGTCTGAATCACATGGATTCCTATAAGAGGGAGCCAGGGGAGATTAGGCAGAAGAGAAGGCGACATGATTCTGTAGGGAGAGATTAGGGTGACGTGGCCACAAGCCAGCGAGAATGCTGGCAGCCACAAGGGGCTGGAAAAGGCAAGGAACTGATTCTCCTCCAGAGCCTCTAGAAATAGTGCAACCCTGTCATAACCTTGATTTTGACCCAGTGTTAATGTTTTTCAACTTCTGGCCTCCAGAACTGGAGAGAATGAATTTCTGTTGTTTTAAGTCACCAAGTTTGTGATAGTTTGTTACAGCAGCCCTAAGAAACTAACTCATGTGTCATGCCCTGTGCATAGTGTGTATGTGTGTGTGTATTCTCCGGTCCTCACACTAATGCTATGAAATAAGTATTTTATGTTTACAGATGAAGGAAGAGAAGCATAAAGAGGTTGCCTACGGAGATTAAAATCACACAGCAATTATATGGCAGAACTGGGGTTTGAGTCCTGCTCTATACTCCTTCCCCCTCCCTGATTAGTCATTAATACACTTAAAGTGAGTTTGGGTAAGCATCTCGGAATAAGTACAGGAGGATTGTTGGAGTTTTATTTATAAAAGGAATTTCAAAACACTAGTAAGTATATTCTTTAAGATCCCAAATTATCTGAGAAGTTAGTCTACAGTGTATCACATACACCTACACTCCTACAGCAAAGGCCACGGTAAGAAATGCTCTATAACAATTAGCCCTCCTGGCTAATTATAACCCACCCCTGATGGTGGGAAATTTCTACAGCCTCCTAAAGGAAATGAACACAAAAGCTCAGGCTATATCCATCAGCAGTGTTACTGAATGTAGAATTTTTTGAAAAATCGTCACTTGGCATAGCCTAAACTGTAAAACAGTCCCAAATGAAGAAAGAAAGAATAATATTAACATTGAACAGTATTGGCTTCAGGTGCATATTAAAAGCTTATATGCTAGTGGTCCTTGTTAAATGCTGTTTCAGCCTGAACCCTCCTTGCAGATAGTTTCTTTCAGTCAGTAAGAAGTCAAAGCACAGAAAAGAAGATGCCAAATAAAGAATCTATGCCTCAATTATAAACATCTCATCACTGGCGTTTATAAAAAATTTTTCAGTCTTTCATATATGACTAGATTCAATACAGATATTTTGAGAGCCTATTATTTGCAAAGCAGTGTGCAAGTTGCTGCTTTAATGCAAAAACAAGAACTCTTAAAGGATCTTACAGGCTAGTTATAATAATCACAAGAACTAACCCCTACATGGCACTTGCTATGTGCTGGTGTTGTTCTAAATGCTTTCCATGGATGCTTCATTGAATCCTCACAACAACCCTATAAGGTATGTTCTATTATTACCACTCCCATTTTACAACTCAAGGAAAAAATGTTTAGAGAGATTACAACTTGTCCATGGTCTTCCAGCTAATAAGCAATTGAGCCAGGATTCCAGCCAGACAATCTAGTTAAGAAACCCAAGCTCTTAACTTTCTCCAATACTGGAACCAGACCAGGGTACAGTTGACCAGAACATAAAGTGGGGAGAGATAGTAGTCACAAGAAATATACATGAAAGTTACCTGAATGTTCATAGAGAACTGCATGTTGCTATCTTCTTTCAGCTTGGATTAGCCTTCTTCCAGTTCTTCAAGGACCCTGAACACAAAAACCGACCTCTTGTGGCTCAGGACCTTTGCATGACTGTTTCCTCTGCCTGGAATTATTTTTAAGTATATTAGAATTAATTTAATTACTTTAATTTAATTAAAAATATAATCATTGATTTTGTTAATCATAATACTTAAGATATTTATTATTTATTAATTAAAGTCATTTTACGCGCTTGTTTAGTAGTTTATTTGTTCATTTTCGCCATTAGATTCCAGATCCATGAAGGTGGGGCTCACCTCTGTCATGTACAGCGCTGAGTCCTGGTGACTGACACGCTGCAGGCCCTCAATTCGTGTTTGTTATTGTTGCATGGTTGCAGGAAACTTAGAAAGCATTCCTGCAAGTGGTCATTTTGAGGCTGGCTTTGAAAGTTGGCTACTTTTATTTATTTATTTATTTTTTGCTGTATGCGGGCCTCTCACTGCCGTGGCCTCTCCCGTTGTGGAGCACAGGCTCCGGACGCGCAGGCTCAGTGGCCATGGCTCACGGGCGCAGCCACTCTGCGGCATGCGGGATCTTCCCGGACCGGGGCACGAACCCATGTCCCCTGCATTGGCAGGCAGACTCTCAACCACTGCGCCACCGGGGAAGCCCCGAAAGTTGGCTACTTTTAAACTGCAGAGTTGAGGGGGAAGGAGATTCAGGTTGGAGGAAGCAGCATCAAATCTCCCTAACATGGCTATCATCACGCTTAAATCATGTATATGAAACACTTTGTAAAGAGTTGTGCATTTTTGTAACAGTGGACTGGTAAGACTGGAAAAATAGGATGATGCCTTCTGTAAACATTATTTAATCTTCATTTACAGTTGAGGAAACTAAGAGGCAAAGGGTGAAGTCACTTACACAAGCTGGCCACAGCTGGCGAGCAGCAGAGCCAGGTTTTGTAGTTAGCGCTGGCTAGCTCAAAGCCCACCAAGATCATCACAAAACCATACTACCTCCCCAAAGTCAAAAATCCTAAAATGCCAGGCTGAGGAATTTGTACTTGATTTGATGGACCACAGAGCAAGGCTGAGACTAGGGTGAGGCTAGCAGAACACTCACCTTGGGCTCAAAATTTAAGGGGGTGCCAAAGAACTTATTAATCAAGATAAATAATATTATAATGCAATATTTAAAAAACATAAAATCAGCAAACTTGGTGCCCAGCTCCTTTTTTTGCTCTTTTTGTAAGTAAAGTTTGATTGAAACCAGGGAGAGGATTAGGGGCAGGCAGGGTTATGCAAGCACATGGTTGAATCCTGTTCTTTATTTTAAATTTTGATATTTTGCTCCTCATGGATTTCTTTGGGATTAATTTTGATTTTTTAAAAAAATATTGCATTAAAATAATATTTATCTTAATTACTGAGGGTTTTGGCATTCCCTTAAATTTTATACCCGAGGTGAGCACTTTGCTCGTCTTACCCTGGTCCCAGCCCAGCCTGACTTTGCTTTCAGTAAGAGTCATCTGGCCCTAACGCATGATGATTCAGAGTGGGGCGCTGAGAAGAGCAGGCTAGAGCAAAACTATAGACAAGAATGAATCGAAAGCTGTCAAATTACTGTTTTCAAGTTTTATGAAACAGTTCCCTTCTGTGTGCTTATGTCATCAAGCCAATACATACTTAGATCCATTTGGTTAATTTTGCTTTTGAATCTCAGTTTTCTTTTTAAACTTGTTTTATAATTATGTAAAATATTTACGTGGTTTCAAAGTCAAATCTATACGGCCATATATAGTTGGAGAAATCTAGCTTCTAATTCTGTATCTTCCACCCTGGTCTTTACCCACTGCTATAAGTAACCGTGAAGAAAACTATTTGAATTATCCCCTCCCCCAACAACAACAACAACAACAAAAATCAAGACCCAAATGAGGGAATTGGGAGTGAAGATAGAAAACAAGGTGAGAATTTTCAGAGTTAGTCTATATGACTTGGCAATTGACTGCATGGTCAGAAGAAGAACAAGGGCCAGGACCCCAAGACAGCGCCACAATTTAGAAGAGTTGCAGATAACTCTGAATTATCAGAACTGTGCCTCTTTAGTCAGCACTGGGAGGTCTAGAGAAAATCCTGGTTTGGGAGGGATGGTGGCAGTCTCAGGTTAGGGGTATGTGACAGACAACGACCCTTGGAGTTTTTTGTCCTATTGTTAGGCTATTGACACTGTTGTGTAACAACGTTAGAGTATAAAACATTTGAAATAATTGGGCCGATGATTGGAACTTGAAAATAGTTTTGTTTTAGATTTTTCATGACATATTTTTGTTATTTTGGTAATAAGGCTTTGGCTTTTTGAAGATAAAATGGCCATAATTTCAGTCGCTCCTCCCTTCTGTTGAGGAAAATAAAGACAGGATTTATTTATTTGCTTAATATCTAGATTCTCCTCTTTTGATCTCACATCAGGCATCTTAAATACTAAATATCTTTTCTCTCTCTGGGGGGTTTTCTGCCTTCATAAACACTCGCCCAGCTACTATATTAGCTAATTTTTCTTTCTTGAAATTCACTCTTACCTGAATTATTTAAACGGATCTTTTCTGAACTCATTCTAAGTATTTTGCTATTTCATAAAGCAAAGCATTTTAGAATGTGTCCATTTACTAGAAATGTCTTTGGAAGCCCTTTCAACCCATTGTGTGATACAATACCCTATTGTGTGTGTGTAACCCAAACTAGTTTCAGGCTATTTTTACCACACACGCTCACACTGGTTTCAGCATTTTAATTAAATCAGACAAACAACCAATCACTAAGTTAGTCAGTAACCATTCCCCGAAAACAGTCAGACAGATTGTGTCTGTAGATATAGCCTCAGTCTTTTTGTTAACACAGCCATTTTGGTTTTCTCCACTTAATCTCATTAAGGGCATCTGCCTCCCTCCACCTGACTTAGGACTTTCTAGATTTCCTGAGCCAATGAATGTTTAGGTTTCCAATTACGTGTCTCCAGATGCATTTGTTCTGCCTTCATTCTTTTTGTCCTTTCCTTTCCAGGTATTTAATATATTTTGATACACTGCATTTTTCATTTGTTAAAACTAGTTTTTATACTGGTTTCCAGTTTAGGGTCTTATCATTTTAGTATTAGTGTGTCAGCGTGTATGTGTGTGTGTATTTGTGTGTGTAGTATCTGTGTGTGTTAGGGCATTATAACATCCTTATTTTGGCTTCCTTTCATCTTTCCCTGATCCCGGGGCTGAATGAAGGCCTTGTGTCTAATAAGTCATTTGCATCAGCATGTCCCAAATGACCAAGAGAGGAGGATAGGAGAGATTAGCATGGTAATCTCATTCTGATGGATAAAATTAGCAAAGATATTCCCCACAAATGGAGAGCTGCCATTGGCGAACTGCTGTGCTTAGAATCAATTACTAAATTACTTTGAGCTCTAAGTTGACATTAACAGAAAAAAATTGCCATCGACCGAAGGGAAATAAGATAAAAAATATGCGATCATTAAATCTCTCGCTACTATTCACAAATGTGACTCACAAGAATGGTACACAAAATAGGGCAGAATTTAATTTCTAACAGTGCCCCCTGTCAACATTTCATCCTCAGCTTCTCCGTGGCCTGTGAGTCGGCAGTGGCCTTTCCCACTCAGTCTTTGCAGAGGAAAGAGAAGCAGGAAGGGAATGAGAGAACAGGTGAGGAAAAGAGGTCTGGTTCAGCTCCTTCACTTTCCTCTAAGGCTCAGCAGTGAGCTGAGGAGACCCAAGGGTGATTTCTGATTCCTCAGCCACCCGATCACACCAAGCAGGGATTGACAGGCTGCCCCTTCATGTCCAAAGGAGAGCCACACCAGACAAGGCCTGTTGACATTTGGAATGCTCTCTGATCCACGTCAACGGTAACAATGTGAAGCTAGCTCTCTCCCCAGTCCTGCTAGCCCAGCCTGCCAGGAAAACAGTGACTAGAAACACTTTCTCACACCATCACCTATACTATCAGTTTGTCCAGAAGTGTTTAACTCCCACAGAATTTCTTAGAAATATAAGACACCTATATTAAGAAAAGCCTTTCCCCATTCAGAAGCACATCATTGTCTTAATGGGGAGACGGTGCTGATGTTGGGTATAAACAAGGAAATCAGTTCATATTAGGGAAGAAGCTTTAAAATCGCTTAAGTCAGAGCCTGGGGAATCCCAGTGGCAGAGTAATTGTTAATATTATTAGCACAGTATACATATCAGCTGTCGAGATATTATGAGGATTTGAATTCAATCTCTGTTGGGGGAGTCAGGGTCAACATCATTAACTATAGATCTTGTCTCGGTTTCCATATAGATGCCTCAGGGCAAGTGTCTGCCAGATACATCTCTATAGATGGGCAGAACCATAGGACATACAAGGGGCCCATCACACACATCAGTAATAGACAACAAGCTTTTGTTTATCTGAAGGTTTACTGGAATTAACTGATTAGTGTCAACTTGACACAATAACTTTTGTCTACAATGCAGTAGATCATTTTGATGGTTTTATTGATGGAGTGTGTTGTCTAATGTAAATTATAGGGGGAAGTCGAATTTAGATAAAGTCTGCCACATTTTTCTTAAGAGGAAACTGGACAAGCTGTTTGTAAAGGCACCCATGACAGGACACCTTCTGCAGTCTTATGGATATTACGATGGTAATTGTGATATTAATAATAATAATTATGAGGGAGAGTTGTAATTGAAATGTATGCAATTCAGGGGTTGGCAAATGCATCTTTAAGAGGACACATTTTGTGCTCTTACAGATATTACAACAAAATTGTGATATTAATAACAGTGATTAGAAGGGAGATTTGTAAGTGAAATGTAAGCAGTCCATTCTTAAATGAAACCCAGAACACAAAACCATTAAAGGGAAATGAGGAAATAAGTCTAGGTTGTTAAGGGTGACATGATTTTCATGTAAAAATTGCCTGTGAAAATGGCAGAGAAATTAAATGAGAACAAGTTGGAGTTTATATATTTACATGGAATTTTAAGTAACTGTAAACAAGTTTTGTTCAAAAGCTAAATTCTAATTTAGGGTAAAAATTAAAAACAGATCCTGAGCTTTGAGGGATTATTTGTGGTAAACAGCATCAACATGTCAATCCAAGCAAATATGCATGATTAATTTTGAGATTTGGGTAAATGCAATCACTTCTAGAATAATCAACTGTGACTATTCCTGGTGATTTAAAATCCCCTAAATCGAGTAGTTTCTAGAAACAATCCAGCACTTAAATTTTTTTTTCAGTTTTGTCCTAAGATTCAATGTTAAAATTGTTAACAATTGCAATTTTCTGAACCCACATTCTAGAAAGAGAAATGATGACTTGCTATAGTCACAGGAGAAATGACCCTTGAAAGCAGAAATAGGGTGACTGCCTAGGAACTGAGGAACTGCTTAGAGGAATATAAAGAAGAAGCAGACTCTTAGCAAACTGGCACCATTTAACCCTAAAATCCCTTCCTACTATTGGGACATAAGTTTTCTTCTTCTTGTTTTACTAAAATATGAGACTCTTCCTTCCTTTCTTTCTCTCTTTCCCCCTTTCTTTCTTTCTTCCTTCTTTCTTTCCTTCCTTCCTTCCTTCCTCCCTCCCTCCCTCCCTCCCTCTCTCTCTCTCTTTCTTTCTCTCTCTCTTTCTTTCTTTCTTTCTTTCTTTCTTTCTTTCTTTCTTTCTTTCTTTCTTTCTTCTCATTGTTCTAAACCCCCTGCAACCTCACTGTGTTACTAATGACAACCACACAGATCACAGAGTAGTGTTAATTCCCATCAGCAATTATTGGTCACACTTTTCTCTCAGGCCACACTTTCCTCTCAGGGTCACACACTTTCTTCTTCTGGGTTCCCAAGACTTAAAGAAAAAAACAGATAATGCCAACAGAAGGTCTTGTCCTGAGAAAGGAATATTTCACTCTCTCACCTGCAAATGTTAGGATAGCTTCTGTACATAACCTACAAAGAATAACACATGCCTTTAAATACTCCTGAACAAAAAAACCTGTGCCTCCTGCACACTTCTCTCCAGCTAGATTCTCTGACAAGAACAGAAGGTCACCTGAGGGTCGCCTCAGGCCCCAGTATCCTTCAAAGAAAAAGGACTTACATGTCCTTTCTCCAAGCCATGAACCTAGAAGAACAAAAACTTTGGGAGAGGGAAGGGAAGGTTAGTAAATTAATTCACCCAGGCATAAATGAACCAGTTTAACTAAGTAGAAGAAGATTACACCAAAATAGGACTGTTTTCAAAATAGAAGAAAGTAGTTCCTCAGGCTGTTAAGGCTGACAACACGAGTATCAGTGAACATGTATGGAACAGCAAGCACAGTCCTTGAATTTTATTTAATCCTTTCAGCAATTCTGTAAGTTAGGGACTATCATCACCATTTTATAGATAGAAAAACTGAGGTTCTGCCAGGTGAAGTAACACAAATCAAAGTTACATAGATAAATGGCAGAGGTGGGATTTTTTTTTTTTTTTTTTTTTTTTTTTGCGTTATGTGGGCCTCTCACTGTTGTGGCCTCTCCCGTTGCGGAGCACAGGCTCCGGACGCACAGGCCCAGCGGCCATGGCTCACAGGCCCAGCCGCTCCGCGGCATGTGGGATCCTCCCAGACCGGGGCACGAACCCCCGTCCCCTGCATCGGCAGGCGGACTCTCAACCACCGCGCCACCAGGGAAGCCCCAGAGGTGGGATTTTAACCCAGCGTTCAAAAAATCTCTGATTTTAACCGTGCCCTTCTACCTCCCTCTCTTTTGCCCTCCTGCACTGGGGTCCACTCAATTGCCCACCCCCATCCTACCAGGGGTGGCCCTGAGACAGCTTGGGGAGAAGCTGAAGGGTCTTCATTGTGTGGAAGGCAGGGCTGGGCTGGAGGGTCCAGCAATCTGCCCCCGGGCAGTGTCTGAAGCAGCAGCAACCCTCACAGCCTTGCTGACAGTCACGGACAGAACCAAGGTTTCTGAGGACAGAAAGACCCAGCCCCCAGAGGGGGGAGGGCGGAGGAGAAGAAGAGGAGCCTCTTTTACCCCTTGCTAGTCATCCTCCAGATTCTTCAGATGAGAGAGAGAGAGATCGTAGCAGCAGATCTGCATTTGACGTTATTTCTCACCTATGCCCCCCAGACCTCTGATGGTCAAACCGTCGTAATATGCCATGTAATCTGGGTAATAAGAAGAGTTCAGCCCAATGAAAAATAGGGCCGATAGGCAAAAAACAGATATAGGAAAATGTAAAAATCTAGAATCTCCCTTTCCCCCTTCTGTAGCCCCTTTGTTCAGTGCTCCTATCATTTCCTGAGAGCCAAATGTTGAGTCTGCCAAGCTGTAGGTCTCCTAGCACCTGGTCCCTTTATGCTAGTAGGCTTTTAGTTTGTCCCCATCTCACCCCCCTGGGGCTCCACAACAGGATGCTCTTCTTGACTGTCTGAATTTCCTATGTTGGTCATTTCTGCTCTGACATTCTACTCAGAATACTATTTCGACGTTTCGAATGATGCTGCTGAAGGTAATAGAATAGTTTGAGTAAATGCTCATCAAATAAAGCTAAATATAAAGAACAATACGCAAAATTACACATAAACTCTGATGACAGCAATCAAGGTGGTTGAAGCATGGAATTCAGAGTCAGGCAGACCTTGACTAGAATCTCCCACTTACAAGCTGTGTGACTTTGGGAAAGTCATTTCACCTTCCTAAGTCTCTAATTCTTTCAGCTATAAAATAAAAGTGGTGATGACCAACGCAAAGAGTTGTTATGAGAATCAAATGAGATAATACCTGTTTGAGGCTTAGCATAGGACAATGCCTATTGTAAGTATTTAATAAGTGGTATCTATCATAATTAGAAGGAATGCTGAATTGGGATGGGGGAGGAAATCCTCTAAAATGTTTGCAAAACTCCTCCAAATAATTGAAAGTGCAATTTTAAAACTCTCAGGAGGAAAGATTTCTGGGTGAAGCCAGGCTAAAGAACCAACTGACCCTTGGAGCCTGGAGAGGAGAAGCCAAGGCAGGGTCCATTCACTTAAGATCAGCAAACTCAGCCTTCAAGATCCATTCATATGAGCACTTCTTGGGTTGTGGATCAACAGATGGGCAAAACAGGAGCCTGTGATTCTTGACTCATTTAGGATCTACTTATACTCACTGCTGGCTTTAAATTCAATATTTCAGAGGGCCCAATTAAGAGAAAGAAACATGAAAAAAAATCTACCTGACAATTATGATCCCCAGTGGGGACAGAAATATATTTATACACCTGATTATATGTCATTCATCCAACAACTTATTACCAAGGACTCTTCTGTACCAGGCGCTGTACCTGCGAGGGTCTTGGAAGTGGACCAGACAGACTCACTCTGCCTTATGCTGCTTGCCCACCTGGTGTGCTGTGCAGAAAACTTCTGAACAGTGGAAATAAACATGGTTTGCTTCTCTGGGTTATTCTATGCTTTCCTATATTTCTACTAAAAAATGTATTATTTTTGTTTTCAGGAAAAAAAATGTTGTTAAAAATCTACATGTCCAATATAAAAAATAAAACAAACTAGCAAATACAACAAAAAAGAAACTGACTCAGATATAGAGAACAAACTAGTGGTTACCAGTGTGGAGAAGGAAAGGGGGAGGGGCAAGATAGGGGCAGGAGATTAAGAGATACAAACTACTATGTATAAAGTAAATAAGCTGCAAGGATATATTGTAAAGCATAGGGAATATAGCCAATATTTTATAATAACTATAAATGGAGTATAATCTACACAAATTTTGAATCTCTTTGTTGCACACTTGAAATTAATATAATATTGTAAATCAATGATACCTCAACTATATATATATATGTATCTCCTACCCCAAAAAAAACTACCTGCTACCAAATAACCAGTTTAAGCAAATTTCTAATTTTCAGTTGCTGGGTAGGTATCAGTCAGGTAAGCTGACTTCAGAGTCTCCTGCATTTCTTTGATGGTGAGGTCAGTTCCACGAGGTTCCAATCATGAACCTCAGTGAGCCTACACTTGGCAGGAAGGTAGCAGCAGCAAGTCTTGATTTTCCTGTCTTCCTCTCTACATAAAATGCCCTAAGAAGCCCAGAGAATGTAGTTTTGGTTACTTTCAAACACAGTCATTTTTAAGAATTGACTTCATCTTAGAAACTTATTTCTAGAACTTAAAATTATTGCTAGTATTTCTGGATCAGCTAGATTGTGCTAAGAACTTTATATGCATTGTCTCCTTTAATCTTCACAACAAACCTAAGGAATATGTAGCATTATTATAATTATCACTAAATAAGTTGCCCATGATTATAGACTAAGAAATGCTGGAGCCAGATTCAAATGCCCAAAATCAGAGTATAAAACCTAGTCTAATACCATTTCACTGCATCCTGAAAAACTGCTTCCTAAGTGAAATGGGGTTTGGGAATCAATATTTGAGATGGAGTCAACCTCTAAATGCTGGAGACCCAACAGCAGGTTTCTTGTTACTTGAACCTCAGACCAGTAAAGAGTAAATCCCCTTTCCTTGCTGCCCCCAAGGCAAACCCAGGCTCTTTGCTTTTGTAAGATTTCACTGATAGTTGCTATCAGGAATCTTGTGGGGTTATACAACTTAATGAGAATTGGTAAATGACAGGGAAAGTATAGCTTCTTGAGATCTGTGTTCACATATGGAACTGGTTCTCACATTCATATCAATATGCAGGATAAATCATTATAGTTACCCTTTTTGGGCACTTAATCTGTGTCGTGTCCTCTTATAAGTGCTTTAGATTTGCTACCTTGTTGATGAGGAAACTGAGACACAGATGAGTTAAGTAACTTGCTCAAGTTCACAAAGAGCTTGAATTCTGACCTAGACCGTCTGGCTCCAGAGCCCATGCTCTTAACCAATACAACTGTATTGTCTCTCTTTGGCCAGCATAGCTCCAGAGGGCAGAAGGGTAGAAAAGAGAAGGATTTCAATCCTGTCCAAGAAGAAACTTCCAGAAGCTTGGAAGTGTCCAAGAGAATGGTGAATGCCCTTGAAATAATGAGAACTCTGCCAGGAGGTGTAGTCACAGTCAGGTTTACATGTTCTGGGATGCTGGGCCAGGAACCCCTGCATTGTGTGAGAGGTTGGAATAGACGCTCTTAGAGGAGAATTTGGTGAGATTGGGAGCTTTCAGATCTTGTGCTTTCGTACAATAAGATCCAGCCTCCACCTTTAGTTTACTAGTGTGGGACCACTGTGAATTTCAGATAAACCAACGTTTATTATGAGGCATCAATCTCATTCTTACCCACCTCCATCAAAATCCAAGACTCCACAACGTGAAGACCAAACCAAGTGTCTCTGTTCTCACTCTTTTTCCACTAGATGTCCTGCCTCTAAGAGCCCTTCCAATGCTGAGGTTCCGTCATACCTTCTGTAGGATATTGATTGGTGAAATAGACCTGGTGTGCAAGAAAGGGCCTCTCATCACTTTGTGCAAGAAGCCAGTGGATCTCAGGAATCACATGAAAGGCTTCTCCCAAAAACATATCCAGAATTAATATTCTCTACTACTTCCACTGTCACCACCTTGGGCCACACCATTGTCTTCTTTCACCTGGAGAATTGCAATAACCTCATTATTATCTTCTGGTACTCTTGTCCCCAGAATCAGATCTCCATATTTCAGAGTGATTCATAAAATATGTAAATCAGGTCACAGCCCTCCTTAGTTCAGAACTCTCCAGCTACTTTCTGTTTCCATTAAAATGAAAGACAAAGGCCCTCCAGTGGTCTCCCAAGCCCTCTGTGATCTGCCCTCCTCCACCCCAGCCTGGTGCCCCAGGTAACGGGCACCTCCTACCACCTGCCCATTACCCCCTCTGCTCCAGCCGCTGGCCTTGTGACCCCGACCCACCAAGAAGCCCCTGCTTCAGGGCCTCACCTTTGCTGTTCATCTGCCTGACACCTGTGTGAGTCCCTCCCTCCCTTCCTCCAGGTCTCTGCTAAAATGTCACCTTATCAAGCCCCAGCATTAGTCCAAACGGACAAATCAGAAGAAAGTTCCTCTCTTTCTCAATTTGATCCCATATGCCAGAATATTTTCATAACCACAATGATGTATAATAGCCATGAGGAGAAAGGCACCGCCTGGAGTTGTATGAAACCCACCCCTCAGGAGTAGCCCTGGATGTGGGGTCCACCGTCCATTCCTTGCACAAGAGCACCACCCCACGTCCCCTGCTGTACTCCCATCCTCCTGACCTTATACATTCTCCTCCCTAGAACTCATTACCATCTAATGTAGCGCTTACCTATTTGGTTCTGTGTTTGTTGACTGGCTCTCCGCCCCACCACTAGAATGAAAGGAGCCAGGGCTTTGTTTTGGTCAGTGTGGTACCCCAGTACCTACAACTGTGACTGCCAACATTGGAGGCACTCCAAAAATATTTGTTCCATGACTGAAAGTCTGAACGACCCGATGCCCTCAGGAGCAGAGAGTGCAGAGTCAGATGTAACAAGGCAGTTATAGAGAATAGAAAGAAACAGGGGCGGGTGGGGGAGTGGAGGGGGAAATTATGACTTTAAATAGAGAACTAAGATCCCGCGAGCCACCCGCAGCTCAGCCAGATACGCATACTGGGCTGGCCAAAAGTTCGTTCAGGTTTTTCCATAAGCTGTTACGGAACACATATACCTATACACATGTATATGAGAGAGAGAGGAAGACAGTTATAAGGTTAAATGCCCAAACTGTATATAAAAGGAGCGAGTGTGTAAATCTGTGCAAGTGACTGAGCAAATTAAAGGAAAGGAGGCAAGGAGGGACATTTTAAACAGACCATTGCCTGTGAGCTGTGGCTCGCCACCAGCAGCAAAGTCCAAGGTGTGGACACCTGAGGAGCCGGGATGGCGTCTAGACGTGTGTGTATGGTCCCCACTGTATGCAGGTTGTGAACACGGGGGCTGCAGAGGCAGAAGAATACAACCGGCCCTCTTTCGCTGTCCCTCTTCTGTGCTTCCCTCCACCAGCCCCCGCATACCCATATCAAGGAAAAAGAGAGGGAAGCACACCTAAGATGCAACGGGGCAATTTTCATCCATGTGAAGACAAAGGAGCATCACCAGCGTTCTCTAAAGAACTGGAGCGGTGTGTGCTGGGCTGAGAAACCACCTGTGTTGGTGATGAGTCAATCAACAGCTCCACTCACCAGCCTGGCACAGTCTGAAAGGGCATCTGAGGACATCAGATCAAAAGGAACATTTATGAGCAGCTGGCTGTTCAAAACAAAAACATGACAGACAATTGAACAGAGGCAGACTCCTAGGTAAGGGAAAACTGTGAAATCTGTTTATTCCAATTCCGTATTCCTCCTTTGTGGAAATGCAAAGAAATCTGGAGCATAGTTTGGGCTACTTCTGTGTTGATGACCTGTCAGGAAAAAAGTGTTTTCTATTTGAGTCCAAAGCCCCTGAAAGAGCAGTAAGTAAAAGTCATACTGGGTAGAGCACATTTTTTCATGGAACATAAAAATACATTGGAGGGTTTTTTTTGGTGCTTAGTGACAATTTCATCATCCACGTTTGATGCTTCTCTTCAGGGAAAGGGATGTGAACTCTCCCAGGGTCACAACTGATGCCATCTGGGGAACAACAACATCTTATCCATTTCTGAGGCACATATATTTTGTTCTTAAATAATTAAAACATTTCATCCCAGCATTCCTCTTCTGCCCCTAAATGTGTCATCTCATTAACCAGGGCCGTGTGAACAATAGCCGTTCACTGAATTGCGTTAACAACCGCTATTGTAAAACAATATCAGAACTGTATGTGATTTAGCATAATCCATTTCCTGTCAGGCATTTGACTGAATGATATTTCCTCTTCTACTTACTTATGTACTTCATTATCTGTTTTTGTGTCTTCAGAAACACCATAAACGACAACCAACAGGAAAAGACTGGTACATTTTTTCAGAGCATATTTCATTTTTCATCTTTAATGGGTCTTTTTGTAGGGTTCTTGCAACCAGTTGAAAGAGAATGAAACATTTCCTTGCCTCGCACCAAAAGTACCGCTTACACTCGGAGCAACCTTTGGAAGGGAGACGCCTGACTGCTACAAAGTTCAGCAAAGAGAGTGATGGAAGAAAAGGCAAGTGCTGGTACTCTGAAGAAGAGTGGCTCCCCTCCAGCCACAGACACTGTAATTGCCACCCCGTTCCTTATTCCCTTTACTTCCTCCCATCTGCCTTCCTTTCCTAGGTACACTGATGTTTTGGTTCAATTCTAATCGCATTTGTGTTGCACACTAAAGCTCACAGGATTCTTTCTCAACAGACATTATTTTTGAGGGTATAAAGTGCAATTTTCTTCCTCTACTTCCTTTGAAATATTTTTTTCCTCTGTCTCTCTTTAGAAATGTCCTAAAGGTAAAGAAAACTTAGGTACAGTCACCCGGGACCTTGCTACTTAAAATGTGGGCCTCGGACCACCAGCAGCACCCAGAGCTTGTTAGAAATGCAGAATCTCAGGCTCCACCCCAGATCTACTGAACCAGAACCTGCATTTTTAACAAGATCCCCAAGGTGATTCGTTGACACATTCAAGTTTAAAAAGCACTGACTTAGAAAAAGACAGGGGCTTCCCTGGTGGCGCAGTGGTTGAGAGTCCGCCTGCCAATGCAGGGAACACGGGTTCGTGCCCCTGTCCAGGAAGATCCCACATGCCGTGGAGCGGCTGGGCCCGTGAGCCATGGCCGCTGAGCCTGCGTGTCCGGAGCCTGTGCTCCGCAACGGGAGAGGCCACAACAGTGAGAGGCCCGCGTATCGCAAAAAAAAAAAAAAAAAAAAAGACAAATACTGGATGATATCACTTACATGCAGAATCCAAAAAATACAACAAACAAGTGAATATAACAAAAAAGAAGCAGACTCACAGATAAAGAGAACAAGCTAGTGGTTACCAGTTGTGGGGAGGCATATAGAGATGGGGGAGTGGGAGGTCAAACTACTGGGTATAAGACATGCTCAAGGATGTATTGTATAACACAGGGAATATAGCCAGTATTTTGCAGTAACTGTAAATGTAAAGTAACCTTTGAAAATTGTCACATGGATAATTACAAAATAAACAGATATCCAGGAGAGAAGCCCCTCCCCACTTTCAGATGACCCCCTTTCAATCTGTACCCCGCTAAGATTTTAAACGCAGAAACTCAGAATTTATTACATTGCTACACTTTCAAACTCAGCAGGACATCCTGACTCGTTGGAAGGCAAAGGAGTTGGTATAGTGACAAACCATCCCAGTTTGTCCAGGAATGAGGGATTTTCCCAGGATGTGGGGTTTTCAGTTTTAAAACAAGGACAGTCTCAGGATAACTGGGATGGTTGGTCATCTTATTCTAACATCATTTATGAAACCCAGTTGGCTTAATGAAATTGGGACATGAAAACTAACTTGTTAGAAGCAAACAACTTTCACAGAAATAATTTACTGTAACTGCAAGCTAATTCTCTGAGCCCTCACACTTGAAAGCCACAGAATCGAATAGATCATCAGAGCAGATTTCTTTAAATTGGCTGGAAGTGCACAGCTCTCGTTTCAGCATCAATAGATGTGTTCAGTTTCAACTAAGCTGTTCACTAACTGCATTGATTTTTAAGGCTAGGCTAAAGGTATTGAGAAAATATCCAGTGGCCACAGAAACTGGGGTGTTGGGAGGCTGACCGGCAGAGCAGAAATTTTGCTCTTGTAGCTCCTTCCTGGGAGTGCCACTGGCTGGGTGCAGATATCCCAGGGGCCATTAGTAGTTTTAACCTTTGGCCACTTGATGATTGAACCGTTCTAGTCCATCCCTGCGCCTGGGGCTCTCAGAAGACTCCACGGGTACAAGTTCTTGCTCAAGGTCCAACAGCTGTCAGAGCAGATGGCTGGGGATTTGTTTACCGTGGTCCTAAGTATCACCCTTTAGCTCTAAGGCACTGGGAACAATTTGACAAATTTGATTAACTGAGAACAATATGACGCTGGTCTGGGAAGCTCACTCTACACTTTCACAGAGTTCCTTATGTTCTTTTCATGGTTTGAGGATACAGGGTGATATTAGCTATCTCCTCAGTCCAATGAGACTCTCGGAGAAAACAAAGAGAGTCACCCTTGGCTACCCCTTTCGTCTTACAGCTGAAGGTTTCTGTCCGTGGGGTCTGTGATTCACACGTGCAGCCTGCTGTGCTATCAGAGAGAGGCTGGACACATCCCTAGTGCCGCCTCCAAGAGATGGAGATGTGGCTTCTTGTTCTAAACCATTCCATCGCTTCCTCGTCATTTACAAACTGTATCTGCTTTGAGAAACTAACAAGAAGCAGTCGATTTGCTGGAAAATCTTATCCACCCTCTACCCTCCCAACTTGCCTCTGCTTCCTCTCAACTTTCCAGAGTTTCCTTGATGAACCCCCAATGGATGGTTTGCAAAGTATTTTGTGCTTTGAGATGGCGTGTGTCCTTGGGTCTGTGAGAGGCCCCACTGCTGCTGGGTGGCGAGACAATAGTCAGCTCTGGGCAGTCAGTCTGTGGGAATTCCTGAGGGAGCTGCAAGCTATGAATAGCCTGGCATTTGGAAGAGAAGATTCGCAGAGGAGTCTCCTGCTGTGCCCTCTAGCTCTCAACTTGATGAAGGAGGCAAGCCCAGAGCCCAAGAGGGTGGGAAGGGCTCACGGAGGAGGCCCATTAGGGGACAGGCTCTCTTGTGTCCAGATTCCACTTGGGTGACCCTGGGGAGAGAGACTCTTTTCCAGGGCCACAATGCTCCATTTATAAGCTGCAATTAGTCGCAAACAAAATTTGTGCATCCACCACTAACTGTCAGCTCAAGAGGTTGAAAGTTCAGTCCTGGGGAGGTCAGGACGTCTTCTAAGGGGCTGATGACTTTGCTCACAACCTCCCCTCCTCCACATGGTGCCTGGGGACCCTTCCCTGGGGAGAGAACCACATTCCAGATCAGGCTGCCTGTAAAGCTGAACGAGCAGCGTCAGAGGGCCTCTGGCTCTGGAAGTATTAGTGCAGCAGACGGATGGCCCCGTTAGACTGACCTTTCTGTGGCAGAATGTTGACTTGGTTTATAATAAATATAGCCATTTGAGAAGAGCAAGGTAAGGAACACTGTAGTGATTATTAGGATTTAGCTGATGTTTGAAAGTTCAGCCAGTTTTGCCTGCATATTCCATATGGAATAAAAAAGCCAGAAGGGCCCAGAAAAAAATGAGCTGTTCTTTGCCAAATCAAAATGTGTAAATAGTTCTTCTGAGAGCATAACAAAGGGCCTATTTTGCCTTTAAACACCAGAGCCAAAAACAGGAAAAGGCTACAATTAACTACGGGCACCACAATGTGAAGTTAATCAATAATGGAATGATTATTACAAAGCTGTCAAGCATTAACCATACCTAGTGCGTGTGTGCTTCTTTCAGACTATGAACATCCTTTCCAATTCCAGACACATTTTTTTTCCCTTTGTGATGACACATTTTCATTTTCCATTGTGTCCTTAATTCTCATCTGCAGTCCTCTGACCCTCAGTGCAAACTGTGACTAAATTCCTCCTTCCCCCACGTGTGGGGTGTGATGTTGGAATCCCAGGATGGCACTGCACTTCAGAGAAATGGGAGACTCTTCCATCTGGAGCCTGGGCTGGCAAGGATTGCATCCTTTATTTCCTTAATGAGCTCAGAGCGGCTGCTCACTAGATGATGTTGACTTCCTCAGATGAAAGTAAAATGAACGGTTCCATTTGCATTGAGTAAATCACTTCAGGTCTTCCCAAGTTTTCATTCAGGTCACCCGAACACCAACATCAGGTCTAACCTAGAGAAATGATGATGATTTTATAAGCTTTGGGCAGTATCAAAGCAGATCTACCCAGCAAGCCTACCTAACTAGCCTATCAGCGGGAGATAGAATATGGCCCTGGGTGGGAGAGAAGCTAGTTGGCTGCTCCATCTCTGGCACCCTCGCAGGAACCACACAGCATAGAGGCAGACTTCTCTTCCAGGCTCCCGTTTGGACCAAACCCAGCTTTCCAAATGCCATCAGTGATAGTGGACATAGTGTAACTAAATCAGACACGCAGAGAGCTCCTCCCACCCCCAGCAGAAACTCTGCTTCCTTCCCCTCCCCCCTTTTTTTTTTTTTTTGCCGTACGCGGGCCTCTCACCATTGTGGCCTCTGTCGTTGCGGAGCACAGGCTCCAGACGCGCAGGCTCAGCGGCCACGGCTCACGGGCCCAGCCGCTCCGCGGCATGTGGGATCTTCCCGGACCGGGGCACGAACCCGTGTCCCCTGCATCGGCAGGCGGACTCTCAACCACTGCGCCACCAGGGAAGACCCCTCTCCTTTTGAAATCACCAAAGCCATGGGCACTGCTCCCACTTAAAGGGAGTTGCAGTGGCTCTCTTTTCCAAAGATGTGCTCTGGGGGACTGTTTTTCCCTTCACTCTTCCTATCACCTCCGTCCCCTCCCTCACGCCCCCTACAACACACACCTGGATTCAGCCATTGAGAGCACACGAGTAACTGTTCCTCAGCGGGCAGAGATCTTGAAGCCAGACTATGACAGCCAATGATAAATTAATGAGAAACCTCCCGTCACCTGGTGGGTAATTTTTTTGTAATTAAGTTAATTGGATTTTTTTTATTATAAAAAGAATGCATGTTCATTATTAAACATTTGTAAAATGCAGAAAAGTAGAAAGTTGGAGGAAAAATAGAAAGCCTACAGGTGGGTAATTATAGTCTCAGAATTATTAGTTATTTTGACTGGGCACCAGTTAATCCATAAATTAGATTTTTAGAGTCAACCGCAGTTCCACTTTCTAGTTTAACTACCAGTGTCTCCCCTATGTCAACGCCATGGTTATTTACCACAATTCCCTGGGAGAAGGCAAAATCCTTTCTGTCTGAACTGTAGGCCCACTTAAAATTCTAAGGCAAACCTGCCCTCCTCAGGGTCACCTGAGACTCACTTCCTGGAACCCTTCTGTTTGGGCCCCAGGGCCTCTCCCTCTAGACCTCCTTCTCCAGGCCAGCTCCCTGGTCACCAGCTTTCATGGAGCACAGAACTCTTATTCTTTCCCCCATAATAAAACCTCTTCAAATTTCTCCAAAATCTGTTTTTATTAAAAGTTCAATGGCTAACAGAGTTTCTGGCAATTAATCTCTTTATTTCCCTCTTGCAAAGTGTGAACATTTCTACAAAAGGACAAAGCAGAATTATGAAGCAAACATCAGGCAAAATTTTGGCTCAGGTACAAAAATCAAATATCCATCGACCGCAGCTACCTACAACTCAGCAAGGAAGCAACAAATGATCAGGAAAGTTTCTAGCAGTCAAAGCTGCATTGCAAAACCAAGGTTCCAGTGGCCTTGTGCCCTCTCACTTCGTCCTTATTAGAACCCTATTCGAGAAAACCTGAGTTCTCAGTTCTCTTAGCTACAAGGAGCAAATTGCAAGGTGAAAATGGATTCCGGCGGGAGGGTAAAAACAACCCAACTGGGATGAAGGAAATAGAAAAACTGTCAAAGGTAGATGTGAGAATTCAAAAGGCATAGCAATCTGAGGCCGTGTTGTATAGGCAAATTGTTCTCTGCACTTCATTGGCCCTTGACTTACTGCTACATTACCACATAATACAGTTATAATGATAATGAGGTAAAATTGTGTTCTGTACCTTGAGTCTAGAAAAAAAATGGAAATTTGTGGCCCATTTTAGAAATAATTTTAAAAAACTTTCAGTGGGATATCTCCATTATATAGTAAACTCAATTACCAGAACAAGTTTATTGTCTGTGTGGGGTTCTGGACTGCAGTGATAGTTACTGTGGCTGACCAAGGGACCGCCTGAGGCCACTAACTTCCCCTAAGCTGCGTGAGGGCAGCGTTTTCTCTGTTTTGTTCACTGCTTTTCAGCGATGCCTGTAACACTGGTGGTATATAACTGATGCCCAAAGTGGTATTTGTTTAATAAATAACCAAAGGCTGATGGGAAGTCTACGGGCAGAGATAAGGATGGGTATAAAGAGAACCATCAGGGCACATTCTGAGGATAGTTTAGGGCCTGAGACACATAGGACATTATGGATATCATCTTAATATTGAAGATGTCTCAACAGATAGAAAATAATTTAGTTCTTTTTTGTAGCCAGTAGAATAGCATTAAAGTATTTTGAAGCATCTTGAAAAACACAGTAAAACTTATGTATGATAGACTAATTACTGTAACAAATAGACCAGCCAGTATATAATTATATTATATATATAATGATATTATATATAATTATACATATATATAATGACTCAAACACAATGAAGTTCATTTATTATAATAATGGGTGGGCGAACAGGTCAGCCCTTCCCCACCAGTCACCCAGGGACTCATGCTGATGGAGTCTCTGCCATCTTCAAGAAATGGGGGGCTCTCTCTATCCAGCCTACTGAAAGGGGAAAAGGGTATACAGTACTTTTACTCTCGTTGATGAGAGCACAGTCTCAAGGCAACAGCTAACTGCAGTGGAGGCTGGGAAATGCTGCTCCACTGTGTGTCTAGGAAGATAAGAAAAAGGGCTTTGGAGAACACCTGGCAGTCTCTGCTATGAATAGATTAACTGAACTTAACAATTACCCTCCTTCAACTGTATAACAAATGTTCTATACCTTCATTCCAAAAGGAATAATGTAATCATTCCACAATGCATACAGCTATTAAATCATTATGTTGTACACCTGAAACAAATATAATGTTATATGTCAATTATACCTCAATTTAAAAATAATAATAAACTTTAAAAAAAAAGAGTACATTCTATATGATTCCATTTATAGGAAGCTTAAAAACAAGCAAAACGAATTCAGATGTTAGAATGATTGTTATTCTCGGGGAAGAGAGGGCAGTGACTTGAGATGGATACATGAGGGGGCTCCTGGACAGTTGACAGCTGCTGGACAGCTCCTGGACAATGTTCTATTCTTTGTATGTTCTGTTTATCAGGTGAGCTCCCTTTGGATAATTCATTAAGCTATCTATATACTTATGATTTTCATACTTTTAGGTATGTACGCTATGCTTCAACACACAAATCCAGTCAGTTGAATCCAGAACTTTGTATTCTGGTTAGTTTCATGGCCAGATGGCATAGTGTTTGGATCAAGACTCTGGAATTACAGGGTCTAGATTCACATCCAAGATCTAACCACTTCCTCTCTGAGAGATCTTGGCCAAGTTACAGACGGTCTGAGCTTCAGCTTCTTCATCTGTAAAATGGGCTAATTGTGATACCTCACTCAATGTCACTGAGAGAATTAAATCATCTCAATAAACATTAGCTCTTGAGGTGGTTCTTGTTGCTCTTCTTTTATGGCCATGGAGAAGATGAAAATGTCCTGGGGAAGAGGGAGGGGAAGGATGAAGTTTGAGTTAAGATAAATTTTGAAGGTGAAGAATGAGAGGTAAATTATGATGTTGAGGTGAAGGAAAAAGAGACCAAAGGCTCGGCCTTTCTCCTTCCATTCTCTGTTTCCAGTTTCCTGTCCATCTCTAAACATGGAAGATCGACTAATTAGGTGATCTTTAGCTGGTTAGTCTTTCCAGCTGTAAAAGCACAGAAATGGGAGGGCAATGCAAATGTCAACCAAAAGCCAAACACAAATTACCATGTTTGATCTAATGTCAAATACAAAGGCCCAGAAACTTGGAGTTAAGGGAGGTAAATTCTCAGTGATTGAATTATGGGTTATATTTTTTAAAAGAAAGAAAAGAAAAAAATAACATAATCACAAGCAAACACAAGTTCATACAAGAAATTTATGCATAGCGGGTATGACTTGAATTTATTACAGATGTAGTCTAACCTCCTGTACTTTTTAAATGAAACTATGAAATCATAGTGTCTCAGAGCTGGAAATGAAAATAGAAATCATGTAACTCTATCCCTTCATTTTGTGGATGAGAAAACAAACACCAGGGGACTTCCCTGGGGGCACAGTGGTTAAGAATCTGCCTGCCAGTGCAGGAGACAAGGGTTCGATCCCTGGTCCAGGAAGATCCCACGTGCCGTGGAGCAACTAAGCCCATGCACCACAACTGCTGAGCCTGTGTGCCACAACTACTGAAGCCCATGCACTCTAGGGCCCATGCTCTGCAACAAGAGAAGCCACCAGAATGAGAAGCCACCGGAATGAGAAGCCCACGCACAGCAACGAAGACCCAACGCAGCCAAAAAATTTAAAAATTTTTAAAAAGAGAAAAAAAAGAAAAAGAAAACAAACACCAAAATCCTCTGTGATATTCCCAAGATAACAAAATTAGGTAGCTTGTGACAGAGCTGGGGCTAGGACCCAAACTTGACAATAATGGGAATGACCCTGAGTTTCTGAAAGACTGAATCATTGAGGAGACTCTGTCCATTATAATCTACTTGCAGGACTAATGTATTTTTAGAAACATTTTCATCAACAAAGACTGAAATCAAAATGATTGCCTTTCTGAGTTGATTAAAGATGATGGGTTGAAGATGGTCATAAATTCCTTCCTACTCCCCCATTGGGAGGCAGAGTCGTATCTTCTCCCTTTGATGCTGGTGTGGCCCTGTGACTGACTTCGAGTGACACAGTACAACTTCCAAAGCTGGGTGTCAAGCAATCTGCAGCTTCTGAGTTTACAGGCTCAGAACACTCCCTCTTAGAAGCCAGCCGCCAAGCCATGAAAAACCTGATCCACGTGAAGAGGCCAGTGGAGGAGAACCAAGGCACTCTTGTTGACAGCCCTAGCTGAGCTCCCAGCATATAATCACACCCACTGCCAGCCCCTCAGAGGAGCCCTCAGAGCGCTCAGTCCAGACTGTAGAATCATGAGAAAATAACTTGTTGTTTTAAACCCTTACATTTGGGGGCAGCTTGTTATGGAGCAGTAAAAGCTCACTCAAGCATTAAGTTTAAAGAGGCTTCACAGTAATGAACAACTTCATCAACTTAGTGAAAAAAACAGCCCAATATTTTAAGAGGAGGAGAAAATGGAGATGAATTATCGCCCTGGATCTCTAGAAATAAATGACAGAGGGATCTATTTGATTAAGAGTGGTTGCGGGGGGGGGGCTTCACTGGTGGCGCAGTAGTTGGGAGTCTGCCTGCTGATGCAGGGGACATGGGTTCGTGCCCTGGTCCGGGAGGATCCCACATGCCACGGAACGGCTGGGCCCGTGAGCCATGGCCGCTGAGCCTGCGCGTCCGGAGCCTGTGCTCCGCAACGGGAGAGGCCACAGCAGTGAGAGGCCCGCGTACCGCAAAAAGAAAAAAAAAAAAAAAAAAGAGTGGTTAGGGTAGGCCTCTCTGATAAGGTGACATTTGAGCAGACATCTGAGGAAAGGAGAGAATCAAGTATGTGAAGTCAGAAAATGAAAAGGCCAAGAGGCAAGTGAGGGCTTGGTAAAGCTGAGAAGGGCTCCCCTTTACCTGTGCTACCTTGAGTTCAGATGGTGATGGAAAAGTAGATCGGGATTTTTCTTCTTTGTCAGATCATTTATTTATTCATGCATGCATACATTCAACAGTTATTTATCAAATACCTGCAATGTGCCAGGTATTGTGATAGAGGCTGAGGATACATGTGGTAATGAATAAGAGAAATGAGGGTTAGGATTAAGGTTAGGGCCTAGGTGTCCAGAAGACTGAAAATAAATAAGTAAACGAATAAATGGACAAGATACTTTCAGATAGGCAAGTGCTATGAAGAAAACCGAAAAGGATGAAATGACAAGAAGCGACCGGAAGGAGACTTAGAACTCAGGGAAGGGCTGTCCGAGAAAATGACATTTGTACGAGACCAAAATGACAAGAAGGTTAGAGCCACGCAGATATCTGAAAAAGAGTATTCCAGGCAGAGGGAACAACGAATGCAAATGTCTTAATCCAGGAATGAATTTAGCATCATCAAGAAACAGAGAGAAGGTCAGAGTGACTGAGGAAAAATAAAGCAGGCGAGTAGTATCAGATGAAGTCAGAGATAGACAGGGGCCAACTTCATGTAGGAACTTGTTAGCCCTGACAAGACAAGCCTGGATTTGATTTTGACTGCGATGGAAAGTCTTTGAAGGGTTTTAAGAGCAAGAGCTTCTCAATCTGATTTGTGTTCTTTGAATATCACGCTGGCAACGGTGGAGGAGAAGGAGGGCAAGTGAAAAATGATGATAGCTTCAAGTAGGGTGGTATCCGCGGCCATAGCAGGAAGTATACATGTTTGGAATATGTTTTGGACGTAGAATCAGTCAGACTTGCTGAAGGTGAGGGTTGAAGGAAAGAGAGAAATCAAGAATGACGCCTCTACTTTTGGCTTGAACAACTGGGATGATGGTGGTTCCACTCACTGAGATGGAGACCATTGCCATGAGAGTAGGGCTGGTGCAGGAAATCAAGAGTTCTGTTTTGGTCATGATAAAATTGAGAACTCATTAGAGAGAGACATGGAAATGTCAAGAAGCAAAGGGATCTTTGAGTCTGGGATTCAATGGGAAGGACACAACTGGAGGAATAGAAATCACGGGTCATATGGATGGTATTTAAAGTCTTTACAGAGGATGAGAATTCCCAGTGAGACACTGTAAACACTGAAAAGAGAATAAAGCCAAAACTCCGGCCCTGGCTTACTCCAACATCAAGGGCGTGGGTAGAGGACGAATCAGCAAAGAATGAAAAGGATCAGTAGGTGACATAGAAGGAAAACCAGAGTCAGAGTGTGGTGTCACGGAAGCCAGGAGAAAATATTCTTCTAAGGAGGGGAAGACTGAATGTGTTGAATAATTTTAAGAGCTCAAGTGGGAGCTGACCTTCCCATTTTTCAGGATGAAAGCCCGATTCTTCCTTCTCTCACTCACCGTATCCTGACTGCAAAGCTATTTTTCACCACTTCCAAGTCACGTCCTCATGTGCGTAACTGAAACAGCCCCTTAACTGGACTCCTGGCTTCTGCCCTCGCTCCTTGTATTACTTACCTATTGCTGCATAGCAAGTTAGCAGCTTAAAATAAGCATTTATTACCTCACAGTTTCTGTGGGTCAGGAACCCAGGGGAGGCTTAGCAGGGTTGTTCTGGCTCAGCGTCTCTCATGAGGTGAGCATTAAGGTGTCCTCCAAGGGCTTGACTGGAGGATCCAAGATGCCTCACCGGCATGGCTGTCCACACAGGACCTCAGCTCCTCTCTGGCCACTGGCAGCAGTTCTCAGTTCCTCACCACATGGGCTGTCCATAGGCTGCTTGAGTGTCCTCCTGACTTGACAGCTGGCTTCCCCCAGAGCAAGTGAACCGAGAGAGAATGAGAGGGCGAGGAGGAGGCTGCATTTCTCCTTATGTTTAATCTCTAAAGTCCCGCACCCCTCTTCCACCGTTTCTATTTGTGAGAAGTGAGTCACCAAATGCAGTCCACACTCAAGGAGAGGAAATCAGGCTCCCCTCTTTGAAGACAGGAGTATTGAAGCATCTGTGGTACATATTTTAAAACCCTCACACACCTCTATAATCTTTTCTCAATACAGAAGTGAGAGTGATCATTTATGTCAATTCTCTGCCCAGTGGCTTCTCATCTCACTCAAACAGCAGCCAAATCCTTACAGAGGCCTTCAGGGTCCTACATGCTCTAGTGCTCCTGCAACCTCTCTGACCTCACCTCCTACCCCTCTCCACATTATTCTCTCCAGTCTAGCCCCTCCAGCCTCCTTGCTGTTCCTGCTACCTGCTTGGGCCTTTGCACTTGCTGTTCCTCTACCTGGAATGCAGATCCTCCCAGATATCCAAATGGCTCTTTATCTTACTTTCCTTAGGTTTTTACTCCATGAAACCATCCCTGAACACTCTATTTCAAATTGCCACCTCACCTGCACTCCCTAACTCTTTTCCCTACTGTATTTTTCTCCATAGCGTGTATCCCATCTGTCATCCTATATATTTTATTTATTATCTTTTGTGTCTATCTCTCCCCACTAACAGGCAAGTTCCATATAGGCAGGGGAATTTTTTGTTTTGTTCACTGCTATAAACCCAGTGTCTAGAACAGTGTCTGGCACGAAGGAGGTGCTCAATAAATATGTCCTGAATATTGGTAGCCAGAGGTAGAAACACCTGAGGAGTCATGCTTCCAAAATGAGAGACTGCTCTGGACCTCAGAAATTGATCTCAATGGAATAATCAATAAGAACTATGAACCTATCTATGAAACAGAAACAGACTCATGGACACAGAGAACAGACTGGTGGTTGCCAAAGGGGAGGGAGTTGGAAGAGGGATGGAGTGGGAGGGTGGGGTTAGCAGATATAAGCTATTATATACAGAATGCATACACAACAAGGTCCTACTGTATAGCACAGGGAACTAAATTCAGTATCCTGTGATAAACCATAATGAGAAAGCATATAAAAAAGAATGTATATATGTATAACCGAATCACTTTGCTGTATAGCAGACATTAACACAACATTGTAAATCAACTATACTTCAATTAAAAAAATAAAATAAACAAGAACTAGGAGCTCTTCCTCCTATTTGGGATGGGGTACCATGTTCTCATGGGTACCACGCACCTACCCGTCATCCCTGCATCTTCTGCCAGGGCAGGTTGTTAAAGTAATGCACTGATAATGCAGGAGGCAAAAATACATGCCAACCAAAGCCACAGTGGGGCTGCCCAGATTGAACTCAAGAAGACTGGCAAAGGGCTACATAGCAATGAGGACATCTGCCTTGCAGAGTGAAGTAGAGTAAGTCGATGTCAGAGTTTTATTTTGGCTCTTGGGCAAGTTTTATCTAGAACTAAAAACAGACTTCATGATGATTCTAGCCAGGCTCATCTCTTTCTCTAAGAGCCTTTTCTGCAAACAAAAATAAACTCCTTGCAACACCAGGATCGTGCCTGCCTCCTACATGTATTTCCCACAGAAAGGCCAACCATGGCAGGTAGATTGTGTAAGGCTGCGGAAGTGATCTAAGCCAGAGAGAAAGTCATTACCAAAAGGCAGCTACAGTGTCTACCTTCTCTGGGGAGGCTTCAGAATGTAGTGGCATGAGCAAGAATTCTCCAAGGAAGTAATGGTGGGGAGTTGGGGAAGAGAGGACTGGTACAGTTGGCAGTGAGGTAGGACAAAGAACTACATTGAATCCCAATGCCTGAAAAATGCCAGCCATGAAGATGAAGACTGTCTGCTCGTTTATCTTATCCTTCCACATCCTCTTGGGCCCATTGGTCTAGAGCAGTACCATCCAACAGAACTTTCTGTGATGATGGAAAGTTATATCCACACTGTCTGATATGGTAGTCACTAATCACAGGTTGCTGTTGAACAGTTGAAATGTAACTAGCCTAACTGAACTTGTAAATTTAATTTAATTTAAATAGCCACATATGGCTAATATCTACCATATTGGACAGTGCAAATCTAGAGCAAAAGAGGATCTTTGGAGTCAAATAAACCTGGGTTTGAATCCTGGCTCTACCATTCACTAGCTGTATGATCTTGGACAAGTCAATCTCCAGAAGCCCCAGTTTCCCCATATATAAAGCATCACTAATGATACTTCCTTCATCAGATCATTGTGAAGATTAAATAAGCTAGTATATAAAAAGCACTTGATTCATGGCTGCTTGATATATGCAGCTAACCTCCCAATCAAATTTGAATTAAATGTTGATTAAACTTCTTTCCCGTGATGAGCTTTTTAAAGTAGAGAAATTCCAAACACTTGCTCCACCAATATATAGACCAGTGGTTTTGAACGGGGGGTGATTTTGCTCCCTAGAGGTGATTTGTCAATGTCTGGAGACATTCTGGATGGCTACAAATGAGGAATACTACTGGAACCAAGTAGGTAGAGGCCAAGGATTTTTCTAAACATTTTGCAGTGTCCTGGACAACTTCCCGCCACCCACCCTTAACAATGAATGATCGGTCCAAAATATCAACAGTGCAAAGATTAAGAAACTCTGATGTAGACACACCCTAAGAATGAGACCAGTGAGATATAGAGCCATTTAAAGATCTCATCTTATCATTCCCTTAAGCCTTCCCCCCACTCCTCCAGACTCTCCCCCCACCTTTCACCAGCTATCTTCCAAATTTCTGCTTTTATTGAAAGACCCATCAACATGGTAAATTCACTAAGGAATATATACACAGCCATGTTCACAGAGGCAAATTTCACTTCAACAAATAGAGTCACAGTCAAGAACCAACCCCCCCATCATGTCTGCTGATTTCCCTGCCTGGAGCACTCCTCCCCACGATGTCTTCATGGATTGCATCATCACTCCCTAATGCTCATCAACCTCATCTCTTCAACTGTAACTTCCCAAAGAGGCCTTTCCCGATTGTCTTTTCAAAAAGAGCCTGGCCCTGTCACTCCTAGTCTCTGCTTTATTTGTTTTCTCAGAGCACCTGACATCACACTCCATGCTTATTTGTTTAGAATGGAAGATCCTCAGAGCAAGGATTTGGGTCTTCAAAACTGTATCACCAGGGCCCAGAACTGTGTCTGACACATAGTCACTGCTTAGAAAATATTTGTCCAATAAATGAAAAAAAATGTTTCTAGCCAGGTACAATGACACCTATATTTCAAGTAATATTCAATGCAATGATTTCAAGTGTAAAAAAGTATTTAATCTCTTGGAGTTCTCAATAATAGGATCTGATCTTTGTCAGAGAATAACATGAAAAGAAAGAGACAGAGAGAACTGACCCAGGTCTTAGGTTTTCCAGCCCCAGTTCTGGTTCTGACACTTACATTCACCATATGAGTATGTGTCTGTGAATGCGTGCAAGAGAGGAAGGGAGATTTTTGAAAAAATCCAGATTTTAGGCTTGTTTACGTATTAAAAATAACAACAACAACAATAATAACAGCTACCTTTCATTGAGCATTTCTAGCTTCCTGACAATATGTTATGAGTTTCAGCAAGCTCAGTTATTTAATTCAATCCTTTTTACAGCCTTTTATGGTAGGTGCCATTGCCCCATTTTACACATGAGGTTAAGGCCTTAAGAAAAACTTGCTCCAAGGCACACAGCTAGCAAGTTGTGGGACTGGTGTCAGAACCCAGGCCTGTGACTCTAAATCTTGTCTTAAATATTTTATCGTTATACAGACACCAGCTCCAGCATGTACCTGAACTGGGGAAGAATTTGCAAATTACAAAGAACGATTCCTGTGGTAGCAAAATGGGTTTTTTCCTTTTGTTTCTTTTTTATTTTTTTATTTTTTTGGTTTTGTTTTGAAGTACAAAATGTTCTCTTATAATTAATTCTTCTAACCATCCCAATTTTACAGACTCATACAAAGAAGTTTGGAGTATTTTATCAAAATTAGTTTTTAAATAGAGTAATGTACATTTTTAAACTAATCATTTTACAGACTGCTTCTGATGTGGGAGAAACTTTGCCAAATAAATGGGATCTGCTCCCAGTCGGGAATTGCTCCCTAGAAGGAGGGGTCATCTTATTCACTTTGGGCTCCCACGGGTAGCCCAGGCCCTGACACAGAGCAAGATCTCAGCCAGTGACTGCTTCTCCCCTCCAGTTCCTCCCTCCCTTTCATCTACAAAATGAGAGGCGTGGTCTTGAAGGTCTCCTTCCTGGGCACATGGTCCCTGACCCTGCAGTGAGCATTTGCTGAGCGCACCATGAAGCTTGGTCCTGGCCTCTGCTTTCTCCACCCCTCCATCCATTCAGAGACAAGGCTGCTGGTCACCGACCTCTTAGCTCCTTGACCCTCCCAAAGGCTTGGTTCAAACTGAGCTTCCCTTCAAAACATAGGTGCCTCTGCTAGGTCACCACTCTGCCATGATTTCTTGGCAATTGTGAGTGATTTAAGCTTCCCTTGAGGCCTTGTTTGACTGTTTCTTCTGCCCTACTCCTTCCTGCTGTGATTTCCCAATAGCACTGACCAAGGAAAAGTTGTTTAAAATCTAACCTCTCCTTTTATTACCAAGGCAAAGATTGGTCGATATACAAGTCTCTCTGCAGAGCTCCTTTGGTTCTGTACATTTCAGGGGATCCCAACTTGAACTTCTTTTGCCAGAAATTACAATTTTTATAGACTTCATAGCTTTCCTTTTTACCCTCTGGTATAACACCAATGCCAATTTAAAGTCACTTAACTGGTCACAATTATTGGACTGATTGCATGGTTTTCTTCCCACACGAGGACTCCAAATAACTCTAACTCTCCTCTGGAAATCAAAGCAGGTCTTCTTTCCACTTGGAAACTATATTCATATTATTCTTTGTATTGTTAAGGTGCTTTGTACTTTTCAAAACTGTTTCTTATACTGATCTCAATAATAAGGCAGAAAAAGACTGTAAGCTTCCCAAGGGCAGGGACCATCTCTATTTTATTCATCACAGAATAGGTACTTCAAATATGTTGGTTGAATGAATGATTCATCTTGGAATAGAAGCCAAGAGTCTTGGTTTTATTGCTGGCTTGTGTATAGTCTAAGTCAGCACTGTCCAATAGAAATAGAATGCAAGGGAATTCCCTGGTTGTCCAGTGGTTAGAACTCCATGCTTCCACTGTAGGGGGCATGGGTTAGATCCCTGGTCGGGGAACTAAGATCCTGCAAGCTGCACAGCCAAAAAAATTTTTTTAATTTAAAATTTAAAATAAAATAAAAATAGAATACAAGCCACATACTCTTTTAAACTCTATAGTAGCCACATTTTTTAAGTAAAAAAAAAAGTAAATACATTTTAATAATACCTTTTACTTAATATATCCCAAATATTGTTTTCCTATCAGGTAATCAATAAAATTATTAAAATATTTCCTCCTTTTCTTCATACAAGTCTTTGTAATTTGGGGTCTATTTTATAGTTAAAGAACATCTCAATTTGGACTAACCACACTTTTTAAAAATAGACTTTAGGGAACTCCCTGGTGGCACAGTGGTTAGGAATCCACCTGCCAATGCAGGGGACATGGGTTTAAGCCCTGGTCCAGGAAGATCCCACATGCTGCAGAGCAACTAAGTCCTTACACCACAACTACTGAGCCTGTACCCTAGAGCCTGCAAGCCACAACTACTGAAGCCTGCGTGCCCAGAGCCCATGCTCCGCAACAAGAGAAGCCACTGCCATAAGCCCGTGGGCAGCAATAAAGACCCAACGCAGCCATAAATAAATAATTTTTAAAAATAAATAATAAAAAAATAGACTTTATTTTTAGAGCAGTTTTAGGTTCACAGCAAAATCAAGCAGAAGGTATGGAGATGTCTCATATAACTCTTGCCCCAATCTCCCCCAGCTTCCCCTACTATCAACATCCCTCATCAGAGTGGTACATTTGTTAGAATTGATGAACCGACAATGACATATCATTACCATCCAAAGTCCATAGTTTACATTGGGGTTCACTCTTGGTGTTGTACATTCTATGGATTTTGACAAATATGTAATGACATCCACCATTATGGTATCATACAGAGTGGTTTCACTACCTTAAAAATCCTCTGTGCTCTGCCTACTCATCCCTGGTAACCCCTGGCAACCACTGATCCATTTACTGTCTCCATACTTTTGCTTTTCCCAGAATGTCATATGGTTGGAATAATACAGTATGAAGACTTTTCAGATTGGCTTTTTCACTTAGTAATATGCATTTAAGTTTTCTCCACATCTTTTCATGGCTTAATAGCTCATTTCTTTTTAGTGATGAATAATATTCCATTGTCTGGACATACACCGTTTATATATCCACTCACCTAATGAAGGACTTCTTGCTTGCTTCCATGTTTGGGCAATTATGACTATCACTGCTATAAACATTTGTACAGGTGTTTGTGTGGACATAAGTTTTCAACTCATCTGGGTAAATACCAAGAAGCACAATTGCTGGATAATATGGGTTTGTTTTGAAGAAACTACCAAACTATCTTCCCAAAGTGTCTTACCATTTTTCTTCCCACCAGTAATGAATGAGAGCTCCTGTTGCTCCACATCCTTGTCAGCATTTGCTGTTGTCATCAGAAGTGCCAACCCAGTACCCTGAGAAGGATTAGGCAAGGCTATCTCATAATCTTACCCAGAGAAGGTCTTCAGGGTTAAACTGTTGGGTGAAAGGAGGAAGTAGCCCCAGAAGTATTGGAGGAGTAAAATATTTAAGGCTAAGTGGTAATGGTTAGAATTTTTTATGGCTTTATTATGACTTAATGACCATACTAGAAAGGTCATAGTTAAGGAGTTAACACCCACCATCAAACAAACCCTGAAAAATTCCTTGCTTGTTCCTGTGTACATTTTCACTTCCTGTTGTCTGTTTATCTGTCTTTCCAGAGTGGAGAAACACATACTGCTAGTGGGTCTTCGTCCCATTTGGCGAACCCTGTATTTTGAGGTAGGGCATGCCTTCAATGAACACATGAGTCCACAATAAATTCCCTCCCAAGGCTTCAGAGACAGAATGTCTTACTTTAGTGGGAACCTAGAAAAGTCTCCAGAACGGAGGGAGCCCCTCCTGTGGAGAATTCATCTCAGTCCACCCTGGACAACAGGGTGGGAGAATCAAAGCAAATATTTTGGACTGACTGGGTAGGGATTTGGCTTTCAGCCAGCATCAGAGGAAATTAAAGAAGGAAGTTAGTGGGTTGAAATGGGCAGACAGGACTCTATCAGGTGTGCCGCTCAGTGTGGTCCCATCTCACACAGTGTTTCCTGGTTGCCACTAGGTAATGACCTCTGTCCAGGGAAGCCTTCCTCTCCCTGCAACTTCCAGACACCCACCTCCTTCCATTGTAGACTTAACAATATCAGCACTGATTCTGCCTTCTCTCCAGAGCAGGAATTTTGTTCCCTCTGGAGAGGAAGCAAAGTATTGAGAACTTGGGCACTGGCGTCAGACAGAACTGAGTTTGAATCCTGACTCTGCCACTTATTAACTAGGACCTTTGGCAAATTATTTGAGCTTCGTGAACCTCAGTTTCCTTGTATTCATTTCCCGTGGGTGTTGTAACAGATTACCTCAAACCTGGTGGCTTGAAACAATGAACGTTCATTCTCTCACAATTCTGGAGGGCAGAAGCTGGAAATCAGTGTCCAGAGGCTGAAATCAAGGTATCAGCAGGTCCCCACTCCCTCTGGAGTCTCCACAGGAGAATTTTCTCCTCGCCTCTTCCAGCTTCTGGTGGCTGCAGTCATTCTTTGACTGGTGATCACATCATTCACTCTGCCGCTGTGGTCACATTGCTTCCTCCTATTCTGTGTGTATCAGCTCTCCCTGTGCCTCATCACATGAATAATATCTGATGACAAATATGAGGGGCCCATCTGATAAGCCAGGATAATCTCTCATCTAAACATCCTTAATTTAATCACAACTGCAAAGACCCTTTTCCCAAATAAGGTAATGTTTACAGGTTCTAGGGATTAGGACTTTACATCTTTGGGGTCACCAATACATTCCCAAGTCTTGAAATGTGAATGCTAGTTGTTTTTGTTTGATTTCCCTCCTGGAAAGCAGGACTGAGACCAAGGACTTATGCAAGTGGTCTTTTGGGGGATGTGATCTCAGGGAACAAGAGGGAACTAGGAAGAGTGAAACAGGGCAAGAGCGAAAATCAGTACATACACACCTTATTGAGCCGGTCACTCTGTGCGCTGGGGCTCCATCTTGCTGGGACCCTCTGAGGAACCGTGTAGACCTCAGAACTGTCCTGTTGAGAGATAGAAGAGGGAGCACTTGTCCACCACCATCTACCTCCTGTTAGCCCCGTTGGTGACTCCCTCACACTCTCATTTCTGAGCTCACATCAGAACGGCTGAGCAGTTCCACAGGTAGAGTTCTTGGCGGCAGCAGTGAAGCCCCAGAGCAGAAAGTGAGAGGTAAGTGGTATAGCTGAAGCAAGGTTTTGCCAGGTTATACCTGTAGGAAACTGGTTGTCATGGCAGCAGCTGGAATTAAAAAGATGAGTCAAGAAGATACAAGGTGAGGCATACAATAGCCCTGCACATTAGAGGTTGTTGGAAGGATTAAATGCAGCAATGTGCATATCTATCACATGGTAATCACTCAAAAAAACCACTAGCTACTTTTTTCATTGCTGCTATTACTAATACCTGTTCTTATATCACTTGCCTAGCATAGTGTCTAGCATATGGGCACCTCTCAATATATCTTTGCTGGCTGGCTAAAAGGATGGAAGGAAGGAAGGAGGGGAAGGAGGGAGGGAGGGAAGGGAGGGAGGGAGGGAGGGAGGAAGGAAGGAAGGAAGGGAGGAAGCATGGATGAATGGACAGACAAAAGCAAAAAAACATAATTCATGTCTTGAAAAAATACTTTGGTATTTTCTCAGAAAAGAAACCATAAGTTTCTCTCTGATGAATAAATCAGGTAGTGGCTTTTCGACACCAGGTGAATATAACAAAGCACAGGGCTAGCACCCAAGATTAATGCCCTTCTAACCTAACTTTTTTTTTTCTTTCACTACAACCAAAGTTAAAAGAGACTTCTTCAATTCATTTAGAGTTTTCATTGCCCTGGGCAATTTTGAGATTCAGATCTCATCTATTTCACTCTGGCCTGAGTAAATTAGAGCCCTCATGATGTGTTGTGCTGGAAGGGACTTGACTTTCAATCCTGGAGTGAAATATTTTCTCAAGACCCATGTGCACTAATTCTGGCTTAATTCTGAGGTACAGGATTACAGGTTAGCAATAGCCTTTTGGGAGAGAATATACACTTCCTTATGTCATCATCACCATCACTGTCCTAAACAAACACTTCATGCTTCACTAGCTGCTTACTAGGAAGCACCCCCTATATTGGGTACTAAGAAAAAAGATTCATATTGCTGCCCTCAAAGAATTTATATTCTATTTGGAGAGATAGTATAGTTACATAAAAACAAATAATGTTGCTAAGCAATTTATCATAAAAGCCTATTGAATGCGCCTGACAAAACTCCTGAAGTCTGGGGTAGTGGGAGGAGTACTCACAAGTTAGTGTAGCTCATCAAGTCTTCCTGAAGGAGGTAGAACAAGCTGGCTTTGAAGGAAGTGTAGGACTTGGATTCTTTGGAAGGAGGAAATATATTGGATAAGAGTACATGACTTTTTTTTTTAAGATTTTTTTTATGTGGACCATTTTTTAAAGTCTCTATTGAATTTATTACAACACTGTTTCTGTTCCATGTCTTGGTTTCTTGGCCCCGAGGCATGTGGGATCTTAGCTCCCTGGCCAGGGATCAAACCAGCACCCCCTGCATTGGAAGGCGAAGTCACAACCACTGGACCACCAGGGAAGTCCCAAGAGCACATGACTTTTTAGGGGAGCTCAGACCAGGAACGTTTAGGCAGATGAACCTGCAAGCAGAAGAGGAAAGAGTAAGTACTAGTGCTCTCCCATTCATCACAGATCGAGGAAGAAATGCTGCACCCCAGAGCTGAGCTGGCCCACTTATCTGTGATTTGGTGGTTAGAGTGCCAAAAAAACTTAATTTGAGGCTGAGGCTAGTGAGATCACACTTGGCTAACTTTCCTCTAGCCAAACCATGGTTGGGTGATGCTCTCTGGCCAAAGCGCTAAGAAATAAAGTCCCTCGTTACCATATGATTTCCATCTTCCCTGCCTCTTCCGGGTTCTGCAATGGAAGGGAAAGACTACCCTCTTTGGCTCACTCATGTATTCATCTGTTCATTCAGTAAATATTTACTGAGCTCCTAGTACATGCTTGACGGTCTGTTGGGCACTGGGGAGTCAGTGGTGAGCAAAAACAGCCACAGGCTTCCCTGGTGGCACAGTGGTTGAGAGTCCGCCTGCCGATGCAGGGGACGCGTGTTCGTGCCCCGGTCCGGGAAGATCCCACATGCCGCGGAGCAGCTGTGCCCGTGAGCCATGGCCGCTGAGCCTGCATGTCCGGAGCCTGTGCTCTGCAATGGGAGAGGCCACAACAGTGAGAGGCCAGTGTACCGCAAAAAAAAAAAAAAGCAGCCACAGACCTTGCTCTTGTGTAGCTAAGAGTCTTGTAATATAGACAATTGCTAATTATAATTACCTCCAATTACTACAAAATTACAACTGTGATAAATGTGGAGAGTTTCAAGATGTATAATATGGGGGTTACCTAGTCAGAGAGGTCAGGGGAGACCTGAGAAAGTGACAACCAATTTGAGATCTGAAGACCAGCAGGACGACTTAGGGTTAACTGGGTGAAAACTTGGGGCAAGATCATTCCAGATGGAAGCAACAGCCCATACAATGGCCCTGTGGTGGAAGAGAATGAGGCTCCTTTGAGGAAAAAAGAGCAGGCTGGTGAGACTGCGGCAGAGAGACCAAGGGGAGCAGAGGGCAGGATGATGTTGCAGAGGCAGACCTGGCCTGGTGAGGCAAGGCCTTGTGGTCCACGACCTGGATTCTGGCCTTCAGCCTAAGAGTGATGGCAAGCCATCAGAAACACAAGTAGTTTTGCTCTTGTAAAGCCACAGAGCTGGCTACCAGACTGGAGTGGAGTTAGTACAAGTTTTGCTAGAGTTATCAAACTCAAGTATCAGGCTTTGTGATAGTACAGTACAAATGTTTTTCCAAATTAGTCACAAACACTTGGGTGCTGTAACAGAGACCAAAAATAATAGTGATTTCAATTTATGTCTTTCTCTAGGGCCAGGAAGATGGCTCCCCAAGTCAGGGATGAGGTCCCTTCTATTACATTTCTCTCATCCCCATGTCCAAGATGGCCCACCACCACCACGTTGGCACTCCAGCCAGCAGGGACAGAGGAAAGAGGGCATCGAAGGGGATGACCTTTCTTTCTAAGGGCATAACCTTGAAATTGCACACACTATTTCTGCTCACATCCCATGGACCAGAATTACTTTCTTGGCCTCTCCTAGCTACAAGGGAAGCTGGGAAACGTGGTCTTTCTCCTAAATAGCCCTACACCTGCAGCTAAAATTCTACCACCTCTCCCATAGAGGGGAGAATGAATACTGGTGGAAAGTTGGCAGTCTCTGCCACAGGGCTCTTGACCAACTAGAGCAGGCCAACTAATGCAGATATACATTCATTCAGTGAGCACTTGCTCTGCGCTGTGCCAGCGGCAGAGGTTATAAAGAGGAGTGAGATACAATAACTCCCTCAGGTAGCTCAGTCTAGTGCAGTGGAGCTCAAACCGGGCTCCATGTTAGAGTCACTGGGGAGGCATTAAATCTCTCGGCCCTCAGATCTCCCCTCTTCCCAATTAAATCAGAATCTCTGATGGTGAAACTCCACTATTGGTGAGTCTTAGAACTCCCCAGAGGCTTCCAACATGCTGCCAAGGTTGAGAAATACTGGTTTAGTGGAAGAAAGAGACGGGTTAACAAACAGCTCCAGCACTAGGCATTAGGCACTCTAAAAGAGAATGGTACAAACCTCTGTGGGAACACAGGGAAGCCTGTGACTCCTTAAATAGACAAGGATCATCAGAACTGCACAAGAGGAGACACATGAGCAGAGTCTTAGAAGATCAGTGGCAGTTTGCCAGGTGAGCACGGTTGGGAAGGGCGTGCCAGGTAGAGCAAGAACATGGAGCTGTGAACGATTTCGGGAATTCTAAAATAAGTAAAAATCTTTTCCCTAAATTATTCTAGGCTCTAACACACGCAGCCATAGATCAGCCAGAGTCCTGCTCACAGGACCGGAAAGCAACTTCCACTCTGCTAATGACTAAATATTTAACATTTTATACTTATTCTCCTACTACTGTGTCTAAACACTGGTAGGTTCCTGGGGGTACCTGTGTCTTTTGAAGAGCACTGCACAGCAAGAGCACCAACCAAATAGAATGGAGGTCAAGTAGATTCCCTGCTGTGCTCAGCTTTAACCCTTTAGTTGCTAAAACATTGAAAGGTGGAAGGGGAGTCCTAAGGTTTGGACTGAGAAGGCCAGGTTAGCAGAGATGCAGTCTAGGGGCTCAGATATTTTAGTAAAGGATATGACCTTACAGTTGCACGTAGCTTTGTGTTAGTCCTGGGCAAGGTGCCCCATGGAGCATCAGAAAGCCAGCTATTGCTCCAGTCACATGCAGGATATGTGATGCTGAGGGAGGGAGGCCGCCGACAAAATAGAGATAAGGCAAAGGACCTGGATGGCAAGATGGAACACTCAAGTATTAGGGGAGTGAGGGAAGGAATCCATATGAGGGAGTGTAGGGTGAGAGTAACGGAAGAAAGGAAGAACATGAGGATGTCAGGGGGCAAGACAGAGGCTTATGAATGCTGTAGCCTGAAGCTCCTGGTGTCCGATCATTTGAAGATGTTTCTCTGCAGCCCCTTCGGTCCTGTCCTTTCCAGTCTTTGACCTACGCTGAGGTTTTGCAAAATGACGAGAACCAGACTTCCGGTATGGCTGGAGTTTTCTAGCTCAATCCCTGATTACTCGGAGAGGAGAGAAGCGAAACAAGGAATGTGCCAAACACGGCTGTCACCCATGAATGCGCACAGCTGGCCCAGGAAAGGAAGGTCTAGGAAAGAGCTACTTATCAGGCTTGGCTGTGGCCCCTTATCCAAAATAAAAAGTGGACAAAAGGAGGCCATTGTGCATCCAATCAACTCTCAATTATCCAGGGGCAGCTTCTCTACTCTGTGGGTCTCCCCTACTCCCTTTGAGTTCCCTCCAGCTGTCTGCCCTTTGACCGGTTTCCTGCCCATCAGGGCCACAGTCAGAGGGTGGGCAGGTGGAGGAAGGGCGAGGAAGTAAAATTCAGATCAGTCATTTTATAGCTGTTCCTTAGACGCTTTTGCAAAAGGGGGAGAATCACTGGTTAAACCAACATTCGGTTTATTTGGGGTTTTAATTTATCAGGGCTCTGTCTCATCCTTCATTAGCATGGATAATTGGTAATTGGTTAAGTGATATTTATTCAATCTGTGGCGCCTCTGCTATTGTATCTGCCGTGTTTCATTTTAAAAATCGTCTGCATTAGTAAAAGCTCTATTGAAATGATTTTCTTAATGCACTTAGAGCTCTGCTATTTTAGCAGAAAACCTACATCTACATTCCCTATGTAGGGGAGGGGGAGTTTGGAAGTGGTTGGAGTAACCACAGATATTGGGGGGGGAGTCATATCCATTGGAATATTTAAGTAAATGCTTTAAAGTCACACTTATCTCACTTTCCAATACAAGCAGTCCAAATCTGAAACAGATTTGTATGAGTGTTTTTAAAACTCTCCCCCAAGTTTTTTATATTGTCAAGTGAAGGCAGAGAGTAGATTTCTGATTCCTCTCCTATCACCGCCCCCTCCCTTTGGACATCTTAGTTTACTCACCTGCATGGAACAAAGGCCATTCTTTGCCTTATTGCAGTTTAAAAAGTTGAACGAACATATCTGTACAGAAAAAAATATATTAAGTTTGGAGGCACCATTCGGGTTTACAGTAGCATTTAAAATGAAGTCCTATAGGGACTTCCCTGGTGGTCCAGTGTCTAAGACTCCACGCTCCCAGTGCAGGGGGCCCTGGTTTGATCCCTGGTTGGGGAACTAGATCCCGTCTGCCTGTCGCAACTAACAATTGGCAGGCCGCAAAGAAGATCCCGCATGCTGCAGCTAAGACCCAGTGCAGCCAAATAAATAAATAATTTTTTTTTTTAAAAAAGCACTTAAAAAAACATAAAATGAAATGCAATCTTAGAACTAGGAGAACTAAGGCAGGATAGGTGACTCAGCTTTATTACTAGGCTACAGTATGAGAGGAGCAGAATTTACATGCTAGAATTAGAAATAAAGTTTCCATCATGGTTTTTTTGGTACTTTATTATGGATATTCCACAATCATGTTGAATTGTTTAGAGTTATCTGTATTTTTAAAGGAGTAGGACCAGCCACCATTAGCCACAAAAGAGTTAGGCTGTGATGTGGACAGGTTATGTGCTCGAGCTTTGGATTCAGAATAGAGCAGCCTGGGTGTGAACAGAGCTGAGGAGTTACTTATGAGCACAGATCTGCCCTCTGAGGGACATGGTGGTTTTTGGCAGGGGCCCTGATCTGCTGTGAGAAGCTCTAGGCTTGACCCTTAACTTTGTCACTTTTTTGCCAGCTGTTAGTAACCGTCTCTAAGCCTCCGTTTCATCATCTAACAAATGGCAGCGATAATGCATGAGTGGTTGGCAAGTTGCCTGGCACATAATAAGCACTCAATAAACGTTCAGTGTATTCAAGACTTGCATTTATAGCAGAGTCTTGGCACCCTGAAACTCATCAGTAGTTGTGAAAAGAAAGTATGTGAGAAGTCTCGAAGAAAGTTGTGAGAAGAAAGGATTTCAATCGCATAAAACCATCTCCTCCAAGATTACGTACTTACTTATCCGTTCATTATTTAATAAATACAGTTAGATCACAAGCCTACCAGGTACATAGTTTTATTTTTACCTTCAAGCAGAGACATCCTGGGTTAAGTTAGCATGGAAAAGTATATGCACTTTACAGACAGATTTTGAGGGGGGTCCTGAAATGGTTGTTGAAACCTTAAAATATTCCCATTTCTCAGCAAGAACAGGCTGCTAGCTGTAGCCAAAAATGCAAACTGCCTGGTAATCGGTCTGAAGAGACATTTGCCTGGTCTCTCACAATGTATGGAACTGCCACCTCCTGTTTGGGCATTTCAGAAAACATTTGGATTGCTTTAGATGTCTTACCACGCTAATTAAATAAAATATGACTAATTAAATGTCATAAAGCATGATGTAAACTTGTTAATGTCAGGGGAGAGCTTTAAAAACAACTATCAAGATGGGCAAATTTGTCACATGTCAACATTTTGAGTTAATTTTCAGTGGTAAATAAGCAAATTTTATTTAAGAAATGTGAAAACTGTCTGGCGATGTGATTAGGGCATCCTATATTTTGTGCCTGATTAGGCTGTGGCTTATATGGGGGGCTGGAGAATCTCTTCTGAATAGTTAACTACCCATTTTTTCAATTAAACATAATGTTATGTTAACATCCTTAAAGAGGTAAATGATGGCACAGTAAATCCAATTAGAATACATACTTACAACTGGATTCTCTTGCAATTTTCCAAAAGCTGATTGCATTTTACATCTTCCCTGCTATTGTCAGAGAGGCTCTAGCACAAGTTGCTGCACCCCCCGCCTGGTGCCTGTGTCTTTTCGTGGTGACCTTTGCTGGAAGAGCTGCTGCAGACATCACAAACTCTCACATCAATTTGCCACAATTGGATGTGGCATCTTGCAGCTAATTTGATTTGGGAAGAAATGCACCTGGCTCTGTTTTTTCCCTATAGAATGTGGAGGGAGTTCTGAGTCCTCCCAGATGCCATCTACCCGAGGAGCCCATGTGTTTTTCAAGGTCTAAGCAGTTTGTCTTCCTCTCGCCAAATCCAACCCGTTACAAAAGGAAAGGAGCTGAATTATTTAATGCAAAAATAAATTAGATTGGAGTCAGGGAGGGAGAATGAGAAACAAAGTGAACTGAAAAATACAACTGTTGATCTAACTTCCAGACTTCCTTCATTCAAAAAAAAGCCAACCCTTTTTCTTTGGCTATTCAAGTCTATGTTACTTCCCTTTGTTTTTATCACATCAATTAAACACAATTTCCCCCATAGCAGAATTCTAAAGCAATGCCACCCTGTCAAGTTCATACTGTGTGAAAGACATACAAACATACAAATATAGTTTTACTTTTTGTTAAGTTTCAAACCAATTTGAGGTTGTAGAAAATAGATAAAATGGTAATGTGTTTAATCTATTATTGATGAATTTAAATAGATCAAAAGGCTGTTTGTTGCAGGAAAAATACAAGTCCCAGGCCTTTTATTCAGTGACCTACATTTTATCTCAATTATACTCCAGATATTGAAAAACAAAATAATCAACAACAACAAAACCTACCTTGTAAATATGATTTACATTGAGTAGGTGAGGATGCTCTGAAGGTAAGTGAAAGAAAAAGGATTACTGAGTATTTGCACATTAGGTTTAATTTTTATGAGAGGAGGGAGTAGTTTCCTGGAGAGGTAAATAAATGTTAATTGTATAGCACTCTCCTAGAGAAACTCAAATCTATGCCATATTGCCGTAAGAATACATATACCGGGGCTTCCCTGGTGGCGCAGTGGTTGAGAATCTGCCTGCCAATGCAGGGGACACGGGTTCGAGCCCTGGTCTGGGAAGATCCCACATGCCGCAGAGCGAGTGGGCCCGTAAGCCACAACTACTGAGCCTGCGCATCTGGAGCCTGTGTTCTGCAACAAGAGAGGCCGCGATAGTGAGAGGCCCGTGCACCGCGATGAAGAGTGGCCCCTGCTTGCCACAAGTAGAGAAAGCCCTCGCACAGAAACAAAGACCCAACACAGCAAAAATAAATAAATAAATATTAAAAAATTTTTTAAATAAAATAAAAAAGAATACATATACCATGACTCATGTAAAATGGGGGGTGGGATTCGTTGGGAAAAGAAATCTGAATGAGTCTACACTGGGTCAAAAGTTGAATACATGCATGTTTAGATTAATGATGGATGGGAACTTCAAAATTTTTTGTCAGGAAAAGGAAGAGAGCTGTTGAAAATTCTAAGAAACAAGAGGGCAAGGACCATTCTGATTTTGTGGCTTACCCCCATCCCTGGTGCCAAGTCTGCAGTTGATACTCAATAAATATTTATTGAATGAGTACCTAAAGCTTTAGAACTTCTACACTCAGTTTCCTTTTGCATAGATAGACCTAACCTAAATATGTCTACTAATAGCAGCCTGACCTGTCAAGAGATAACTAAAGGATTTATGAGCCTTGTGGACTATGTGGAAATTTTTAAAGATGGAGAGTGTATGATTATTGTTATCACAATTCCCTCATATACTTTCGTATCTGCTTCCCCTGCATCTTAAAAATAGAAGGCTTTACAGGAACATTCGTAGTTGCAGAGATAAAGGACAACTCATTTCAGGCTGGTGAGAGTGAGAGATGATGTCATTTCCAACCAAAGATGGAAGCAGGGAAGAATTCAGAGCCCAGGAGCAGGAAGGAAAATCAAAACAAGTTTCCAGAACTCTCTGAATCCCACAATTACCAAGGTATTTTTTAGTGCAGCTTCATTCTTTTCTTTGAACTTGTGAATTTGCAGATCATTAAACAGCTCCATTTTCAAAAACAGGACGATACTCTAACACAAACATAGTCATTTTGTATAATTTTCCATTTGGTTTTATTGGAGCCATAACTCATTTCCATGAGACCCAGTAACCTGGGGAAGGAAATATTCCTAGAAGTTGTTTTAACTCTACAGGGCCTACCACAGAGTAGGACTCAATAAACGTGTGAATGAATAAAGAATCAGTTAATGAATGAATGAATATAGCAACTAGCAGTTATGAGTCAGGAGAGGTTGACTGCCAATAGCTGATATCAAACAAGCAAAATCACGATGGCTTAACCAAGAAAAAGTTGATTTCACTATTACGTTAAAGAAGTCTGGAGTCAAACCATACAAGGCTGATATAGATAGCAATTCTATGCCGTCTACAGAGACATGGGCTCCTCTCTCTCTGCAGCTATTCATAGGCTGTGGCTTGTACCTTCACAATTTAGGATGGCTGCTGGAGTTGCCACCATCACATCCTAATTAAAATCTAGAAGATAGGAAGGCAGAAGGATGAAAAGGGAGCCCCTGTAAGGTGGGGCAGCTACATTTCAGCAGATTGGAAGCTTATCATCTAAAATCTAGTCACAAAGCCATACATAGCTGCAAGAGAGACTTGGAAATGTGGTCTTTTGTTCACTCCTGGAATTCAAGTTCCAGCACTAAGGAAACGAGGGCGAATGGATATCGGCTTAGGCAATAGTAATATCTGCCACATTAGCAAACACTCTGCAATAGAGTTTGGAAAGGAAAATGCATTGATCCTTCCATCTAGCCTCCATAGACCTGTCTGCAGTAGAAGAGGAAGAGGCAAATGGTTTCCTTAAGCACAAATGTCAAGGCATTGAATAAAAACAGTGTTACTGTGTGCCAGACACTGTTCTAAATACTTTATCCATATTAATTCATTTAATCTTCACAACAACCCTATATGGGAGGTGCTTTTATTATCATCATGATATAGGTAAGACTTTAAGACACAGAGGGGTTAAGTGACTTTCCCAGGGTCACACAGCAAGTATTTGGCAGAGCCCACACAAACCCAGGCAGTCTGTCTCTTAATCTACTGGTCAAAAGTTGCCAAATAAAGACAGCACAGTTTAACATAAAGTTAGAGACCAAATTCTTAGAGTTTCATTAAAAAGCAACTTCTTAAAAGCACTGTCCTTTGGACCATGTGACCTGGCAGACCATATGCTAGAGGTTTCTTGTGTTGAGAGACAATTCTCTATGAGTCTTTTCTGCATGTCCTATGATTGAGGGACTGTCTGTCCTTTGTTCTGAACTATGATTTCAAGGATGTTTGTATAGCAAATAGACTTGGAAGATATACTGTCTTCCTCCAAAGCTTAGGGCAGGTTTTCTTACAGCCATGGAAGATGGAGGTAGTACCTCCTTCTGGAGCAAAGGACAGGCACACTTACTGCCCATTATAAAAGATTTATATTCCCTAAACTCAGGGTCCCTCTATTGTAATGCAATCCACTGTGGGTGCAGGTGTGATATGATCCTCCTTATGGGCATTGGGGCTCAGGGAATCAGTATAAAAATGCTGATACTCTGGCTATGGCTAGAGCTGTGAGTAATAAACTGACCCAGGAGCCTCATGTCTTCTACCAGCATCCATGAAATGGTGGCAAGCTAACTTGCTAGCTTGCAAGTAGCACAAAATCTCAGACCCTTCACAGTTCTTGACACTGTAATGGCAGCTGATGCCACGTGCGGTTTATGGCAAACCCCAATAGAAGGGTCATAACATAGACCCCTAGGGTTTATCCCCTAGGCTAAGGAATTGACTCACATGATTGTGGGGGGCTGTCAAGTCTGAAATCTGCAGGAAAGGCTGGAAATTCAGGTGAGAGTTGATACTGCAGTCCTGAGGCCGAATTTCCAGCAGAATGGAAACTCAGGCAGGGTTTTTACATTGCAGTCTTAAGGAGAATTCCTTCTCTTTCAAGAAACCCCAGTCTCGGCTCTTTGAAGAACAAAGGTAAATTAGAAGACTTATTCCTCTAATAGTAGAGGAATTGCCCAATTGGAATACGTTGGATCTACTAAAAGCGGACTTTTGAAAAAGAAGACCATTCTTTTCCATTTGATCTTTCATTGGTACCATTATTATTATTATTAATCGACATATTCTTAGTACCAACTACAGAGCCTAAAAATATGATTGTTTAATTTTTTTTTTTTTTTGGCGGTACGCGGGCCTCTCACTGTGTGGCCTCTCCCGTTGCGGAGCACAGGCTCCGGATGCCCAGGCTCAGAGGCCATGGCTCACGGGCCCAGCCGCTCCGCGGCACGTGGGATCATCCCGGACCGGGGCACGAACCCGCGTCCCCTGCATCGGCAGGCGGACTCTCAACCACTGCGCCACCAGGGAAGCCCGGTTTAATACTTTTGTATGAGGCCCACCCACATTATGGAGGGTAATCTGTTTCAGTGGAAGTGTACTGATTTAAATGTTACTCACATCTAACAACAACGACAAAAAATACCACACAATATACCTTCACAGCAGCATCTAGCCTGGTGTTTGACCAAACAAATGGGCACCACAGCCTGGCCAAGTTGACAAATAAAATTAATTGCCACACCACCCAAGCTCTAAAGTCCCCCCCATAGGAATGCACGAGGCCTCTGTTGTCACTGCCTCTCAGTCCAGTTTCTCTTTCTGCCCAATCCTACTTCCCTCACTCTCTCATGCAAATTGTTCCTGAGAGCACCCTCCAGTAAACCTATTGCCCATACAGCTCCTTCTGAGAGTCTGTTTTCTCAGAATCCTGCCATAAGACAGATACTGTAATAAACAAAACATGCTACTCAGAATTATTACCAAGTCTAAGTTAGCAGCTAACTCTCAAAGGTTTTGTTGTTGCTTTTAAAAATATTTGAAATCACGCAGTCTGCTGTCTTTGAGAGAGATGTGCCATTTGACTCTAAGAACAAAGCAACTGGTCAATTAGACAGAAAGCAAATGATGGTTAAAAAAAATAACTCTCAAAAAAAACCTCGCTTACTGGTTTATTCTTTGTCACTTTTATGTCTAAGCAGCAACTGCTCAGAGTTTCAGAGCTGCAAGCTGTCGGTCTGTTACTCTTATCCAGGCACATGTTTTGGGAGTGCGTGCCCACAGACATTCAGCAGATGGTCTTGGGCTGGACATCTGGAAGTCGCATCAGATTATGGGGCACAAATTTGTGATAATAGATTTAATTCAGTTTTTGCTCAACATTTTTTGGCTGGTTTAAAGACCCTGGGGTCAGTATGTAACTTGGCAAGGGTTTTACAAAAATTGTTCTGAATTTACCATCAGTGGGCTGATCTTATACAATATTTTGTTTGTGCAACTCAGACCAGCTGGGTAAAAGCTAATGAAAGGAATGCAATTATAGGGGGCTGAGAGGTACATGTAAGCCTTATTAATACATTAGTCATTCTCTGTGTACCCCTGACCATCCCACATGTGCGGCTGCATAAGGAGGGCAAGATAACCTTGGGGGAGCATGGCCATCTTCCTTCATTTTCTGATTCTAGAGTCTAGAATGGATGTTTTATTTGGACAATTAAGGGCAATACAGCAATATGTGTAACCACATCATTTTTTATTTTTGTCAGGAATAGTCTGAAATAAACCTTAAGAACAAAATACAAATGAAGTAAAGATTAATCCTAATACAACACTTATATAATATATTGAAGAAGAGTGTCCTCTTCTTACCATCAAACATAGTATAAATTGAGTATCTGCATGTAAAAGACTACTTTTTTCATAATCCTGTCACAGCATCTAACAGCCAATTTTCACTAAAAAAAAAAAAATGCTGAATGGATAGGTGAATGGATTTCTTTTTCTTATTTTTTTAAAGCTGAGAATAAACCAAACAGGGAAAGGCTAAAAACTCATTAAGAAAGTGATCAACAGACATAGAGAATACTTGTGGTTGCCAAGGGGGAGGGGGTGGAGAAGGGATGGATTTGGAGTTTGGGTTTAGCAGATGCAAACTATTACATATAGAATAGATAACAACAAGGTCCTACTGTATAGCACAGGGAACTATACTCAATATCCTGTGATGAACCATAATAATAGAAAAGAATATTTTTTTAGAAGTGGTCAACATATAGAAAAAGTCGCTAAGAAGAAAAAAAGACTGATGACCAATAAATGTATGGAAGGATGGTCAGCCCCAGGATTAATTAGGGAAATCAAATGACACTGAGAAATCATTTCACAGTCTTCAGATTGGCAAAAATTTAAAGAATGGCAATTCCAAACATTGGCAAGAACCTTCATACACTTATGGTGGGACTGTAAGCTGGTATAATCACCTGGAAGAGCCATTGGCTATACCTAGTTAGGTAGAAGATACACTTAGCCTATGATCCAGTAATCCCACTTCTAAGGTATACATGCTAGACAGGGATACAAGTTCACAAATGTTCACCGTTGCATTGTTGGAAATAGCAAAAACAAAAACAAAATTGTAAACAACCTAAGTGTCTGTCAATGGAAGAATGGATAAATATGTTGTTGCATATTTCGACAGTGGATTACTATACAGCAGTCAGAATGAATAAATTAGAGTGACATCTAACAACACAGATAAATCTCAGCAACAACAACAAGAACCAAAAAAAGAAAATTGGAGGGGTCTAGGAAAAATACCCAAAAGAAGTTTAGCAAAAGTTTAGGAAAAAAAAGTTTCGATGTTTATTGATGCAAAATATGTAGAAAAACTACTGAAACATGCATAGGAATGAAGAGCACTGAAATAATTAGTGTGGTTAACTCTAAGGAGAAAGGTAGGGAAATGGGATTGGGGAGAGGGTTCAGAGATGGCTTCATTGTATCTATAATATTTATAGTGGGGGGAGGAGAAAAATGTCAAGAAAATAGGCCAATTTTTAAAACTGTGTTCTTCCTATAATTTCCTATTTTTTCAAGTATGTTTAAAATATATAATGATTTTTAATACAGTGTTTAAAAGAATCAACTCTTTTTCCATTATAGTTTATTATAAGATATTAAATATCAATATTGAATATAGTTCCATGTGCTATACAGTAGGACCTTGTTGTTTACCTGTATTATATATAGTAGTTTGCATCTGCTAATTCTGAACTCCTAAGTCATTGCTCCCTTTCCCCTTTGATAACCATAAATTTGTTTTCTATGTCTGAGTCTGTTTCTGTTTTGTAAATAAGTTCATTTGTATCACATTTTTAGATTCTACATATAAATGATATATGATATCTGTCTTTCTCTGTCTGACTTACTTCACTTAGTATGATAATCTCTAGATCAATCCATGTAGCTGCAAATGGCATCATTTCATTCTTCTTTATGGCTGAGTAATATTCCATTGTATATATGTGTCACATCTTCTTTATCCATTCATCTGTTGATGGACACTTAGGTTGCTTCCATGTCTTGGCTATTGTAAATAGTGCTGCTATGAGCATTGGGGTGTATGTATCTTTTCAAATTAGAGTTTTCTTTGGATATATGCCCAGAAGTAAAATTCCTGGATCATATGGTAGCTTAAAAGAATCAACTTTTATTTGAAAACCTGAAATGAGAAATCAGCACTCTTGAGCTCCATAAATTCAACAATTTAAGTGAGGGGAGACATGCAGTAACTCTAACACCAGCCCTTACTCAGGCCTAGTTCTGGATAGTGCTCCAGCAAACAGTTCTCCCAGCTCTCTGTTTTCCCGATTTCCAATGAAAAATCGCCAAAGAGGGCTTGATTTGTCTAAGAGAGCTGCTGCACCTTCTCCTTGTAAGTGTGCTAAATTTTCATTAATTTCATTGCTTACACACACAGAAACAAAACAAAAAAACAAAACAAAAAACTAAAGGTGGGCTTCCCTGGTGGCGCAGTGGTTGAGAGTCTGCCTGCCGATGCAGGGGACGTGGGTTTGTGCCCCGGTCTGGGAAGATCCCACATGCCACGTAGCGGCTGGGCCCGTGAGCCATGGCCACTGAGCCTGCGCGTCCGGAGCCTGTGCTCCGCAACGGGAGAGGCCACAGCGGTGAGAGGCCCGCGTACCGCAAAAAAAAAAAACAAAAAACAAAACCAAAAAACTAAAGGTGCCTCTTCCACAGGCCTAGGTGGAAAATTCTACATCAGTAGAAATCCCACCAGCTACCTAAGCTCATGTCTTTAATTCTGCCACATAAGGTAAATGTTTTTACTTGGAATCATTTTTCCCCTGGAGCTGACATGATCCGATCCAGACTTTTTTGATTCTTAAAACACACAACAAACAAAAATCCCCAATCCTCCCCAACCTGCTCTGATTATGCTAGTAATATGTGTTCTTTGTAGAAAATTCAGAAAGTGATGAAAAACACTCCTCAAATTAAAAATCACTTGGGGGGTTTTCCTGGTGGCGCAGTGGTTAAGAATCTGCCTGGCAATGCAGGGGACACTGGTTCAAGCCCTGGTCTGGGAAGATCCCACATGCCGCGGAGCAACTAAGCCCGTGTGCCACAACTACTGAGCCTGCTCTCTGGAACCCACGAGCCACAACCACTGAAGCCCGTGTGCCTAGAGCCCATGCTTCACAACAAAAGAAGCCACCGTGATGAGAAGTCCACACACCGCAATGAAAAGTGAAGCCCCCGCTCACCACAACTAGAGAAAGCCTGGGCAGAGCAATGAAGACCCAATACAGTCAAAAACTAATTAATTAATTAATTCAGCCAAAAATAAATAAATAAATATTTTTTAAAAAAATCACTTGGAATCTCGAGACTCAGAAATAACCACCTTTGACTTCCGGGTAAGATGGCGGAAGAGTAAGACGCGGAGATCACCTTCCTCCTCACGGATACACCAGAAATACAGCTACACGTGGAACAACTCCTACAGAACACCTACTGAACGCTGGCAGAAGACCCCAGACCTCCCAAAAGGCAAGAAACTCCCCACATACCTGGGTAGGGCAAAGCGGAGAGATTCCCGCACAGAGGATCGGTGCCGAGCGGCACTCACCAGCCCGAGAGGCTTGTCTGCTCGCCCGCCGGGGCGGGCGGCGCTGGAAGCTGAGGCTCGGGCTTCGGTCAGAGCGCAGGGAGAGGACTGGGGCTGGCGGCGAGAACTCAGCCTGAAGGGGGCTAATGTGCCACAGCTAGCCGGGAGGGAGTCCGGGAAAACTCTGGAGCTGCCGAAGAGGCAAGAGACTTGTTCTTCCCTCTTGGTTTCCTGCTGCGCGAGGAGAGGGGATTAAGAGCGCTGCTTAAAGGGGCTCCACAGACGGGCGCGAGTCGCGACTGAAAGCGCGGAGCCCAGTGACGGGCGTGGGACGCTGGGGCTGCTGCTGCCGCCGCCAAGAAGCCCGTGTGCGAGCGCAGGTCACTGTCCACACCGCCCTTCCGGGAGCCTGAGCAGCCCGCCACTGCCGGGGTCCCGGGATCCAGGGGCGGCTTCCCTGGGAGAACGCACGGCGCGCCTCGGGCTGGTGCAACGTCACGCCGACCTCTGCCGCTGCAGGCTCGCCCCGCACTCCGTGCCCCTCCCTCCCGCCCGGCCTGAGTGAGCCAGAGTTCCCGAAGAGGCTGCTCCTTTAACCCTTTCCTGTCTGAGCGAAGAACAGACGCCCTCCGGCGACCTACACGCAGAGGCGGGGCCAAATCCAAAGCTGAGACCCGGGAGCTGTGAGAACAAAGAAGAGAAAGGGAAACCTCTCCCAGCAGCCTCAGAAGCAGCGGATTAAAGCTCCACAATCAACTTGATGTACCCTGCATCTGTGGAATACATGAATAGACAACAAATCATCCCAAATTGAGGAGCCAGGAGTCAGTACTGTGCCTCTGAGGTGGGAGAGCCAACTTCGGGACACTGGTCCACAAGAGACCTCCCAGCTCCACATAATATCAAACGGCGAAAATCTTCCAGAGATCTCCATCTCAACACCAGCACCCAGCTTCACTCAACGACCAGCAAGCTACAGTGCTGGACACCCTATGCCAAACAACTAGCAAGACAGGAACACAACGCCACCCATTAGCAGAGAGGTGGCCTAAAATCATAAAAAGTCTGCAGACACCCCAAAACACACCACCAGACGTGGACCTGCCCACCAGAAAGACAAGATCCAGCCTCATCCACCAGAACACAGGCACTAGTCCCCTCGACCAGGAAACCTACACAACCCACTAAACCAACCTTAGCCACTGGGGACAGACACCAAAAACAACAGGAACTACGAACCTGCAGCCGGCAAAAAGGAGACCCCAAACACAGTAACATAAGCAAAATGAGAAGACAGAAAAACACACAGCAGGAGAAGGAGCAAGATAAAAACCCACCAGACCTAACAAATGAAGAGGTAATAGGCAGTCTATCTGAAAAAGAATTCAGAATAATGATAGTAAAGATGATCCAAAATCTTGGAAATAGAATAGACAAAATGCAAGAAACAGTTAACAAGGACCTAGTAGAACTAAAGATGAATCAAGCATCGATTAAAAACACAATAAATGAAATGAAAAATACTCTAGATGGGATCAATAGCAGAATAACTGAGGCAGAAGAACGGATAAGTGAGGTGGAAGATAAAATAGTGGAAATAACTAATGCAGAGCAAAATAAAGAGAAAAGAATGAAAAGAACAGAGGACAATATCAGAGACCTCTGGGACAACATTAAACGCACCAACATTCGAATTATAGGGGTTCCAGAAGAAGAAGAGAAAAAGAAAGGGACTGAGAAAATATTTGAAGAGATTATAGTTGAAAACTTCCCTAATATGGGAAAGGAAATAGTTAATCAAGTCCAAGAAGCACAGAGAGTCCCATACAGAATAAATCCAAGGAGAAATACGCCAAGACACATATTAATCAAACTGTCAAAAATTAAACACAAAGAAATCATATTAAAAGCAGCAAGGCAAAAACAACAAATAACACACAAGGGAATCCCCATCAGGATAACAGCTGATCTCTCAGCAGAAACTCTACAAGCCAGAAGGGAGTGGCAGGACATAATTAAAGTGATGAAGGAGAGAAACCTGCAACCAAGATTACTCTACCCAGCAAGGATCTCATTCAGATTTGATGGAGAAATTAAAACGTTTACAGACAAGCAAAAGCTGAGAGAGTTCAGCACCACCAAACCAGCTTTACAACAAATGCTAAAGGAACTTCTCTAGGCAAGAAACACAACAGAAGGAAAAGACCTACAATAACGAACCCAAAACAATTAAGAAAATGGGAATAGGAACATACATATCGATAATTACCTTAAATGTAAATGGACTAAACGCTCCCACCAAAAGACACAGATTGGCTGAATGGATACAAAAACAAGACCCATATATATGCTGTCTACAAGAGACCCACTTCAGACCTAGAGACACATACAGACTGAAAGTAAGGGGATGGAAAAAGATATTCCATGCAAATGGAAACCAAAAGAAAGCTGGAGTAGCAATTCTCATATCAGACAAAATAGACTTTAAAATAAAGACTACTAGAAGAGACAAAGAAGGACACTACATAATGATCAAGGGATCGATCCAAGAAGAAGATATAACAATTGTAAATATTTATGCACCCAACATAGGAGCACCTCAATACATAAGGCAAACACTAACAGCCATAAAAGGAGAAATCGACAGTAACACAATCATAGTAGGGGACTTTAACACCCCACTTTCACCAATGGACAGATCATCCAAAATGAAAATAAATAAGGAAACACAAGCTTTAAATGATACATTAAACAAGATGGACTTAATTGATATTTATAGGACATTCCATCCAAAAACAACAGAATACACATTTTTCTCAAGTGCTCATGGAACATTCTCCAGGATAGATCATATCTTGGGTCACAAATCAAGCCTTGGTAAATTTAAGAAAATTGAAATTGTATCAAGTATCTTTTCCGACCACAATGCTATGAGACTAGATATCAATTACAGGAAAAGAGCTATAAAAAATACAAACACATGGAGGCTAAACAATACATTACTTAATAACGAAGTGATCACTGAAGAAATCAAAGAGGAAATAAAAAAATACCTAGAAACAAATGACAATGGAGACACGACGACCCAAAACCTATGGGATGCAGCAAAAGCAGTTCTAAGAGGGAAGTTTATAGCAATACAATCCCACCTTAAGAAACAGGAAATATCTCGACTAAACAACCTAACCTTGCACCTAAAGCAATTAGAGAAAGAAGAACAAAAACATCCCAAAGTTAGCAGAAGGAAAGAAATCATAAAAATCAGATCAGAAATAAATGAAAAAGAAATGAAGGAAACAATAGCAAAGATCAATAAAACTAAAAGCTGGTTCTTTGAGAAGATAAACAAAATTGATAAACCATTAGCCAGACTCATCAAGAAAAAAAGGGAGAAGACTCAAATCAATAGAATTAGAAATGAAAAAGGAGAAGTAACAACTGACACTGCAGAAATACAAAAGATCGTGAGAGATTACTATAAGCAACTCTATGCCAATAAAATGGACAACCTGGAAGAAATGGACAAATTCTTAGAAATGCACAACCTGCCAAGACTGAATCAGGAAGAAATAGAACATATGAACAGACCAATCACAAGCACTGAAATTGAAACTGTGATAAAAAATCTTCCAACAAACAAAAGCCCAGGACCAGATGGCTTCACAGGCGAATTCTATCAAGCATTTAGAGAAGAGCTAACGCCTATCCTTCTCAAACTCTTCCAAAATATAGCAGAGGGAGGAACACTCCCAAACTCATTCTACGAGGCCACCATCACCTTGATACCAAAACCAGACAAGGATGTCACAAAGAAAGAAAACTACAGGCCAATATCACTGATGAACATAGATGCAAAAATCCTCAACAAAATACTAGCAAACAGAATCCAACAGCACATTAAAAGGATCATACACCATGATCAAGTGGGGTTTATCCCAGGAATGCAAGGATTCTTCAATATACGCAAATCAATCAACGTGATACACCATATTAACAAATTGAAGGAGAAAAACCATATGATCATCTCAATAGATGCAGAGAAAGCTTTCGACAAAATTCAACACCCATTCATGATAAAAACCCTGCAGAAAGTAGGCATAGAGGGAACTTTCCTCAACATAATAAAGGCCATATATGACAAACCCACAGCCAGCATCGTCCTCAATGGTGAAAAACTGAAACCATTTCCACTAAGATCAGGAACAAGACAAGGTTGCCCACTCTCACCACTCTTATTCAACATAGTTTTGGAAGTTTTAGCCACAGCAATCAGAGAAGAAAAGCAAATAAAAGGAATCCAAATTGGAAAAGAAGAAGTAAAGCTGTCACTGTTTGCAGATGACATGATACTATACATAGAGAATCCTAAAGATGCTACCAGAAAACTACTAGAGCTAATCAATGAATTTGGTAAAGTTGCAGGATACAAAATTAATGCACAGAAATCTCTGGCATTCCTATATACTAATGATGAAAAATCTGAAAGTGAAATCAAGGAAACACTCCCATTTACCATTGCAACAAAAAGAATAAAATATCTAGGAATAAACCTACCTAAGGAGACAAAAGACCTGTATGCAGAAAATTATAAGACACTTATGAAAGAAATTAAAGATGATACAAATAGATGGAGAGATGTACCATGTTCTTGGATTGGAAGAATCAACATTGTGAAAATGACTCTACTACCCAAAGCAATCTACAGATTCAATGCAATCCCTATCAAAATACCACTGGCATTTTTCACAGAACTAGAACAAAAAATTTCACAATTTGTATGGAAACACAAAAGACCCCGAATAGCCAAAGCAATCTTGAGAACGAAAAATGGAGCTGGAGGAATCAGGCTCCCTGACTTCAGACTATACTACAAAGCTGCAGTAATCAAGACAGTATGGTACTGGCACAGAAACAGAAAGATAGATCAATGGAACAGGATAGAAAGCCCAGAGATAAACCCACGGACATATGGTCACCTTATCTTTGATAAAGGAGGCAGGAATGTACAGTGGAGAAAGGACAGTCTCTTCAATAAGTGGTGTTGGGAAAACTGGACAGGGACATGTAAAAGTATGAGATTCGATCACTCCCTAACACCATACACAAAAATAAGCTCAAAATGGATTAAAGACCTAAATGTAAGGCCAGACACTATCAAACTCTTAGAGGACAACATAGGCAGAACACTCTATGACATAAATCACAGCAAGATCCTTTTTGACCCACCTCCTAGAGAAATGGAAATAAAGACAAAAATAAACACATGGGACCTAATGAAACTTAAAAGCTTTTGCACAGCAAAGGAAACCATAAACAAGACCAAAAGACAACCCTCAGAATGGGAGAAAATATTTGCAAATGAAGCAACTGACAAAGGATTAATCTCCAAAATTTATAAGCAGCTCATGCAGCTCAATAACAAAAAAACAAACAACCCAATCCAAAAATGGGCAGAAGACCTAAATAGACATTTCTCCACAGAAGATATACAGACTGCCAACAAACACATGAAAGGATGCTCAACATCTTTACTAATTAGAGAAATGCAAATCAAAACTACAATGAGATATCATCTCACACCAGTCAGAATGGCCATCATCAAAAAATCTAGAAACAATAAATGCTGGAGAGGGTGTGGAAAAGGGGGAGCACTCTTGCACTGCTGGTGGGAATGTGAATTGGAGCAGCCACTGTGGAGAGCGGTGTGGAGGTTCCTTGAAGAACTACAAATGGAACTACCATATGGCCCTGCGGTCCCACTGCTGGGCGTATACCCTGAGAAAACCATGGTTCAGGGAGAGGCGTGTACCAGAGTGTTCATGGCAGCCCTGTTTACGGTGGCCCGGAGATGGAGGCAGCCTGGGTGTCCGTCGTCGGATGGATGGGTGGAGAAGATGTGGCGCATGCATGCAGTGGAATATTGCTCAGCCATGGAAGGAAGTGAAGTTGAGCTATTTGTGGTGGGGTGGATGGACCTAGAGTCTGTCGTGCAGAGTGGAGTGGGTCGGAAAGAGAAGGACAGGTACTGTGTGCTGACACATATATATGGAATTTAAGAAAAGGGAAGGTCATGAAGAGCATAGGGGTAGGACGGGAATAGAGACACAGGCCTACTGGAGAATGGACTTGGGGATATGGGGAGGGGGAGGGGTGAGCTGTGACGGGGTGGGGGAGCGGCATGGACGTGTATACACTGCCAAGCGTGGGGTGGATGGCTGGTGGGGGGCGGCCGCATAGCGCAGGGGGATCAGCTCGGTGCTTTGTGACCGCCTGGAGGGGTGGGATGGGGAGGGTGGGAGGGAGACGCAAAAGGGAGGGGATGTGGGAACATATGTATACATATAACTGATTAAATTTGTGATAAAGCAAAAAATAAAAATAAAAATAAAAATTAAAAAAAAAAAATAAAATAAAATAAAATAAAATAAAAAAAAAAAAAAAAGAAATAACCACCTTTAACATATCAGCATTATCTTTTTCCAAGTTTTGCTTATGCATGTACACACACACACACACACACACATAATTGGAATCATACTGTGTCTACTGTTTTGTATTTTTCTTGTTCAAAAACATATTCCATTTCATTATTCATCTGAGCATCATTTTTATGGTTCACATAGTATTCCCTTGTGCGATGTTCCGTAATTTATTTAAAGCATCGCCCTCCCATTGTAGGGCATTTACATATGGCCAGATTGCCATTCCTGAAAGCATGAACCAATTTAGACCCCTCTCAGGCCTATCAACAGTACATGAGAATGGCCATTTCCCTGTTCCCTTAGCAACATTGCTGGCTAAGTCTTTTTCCTTCCTCCACAGAAAGATAATAGGAAATTCTCATTATGACACACAAGTTTGGAGAGAGAGATGGACTTCATTAACAATACTTTTCATATGTGTATCTAAAGTACTGTTTAATTACCAGAGAATGTTCATGCAGTTTTTTTTTCTCTTCTGTATAAGATATTAGAGGTGTCGTAGTTAACACTATGATGAAATTTCAAAATAATGTTTATTTCCGTTAATGCTCTATTCCTACCATGAAAGTTCCTTGAGGCCAGAAACTATGCCTTATTCATTGTTGTATCTCCAGACTCTCACACATAAAAGGCTTTCAATAAATGTCTGCTGAAGTAATGAATAAAGGGTTAAATCAGTGTCAAAGAAACCAATGATCATGCCATGGAAATCACTTTGGATAAAGCTGAGTTTTCAGAATAACATGAAAATTGGATCCAACTTTATTTTTTAAACTTCAGTTCTCAATGTTAATCTTCTCAACTGTTATATTTGTCTTAGGACACTAGACCCTGACTGCACCTGTGCTGGGTAGTGGGGAAACATAAAACTAAAATAATAGGAAAACATCTCTGTGCACAAAAGCCACATGCTTTACCTGGCAGTATCACTAGCTAAAGATTAGCAACATTTTCCAGTGACGTAGGCTGTTGCCCTCAGTCTTTGGTCTATGCTGAGAATACTCATGTTTATGGTAGCAAGAGGAGACTATCTCATATCTCAGCAGCAAGGAGCAATTCCAATCTAGAGAGACCCAGAACACTGGCTTCCCACTCTTAGATGGTGAGAAGCTCCAACTCAGACCCACTGCAAGTCAGCCTTGACCATATGCCAGACCAAGAATGGCGCTGTGTCTTCCCAGCAATTCACAGACGAGCACAATTCCAGGAATTTCTTTTGGGGTAGATTTGTAATAAGCTCCGGAATGACTATAGAAACAGCCACAATTGGTGTTCTATAGTAAGACATATTTTTAGATTCAACTTTCAACTCTGGTCACACAGAGCATGGGCTCTGGTCATTGTCTTCTGCATCCTCTTTCCCAGGATTTCTCAAATTGCTGGGGGCTGGGGGTGGGGTGAGGTCATGACCCCCACAGGGTCACAGAGGGGAAAACAGCAAAGCATCAAGTAGAGTTTTCTCGAAACTGCTGTGGGTGGCGGGCATGATTCTCTTATGTCAGTGGTTCCTACTGATGCCTCACTGCCATCAAACTGCTGCCTCAGTCTCTGCTCCATCCATCAGTCACGACAGCTGCTTCTGGTTTAAAACTTACCAAGTGCCGGGCACTATCTAGGTGCTTTCCTTTCCAGTGACTTCTAATATTTTTCATATCATGGAACACAGAAAATGATACTGTTTGTGCAGCCAACATACAGGCATGGCTGTTTGTGGCAGGAGGCCACTGGCTGAGAATCTGGTAGCCCCAAGTCTCACCCAGCTGGTCTGTGGACTGAAAAATACGCTATCATGCCACACACTTAATCTATTTGTGGCATGCCACTGGGATACTCTGCTTTAAAGGGATTATATCATTTAATAAGTACACTCTTATGGGCTATCTGTATTATCCTTATTTATAAATGAGACTCAGGAAGGTTAAGAGCCTTGCTCCTGATCACACAGCTAGTTGGGAATTCAAACTCAGGGGTTTTAGACTATATTATTTGTTCACAATTATTTATTCCTTTCCTGCCCTTGCCATGCTTACTTGTAAGATGGAAAGGGTTTCCCTGGTGGTGCAGTGGTTGGGAATCTGCCTGTTAGTTCAGGGGACACGGGTTTGAGCCCTGGTCTGGGAAGATCCCACATGCCGTGGAGCAACTAGGCCCGTGAGCCACAGCTACTGAGCTTGCGCGTCTGGAGCCTGTGCTCCGCAACAAGAGAGGCCACGACAGTGAGAGGCCCGCGCACTGCGATGAAGAGTGGCCCCCGCTTGCCACAACTAGAGAAAGCCCTCTCACAGAAACGAAGACCCAACACAGCCAAAAATAAAAATAAATTAATTAAAAGAAGGCTCAACATTAAAAAAAAAAAAAAAGATGGAAAATACTTCTCCATGCTATTGACTTTGGTCTTAGCCATATGACCTGCTTTAATCAATGGAATGTGAGTGGATATGCCAGATCCAAACAGAGGCTTCAATCTCATAGAGATATCTGTACTCCCATGTTCATTGCAGCATTACTCACAATAGTCAAGATATGGAAATAACATGTGTCCATGAATGGATGAATGGATAAAGAAGATGCAGTACATATATATACAATGTAATATTATTCAGCCATGAGAAAGAAGGATCCCCTGCCATTTGTGACAAGTTGGATGAAACTTGAGGGCATTATGCTAAGTGAAGTAAATCAGACAGAGAAAGACAAATACTATATGATATCACCTATATATGGAGTCTAAAAAAATCAAACTCGGAGAAACATAGGAGAGTGGTGGTTACCAGGGCCTGGAGAAATGACAAGATAGGAAATGACAAGATATTGTCAAAGGGTACAAACTTCCAGTTATATGATTAACAAATTTGGGGATCTAATGTACAGCATGGTTATTATAGCTAATAATACTGTGTCATATACTTGAATGTTGCTAAGAGAATACATCTTAAATGTTCTCACCACAAAAAGAAGTGGTAACTATGTGACAGGATGGAGATAGTAGGTAATGTTATGGTGGTAATCATTGTGCAGTAAGTGTAGCAAACCATCACATTTATACACCTTAAACTTACACAATTTTAAGTGTCAATTATATCTCAGTAAAGCTGGGGAGAAAAAATAGAGGCACCAAGTGCACTTGCATGATATAGCTTGACTTCCTAAGCTCCTGCCATCTGTCACAAAAACATGCCCTACACCGAGGTGCCAGAATGAAAAGATATAGGGAGCAAACCCAAGAAGAGCCTGGCAGAAGCAAGCAAAGCTATTTTCAACCCGTAGATCTGGGAGTAAGAAATATTGTTGTAAGACACTGATTTGAGGAGTTCTTACAGCCTAAGTTGTCTAATACACGAGATCGTCTTGATCCACACTCTAGGCCTTTTCCACTTTGCTCTATTGCTTCTCATCCCCAGTCTTTCAAGGAGATTCCCCCATTAGCTTATTTTTCCTAGTATTTTTATTTTTTATATTCTCTGCAAAAATTGTAGAAATTTTCTTTTTACCCTTTTTCTAGCTGTGATACAAGGCCCTCAGAAGATCCCAACGTGAGAGTAAGAAGAATGATCCCTTGCAAGTGAAAGATACATAGATAGATAGATAGATAGATAGATAGATAGATAGATAGATAGATGATGTAGTTTTCAAAGCCCATCCACTTCTGTTACTATTGGTTTGATACTTACTACCTAGTGGGATAGGCAGGACACTCTTGCCATATTAAGATCAGTACTTAATGCCTGTTTACCGAATGAAACAGTCAATCAATATTCACTTTGCTTACGACAAAACAAAAGACTTAGAGATTGAATAACGATAATAGTGATCTTTGGGTTTGTAGTATAGCCACAGGCCCCAGTTCTATGCTAAATGGTGTCATTTAATCCCTATCCTATTCCTGTCTTCCTTTAGTAATAGAAACCTGGAGCTAGGCACCTGGTCACCAGGAAATACTACACTTTCCATGCTCCTTTGCAGTTAGCTGTGTCCATGTGCCTAAGGCCTGGCCAATGGGATTTAAAACACTTCCAAGTCAGAATCTTAAAAGAAAAGTAGTGTGTGCCTTCCCTTTCCTTTTCCTTCTTCCTTCTTGCTGGAATCAGACATAATGGCAGTAACCGAAAGACCCATTTAATCATGAGAAGGGAGCCCAGTGTACATGAACTTTTACATGTAAAAGAAATAGAATTGCATCTTTGTAAGCCACTGTATTTTGAGCTATCCCTCCTGTGTGTTTTTTTCACAGCAACCTAACATATACCTACCTAATGCAGTAGATATTATCACTTTTTTCAGATGGGGAAATTGAGTTTCAGATTGATTAATTTACATCAAGTTCACACCATTAGTAAGCAGTAGAGCCAGGACTTGGATCAAGGGTTGAATGATGCCCGAGGCCAGGTTGTGTGTCCCTACACTCACCAGCCTCCCAAGGGCAGGATTTACACCTTCTGCTCAGTTTTCTTTTGCTCTATTGCTAAGGTTTCAATTACAAGTACTATACTACAGAAGGTAAAATTCTCTTACCCATTAAGAAAGAAACCTTCAGATCTGCCTGAGATGGAAAGGTAATATTCTTTGGCATGGAAGAAAAATATTCAACTACAAGAGAATGATTCAGGGCAGCCTACGCCATGTGCAGACAAAAGTGAGGTGAGGGCCCCATGTGCTCCTTTTGATGCGCAGGAAGAAAACATTACAACTTCTGCTTGTATTTATAGTTTTAGCTTTAAAAGTCAGACATGTAACTTAAGTAATATGTAAAATATGTACAGTATGGACATTGCTGCCTTCATTCAGTGACTCCAACAGAGATTCATGTGTCCAATAGTCTCTCCCAGAGAAGGGCAGGAGCACCCTTAGGGTTCTTAAACAGAACTGTTTGCTGGTGGCATAGTGAAACACATTATAATTTAGAGTGTGCCCAGTTTAGTGGATTAAGAGTTATATTTTCTTGTTTTAACCAAACTAGGAAAGGAGAAACTGTGAACTGAAGATCATCCTAATAAAGCAAGCACAATTTGAAAATGGCAGAATTTATACTTCTAGAAAGATTCTTCATCAGTTATAATGAGTTTAAAAAAAAAAGATGATCTAATTGGATCTGGCATAAGTCAGATAAACAATTTTGAAATTAGTAAGAAATTATCTTATTTAAAATAGGTTAACATACACTGTCATTAACAATGGAAACCACCCCAAGTATATATTGAGCCTTGAGGTATTGGCTAATGATTGCATTAAGTCATCACAATTAGGAATATGTTGTTTTTTTTGTTTGTTTTTGGGGTTTTTTTTGCGGTACGCGGGCCTCTCACTGTAGTGGTCTCTCCCGTTGCGGAGCACAGGCTCCGGACATGCAGGCTCAGCAGCCATGGCTCACGGGTCCAGCCGCTCCGCGGCATGTGGGATCTTCCCAGGCCGGGGCATGAACCCATGTCCCCTGCATCGGCAGGCGGACTCTCAACCACTGTGCCACCAGGGAAGCCCAGGAATATGTTTTAAACTATAGGTAATGTCCTTTATTCCATCGTGCTAAAACTTTTGCTTTTGTGTATTATAGTGATGTATAGTATATAAATATGTATACTCATATATATGAATACTAAGTGTATGTCATTTACAAGTGAATATATAATACTAATTTTGAGAGTGCATGCTTTAAAACCTTTTGCTAATAAAGGACACTATCAGAAAGGAAAGTTTATCCTAGCTGAAAGATGATTCCATAAATTTTCTCAGCTAAGGGGACAAGCACGTCTGGCCTTAATCTTAAGAGTTTGGTGCACAGGGCTTGATGTCCAGCTAAATATGAGTAGGGAAACGTGATACAGAAGCCCACAACTCTTGGTCTTAGAGAAGACAGATTTCTTTCTATATGCTCTATTTTTTTTCAGTGCAATAACCTGTTAAATCATGGAATTAAACTATTTCTCATCGGATACCATCACATATTGGATAAACTGAAATGGGTTAAAATGAAATTTCTGGACGATAGGGTATTGTGCATATAGAAGGTATCAAACCAAGATTCTGCCATTTTTATGTACAAACAAGTATTGTCAAACATCTTTGAATAGTGCACTGTTGCCATCTAATGAGTGTCTACAATGTGGGTGAATTTTTGTCCAGATTCTAGTGAATCCTTGCAACAATAACAGTAAAATAAACATTTACATACATCTTGGTGGTAGGCACTATTCTAAGCACTCTGCATGAATTAACTCACTTCATTCTCATATTAATTCTCCAACATCTATATCATTATCCCCACCTTCCAGATGAAGACACAGAGCACAGGGAACTGAAGCATCTCACCCAAGCCAGTGATGGCAGAGCCAGGATTCAATTCTGGGTAGCCTAACCCCAATTTCATGCTTTTAGCCACTCTGTTTTACTGCTAACAGCCTAACTAGGTGTCTATTATTAGCTTCATTGTATAGATGAGAAAAGTGAAGCCCTGGGTAGTAAAATCAGGACTTGAACTCAGCCTGACTGAATCCTCAGTCTCCACCATCTCCACCACACCCTGCTGCCTTCCTAATGCTAATATTGTAATGATTGGTCCAGTCCCTGGAGAATATTGAGAGGGTAATACTTTATATTGTTAGGAAAACTCTTCTTTATAAAAAAACAAATATTATTAGTAGGAGAAATGTCAGCTCTGCTATTTTCTTATTATTTGCTTTGCTTGCAGAAAGTTAAAGCATTTTTTTCTTTTTAGGAAAACTTTAATATACATTCAGAAAAATGCAGGTATCTTAAGTATACAGCTCAATGAATTTTCACAAACTGAGAATTAGCATTCTCTTCAATCTGCAGTTTCTCTTTTTAAGAAACATTTTGTGAGGGTTTGTTTAGTTAAATATGCATTAATAGTTGTAAACTCAAACCATGTAATCGAACAAATACTAGATATTTATTTCCTGTTCATGGAAAGACCAAAACAGGTGCTCCTGATTATCAGCAGCTCTCCTCCGAGCGACAATTCAGGGCCAGAATTCCTTCACCTTGTGGCCCTGCCATCTTCTATGTGTGGCTTCTAATGCTGTGGCCTAAGGGAAGGCTGGGACGATCCTGGGTCAGAGGTGTTATTGGGCCAGGCCTGGAAGAGACGTGTATCACTTCTGCTAATGCTGCATCGGCCAGAACACACGACCACAGCTCACTGTGAAGGAGAGAACTAGAGTCTAGCTATGTGCCCAGGAAGAAGAGGAAACAGGCTCAGCCTCTGGGGCCAGTCCCTGACACGGTGGTACTTAGCAAAATGCAGAAAAAATTCTAAACAATGAATACTCTAATTACTCTTTAGATCCTCTTTAATAACTTAATCAAGCCCCATTAAAAGACCTCCACTAAACAACATGAACTTTGTTGTAAATCATACTGTATTTTGTTACTTTAAACAAAACCACCTTTCCTTTTTAATGATTTATAATTCATACGTTTAAAGTAATTGGAGTCAATGTTTCCTACCATTAGATGAAATTGCGCAATTACAGAATTTTAGTTTTGAAAGAAACCTAGTGCTTGTTTCTCATTTTGCAAATGAGAAAACTGGAAACAGAGAAGGCCGGGAGGCTTGGTCAAGGTCACACAGCTACTTACTGAGGTTTCCCTGCAGAGCTATAACATTTTTCTGTTATAAGTTTTTTTTAACTTCCTCAAGTAAAATGTCCTTCACGTCTCAATATAATTTAAACTTTTCTAAAGACTTTTTTTTCCCATTTCTACCCATTAGGGAAATTACTTTTACTCTTTGTTCAAGGAATTGATATCTCATAGGGCAAAACATCCAAAATAAAAAGAACTCACTTAAAAATTCCTTTGGTCCATACATGAATCCTAAGATCATTCTGTTCTCTTTTAAACTGAGAAACATTTTGAGCCTCCTTCACTTATAGCTTTCTGGGAGTGAATGAACTAGTATAATATATTCAGCCCTCATTTTTTAGAGTAAGGTGACTGTATTACTAAAGGTATATATCAGTTATTTCCTGGTTGGTTGGCTTGGTTGGTTGATTTTTAATGAAGAAAACTGGTCAATTAGTAATTGTGTGTTTTTTAAAAATTAGATTCCAAATGTATGGCACCCACAAATATTTATTGAGCCCTTACTCTGGGCCAAATACTGTGCCAGATGCTAGAGGTATAACGGCAAGCCAAACAAGCACTGACTTCTTTCCTTTCCTACGGCATGGCAGACCACCTACTCTGACCACTCCTCACGAGAAAGAATTCAAAAGGATGCAGAAAGTACTTTTTCCCTTTTTTAGAAAAGCATATATTCGGAAAAATGCAGATATCTCAGGTGTACAGCTCAACGAATTTTCACACACTGGACAGACCTGTGGAACCAGTAGCCAGAATAAGAAATAACAAATGATCAGCTCCATGGAGGCCTCTCTGTGCTTCATCCCAATTACTAACCCTTCAAGAGTAATCATCACCCTACTTCTTTACTCTATTTTTTTTAAACTTTGTTGAAGTATAGTTGATTTACAATGTTGTGTTAATTTCTGCTATACAACAAAGTGATTCAGTTGTACATATATATATTCTTTTTCATATTCTTTTCCATTATGGTTTACAACAGGATATTGAATATAGTTCCCTGTGCTATACAGTAGGACCTTGTTGTTTATGTATTCTATATATAATAGTTGGCATCTGCCAACCCCAAACTCCCATTCTACCCCTCCCCCATCCCCATCCTCCTTGGCAACCACAAGCCTGTTCTCTATATCTGTGAATCTCTGTTTCATAGATATGGTCCTTTGTGTCGTATTTTAGATTTCACATATAAGTGATATCATATGATATTTGTCTTTCTCTGTCTGACTAACTTTACTTAGTATGTTTCAAATAGCATTATTTCATTCTTTTTTATGGCTGAGTAGTATTCCATTGTATATATGTACCACATCTTCTTTATCCATTTGTCTGTCATTTCCATGTCTTGGCTATTGTAAATAGTGCCACTATGAACATAGGGGTGCATGTATCTTTTCAAATTATAGTTTTGTCCAAATATATGCCCAGGGGTGGAATTGCTGGATCATATGGCAGCTCTATTTTTTGTTTTTTGAGGAACCTCCATACTGTTTTCCATAGTGGCTATACCAATTTACATTCCCACCAACAGCATCACCCCAAATTCTTTTTTTTTAATTTAAAAAATTTTTTTAGAAACTTTTTAATTAAAAAAACTTTTTTTATTAATTGATATTGGAGTATAGTTGTTTTACAATGTTGTGTTAGTTTCTGCTGTACAGCAAAGTGGATCAGTCATACGTATACATATATCCCCTCCTTTTTAGATTCCCTTCTCATCTAGGTCACCACAGAGCACTGAGTATAGTTCTCTGTGCTAAACAGTAGGTTCTCATTAGTTATCCACTTTATATATATAGTAGTGTATATATGTCAATCCCAAATCACCCTGACATCTAACAGCACAGATTAGTTTGCTGATTTTGAATTAATTTATATAAATGAAATCACATAATGTGTTCTCTTTTGTATCTGGAGTCTTTAGTTATGCTTGTGAAATACATTCATATTGTTGCATATAATTGCCATTTGTCCATTCCCAGTCTCTCTATAGTAGCATATATACTATGCATGGTATAAATATGCCACAATTTATATAGTAATTCTATTGATGTGAATTTGTGTATTTCTATTTTTAAGGCCACTGTGAACAGGCTGCTATGAACATTCCTATAGTGTCTTTTGGAGAATTTGTGTATGTATTTCTGTTTGCTATATAGTTAAGAAAACCTTTATTACATCATACATAAGTTGCACATAGGTTTAGCTTTAGTATATGCTGCCAAAGAGTTTTCCAAAGTGGTTATCCCAATTTTCATTCCTCCAACCATCTATGAGAGTTACTGTATCAAGTAATTTTTTAACGCAACAATAAATAATTAAAATGAATAAGGAATATTCAGAGGCCAAAAATTAACAAATAAAGCAGAAATCCAGGAAAGTGCTTAGGGCCTTGTAGTCAACCTCCCCCAGGAAACATCTACTTGAAATATTTGGGGCTTGAAAATTTTATGGCCTTAAGGGACATAGGCGATAAGAGAGAAAGTGCCCGAGTAAGGGTGAGCCAGAAATAAACTTATGCCTGAAGCAGATAACAAGAAAATTGCCTTTCTTGAACCTTGGCATTGAGTGGCAGAGGGAAAAGAGAAATCCACCATGATAATTCATAACCAAAAGCTGGCCCTCACAAAGGTTTGTAGCCCAAATTCATATTACCTTAGAAGTCCAAAAAACCTCAAGCCTAGAGACTTCCCTGGTGGTGCAGTGGATAAGACTCTGCGCTCCCAATGCAGGAGGCCCAGGTTCGATCCCTGGTCAGGGAACTAGATCCCACATGCGTGCCACAACTAAGAGTTCACATGCCGCAACTAAGACCCAGCACGACCAAATAAATAAATTAATTAATTAAAAAAAAAAAAACAGCACCTCAAGCCTAGAATTTAAAGTAGCTCTGAATGGGTAGTTCACCCAAGAAATGTTGAGAAAGAAAAAAAAATCATCCTTCAAACAATACCTCAAAGAAATTCCCAAAGAGCAAGAGCACACAGTTAAAAAAAAAAAAAAAACATAGAATACACAAGAAATCAAGACACTATGAGCAAAAGAGAGCAGAAACAATGGACAGCAGCAGTGGAATTATCACACAAAGATAAATAGAATACCCTTAATATCATTGGAATTTCCATAGCAAATTATTTCCATTTCTATCACTTAAGGTCACTGTTATTTTGTGATTTTTGGTCACTTGAAATGTGAGGAAAGCTCACTAAATGAGTTTGTATTTCTTTAGCAAAAATTAGTTTATCCAAAATTTCCAAATTTCAGTGATGGACCAGCTTCCATGATTTCTTCCATATTGTGGTACCATTATACGATTATAGACTCAATATTTTATTTAAATTGACTTATTTTGAGAAAATTCATATTTCTACCTTAGCCTAACCCTAAACAATAATATCCCAGAATCACAATTGTGATACCCTGAGAAAACCATAATTCAAAAAGAGTCATGTACCACAATGTTCATTGCAAAATTATTTACAGGACGTGGAAGCAACCTAAGTGTCCATCGACAGATGAATGGATAAAGAAGATGTGGCACATAGATACAATGGAATATTACTCAGCCATAAAAAGAAACAAAACTGAGCTATTTGTAGTGAGGTGGATGGACCTAGAGTCTGTCATACAGAGTGAAGTAAGTCAGAAAGAGAAAAACAAATACCGTATGCTAACACATATATATGGAATCTAAAAAAAAAGACAATGGTTCTGAAGAACCTAGGGGCAGAACAGGAATAAAGACCCAGACATAGAGAATGGACTGGAGGCCACGGGGAGGGGAAGGGTAAGCTGGGATGAAGTGAGAGAGTGGCATGGACATATATACACTACCAAATGTAAAATAGATAGCTAGTGGGAAGCAGCCGCATAGCACAGGGAGAGCAGCTCGGTGCTTTGTAACCACCTAGAGGGGTGGGATAGGGAGGATGGAGGGAGACGCAAGAGGGAGAAGATATGGGGATATATGTATATGTATAGCTGATTCACTTTGTTATACAGCAGAAACTAACACAACAATGTAAAGCAATGGTACTCCAATAAAGATGTTAAAATAATAATAATAATAATGAACATAGCTTTGCAAAAATAAATAAATAAATACTTAACTATTACACTGCAAACATTTGTGTAGATACTGTCCAAAATAATCTTGAGCACTACCAGGGTTACATGAACAACGCCTTACAAAACTGGGCTGGAGTAGACCACTTGGAATTGGTTGATTTCATTTTGAGGAAAGAAAAAGGCAAGGGCAAAGTGAGGGCTGAGGGTAGAGACAGAAGAGGGAGCATAGATATAATGTGGAAAGGGCAGATAAAATGCCAAAAAAAGCAAAAAGCAGAGAAATACCAAAGATGAATTTACCTAATTTACAGGTGCATCTAGGAATGGGACCATGCTCACTGTCACAGATGGAAGCCCTTGATAGGTCTCCCGGTTCAGCAGTTAACTCTGTCTTAGCAGATGATACTCTCACGGCTGACACACTTCCATTCCCAGGATATTGACTGTAAAGAGCATTATGTCTCCCTCACTCAAAACAATCATAGTTGAGAGTACATGAATGCAAAATTGTTCTAATTTATTTTTAAGATAAGATTAAAATTCACAAACTTCTGTACTTTATTATTCATTTCCAATTACTTTCAACATATTTCACAACTGAAGACATAATGTAATCCAGTCACTCCATTTTACAGGTGAGGAAAGTGAAGGCCAAGAAGGTTGATTCTTTTTATCTGCCTCCTATGCTCCTTGCCCTATGGCCTCTTTTCTCAACCAAAGATTTAAACATAATGGATTTGGGTTTTAAGCCAGTTGTCACATTTCCTTAAGCAGCGATCTTTTCAAATAATGAACTAATTCTATCAGCAATCCAAATCTCCATGATAAGAACTAGATTTTCCTGGCCTGAATATGTCTCTCTAAGAGTAAGAAAGCCTACATTTGACTCCCAAAGCGCCACCTTGAGAGGATACATTTGGGTCAATTTGGCTTCTGGATCTCATTTCTAATGCAGTGCTGCCACTCAGACTCACGGAGAGATGCCTGTCTGATTTAGCAACCTAAGGTTCTCTGACTCTGTGAAAGAGGTCAAAATGAGAGAGAACTTCAGAATGCAGCCAGGCTAAGCTTCCATTCTCCCACTCCTTCATTTAGGCAGATCTGAACCTGTAAAACGTTCCTCTTTGTAGTTGTTTGAAAAAGTCTACATGGAGTGGAAAGAAAATTAGGGGTTGTGCTTGTGGTGAGGGAGGGAAGAAATGGAACGCAATGGTCCTTTCCTCTCTTCCCATTTCGGTCTTCTCTCCTTTGCAGAAAGAAACCTAACAGAGGCCATTCAATAATGGCTTTCACAGGAGCCTCTGAGTTCCACAACACTAGGGGGCACAATTCCCACTGTATTTTATGACAATGACCCCCAAGAGCACAACTCCATAGCAAATAATATAAATGGCGTCCCTGGAGTTACACAATCCAGGCAACATAGCAGCCTCTACATTATGGGAGCAGGAGATTAAAGTTTTTAACTGAAAACTAGAATGCTCCTACTTTGGGAAAATGGCCCACCATACTAAGACTTTAATTTTTCTTCTTGATAGCAACAAAATCCTTGCTCTATTAAAAAAGATGAGTGTAGACACTTCTACAGTGTAGACGCAAAATGAACTGCATTTCTTCCAGAGCTCAGCTTACAAAGTTTGAAGTGGTTAGGCTACTCCCCAGCATCAGAAGCCAAAACTCAGCTGCCAAAGGCACCCGGCTATATGAACACTCCCACAAGTCTCCATCCTTGTTTGAAACTACCTTGATGATAGCCCACAGGAGCCTCTTGCTTTGATCATAAATTATACATTTCTAGGAATGCTGCTTTTCTCTTCATTGACTGCTATTTCCAGGAAAGGGTTTTTCTTTTTTCTTTTACTGCACTCAGTGGAAGTTTTTCTGCTGACATGGTCCATAATTAAAAATCAAAGTAATAAAGTGACATTCTCAAATTTGAATACTGGGTACAAAAAGCTTAATTGCCAGTTCTCCATGCCAAACGGCACAGTGGCTCCAACATTAAGTCACAGAGATTTTCAAGAGAGTAATTAGATAGGACTTTAAAAGTGCATGCCTTTAATTTTATTAGAACAAGTTTTAGAATCTTAAGACAAGCTGCAAATACCAAACTACAATTTTTTTCCTTTTCATATTTTATTTATTGGAAAGTTATTTAACAACTGCCACTATATCCAAGTGGATATATAACTGTTCAAAGGACTCAACTAATAAGGAATGTCATTAAAGTTTTCTGGGTTTAAGGTGCTGGTTTCCATGATGACATATAAAAGTGAAAACACCACGGAAGCTTTTAGCACCCCTACTGACCAATGCCTTGTGCCTGACTTCATATGACAGGGCAAGGGGTCACTAAGCAAATTATGACTCTTCACAGAATGAAGTTGCCTCAAGTCAGTTTAGCTTACAATGTCATTCCTTTCCCAGAGGATTAAGTCAGATAAACAAGTAGGGGGAAAAAATAACAATCAACACGTTCAATTTTTTTCTCTTGACCCCCAACATCTCCAAAACTAGAGGAAATAAACACGATCCACTGCTTCAAAACATGTATCCATAATATATTAGATTTTGTTAAGTCCTTGTCCCCTTTTTCCTAGGATATTACTGATAGAATATAATGGGGTTCTAAATATGGATGATTTAGCCACATATGCCATTAAAATTGATTTTAAGAATTGAGACTGTTATATAACATCTATTAGAACATGGACAGCAAAATAGTTTCAGAATTTTCATAATCTGGGAAGTCAATTATTTATCAAGTGTGACGTCTTTTTAGTAAGTTATATTGATGTAGAAAAAAGATTTAGGTGTGTTTCTAATGTATTTTTTTGGCTTCAGCACTGGAAAAATGATTTTATTGAACCATGTGAAATAGTGGTTAGAATTGTTTTTATTTCAAGCATGGAATCTGCATTAAAAACAACACAGTTTCATGTCCTTCTTTCTGTATTTTCTCCTAGCACAAGGAAAAAAACACATTCCCTAATATATTTTCTGGGTGCACTCTCTTTGTAATATTTCCTCTGCAAAAGGTCCTGTTCATATTTGTATCTTATTACTTTTCTTATACTGGATTTATTGATAGTTTCTAACAAAAATATGATTTCAGCATATTTACTGAACAAAATTCAATATAACAGACCCCAATTCAATTTTTTTCATCGAAATGGAGAACAATAAAGAACCGAAAGTCCTCAGTTCAGACACATAGCATCAAAAAAACTTATATTGTTTAAAGAAATAACTCAATAAGGAGGAAGTTATAGATATTACTTAAAGAACAACATTAGCTTTGTTTATTTATCTATGTTTCTAATAATCTTGCCTCTAACTTAGTAAGTGACAAACATTTTTGGTGTTCCTGGGTTATTGAATCTCATATAAGTACAGTCATTTTCTAAAAATAAGGAAAAAATTGTGATTATGCATTTTGAGGTAACCATAGTCCATATTTACTGTTAATCATCATTTCATGTATTCAAATTCAATTTAAGAGAATATTTTAAAACCTTTCTGAGTCTGTTTCCCATATTATTTTGCTATTGTGCCAATATTTTTCGTAAGTTAATCAGGTTTATGGTTTTGCATGTTTACAAGATTTTGTATTCTGAATCTCTAATGTCCTGCTTTTGAAGACCGATTACAGAGGGTTTTCTTCATTGACCATTAGGTAGAGGGTTGAAAAATAACTTTGGTTTACAATAGATTTTTACTTTAATGGATGGGTGTATTCATTATTTACCTGTTTTCAGTCTCTTGTGTATCACCTAGTGATGATTATAGTTGTTTTAAAGATGATCCTCATTTCTGGTCTATTGCATCATCCTGAGATTTAGTAATGATTTTAGATTTTCCACCTAAATTACAGGGCACTTTCCACTGAAAATGGTAAACAATATTACAAACCAAAAAAAAAAAGAAGTAATCTGATTTCTGGGAAGAGGGAGCCCAGTGAAAGATGTGTGCTTTTATAAGGATGGACAATGGAAAGCAAAATAATAACTCCTAACTTTGATTGTTCAAATATATTCTGCAATACAGAGAGCTGCATGCAGGCTGGAGCAGGCATGGGGCAGGAAGGTTAAGTAGAAGAGAAGGCACAATACTTCAGATTGGCAGTAGACTGCAGCAAGAATAATCTAATCAAAATGAAATTAAATTATCTAGTCCCAGGGCAGGCTCCTGGGACTGCTGCATTGAATGCTAGCAGAACTCCTCCTAGACATTTTTCCCCAGTCAAACTCACATGATGAATGCAGATGAAATTTGAAATATGAAAATCTGAAATAATTTATGGAAGTTGTCAGAAATTTGGCCTGCTTGTGGTGTAATTTCCTCTGAGATGAGGCAGGCCAGCTCACTGCTGCAAGACTCGGAGTGGCTGCTGGCCTTCCAGTGGATGGATCAACCCCTTTAAAATGCTCTTCCAGACAAATTACAGCTCATTACACACAGCCTTGCACCATGCCATTATGTCAGAGGAAATCTTTTTTCATTTGCACAAATTTGCTTGGAATTCTCATATTTATTTGAGCATCCATTATCGAATCTGAACATTGAATTATCCACAATTATTTTCTGGGTACGTGGATGTTTGTGTATACGGAATAGATGGTGACTGCGGGGCTATAAAAATATTACCGTGTGGCGGAAAACCCCACGTACTTTGCAGCTATGTAAGCAAGAGCATTGTTTGACTGTTCAAAGAGAATTGACTTTTGCGAAGATATTTACAAGATTCCTTTTCTTTTTGAACATCCTCAGAAGGAGGCTGACTCTGCTTTCAGTGACTCTTCCTCTGCTCTGTGATGGATAAGAACTACAAATTATTTGTTATACCTGGGTTAGGATCCTGTTCTCCCTCCCCATGCAATTTGGTTTTTGATGGTCATTTTCCTATTAATCCTATCCTGATGTATATTCTTGAACAAGGCATTTCTTCTGATTGCTTAAAAAACACCGCTCTCTTGAAACTCATTCCTTTCTTTGTCATTTTTCTCATCATGTTGCATAGCAAAAGTGAGCTCTATTGCTCAGAAACATTGCAATATAATCACACAATTAAATAATTGTCTAAAAACAATTAACTAGTTTCATACAAATCCTAATTACAAGAGTATTTGTATCACAGCTTTTAAATTATTACTATTGTTTAGCCTAATAAATCTCTGCTTGAGGTAATATTTCTAAATTGAGTGCAGTACTTCTCAATATTATTTTACCCATTCAGGCTTCTGTCTAGATGCCTCGCCAACCTTTCCAATGACTAAATAATTAAATGTTCTCCATTGACTTGTTGACATTTCACTCCTTATAGCAGGTATAGATTCAAAAGAAAAATACAATCATTCTCCAAAGCCTACTTTTATTTTCTTGAAGGCTTTGATACATGGATAAAACAACTTGAAAAAACTCTAAGGCGAGTATACCTTTAAGCTCTCACTATGATTTTGTATATATGATTCAGTTCAAGAAAATAAGATGTACTTTTCCATATAGGATTCGTTTTGGTCGAAGAATCGGTAGTACTTAAACATCAAGGTGAGTAAATAACCTATTATTTTGCTAGCCATCCATAGATATTAGCATAATATACTTTTTTAAGTAAAAAAAGAAAACAGATTCTACATAAGTCGTGACTACCAGAATTTAGGAAAACAAAGCGGGTTATCAAAGCAATGGAAAAGCTGGATTCTTGCATAACACCAAAGCAACTGCATTCTGTACTTCAGCCCTCCAGAGCCTCCACTCCTCTAAGATCCACTGAGGGGCTGGAACATGTCACGGCCTCCGCAGCTTCTCCTTACTGCAGGAAACTTTGTAATAGCACTCAAATAAATAAAGAAGCTGGGTTGGAGATTATTGCTTTCATTGTGCTATTGTATATGTGTATTATATAGTCCCCCCATAGTTTGACACAATCAGTTGAATGTGGGACAAGACAAATGTTGTATATGACAGTGGGGTAGTATTGAAAGATGACCCCATATCTAGAAGGCTAAGAGTTATGGATGCATTGATAGTTGCTACTAACGTTTTGAAGCGTGGCTGTTAAATTTTGCCTGCTGGCTTCTGGCTGGAGGCCGGCCTGCCTGGGCAACGGGACAATTGAAAGGAACTGCAGGCAGCTTTTTTTTTCAGTTATACATCAAGGAACTTTGTTCTTCCTTTATTATAACTGACCACTGACAGGAGTGGCTTCTGAAAAAAGCAAGGCAAACAAGGCACATTGAACACTTCCCAGCTAATCTTTGTTGTGCATTTTATTCACTTCCAGTGGGCCTTTTTTTTCCTTAAAAACTGTTTAAAAATTTTAAAGACCCATTCCTAAACCAGAATATATAATGAAAATCACAGGAAAGACTGAGAATATACAAACATTTTTCGTTGATAGAGTAGGACCTATTGAGAAAACATATTTTATGGAAAAAATGAGGTAAATAGCATTTCTTTTTTTTTTTTAGAAATTTAATTATTTATTTATTTATTTTATATTGGCTGCGTTGGGTCTTCGTTTCTGTGCAAGGGCTTTCTCCAGCTGCGGCGAGCAGGGGCCACTCTTCATCGCGGTGCGTGGGCCTCTAACCGTCGCAGCCTCTCTCGTTGTGGAGCACAGGCTCCAGACGCGCAGGCTCAGTAGCTGTGGCTCACGGGCCCAACCACTCCACGGCATGTGGGATCCTCCCGGACTGGGGCACGAACCTGCGTCCCCTGCATTGGCAGGCGGACTCTCAACCACTGTGCCACCAGGGAAGCCCAATAGCATTTCTTATAATGACCTGTGGAGAAATTATATAATAAAGAGTCTCACAAAAGGGTATCTAGAATGTGTGGAAGCTAGATTGTGAGTGACATTTATTTTCAAAACAATAAATAGATGGATGGTCTTTGAAAATATGGGGTATGTTCTCTATGTGCAAAGGAAGATGAATCTCGTGAACATTAAGCTTCCAAGTTTGAATGAATGATATATTTAAACAATTGTATAGCTAAGGTCTTTGTGAAACATTACTAATCACCAACCTCTTTTATAAATTAATTTGAAAATACATCATAAAAGCTGGGAAGATATCTTGTTATTCACAATATGGATAAAGATATTTGACTCTTAAGAGCCAAAATTTTATATCTTTCTGGTGTGTTTAACTTAGTGACCTTAAAGCTTTATCAAGAGGTCCAAGGAATTTGGACTTGAGTTAAGGCCATGAAGCTCCTTTGTTTTGATTTGCTTTTACCATAGAAGATAGAAGAAATAAAAATCAAAAGACTATGCATTCAGCCTCATTTAAATACACAAACAAAATCCACCCACAACACTATCAAACAAACGTACTAAAACTATAGCCATGTAAGTATCAAACATCAATACTTCCTGCTTATGAAACTCTATAGTCATATAAATAGTTATGTAAATTCCAATGTTTATGAAATTCCATCCTACACTTGAACAAATGCAATTTTTCAATCACTATAGCTAGTTATTTTGTCATTTCTCTCCAGATTTCCCTAGAGATCCAGTGAGGCCTAAGCACATAAAAAGTTTCATCATTTTTATTCCACAATCAGCCAGTTTTCAGAGGAAGAGCAAAATTTTTCACCCTGCACTTTTAAGCAAATAAAATATTTCTGGAAAACTATAAGCATAAAGAAATAGCTATGCAAATATGTGCATAGCCTTAGTAATGATACTTGGACAAGCTAATAAAATAATATTTATCATGAAAAGAAAATTAAGTAAAAATTCAGACCCTGCAAAATTTAAATGCGATTTTAATCTCATTTCCTTGACCTTCCTTAAAAGAAAGTAAATGAGGAGGTAATAATCAACTATTTTCTTTTTTAATGAAAAAACAAAACTTGAATTAAAGTGGGAGAGGAAAGGGAATAGAAAGAGACATTTTACAATGTCTAGTAGAGGTTTTTTTTTAAACTCACTTTCAGGAAATTTTTCTCATAATTATCTTTATTACAACTACAAAAATATTCCCTAAATACAAATAATCATATCTACTTAAGTTAATGCTGGGATCTTTTCCTGTATCTTTTAGTATAAAACCATTTCACTCTTTAACGTTTAAGGTACAAAAGTGCTGATTCACTCATCTGCACAAACCTCCTTTACAATTTTTCTTAAAATCCAGTTAAACAATAGGAACTTAAAACTATTAAGAAGACAGCAAGAGCTTTTCCTATATAGCAGCTAATTAAAGTCTACCTTGCAGGTGCATTTATCTCCAATACATATTAGAAAATAATTGCATAAAAAGTTAACTGTGTTTTGTCTTGAGTAGTTTCTGTAAGCAAACTGCCTGCAGGGCTCCCATTACAGCTATAGAAGTTCCTGGGACCCTCAATCAGAAATTCAGGCCAACTTTGGGGGAAATGGATTTGCTCTATCTTTAAAGTAACAATACTGGATACTTCTACTTAATATTAGAGACCCAGAGACACAAAGCAGCCTTCTTTTCCAAAAACCTTGCAGTTTATTTTGTTCATAGACAAGAAGTTGAGAGCTAAGCAGTTATTTAATCAACAAAATCAATTTACTTGAATAAATGAGGGAGTTTGGGATTGAAATCTCTTTTTTTTCTCAATAATGTGCATGCAGATATATACTTTACAATATCTAGTCATTATAAATATACTTTTAGGGAAAAGTTTTTACATTCACCAAATGTCCATTCAGCCAAATTATATAGAGAATTATCTCGGTTCTACAACCCAGTTTGGCAAATGATGTGGCCACAAAGATTTTATGTAGATGATATGGACTGTAGTTAAATGTTGTTTTTAAAAGATTATGATTTCTCTCTAATCTCAAACAAGCCCCTAGTTGTGTTCAAGATTAAATTTTCAGGCCTGGTCTCATCTTCTTCCTTGAAAGATTTCTGTAAACATATAATATTTAGGAGCTCCAGAAAGAAAGAATAGGATTCACTTTAATACAATAAATTGAGAAATGTTTTCAAGGGAATGTTGTTAAGAAATGTTGTGATCATAAAATTTTCTTTTCTAAAGAATAATATATATTGCTCTGCAATCAGAGATAAAGATTATTTTTAACATACCTTTCCGCATCTGAAGGTGCTAGAAGATAATTTTCCATCTTTTCTCTTTTAAATGATAAGCTCATATGATTTGTTTATTAAGTTCTACTTGCTTGTAATGCAATACACAATCATTCAATAGACAGGATACCTATACTCCAGGAGCTTACCTTCTAACTTAAAAACTCAGGAACCAAAGAAGAAGAATGACCTGCAGTTGATAGGCGTGAATAGTAAAAATTGACAGAATAAATCATTATATTATACAAATGCGGTTTGAAAAAGTAGAAGGCTAATGTCCAGGCAAGTTCCTTTTAAAAAATCAGAAGTTGCAGAGGGGGAGGGTTCTTACCACCTCATTCATCTACAGAGCTCTCAAATCTTCATGGGTACCAGCAACATTATCATACCTGCCCTTTGAAACATAGAACATAAGATATAGCTTCTTCATCCATGAAAGAGAAACTGAAGACGAGTTCTAGTCAATGACTAAAACTTACAGGTGGAAGTTATATATAATGGACTGTGTAACAAATATACCCCTACTAAAACCCAAAACTTCCCTTGCATGGATGGAAATGTTCCTTAATCCTTCCATACCTATAAGTAAGTACTTATGAATTGACTTTGGATTGTGGGAAAAAAAGGGACTGTGTTTATCCACCAGGCCCTGAGGCCCAGGAGGAAAAAAAGGTAACATTTTGCCTTATTCTCACTCGATTTCTTAGGGAGCAGAAGCAGCTTGACTGTAGGGTGTCACCTGCTATATTTATGTTCATTTGGCAATTACTGCTTTCCCAGTCACTGAGCACTCTATTTCCAAAATTAGTTCTGGGCAAATGACTGTTATCTTCTTTATTTATTTGTTTTAAGAACTATAGTACACCAACCTTTCAAAAACAATATGTATAGAAAAAATTAGGGTTTTTTTTTTACCTTAAGCTAATGAATCTTATTTTATTTCTTTGTTTTTAACAGAGAAATAGAAAAAAATTTTTCATTAAAATCCTTGAGTGGGTTTGGGACCTCCCCCCCCACCTTCACAGACTAGAATCTTTTGTTGTAATCATTACTTTCTAATACCTAGGAAGGGAACCAGGAGGTGCCCTAACACTGAGTAAGGCCTGCCAAGCTACTTCTGCTCTTCTGGGACCTTTGCTCCCTCTCTCTGTGACCGGGGGAAGGTCCCACGCTGAGTACCTGGACATCTGTGGAGGCTGAGGCTGATCTGGTCTTGGCTAAGCCAGAAGGGAGAAAGAGTGAGAGGCAGCTGTGTGTGTGTGTGTGTGTGTGTGTGTGTGTGTGTGTGACAGAGAGACAGAGAGAGAGAGAGAGCACCAGCACAGAGATCAGCTCCTTTCACCCTCCCCACTTCCTCTGCAGCCCTCCTCTGCTCTCTGTGGCTGGTGGCTTAGTGCCTGAACTGATTAGGTAACAACAGAGCACCTTCCCTCCCTGTTTCCTCTCAATGCATTTGGGCCACCGCTTTTGAAGGAGTCCAGCCCTGCCACTATCCTGCCTTTATCACGGGCTCTATGGGGCTTTATCTGGAAACGCCTGGGCTTTGCCCCTGGCTTCATCAATCATTTGGACCAGTTCACATCCCCTTCACGCTGTTCTGCCTCATTAAACCCATCAAGGGCGCTGCAGAGAGGCGGTGCGGCCAGGGAATGCCTGAGCACTCTTCCCACTGCTCCACATCTCAGGGATGAAGGTCGCGGGGGAGAGGGTGCACAGGATGACTTATGTGACCACCAGATGCTCAGGCCTCACCTTCTTGCTGTTCCAGGAGATTTCTTGGAATTGGACTTGGGAAATTCGATGATCAGTTTTTTTTTGTTTGTTTGTTTTTTTTTTTTTTGTGGTACGCGGGCCTCTCACTGTTGTGGCCTTTTCCACTGCGGAGCACAGGCTCCGGACGCGCAGGCCCAGCAGCCATGGCTCACGGGCCCAGCCGCTCCGCGGCATGTGGGATCCTCCCGGACCGGGGCACGAACCCGTGTCCCCTGCATCGGCAGGCGGACTCTCAACCACTGCGCCACCAGGGAAGCCCCGATGATCAGTTTTTAAAGAACTCATTTAATATTTGCTGGTGCAACTGGAGACCACAGCTGGTCTCCAACACAGTGAAGTGTTTTAAGACTGACAGATGCAAATGCTGGTTATAAAAGATATATATTCTGGGGGATCCAAGTTCCAGAGAGAAGCCTGGCACTAAATTTAGGGCCTTCTGAGGCAAAGTGAATCATGAAGCACCATCTGCTGTAACCTCTACAAAACCCAGTTCTAAATTTGGGGAAAGGAGGCTTCTACAATTTTCTGAAGTTCTATTCTACTAATGACTCAGACTTCTATTTTTAGGTTTTTATGATGATTATTTTATTCTTATAAACACGTTACAAGGGGTTTTCTCACACATTACTTCAAAACAACCTTTGGAAGTGTTTTATTTTATTTTCGATGTCATTTTAAAAGTGAAAAAGCCAAGGCTAAGATATTAAATTAAACCAAGATCATATGGCTGGTAATGGGTGGGTTTAAACTCCATCATTTCTCTTACACAACTTTGCTGACATGGTAAAGAGCAATTCAGGAAGGTGCTATTGTTTGTGTGTATTTTTTGTAACAATGTCTTCGATATGACTTCGGATGTCTAGATACAATTGGACTTCCTTAAGGGGCTTCCCCAGCCTACTGGGAGAAAGAAGAGAAGGAAGAAGTAAAGAAAAAAGATAGACATGTTATTGCTCTGCAGTCTCTTCGAACCGACCAGGAGTTGAGGAGGGTATACATTTGACTTTTTTTTTAAATATAAATTTATTTATTTATTTATTTTTGGCTGTGTTGGGTCTTCATTGCTGCGCGTGGGTTTTCTCTAGTTGCAGCGAGCGGGGGCTACTCTTCATTGTGGTGCGCGGGCTTCTCATTGTGGTGGCTTCTTTTGTTGTGGAGCATGGGCTCTAGGCGCACCGGCTTCAGCAGTTGAGGCTCACGGGCTCTAGAGCTCAGGCTCAGTAGTTGTGGCGCACGGGCTTAGTTGCTCCGCGACATGTGGGATCCTCCCGGACCAGGGCTCGAACTTGTGTCCCCTGCATTGGCAGGAGGATTCTTAACCACTGCGCCACCGGGGAAGCCCTACATTTGACTTTTAGGAGACAGAAGTAGGGGTGGGTTGGGGGCTGGGGACAGAGGCAGGGAAGAAGTGAGGAAGGAAGCCATAACCTTAGAAGGGCCTCTTCACATCCAATTTGTATCACAGACAAGAGCTAAGTTTCATCTCTGTACAGCACCCAGAGTCATAGCCTCTGGACCACCTCATGCACGCAAACAACTATGTTATGGACCAGGCACCTTTACGCCCTGTGCTATTACTTTTAAACCTTGTTGGGAAGCTAAGGTGGGAGAGTGAAAACACCCGGGCCCCTCCCACCTGCGCGCCACCACCTGGCACCAGGCAGCTCCTGCTGCAAGACTCGCTGTCCCTGGGCGGCCTCTGCGGGAATCCTGGGCTAGGGATGGGATTACGGAAACGCTAAACCATCCGGGCCGCGCGAATCCCGACGGGCCTGTAGCTCCAGGCCGCAGCCCACGCACCCACCGGCTTTTGCGCCTCCGCGCCAATTTGCATCACCAATAACCGCGCACTGCGCGGATCCCGGAGCACTGCGGGTATTAATAATCATAAAAGACCGGGCGATTACAAAAAGAGAAAGTGCTAAATGTCAGGAGCTGGGGCAAGATTTTTAAAAGGCAACGCACCGAATCCAAGTCTGTACTTTAACTTTTTTAATAACGATTTTTTTTCCTGGGCTGGAAGCTCGCACCGAATCCTGGAGGAATTGCTAAATCAGATTAAGGTTATATTTTGCAACAGACTGGATGGAGCAATAAAGGAGAGCGCGCGGAAATGGGACTTCACCCATCAATTAGATCTCTATTAGCAGCCAATGCAGGCTTCACCACAGGAAATGTCACATCCCTACCCAAGCGGACCCGTTCGTTATCCACCCCCAGCTCTCACCTCCCCTCTCCCCTAGAGTTAAACTCTTCGGGCGCACACTTTGGAGCCAAGCAAATCCCCTTTTTTTCTTTTTTGGACGTGGGATTTTGTTTTGTTTTGTTTTTCTTCCCCATCTTCTTTTGGAACCCGGCGCCACCTGCCTCCTCCAGCCCCGGCGCGCTAACCCCGGGCCGCTCCCGCCCTGGCTGGCTGAACAGGTTGCAGCGCGACACCTGCGCTGTCTGCCGGGTCGCTCAGCACCGCGGTGAGGGGGCTGGTGCGCTGGGCCTTATTAATATTAAAAACTTTATGATGGTCCTGAGCAGTCCATAATGAAAGGTGATTAACAAGACAATGGACAGGGCGCTGAATGGTGAGGCAACTCAGCTGCTATAATAGATCACACCCGCCTCGGGGCCCCAGCGTGCGAATTCCGCCCCAGGAACCGTAGGAGTCCGAGGGGATCGAGGGCAAGGCTGGCGTGATAAGGCCTGACTGGGAGACAGACAGCTGAAATGGCGCACCCTGCAGGCTGGGAGGAGACCCTCGTGCGGGGTCCACTCTGACCTCAGCTCCGTCACTGACGAGCTTGCAGGTGTCCGCGGGACCACTGGAGTCCAAGATGTGTGCGGTCCTCACACAGAGACCTGAGGGCTGCACCCGGGTCCCCGAGCCTAGAGGTGTTCACCCTTGCCCACCCCGTAATTCCAGATACCGGAATCCGAGCTCTGATGGGGAGAATGCCCTAAAAATGGCTGCTCCGGCGTGGCACAAAGACAAGGAAATGGGGCATGACCCCCGAATCCACTCCCTTCCAGCCTCCGGTAAATGCACCCAGCCCTTGACCCCCGCTCCTCCAATCCCCAGCAGAACAGAAATTTCCTCGGGCCCCAGAAAGCCTCATTTATCATTCTCCTGGGGACCCGAATGACAACGCTCCTTGTCCTAGCGCGGCTGTGAATTGGGTCCCCCCCCACTTCTGCTCCCTTGTCCTCCCAGTGCCCCTGCCGCTCCACACCCTTGCCCATAAGGAGACAAGGTGCAACAGCCCGGGAATGAGCAAGCAGGAGAAGTGGCCGGATGGATAAAGGAGGCACTGTTGCCGTTGCCGCCGCCGCTGCCCCCATTCAGGGGCCGAATTCAAATGGATATTTCCCCCCCTCGGCCCAGCTGAACGAGCCTCAATGCCTCAAAGGTGCAGAGCTGCCTCCGTGGACATGCTCTGTGGCTGATATTATAATTTTCATAATGCGCTTTTATGTCGCTCCAGACTCCTCTGGTGAGGAGCCTGCAGAGCTGCTGAAAGGGGCTTTGAGAGGCCCGGGCGCGCGGCTGCTGCGAGCTGCGCGCCCCCCGCCGGCCTGAGTGGCACCGCGTGCCCCGGCCGGGGCGCGGCTCCTGGGCTGCGAGCGCGCCGGCGGCGGCGGGCGCTGCCCGCGCTGCTCATTAGCATGCACCTCGAGTGCGCCCCGCCCGCTCCCGCCCGCTTCCAGGCCTTTCTGCGCCCCTCGGAGTCTCTGCCATCCGCCTGGGTGCGAGGTCCCTGGCCTCATCCTGGCTCACACTCCAGCTCTGGCCCGGCGGACTTGCGGCCAGCCAGGCCTAGGGCAGATCAAGGTGTTAAGATGTGAGGGGATCCCGGGAGCGGTCAGGGGCGGGCGGAACAGTCTTCACACCCAGTGGAGGCTGCTTTTGCAGGGATCTGGAAGCGAGGAGACTCTGGGTGTGAGGGGTTTCTTAGTGAAGACAGGGAGATGGAGCGGAAGCCTCCTCACTGTAACGAGCGTGGTTAGAACTATTTTGTTCTAAGCATTTAGCAAGTATTAATCATTCAATCCTCCTAACAACCCAGTGAGGAAAACGAGCGTCAGAGAGGTTAAGTTGTTTGCCCAAGGCCACACAGATGGGAAGTAGGAGGGCCCAGATTCCAGTCTCGGAGTCCTTGCTTTTTTAGTGAGCTAACAGCTGCTTTCCTGATGTTGGCTGTGTGTTCGGCCACGGCAGTCAGTTCACGGGCAAAGCCAGTTGCCAGATCTGTAACAGGCAATACAGGTCAATTACAGATTAATCCAAATTTCTGGTCCTCACCTACACCCAGTCATTAGAGCTCATTGCTGTCAGATAATAGCTCAAGTTACCTCCCTTTTGTCCTCTTCGTTTCAGACTCACTGTAGGAATTTGCATGAAATACTTAGGGCCTCTGAAAGTCTAAATCAGACAAATACTTCACCTTAGTCACCAAAAACATATTAAAAATTAATGAATATGTATTGTGGTGAAACTGGTGGGGAAAAGGGACGGGGGAGAAAAGATGAAGGAAAAAACCCTGCCTTCCCAGGGAACTTCCCAAATAAATTTATCACTTGTAACGACCCTGGATGGATAATTGAAAAATACAATTCCAACTTACCCTTAATACCCACTACAGTAGGCCCCATTATAGCAGATTCAAGCTACCCTTCTTAAAAGATTCCTTCTGCCAAACTTGGGAACTGTTCACAAAAAATATTAGGTAAAAGTTGTAAGGCTGTAGTTAACCCTAACCCCAAGGCTGAAGTTATGAAAATGTTCTCATAACTGCTCTCTAAAGTAAGGAGTTTACTATTAAGTTTGCCAAATATTATCTTTATTCATTTTTAAGAGGTCCAGCATAAGCATATGTATTGATACTGAGAGCAATCAGTATCTGTCCCCACAGCTCATATTTGTTCAAAAGGCAGACATATACCAAAGAAATAAATATATTTACAAGCCCCAAATCTCTTGCTTTAAATAGCAGTAAAATGAACAAAGCATTCACAGCTAGATATACCTGTCTGTCCTGGGAGCTGTTGCCCCATAAACCCTCCAGACCATATCATAGTCTCAGTTGTCCACTGTTTTTCCTTGGCATAGTTAGAGGGATACTATGGTACTGTCAATGCCCACCATGCACTGGACAACAAAAATTAGCCCCATATGTCCATCTGCAATAATACCGCAAGGTCAGTCAAGAATCAGTGTCAGATTGGATTTTTATTTATCTACACAAGGCCTTTTAGGGCTTAATCTAAACTTGAATATTTCTTATGACCTAGAAACTAAGCAATAGATCTGAAAACACGACCCATAGATCCCATCCCCAGAGTTGTTATATTTGATTTTCTTCCTTAGACTAGCCTCCTTGCTCTTGTTTATGAATCTACTGCTGTAGGCCTGCATATCTAATAGAATGATCCCAAATTATAGCTAAAATCTGTTCTTCTTCCTGATTTGTTGCAGCACAATGAAAGATAACTACATCTAAAACTGGGAGGCAGCAGCTGCTCATACATTTCTTCATTAAATAAACATCAGGATACCTGCTGATTGAAACCATTTTGGGGACTTAATGTGAATGGCTCTTTAAAAACCTTCCCATATGTTAGCCTCCTCTATTAAATTCAGAGGTTATTAAATCCTTATTAAAACTTGAAAATGTTCTAAAGTAAAATTGTCTCACATACTTGTAAAGAAACAATAAAGTGCTATTTTTAACAGTTTTTTAAGTCATGTACACGGTAGACTAAGATCAGAAGGTCAAATCATTCAGAAAATTCATGACACCTACTGTTCAAATTACCCAACTAAATGAGAGAGGAAGTAGATTTGGTTTAAATTATTTACTTGGTATTGCCTTTTAAACCCCTAAAAATGTTTCAGTAAACCACATCATTTTCAGAAATTGTAAGATTTGACAATACCCACTAAAATAATCATCCTCATAGAAGAGGGGATGATAGCAAGTTAATGAATGTCATTATTGAAAATAAGAAGAATGCTATCCCTGCTTATTGCACATGTTAACATAAGCATTAAAAGATTTTTGAAAAGCATAATTGATAATTGTCAAGTTATGGATTTGTGTCAAATGATGGATTTAAAATATTATAGTATTAGGAAAATAAGTAAATTCTATATAATTGCTTAGGATGTGGTGGTAGTTATCCAGAGAAGTGAAGGGTGAAATGAATCACACAATAAATTCAGGATTTGTCAACAGGCAAACTGGGCAACTGTGGGTCCAAATACCTTCTTTTCCACTCACCTGGGGGCATTTTTCCTCTTTGTATGTACAAAAAAAAGCACAGCCCTTTTTCTCTTTCTTTCTTTCTTTCTTTCTTTTTTCCTATTTGAAGCAATTTCATTTCTTTTATTTTATTGCAAGTAGGGAAACAGAAATGGGAATGTCGAGGGAACTACCCAGATAATTCTAAAGAACAAAAATCTTCCATGAAAGGAGAACTCCTGTAGCCCAGCTCCCCAAGTGGGCTGTTGGCATTGATTTAGCTGCCCTTGTGCTTCCTTTGGCCTGTGCAGACATTAGCTTATTAAAGGTAAGCTGCAAGTGAGAGAAGGATCTTGAACTGGATGTAGATGTCTTTGGGGTTTCTTTTTTCTTTCTTTTTTTATGGACATGGAAAAGAATGCTGGAGAGCAAATAAGATATACAGATTGCCAACAAATACATGAAAGCATGCTCAGCATCACTAATCATTAGAGAAATGCAAATCAAAACTACAATGAGGTATCACCTCACACCAGTCAGAATGGCCATCATCAAAAAATCTACAAACAATAAATGCTGGAGGGGGTGTGGAGAAAAGGGAACCCTCTTGCACTGTTGGTGGGAATGTAAATTGATACAGCCACTATGGAGAACAGTATGGAGGTTCCTTAAAAAACTAAAAATAGAACTACCATATGACCCAGCAATCCCACTACTGGGCATATACCCTGATTAAACCATAATTCAAAAAGAGTCATGTACCACAATGTTCATTGCAGCACTATTTACAATAGCCAGGACATAGAAGCAACCTAAGTGTCCATCGACACATGAATGCATAAAGAAGATGTGGCACATAGATACAATGGAATATTACTCAGCCATAAAAAGAAATCAAATTGAGTTATTTGTAGTGAGGTGGATGGACTTAGAGTCTGTCATACAGAGTGAGGTAAGTCAGAAAGAGAAAAACAAATACCGTATTCTAACACATATATATGGAATCTAAAAAAAAAGAAAATGGTTCTGAAGAACCTAGGGGCAGGACAGGCATAAAGACCCAGACATAGAGAATGGACTGGAGGGCACGGGGAGGGAAAGGGTAAGCTGGGACAAGGTGAGAGAGTGGCATGGACATATATACACTACCAAATGTAAAATAGATAGCTAGTGGGAAGCAGCTGCATAGCACAGGAAGATCAGTTCGGTGCTTTGTGACCACTTAGAGGAGTGGGAGAGGGAGGGTGGGAGGGAGGTGCAAGAGGGAGGGGATATGGGGATATATGTATACGTTTGGCTGATTCACTTTGTTATACAGCAGAAACTAACACAATAATGTAAAGCAATTATACTCCAATAAAGATGTTTAAAAAAAAAAAAGAATGCTGCAGAAATGTGTCCCTGATTTAGTAAGGGACCAGAGAGAGGAGGTGGGGAGAAAGCTCAGTTGCTCTTGTCCTACCATGAGTGAATATTGTGACCTCCATCTTATCTACACAGCCTCAGTTTTCTCATCTAAAAAATGGGAAGTTATATTGCTCCAGACATTCCCTCTCTGGTCTACAGTTCTGGTCTTTGGAAAACCAGTACCTGACAAAGCCCAAATTACTTTCTGCCTGGTCGTAAACTCAAACACATGTTTCCAGAATGAACCTTCAAATCTGAAGCTTTAAGTTTTTGCTTCACCCTTTGTCCTTTGCATTATACTTTATAGAACATAGTGCACCGCATAGAACTGCTTGACATTTTTCTGTTCATCAATAAGGCCTCTGTTCTCATCCAGAATGACAATGATGAAATGCTTTCACTGTATATACATACAGTGTTCTGTATGTACAAAACAAAACTTACAAAATTCCAAAGTAAAAATTTTACCAGTGACTGTTTGGCATGGTAAGTGGATTCCTGAAAGAAGATGAGTAAAACAGACTTCAGTAGTAAAATTCTACCATTCCACTTATTTAGATAATAATTTCAGATATGCTTTTGTGATATCCTCATTGGAAGTAAGTAACAAGATTTCAACTTTTAGTTTTTCTACTATACTTCTCCCCTTGTCCCTTCTTACTAAATAGATTTCATAGATACCATGGATATATCTAAAATAAATATTAAGAGCAAAAGAGAATGACAGGGCATTAGGGAAAATATTAAACAAGATAAATAATTATTTTTCCCTTCATGAATTTACTATGTGCAGTGGTCTTTCTGAACTCCAGAATATACTTTTAAATTTAAAATATCACTTGATATTAGATTTAGTAGATATGTTTTCCACCTTACAAAATGTAAAAGTGGTAATAAAATGACATTGAAAAAGTGATATAAAGGGTCATCAGATAGCTATACATTAAGTTAAAATGTTTACTACTTGACAGCAGGAGTTATTAAAGACAAATGAGAGGTGGGAATTTTTTCCTGAATCTCCAATTGCCATTTTAAATTTTATAGTGAGGGTGTGTCCAAAAATTGCAAATTATTTTAGTTAATAAAGAGTGCTTAAATAACTGTAGCCACAACTATGTGCTTCATTCAAAACTAATAAAGCCCGTAAGTTAATAACAGTAATTAACTCCCACTGTACCACAGTCTCTTCTATAGATGCTTTGTAACATACATTTGATATTTAGTTAGGGAGTATGGAAAAGCAAAGCACAAAAAGGAGATGATGTTCGTATGAGTACAGGGGGGAAAATCTTACAACAAGAACTATAAATATATTTGCTGCATAATTGTGTACACCCGCACAAGATCTATGAGCTCATGAGAACATGCCAGATAATTAATTCATAAATAAATAAGAATGTCAAGCATGGTTTCTCAATGAAGAACCAGTACTATTCTTCAAGAATCTTTTAAGATAGCTGGTTAACTAAAAACACTGAGTGAAGGGATTCTCAAAATGAAAACATTTTGAGGAGAAGGGTCAAGAAGATTTAAAAGGAAGGGGATTTAAACCACAATGATCAGTGATTAGGCCGTGGTGTGTAATGCATGCTGAATAAACAGATAATTTTCTTCATAATGAAGAGGAAAAATGTAAAATATTCTTCTTCACTTAGAAGTTATTTCAGCTAACACGTTAAAAGATCTCCGGAGGTAGTGGATTAAATACCCTTTTGGGGTTCCTTTTAGAGTTTCCTTTTATTCACCTTATATAAAAGGCCATTCGTCAAGTTCAAGAATAGGAAGGACACAGTGCCAGTGGGTGTCGTTGTTGTTAGGAAAATGGGTTTACACCCAGCATGGTGTCGAAAATGGTATCTCAAGTGCCTCGTGAGCAACCACTGAGCAAATGGAATTTCCACACCAGCTCTTGCGCTCCTGCAGCCTGTCTGTTGGCAGAGAATTATCTAGATCAGAGCCATATTCTATTGATTTGAGCAATGGAAGAAAAAAACAACCTTCTTGTGTGTTTTGGTGAAAACACACACACACACCAAGAAAAAAGAAAAAAAAAACAAACCCAAACCAACACACTTAGCAACTCAGTAGGGAAAAAGGTCAGGCTACTAGAGACAAGTATGTAAAGACACCTCCTAAACCATGGGAAAACATGTATAAATCCTTTCGACTCACTGCATTCAGAACCCTTGGAAGGGAATCACAAAACTGCACTTTGGCATTGTTGGCCTGAAAGGATATCTATTTATCATCTCATAAGACAGCTCGAACGATCTTTATCTACTTTGCCCACTTTCTGACCCAAATTCAGGGTTTTTATGGAAAATTGCAGTCAGTTTGATTGATGAAATCCAAGATGTCTAAAATGGCACCAAAGATCTCCAACTGTGCAGACTCCCACCGAGGGCTTCAATGTTGGCATTGTTCCTGAAGGAATAAAAAAAGAAAAAGAAAAAGTTGAGAAAAACAGGCAAAAGTTAGGGAATTTCTGCTTTAAAACTTCAAATTTCAATGAAGATCCCCAAACCCATTATCCCTGTTCACACGTGCGAACTGGGCGCACATCAAAGTATTTCCCACACATCGCAACAAAAACGGGTTCCTCATGAACCAATAAACCTTCTTTGTGACCCGCTGAATGGCTGTATCTACCGAGCGAGCGGGATTCAGAAAGGCTCTCAGAAGGGCAGCGTGGAACAGGGAGCTGGGAAGCCGGGGAGCCCGGCGCGCCGGCCCCGGCGCAGGAAGGAGAAACTAGCGTACGCAATCGCCCTTGCCAAGGGCCGTTTGGGGCTTTAAGACACCCTTACGAGGAGTCCCAGCGGCCGCAGAAGCCCTCCGTGTTCCCGGGCACTGCAGCCGGAGTGTCCTCCCCGCTCTCTCCCCAGCCCGCCGGCGGCGCCACTATTAACCCAGAGCCGGAGCCAGGCGGAGGCACCGGCGCCGAGGCCCGCGGAGGCGGGAGACAGCCGCGGCAGTCGGTCCGGTTCGGGGGGCGATGCATTGTGGTGGAATATTGTCACCTGCCTAATTGTTCGAAGTGGCCCTCCTCCCCTCCCCCATTAGTAATAATAGCTGGAGCGCGCCTCCTACCCGGTTACCAGGCCGGGGAGCTGATGAATGAACCCCCTCGTAGGGGAAAATCTTGGGAGCTGTCTTCTGTCGTATTACCCAAGGGGGCCGGCTATAAATCTTCCTTCATTTTAACCACATTTACCCTCATCCTCCTCCGGGCTAGGGATGCTGCGTTAAGATTGCACTGATGTGCCAATGCTGTGGACCAGCTGCTCCTAAATACAGACAGGTCCTTGTCAATTAAGGCTTTGAGAAGCAGGTCCTCGGGGCCCTGGGGCATTGGAGCAGCCAGCAGTGTGCAGCCCTCACAATTAGTATCCATTTGGAAGGGACCTTCAGGGCACAAATGCACAGGCAAAGGAAGAATCAAAACACCAGGCGACTTCAATTCTGGAAATTGGTTGTGTAAGTGTTGTGAAACTGAACAGACGGCCCCAAGAAGGGAGCTAAGATTTCTGGGGCGAGAAGGCCTCGCCCGCCACACCCGCCCCCTTTCCAATATTTTCTCTTTGTCTTGTTTCAAGCTGGGCAGTAGATTGAGTTTGTGGGTAGGTTTTGGGGGGAAAGAAAGATAAATGAATACATTCATTTGCCCGCTCCTAGCTGAAGTTGGCTTTTGGTGTCTTTTGTGGCCACCTCAAGCAGCTGGTCAACCCTGCCCGGACCATGGCCTTTGGCCCAGGGGGCGCTGGACAAGGCAGGCGCTCCAAGGAGAAGAGCTGCGATGTATCAGGTCAGGGAGGCCAAGCCGCCGGTGGGCCAGGCCGAGCATTAGCAGTTCAGCTAAACAAAACCCAAAAGGCTCAGGGGGCCTGGGGTACCAGGAGGGAAGGTGTTTATTTAAGTGATTAGGAGCAGTTGGTAGTTAGGGGCGGAGAAAAAGGCAGAGTTTGTGACACAGGGCAACTTAGCTGGACAGCAAGGGTGGACATTCAGAGGACATCACTGTTTAAGACTGTGTGACCCCACCAAGTTCAAGAACAGAGCAAACAGCACAGGCCATTAGGGACAGCCGTCAAACAGATGACAACAAAGCCAAGAGGGGCACTGAGAAAAATGTTTCAATATTAAATATGGAAAAGTATCCGGGACCAGGGCAAGGGGTCAATAAAAGTCAACAAGAGCTTAGGCTTAATGAGATAAAGAATTTAATATCAAAAATGCATAAATCTGCAAGTGAGGCAGCCCCATAATAGAGATAAAAGAACCAGTTCAGTCAACATTCTGGATAATGGCGCCATAATAGATAGCATCAGGTTGTTAACATTTAACACAAAAGTGAAGAGAATGAAAGGAAAGGCAGCTCCCTTAATTGAGAACCTGCTGGAAGATCTCCACATGCCACCAGGGATGAATACGTTGCTAACTAGCTGCCTTATCAACTGACCATCGGGAGACCTGCTCCTTCTTAAAGTTTCATGCCCACCCCACTTCTCCTCCTTCCCTAGGTTTCTGTCTCAGAAGCACACACTGTCTCTAAAGTCAAAGTCCTTTCTCTCGGAACCCATTGTGACTGTCCTCCTCCCACTTCAGCAAGGAGATGAAGTTTCTTTAAAAATTCACCTACCTTCCTGAGTGAGCTAGCAAAGTTCTTAGCAAGGAGCTTATTATGAAAAAAATGGTCTGGGTTTTGTCTCATTTTTCCTGCTAAGAATGAAAGCACATATTTCTTCAGAAGGGAGGTGCAGTCGCAAAGCTTCAAAAGACTGTCTCGCTTTGCACACTTTTTTCCAATCAATAATGAATCTTATTTTTAAGGAAACTTCCAGCAGCAGAGCCTTGAAAATTCAGTGAAGCTTCCTGAAGCAAGTACTTCAGCTGTATGCACTAGATCTCTAGGACTTTGCCTATGTGTGAAAAGCCCTTCTCTTTAGTATCCACAGGTAGACAATGAAAATCAAGGATGGATTGTCCTATCCTGACAGCAACACAGCAAGAGGTAAGCCATTCCAGTCGTGGACAGCTGCTGCCTAAGACTCAGCATCCTCCCATTCCTGTAGAGACAGAAGATGGAGCCCACCTTCCGGCAGTTATCATTGGGGGTGCCTTCTACAGAGGGATCCACGGCTCCCTGGTCCGATTCTTTCATTCCCATGATGCTTGTTAGTTTTCAAAACACATTTACATACCTAACCAGAGTTGATCCTTACAACTACTTTGTGGAGTGAATAGGGTAGAAATTATTATTCCCACTGTTTGGTGAGGACACAGAAAGATTAAATAAGCCAACTCATTTTTCACAGTCAAGATTCCTAATCTAGTGTGTATTCCACGCCTTCCTTGTACTTTGGCCTCCACTACTGAATGCAAACTTCAGGGACACAGTGAGAACCTGAGGTCTTCCTCAAGCCTGTGCAGGCACTTTGATGCTCATTCCTGTCTGGATTGTGGCTATTACTTACTTGTTTTAGAGCACCCAGAGAATTTATGGGGACTCCCAGAGCATGTGTCCAAGCAGGTTCATTCCAAACTTGAGAAAATTGAAGTTCAGAGGCTTTCAATACCCGGCCCAAGTCCCAGAGTCAGGAAGTGGCAAATTTAGGCTAACCTGAGTCCTGAGATTCCATAACCAGGTTCCATCAGAAACCCTTCAGTATCCACTACACTTGATATTTCTTCCAAGGAAACTGCAAGTTCCTTGAATGCAGTGTTTTCTGTTTCTCTTGTATCTCATGTGGAACTATCCCCTCACAAAGCTTTTGTAGGATTTATTAAAGAATGACTAATGACTAGTAAGTGAATGGATGGGACTAGGAACAGTCATCAAAGAGACACCAGCTTGGGCTTACCTCCAATGACATTGACAGTGATGGTATGAAAACCATACTCCAGAAATTAGGACATTTAAGTTATCCTTTTTTAATGGAAGGCAAACATATTATGAGGAAAACTGCCCCTGGACCTTCAGAATCTGGAGATTACTGTTTGTGTGTTCTGTTTTGTTTTGTTTTCATAACAGCTGTTAAGTCAAGGCCTTGTTCCTGCAATTGCAACTTCCCACCACTCTAGAGCTAGGAGAGCCCAGTCTTGGCTCATCACATATTCCTGGGCCGGTGGGGAAATCAGAGGAGGTCAGGAGGCCACACCTAGATGGGGGGTAGATGAGACCTTGCTACACCTTCACACTGGGAGGTCACTCTGACCACCAGACCTCTAAGAGCTCTTCCATCTTGAAAGTTCTGAGATGCTGTCCTGATCCTCTGACTCCTGGCCAGCTGGGCCTAAGTAGGCCAGAGATGACTGACAGGAAGTCAGTAGCACCCGTCCCCGCCTCTGGGAACAAGGCTGGCACTGGCATCCTCAGGCCAGCTCCAGCTGGGGATCCTCGCTGGACACAAGCCTGGCCAGGCGATTCCCTGGAATCTTCGGACTCATTCCCCTCCCCTCCCCACTATCCGCCCTCTCCAGTCTTGGCGCCTGGTGACCGCAGCGCGTGGCGCCAGCACAGGCACTTCCGGGGCTGCCCCCCGCACCCCTGCTAGATCAGGTCAACGGGAGCACACGCTGGGCGCCAGGCTGCTCAGGCCGGCTGGCCTGGCCCCAGTGCGACCCCAGACAGCCCAGGACCAAGCCGGTGGTCGGCACCCACGCCTCCCTCTCCCTCCCTCACTCGAGGACCGGCCAAGGGAGGGGATTTGGGAGGCGGGACCACTGAAGGCGTAACTCAAGGTGCCTTCAGGTCGCCTTGGAAAGCTCGGCATGCCTGGAACGGAGCAACCGATGTCCGAGGCATAATCAGGGAGGAACCTGTCTTCACAAAACCGAACTGGTTTGTCTGACAACAGTGTGAATACCAAGATACGCCAGAACCCGAACTAGCGGTGGACAAGACAAGAGGCTAGAATTTACGGTTTTAAAGGGGTTTTTTTATTCTAAAGAAAAATGTAATTTGGCTAAATGCAGCAAAGATTTTCCTAAGGTTCAGGAGGTCAAGCAGATGTAGACAAGCGCACGGGAGTTATTTATGTCAAGTCGGGTTATGGTAAAGGCGAGAGAGCGAATCGCCCAGGCGGCGCAGGCAGCCAGTAGGCCCGCGCGCCGGGGTCAGGGTGGTGGGCAGTGTGTCCGTCCTGGCGGGACAGTAATTGCCCCGGGTCTGACACGACGCCGGGGGCTCCGGGCGCCTCCATCCATCTCCATCCAGTTAGCGACATGCCCCCCGACCGGGTGGGAGGCCGGGCTTGGGTCTCCCTCCGCTTCGAATAATAGGCAGAAGTGTCTCCCCGCCTGGCACTACCCTGAACTGCTCGGGGCTCGCTGCCCCTCTCCTTTCTCTGGTCTCACTTGTCCCGCAGCCTTGGCGATGGGGTTGGGGTGAGGGGGCAGCTCGAGATCGGGTGTCTCCTGAGCGCAGAGCGCAGCCGTAGCCAGAGTGCCTGGGAGGAGACGCAAGCTTCGGCCCCCTACCACCCTGCACTCCGCTGCTTCCGCCGGCCACGAACCTGCTTCGTCCTCCAACGTGCCCGGCTAAGCCAGCCGCCCGGCGCTCCCTGCCTACCCTAGGCCCTCCGGATCCTGCCCCAAATCTTCCCTCATTGCTGGGGGCTGGTAAAGATTCTTCCCCCTCTGACAGTTTAATAGTCCCAAGTCATCAGCTGCGTGACACTGGCCATCCATCTTCTCCCAGGGGAGCACAAAGCCGGGCCTCGCGGACTCCAGGCCTCTCCCTCCCCAGCTCTTTCTATTTTGGGAAGGCCTCCCCACAATGGCGTCCTTATGAACCATAATGGTGATGTTTATGAAGGCCGCCATCCCAGTGTATGAAGACAATTTTATGCCTAATTAGAAAATGAGGTAACCAGAGAGAAGACAAAGAGAAGCTGTCCCCCTCCCGTTTCTCTCTCTCCACTCACACTCCAAATTTCCTCGGGCCGATCCCCTTGCGAGTGGTCGGGGCTCCGGGCCTCTGTTTTGACAGCGGCTCGGCTGGCCTTGGCCGCGCGGCAGGCGGCGGCCCGCGAGTCCCGAGGCCGAGGGCAAAGGCTGAGGGGCGGGACGGCGCGGGGAGGGGGCAGAGACGGGGGCAGAGGCTTAAAGAGATTTGGGACGCGCGCTCCTGCACTTTTCTCTTCCCCACGAGCCCCCATCCGAGGGGACTTCACCCCTGGGAAGACTCCAATAAATGCAACCCGGCGCCACTCGATTCCGGGATAATTTTTAATATATATGCAATAAATGTTCACTTTGTTAGATTGAATGACAGACAATAATATCGGCAAATCTTCATATCCATCCATTACCAGCAAATGAGCTGCACAAAGGACAGATTTGCTTTTGATTAATTTATTTGCAGACTCGGGTTGATAAAGCAATAACTATTTGGTTAAACTTGACATTTGGTCTTCGGGGGGTTATCAGACAAATCCCTGTCGTTCGGGAGAGATAATAAAGCTGTTTAAAGGGGATTAATTATTAATTGGCTGCAATTAATTTCCCCCCTTTGCTCGGCTGCTGCCACAATGCACATCACTCACTTACAAAAAAAAAAAAAAAAAAAAAGGCAGTGGTTTCCCCCCACTCAACCGACCTGGGGCGAGGAGGGGTTTGCCCAAAGCCCCAAGCAGAGATGTGGCCTCTTGCACCCCGGTTATTCTTGCGCAGACTCTTTTAATGAACCACTATCCGTTTGGTGGCCATGAACTCTGTCTCCAACAGCTTTGAAATCAGGGGTCTGACCAAGCACGCACTTGAGTATTATGGCCTCCGTACAGATTCCCTCGTCTAGGTATTTTCGAGGACAGCAACATCAGTTCACACCCGTCGTTTTATCTAAGTGCAAGCCCCATAGTTTGTCTCCCAGGGGCGGCAGCTTGAGGACTGAGCCGGAACGGGGCGTGG